>NC_141990.1:263679952-264292809 GCF_049901715.1 Pseudonaja textilis
TTCAAGACATGACAAAACAGATGAAGAAAGGTTCAAACATTTTGCTTTGCAATTTTTTTTTTTTTTTGCAATCTGTGTCTCATGCATGCAGCAATGGTAAAAACAAAAGACAAACACAAGGCAACAACAAGCTATGTTTTAGCACACACTGTGAAAATGTTGCACACTGTTAGCAATTTCTCCACATAACATACTTGAGTTTGGAAGACATGTCTTCAGCTGCTCCCTTCCGCAGCATGTTTGCGCTGGCATTGGCATTTTGCACACGCTGGGGTTTTTCATCTACCTGCCTTGATGAAGCAGCATTTGGTCTCTTAGCCGATCGTTTTATTCGTTCCTCCAGCATACTCATGTCCTTCTCAGAAAGCTGTACAAGAAGAAAAACTAATGTCATGAAAGATTTGCCTCTAAAAATGCTCCAAAGCTTCATAATTTCTGAAAAAAATAATTAACATGCAATTTACCTCCCAATACTGGTACTTAGCAATTATTCTTTTTGCCCCTTTATAAGTAAAGTATAAATGTTTCCCAAACACCTCTAAACATGAAAATAAGCAAAGGCAGAGTCTCTCATTTATTTATTATTCATCAATTTCTCTCCCCAATGGGTGTAAGCTATAAACTCTCTCATATGAAAAATAAATTGAGATTGGTGTTTGAAAGAAACTATGGGGCACTACAAATATAATTCTCACAAATGTTAACCCATTTTGTTGACACAAGCTGCCATGTAGGTAAATTCTGGATGCTTCTATTATTTTCCTACTCCCGATCTAGGAAAGTGACTTGAGAAATAGTAAGACCCAAAGCAGCAATTGACTTAACTTACAATTTCCCTAATAGCTAACATCTTGCAAGAGGAATATCAGATTTCATGACCAAGTGCAGAGATGTCCTCGAAACTGAATAACATTAATTTGTCATATTATATTTTCAAAATGAGAATATGAAAGTAGCTGTAGGATGTATCAATACATTTTAAAACTCAAAGCATTGAAGATAAAAAAAATATAAGATAAAATCATCATTAAAATACAGGTGTTCTCCAATTTTGCAGGGCCTCTACCTCGTAACGTTTCGTGTAAGACTGACCTTTCTTACCATTTTGATGCCAGAAATTCAGAAATCTGCTCTAAATAATACAATATAAGTAAAATTAAATTGGAATTTTGACAAAAGCAGTGGTTCTGAAATGTGAGAAAAATAATTCGAGGTAAGGTACTATTTTGGAAGTAGGTGGTACTTGATATCACCTGAGTTCTTTACTTTGAAATATCTTGATAGGCTACCTGAATGTGGATGGTGAAACTCTCAGAAAGATTTTTTTCCATGTTACTGTTATTGCAGATTTAAGAATAAATGCTTATTTATTTACCATCTTACAATTCATTGACACCTGAATGATGCATTAGTCAACAACTAAATAGTGTAAAGTACAATTTATTTGTTCTTGAAAATCAATATTCAGTCAGCTATACGATGCAGGTGTGTTGTAACTTTGTACCGCTTAAACTGAATCATCCAATGCACTGTAAGGATTTAATTTTTCCCCCTTTATTCCTGTTTACTTACATTTCCAATTAGCTTGAACACCTGGTCCCCATGCACGTTATAAACAGTAACAATGGTATTAAGTGCAGCATTTCTGACTGTGTTGTCCCTGTCACCAATGTGAATTGCAATTTCCTTTAAGGCTTTGCCTGGAGTTGGCTGACACACATTCATGCCATATGATTCAATTAGGCATCCCAGCTCTTCCAAGCACTCTAGGGAATAACAAAAGAAGATATAAACAAAACCTAAACGCAACCACACTTCTTATTAAAGTGAACTGTTATTCTAGGCAAGGTAAAAATTCTTCTTTATGATTAAGTCTCTATGATGAAAATGGGGACCCACTCTAAAACAATGTATGAAATAGCGACATTTGCCCCTTAACCATTCACATTTATTGTCAGTAGCCTGAACAGGCATTAAAAATAATTTTTATAATATGAACATAATTATTACTATTTTTAAAAATCATATCCTTCCTATCTCATTGTTTCCTATGCCACCCCCACTTTAAGGAATTGCGACATCTTTGTGGGTATGGTAACTAGGCCATTAACTAAAAGGCTCATATTGCTCCCTTTGGAAATAATTATGTAGAGTGATTGCATATATAAATGTATATCCCCAATCCCTTACTAGGCTGAAAACAATTACCTACCCCTGCATACACCAACGCATCTGCTGTATTTCATGCATCCAATGCAGAAATGTGACAAATCAGTACTTTAAGTGTGACCTGCCCGTTCCATTATTTTCATGACTGTAATAAGATATTGTGATCTATACCAGAGGTCACCAACTTTTTGGATCTCAGGGACCACTAACTGGTTCTGTGGGCGTGGCCTAATTTGTGGGTGTGGCTTGGTCATGTGACTGGCTGGGCATGGCTTGTATGTAAATATTATAAAAATTTATATAAATATTGAACTTTTTATATAAAAAAGAGCAACTTTTACTCAAAAGCAGGCAGACTCTACAGGCAGATTGAGTTGCTCACAGAATCACAGATTCATTCAGAGATCTCTTATCTGCCATCAGCTAGCTCAGTCTGTCACATAAAATTTGCTAGCAAGCAAACTCACAAAATTAACTCTCAATACACCATGTATGTAAAAAAAAAATTAATTAAAAAAGAGCAACTTTTACCCAAAATCAGGCAAAGCAGGCAGGCAGATTGAGTTGCTCACAGAATTATTCAGTGATCTATCTATCTGCCATCGGCTAGCTCAGTATGTCACATAAAATTTGCTTGCTGTGAGCGTGCACTGAATAACAGAACCTTCAGTCCTAAGGGAGGTTGGGCTGTGCTTAAAAGCAGAGCCAAAGATCTAAAGACTAGCTAGAAAGCAAGAAATCCAACCATTTCCTGCTCCCTAGGTAATCTAAATCTCCCGACATAGCAGAACAGCTGATAGTCGGAAAAAGGAAAAATAGCAATTTAGCAGACAAGTTTGCCAGGTAAGGAGTGAGTGGGCAGGGAGGGTTCCTGTGGGCCACGTGGGTGGCGCAACCTTGTGTTTCTGCACAGCCTGGATTAATTGCTTTGGGGGAGTGCTCTGGAGGCGAGATTTCTCTGCATCCCACCAAAATTTTCTTGCGCCCCACCAGTGGGCCGTAGCCCACCAGTTGGCAACCGCTGATCTATACATGTCCCACCTGCCCGCTGTTTTGAGTTTTTTGATTTTGTTCCATCCATGATAAATGTGAACATTTTGCTGGCTGGATAGACAAGGCACATCCTGTTCAGAATGGCACGTACATCCCTTCGAATAACATCTTTGGGTTCCCCAACCTAAAATCAGAGAAGATATTTGGATATTTAGAAAAACTGGAAGCATAATCAATATTCTTAATATTCACATCCAAAAATTTCAGAGAATCACAGGCATGCCTAAATTTTCAGATATTTTCACTCTGACATTTTAAGTAGTGACAAATACACTGGAGCAAACATGAGAGCATTTAACCTTGAGCATAATAACATATTGGAAAATGCTATCCTGATTATTGTTCTCAGTTGCTCTGAGAGTTTTGTAAATTAGAATCTTTGCAAGTATAGCAGCAGAAACAGATACAAAATCTCATGGGTCATTATAGTGAACAAGAGATACTTGTTCTCTAATGAACTGAAAAAATTCTGTAAGGTATTTGCTCAACAATTCTCTGGTGAATTTTTGCAGTGATATTAAAAACATTGCTCTCTCACACACACTGTAACAACTTTATCATGTATTGCAATTAATTTAGTTGTTAAAGATCATAATTTCTAATTGATGTATTTGGTATTTTTTTTTGCTAATAGACATCATTCTACTACCATTAAGAATGCAAGTATTTTATTCAAAACTGCTCTCATATTTTTATTAACACTAAAGGTGCTTTTTCAGGAGGCAAAAAAGCACCTTTGAGACAACCATGACCTAGATGATCTCTTGACTACAGGTAACAACAACTAGCTCATCTTGGCTGATCTCATCAAATTTAACTTTTTATTGATTTTATTGTAATGTTTCCGATTTTTGTAAGCTGCACAGTCATTCAGAATGGCAAGTTTAATAAATTATCAACATCATCAAAACTAATCCCAGATATGAAGGCTGGAATACAGTTAATGGAATTCCCTAGGTTACTGACCATATTCACATTTTTTTTTAAATCATAGAAAATATGAAAATTTGCTACCTCTTGCATCAAACTTTCCCGAATTTGCCTAATATAAAGTATTGACTGAAATTTTAATGATATTGAGTATTCTTCTACACTAATTTAGATCGGGCATTCTACAATTGAAGCATATTGTCACCTATGCTTATTCAGGAATGGGAAGGATCCTGAGGAGAAAGCCCAACTAAGATCTGATGATTTGCTCCATTCATCATTATTCTCAATATTGTCACAGAGGCAGCTCTAATTTCACAATTTGCTTTTTGTTATATTTTGTGAGCAACAATATCTAGGTTCTTTTTTTTCATTCTATCCATTCTAAGAGGTCAAGACACACCAAGTATGCAGCTTTTTAAATTCTGGATACCTTCAAGGTAAGATAGGGAATGAAAGAAGTGGCTTCATTTTCAGTCAGGTGGTATTCTTCTTGATTCAACATGATAAACAGCAGCTTAAGATACTCCAGAGTTTTCATTAGAACACTTGTATTGGTGTCAAAGAACCTCAGAGTGATCCACTTCAAAATCAGATCTAAACAGCTGATAACTCCATCTTTTTCACTCTCCAAGTGCTTGAAAGGAAAAAAAAATCAAGGTGAAGTTTTGCAAAAAAAAGTGTTTTCTTTTACAATAAAATAAACCAAGAAATTGTATTTCAATTAAATTATGCCATGGCTTTTCTAGTAGCAAAGGGATCAAAGATAATTGTTTTGTACATGCATAATTGCTACTTGCATCAGCTACTCTGCTATTTCATTTTGTTTCAAATGCTCATATTCAGTGCCTTGATAGAGGCCAATACTAATTACACTGTTCTTATGAGAATATAGGCTCTAAATTGAATAGGATATTTCCAAAAGTTGCATGCTCTAGGAAAAGTTATACCAGTGCTCTTATTGTTTTATCAACTGTCAGAAGTCAATGCTCCTCACCTCAACCATTACACTAAGTGCTCTGTTGTGGCGTTGAAAATCTGTATGAAACATCTCATCTTGTAACCACTTGGCAACACAGCTAGACATCTGAGTCTTCAATTGCTCAATGTATTCATCACGAGGAGTAGTAAAATTCCATTTCAAAACCTGAGGGAAGATGGGAACACGGTCTTCTTAAAAATTAAACCTGTAACTTAACCTACTTGTAACTTAAATTTTACTTAATTAGTCTGTAAATTGTAAGTGGCATGTACATACATCACATGTACGTGTGTAGGTTTTTTTCCTTATTTACTGAGACTACATTATTGAGCTACAGGTAATTTATAAGTAACACTGATCTTCTTAACATAACAAAAGAAATTCATATTTACAAAAGAAACATTTTTGCTTATATGGATTATTACTTGACTTGTAACTTTCACTTTTCTCCTTTCACTAAGTCTAGTTAGTTAAACCTCAAGCAAGTACTTCCTACCCATCCCACTTTTGACAGTCATGAAGAAGATACCAGAAACAATTGATTATTTTAACCAAAGGATAATTTATTCTTGTATCTGAATAGGAACAAGTCTACAAAAAAAATTTAAGGGTTAATGCTTCCACCTTGGCCTCTAGTTAACTTGTGTCAACTAGATCTCTTATTGGAAATGTGTTAGGTTATCTCACAAACAACACTTTAGTGAGCTTTCATGGCTGAAGTGAATCTAATCTTGAGTCTTTGTATTTTAATATATCAGAACTGTATTATAACATAGATGCTTAGGTGCATACACATACAGTCAGTGATTTGAGGCTTGTTTCTGGCTATTCGTTCTGTGCAGTATTTCTCAAACTTAGTGATTCTAAGTTATGTTGATCTCAACTCATGCCGGCTGGTGAAATTTTAGCAATCTTCCCATTAAAAAAAATACAATAAAATATTTTTGTTATTGTAGAAACATTCCCTAATACTGAATGAGGAGACACCTCCCCACTGAACTTTTCCAAAAGAATGCACTTGTTTTAAGCTCAGTAACTCAAAACAAACTTGGCAGATTTTGTAGACTAGGCTTAACAAAAAAGAATAACAGAACAACTTCTAATTTTGTATGCTTGTCCACTGAACTGTTAATAACATTGATAAGTACAATAGAGCAGAATATGCATCTGTACAATTAAGTGAATAAATGACTTGATCTCCACATGTCTTTCTATCGGGGGATTTCCAGTGTTAAAGTAAATGTAGTTTATAATAGAAATTCATGTCTAATACAGCCCAGAAATCAGACGCTGAGCATTTCTCTCACCTTTAATCCTTTCTCATCTTTCATTCTTTGCTCTTTTCCATTTGGGACTAAAATAAAAACTGGGCCAGACCTGTCATCATCATCCTTCAAGTTGGATTTGCTTGGAACCTTTTTCCCCTGTATGCCCTAAGACACAAAACAATAGTAAGTTCATTTCCCTGTAACCAAGCTCCTACGGTCTAGTTTTAAACCACCTTCCATTCTGCACCTCTAGGCTAATCTCACTGAAGTCAATAGGAATGCCTTTATTTAGAACGAATCTATCCCATCAGCATGCAAGGCAAGTATTTCCCCTACACAGAAGTTTGTGTTAGAATGTGCACTGAAGACCTCAAGTACCTATTTAGCAGAGTAGAGACAAAGGCCATAACAATGTTTAGTGCAGCAAGTAGATAAAGGTCAGTGTACCAGCCACTCTTCTGTGGTACCCGCTTATTACCTGTTTGATAACTTTGTTCTTTGTCAGATTACTATTGCCTTTGGTGAGGCCTGAATTTGCATCAGAATGCTGAAACAAGTCATAGAATACCCTGTAGTTAATAGTATTGACCACATAAACACTTTTAAAACTTTTTTTTTTACTTCTGCATAAATATGAGTATAGAGCATAAGCGCTGTGTTCCTATTTACTGACCATGTGTGAAATATTACAGATCTAAGATCACTGGCATGTAAATCATACTGAGGAAGGAATGAGTTAAAGAGACCAGTCAGGCCACCAAATTTCCTCTTAGTGAAGGCCATGAGGCTCAGACTCCAATTGCCATGAGTGTTTCACAAGGATTATTTCATTAACCCGAGGTCTGCAACATGAAGCGTGATTCATACACTGACACAAAAATCTCTAGTGAGTCAAAAATGAAAAAAAAAATTGAGTAGTGTTACAATATACCATGGAATAAAAATTTCTTAAATAAAGCTTTACTATGAAGTAGAATGAGCTGCAAAATAAGAGCTGTGATGTGATCATATCATTCTGCCCCATAGCTGAAAGTACTTTTCATAACCAGGGCTCTATCTGATTTTATTTCTGGATTGATATGCAATACTGCATCTAGCCTGGTATCATCCAGGAAAGCTATCCCACCAAAGATTGCTGTCCAAATCCTGCTGTTCATTTTCTATCAATAGACGATAGAAATATGAGGGAGAGGGGCAGTTCAAAAATGTGCTAGGTAGGCAGGCAGGCAGGCAGGCAGATGGATAAGACAACTAGATAGATAGATTAGACCAGGGTGTCCAACCTTGGCAACTTTAAGACTTGTGGACTTCAACTCCCAGAATTCCTCAGCCAGCAAAGCTGGCTGAGGAATTCTGGGAGTTGAAGTCCACAAGTCTTAAAGTTGCCAAGGTTGGACACCCCTGGATTAGACAGACAGACAATTTCCTTTTGTTTTCTTTCCTTGCCTAGAAGGTCCTTGGCACATCCTTCTTTGCCAAGTAAGGAGAGGTTGCTTGTCTGTTTGTGGTCCTTGCCACTCATTGCCTGACAGAGAGGACTAAGTCCTACTTCTCTTCCTCAAGCAGCCATCCAGCCTGTCTTCCATAGCAAAGTCTCATTTCATCACTGGCCCTGTCTGGATAGATAGGCATTGCCTCAGAAGCAATGCCTGCCAGAATATGAATGAGGGCAGGAATTCTTGGGACAAGTACTACCCCAAAGTGAGAAATCTCCTAGCAATGACTGCAAAGCCAAGTAAACCAGGACCCACTGTTGTCATTTACCTTGGTTTTAGGGGCGCTTCCTCCCGTTTTGGCCTTTTTGGCATCAGGTTTAGTCTCCATTGTGCTAGATAAATAATCTTCATTGGAACCTAAGGAATAATTTGTTAGTTTGCACTATATAGGCTTGGGATCAAAACTACCAGCCCACCCCTCCCTTCTGCCAGTTTACAAAACATACTATAATTCTCAACATGTACTTTAAACTGAGGGTCCCCAATCTGTGGGCCACATCCCACTAGGGGGCCATGAGGGGATTGCAACCAAGCTATGGAAACGGCCGATAACTGCACATGCATCCTCATTTGCACTAACAGTGGGCGAGCCGTGCACTCCAATTGCGTGAGTGGCAGGTGCGCACACACAATGCTCATGCAAATGGAACCGCGTGCATACGTGCTGGCCATTCGCATGGAACCATCCCCTAAATAAAAGTTTATTTAGTGACTGAAATTACAATGGAATTGAAAAAAATGACTTGTGACTGTTTTTTACACTTATGACTGCTGTAGCATCCCCATGGTCATGTGATCAAAATTCAGATGCTTGGCAACTGACTTATATTTACGATGACTGCAGTGTTTTAATCTTTCTCTCAAACAGGACAACTGTAGAAAGATTACCTGATGTAGCTTGAGATTTGGCTGGAGCTGCTCCCGCTGCTCTAGATGTCTTACTTGGTGGAGCAGGTTTGGCAGGCATATTAGCTTTAGCTTTTTCAAGCATGGCCAGTACTTGATCTTTCGAAGTTGGCTACAGGAAAAAAAAAAGAGTGCTTAAGTATCCACATTTAAGCCACTTGATCAAATGACTACAAGCCAAACTCTCTTTTCCTTTACAGATCTTTAAATAGAAATTAATTTTTGGAAACGGTTCCCAGCTTGTCAGTGCACAGTACAAAGGAATGGTGGCAACCTACAGCAGAAATGGGCAACCCATGGACTATGGGTTGTTTCCCACCACCCTGATACCACGCTGCAGTGAATTATGTAGCAAAATGACTATTTTTGATACCATTTTTACCTCTCCAACCTTATGAAATATATTAGAACTATTTTTAAAAATGGTTCAAAGTCATGTTACCAAAGTTCTGCCATATCATAACAGATGGCCTAAAGACTTCCAGAGTTGCAGCCCAATTGCTCAAAAACTCCCATCCCAAATTACCCAAGTTTATATAGCTAAGAGCCCATATGCGGATATTTTAGATTTCCTAGACTCGATTTCTAAATTCCAATAATTAAAACTATTTTGGAAGTCTTTTACTTCCCAGAAACTAATTCATGCTATTACTTGCATGTCTATATACCATCTGTCCTTGCCACTATTTATACTTCCATTAGCTGTTTTGACTCTGCTCCCTCCAAATTTTTTGTATTATGTTTTTTTAATTTAAGATACTCTCTTTGGCCACCCAATTCAATTTCAATGACTCCGAGTGGCTTACAAAAATTAAGATTCCATATAATGAACCTAGTGACAACGA
Source organism: Pseudonaja textilis (assembly GCF_049901715.1). Lineage (NCBI taxonomy): Eukaryota > Metazoa > Chordata > Lepidosauria > Squamata > Elapidae > Pseudonaja > Pseudonaja textilis. The sequence goes on from NC_141990.1 coordinate 263,689,602, forward strand.
TCAGTCAATTTATTAGTGTTTTGGTACCTTCAATTTGCCAGTGGCTTTGGCCATCTTCTCAAAACCCAGATGCATCATAAAAAATGGAAGAGCATCCTGTGCCTTTTTACGGACATCTCCATTTCGATCCTCCAGGCAGGAGTACAGGTGAGGTACACATAAAACTAAGTCTGATGGGACAGTTCGGAGAGTGGGCAACTTTTCAGCAAGCCAACCTAAAAGCTAAAGTTAGAAAAGATTATTAGAAAGGAACACACTGTATTCTAAGTAAAGATTATACAAATTTGCATATGAATAATTAAAACTGGTGGCATTTTGGGTCAACAGTCAATGAAACTGGTATATTAAAAAGTAGATATCCACTAATCTACTAATAATTGATTCGGAAAATAAAACAAGTGAAAGGGAGCAACAGCTGACTAACAAGACACCACAGAGAGCAGGCCACTAGGGAGAACAAATAGAAGCAATATGTTGTTTCCCTTCTCTCTTCTTTTTTGGTAGAATAAAACACTTTTTAGGAGAGGAATCTTATAAAAGTTTTGAAACAGACAATGAGGAGAAACCTGTAGATAAAGATTTGATACATTCCTGGCCAGTTAATGCTATCTCTCTAAGCAAATGGATGCAGAAACTGATTCAATATACTTCTCCCGACAACAAAACACCTTATTATAATCACCTTTTATGCCTTGGATTCTCTTTTAGAATGTTAATAACATACTGTGAAGTTTTTCACTAATCTGTTCAAAACCACCTGTCACAAGGGGTGCAATTAGCCACAAAACACTCACTTACCAATGTCTTCATTTTTTTCCCTGCTCTTCTCAGAACTATTTCTACCCAGAGGAGAACTGCTACATTTTGGACTGCGAACAGATGAGTTGAAGCATAGTATATTGTGCACGGACTGCTTTGCACATCTCTACTGAATTGACACTTCTTCCAAGATAATAGTACAAAAGGAAACCGACTGCATTGACTAAAATCCTCACCTCTTGCCTTAGAAAAGGATTCTCTTTCTTGAGTTCTTCTGACAAATCCTCCCCTTCTAACCACTCTTTCATGCCCGTCTGTTCGGTCCAGGCATTTACTGTTGCTAATGATGCTGCCCGTACGTTGCTCTGGAAAGGAGAAGGAAAATAAGATATAATATATACATGCACAAATACACAAACTTATGTATATTCCAGAAAATTGAAAGTCAACTAGATAAGGTTCTTGCATCTGTCCATCTATCATTTATATTCATTATTGTGAAACAATCAAGTGTTTAACACTTTTAAAGAGAGGATAATCTTCCACTGAATCTCTGAGGTGCTAATTTAATGCAACACAAGAAATGCATGTGTTAAAGTTCAAGAAGGTGCATACTCTCAGGAAACAGATCTTTCGAACCACTTACCCCAGAAATAGGATGGGCAGTAATTTAGATGCAAATCCAAAGACTTATTCATATTTATTCTATCTGCATTTTGCTATTTTTAATTGGAAAGTTATTTACATTCCTTCAGTTTTCTACTAAGACCCCAATAAGATGTAACAATGACCACACCTTATTACCAATTTTTGAAGCTAGGACATTAACACCACATAACGAAAACTTGCCTCTAGAAATGGTAAAAGCTCCAACACTGGAAGTTTTTAAGAAGAGATTGGATAATCATTTGTCTGAAATAGTATAGGGTTTTCTGCCTAAGCAGGGGGTTGGACAGGGGTCTCCTACTTGGCCACTTTAAGACTTGCGGACTTCAACTCCCAGAATTCAATCTGGATAATCCCCAGCGCTTCTGGTTGAGGAATTCTGGGAGTTGAAGTCCACAAGTCTTAAAAGCGGCCAAGGTTGGAGACCCCTGGACTAGAAGATCTCCAAGGTCTCTTCCAACTATTATTCTAATCTAATCTGTTATTCTAATCTATATGGGCAACTTTCATCTTCAGCAGAATTAACTTTTATTCGGCCTATTTTATCACTCAGTAACAAATAAATTTAACAGAAGGCGTACTAATATTAGATGATAAAACATTCAGAATAAAGGAATTGGGAAGGAATTTCTCAAGTCAAGCCCTTAAATTCAAGATTTCCAAGAGAGTACATAGACAGCACATTTCTGTCAGATGTCCATCCGGTGTCCGGTTTTCTTCAAATTCAACTTTCTCAATGAGAAACTAAAACTGTCAAATGCAGAGCTTGGAATGTATATTGTGGATAATATAATCTCAAAGAGTACCATCAGAATAATACACCAATCTTACCTTACTGTCTCCAAGAATTGTGAGGATAGGAATTCCCAAATTTTTCACATGTTGCTTTATATTTGGGCCCATAGCAGTGGCCAGTTGCTGAAGGATGGTCAGTGTTTGTTGTACCTGAGTGGAAGGCAAAAGAGTGTGAATGTGCCTGTCTTAAGAGCTTTCAATTTGTTAAAAAACAAAACAACAGTATCATTTCACAGGATTTGAAGGGTTTTTTTGTAGCTTGAAGAACGAGATCTTAAACAGAGATAATTCTACCTTAACCCAATCAAATGTAATAAGCTGCCACAACCACTTCGAACTATAGAACTTGGAGAAAATGTGGTAAATTCACATAGGTAGATGCTACATTCAACAGCTGTTCAAAACAGGTGAGCAAAACTTTTTGCAATCTCTGGCTTCCTCTGTAGTTAGCATATCAAGATTTCTTTAGTAAGTATAGGTAGTCCTTGACTTAGGACCACAATCAAGCCAAGAATTATGGCCCTAAGTCATTGCAATCATTAAGCAAGATACCTACATGATTGTCTTGCTTAATAACCACAATTACAGGTTTTCCTCTTGCAGTTGTTAGGTGACTGTTTGGTTGTTAAGCAGAGTCTGGTGTGCCTCAGTGAGTGGGTCTCCCAGGGCCCCTCTATCCAGAGGCATCCCTTGCAAAGCTTCCCATTTTATTTGAGATTGCAAATGGTGACTGCCTGCAGAGTGGCCCACGGTGGCCCCAGCAGGAAGGCCATGCATAATGTCACCTGGGCACCCTTGGAAAGGTGCTCTTTGGAAGAGGTAAGTGGAACAAGGCATGACAGGGTGGGGGAGGTTCAAGGGTATATGGGACTCAGTATATCGGTAGGAAGCAGGCCAAAGCTTGTGTGAACCCAGTCTGGTTGGAAGTAGATCCAGCAGGGCAAAATGGAGAAAGATAGGAAGGTAGGGATAGTTGTAGTGTCCTCGTGGTCAGTTGTAAGGGCAAGAGGTTTGCCAAGCACCTGAATTCTGATTATGTGACCGCAGAGTGCTATAGCAACTGTAATTTCAAGTACAGGTCATAAGTCCCTTTGTTCAGCACTGTCGTAATTTTGAACAATTGCTGAATTGAATGATTGTAAGTCAAGGACTACCTGTAAGGAAAAAATACTGGTGCAGTATTCCACATAAGGTTATGTATTTCTTTTAAAATACCTCCAAAATTCCCAATCAAGGACAAAAACTCCCTTATAAAGAAAATCTGCAGTATCCTTGTGGCCTCTTTGCCTGCTGTAATCTAATTCCAATTTGATTTCAATCACAAGATTTTGATTCTCTATGCTAGCCTTTCATGAAAAACAGAAACATCATTAAGAGGAAGTTACACAATCTCCCCAGCTGTGCTTTGGTATATGTGCTACAAATAGATTAAACAAAGCATAACTGTGTTCTTCTGCATACTATAGGAGAATGCATTTCCTTTACAGTAACCTCTCTGATGTTCATTGAATACAGCAGGGCCATTTTCCCCACAAGAATGAGATGCATCAACAGACAAGCTAGCAACTGTAAAAATATTTTATTACATAAAATAAATTAAATGGCAGTAATGCTTAGTGACATTTTTGTTTCATTTCTGTTTATAAGATCTAAATTAAGCTGGCATATTAAGGATGGAGGATGACTGTAACAAATTTGTTACTCATTTTAAGCATACCAGGATTTTATTGGAATCATTGAGACGACTCTTCAAGGCAGGTGCAAGTTCACCTATATTTGGCTGTATGAATTTGGCTTCATTGATGATGTTGGTTACTTCATCCAGACCCTCCTTTCGGATTTTCCAGTTTTTATCACCAATCTTAGATATTAGCTCAGATGTGATCTTATCACTGTAAAGAAAGACAAAACAAAATAAAACAAAAAAAGCCAACAGCTCATCATCAATTTTCTTTAAACAAGGAGCAAACTATAAGCATCTTAAGCAGTAATAACCAAGACAGAAAAAGCAAATTATAAAAATATGTTACAGATGAACAGAGAGTTTGCATACCTATACATGGAGAAATTGTCCTTAACATACCTAATCTATAAAGCACAAGTTGCTGTCTACCTTTTAAAGTGCTGTGGTGATGCCCTCTCAGGGCTCCATGTTTGTCAGTGATTTATCAGGCAGCAAAAGCAATTCTCATACAAGTCCTCCAGCTGACAAGTTTTCTCCCCGTTTCCTTATAGTTGACACTGATAAGCTTTTAATACCAGATTAGTATGTATTTATTGGTTAAATCTGTGCTATTCTGCCTTGTGTTCTGCTGTTATCGTCTTACGATATTTCAAGATGTTCTACAATTTTAAATGCATGTTATATTTCAGAAGATTTAGCTATAATTGTTTTTTTAATTGTATTTTCTTTTACTGTGTTTCTCAAACAATACGGCCCCCCACAATAGGAAGGCCCAGCACTGTTTCATAGGCATGTGGTAAAATTAAACCCCGCCCCCAAAATTGAGCCTATTTAAAGCATGCGTTCCCCGCCATTTCTCACATCACAACACGAGGTGAAGAGAAATGGAGGGGAAGGTCAGGGGGGAGGAACTTGCCGTTAGGAGTGCCCCACGGGTAACCTTGGCTAGAGCACCCCGCAGGCAGCCACGCCTCACCACGAGGCCGCTCCTAATGGCCAATTGAAGGTGACTCTGCCCTCGGGGCGCTTCTATTGGGCGATAGAAGCAGCCTGGTTGCGAGGTGAGTCTGTGCATGGGGTGCTGCGAGGTGGGGGTGCGCATGGGGGGAAATTAAGTCACCCCTCAAAAAGACGGCCTAGCTGTTTTTTCGGGGCTCAAAAAAAAAAAAAAAATAAGGCCCAGCCTTATTTTATGAGAAACACAGTATATATATTGTAAGATGCTTACACTTATGTTTATGATGGGAAGGGCAATGGTGGGGGCATATAAATCTATTAAATAAACTAAATATTATTTTATATTGTATCATTTTATATTCAGATTATATTTCATTATTTTACCATCTAGTACTCCTGCTTTGTCTCCCACCCGCAAGTCCTGAGCTGCTTCGCTGGATTGTATGGCTTAAGAAACCTTAAATTTATATGCTAAGCAATGCCAATACAGGTAGTCCTTGACTTACAATCACAACTGAGCCCAACATTTCTGTTGCTAAGTGAATTTGCCCCATTTTACGAACTGTCTTGTCATAATTAAGGGAATCATTGCAGTTGTTAAATTAGTCAAACTACAGTTAAGTGAATTTGGCTTCCCCATTGACTCTGCTTGTTAAAAGGTCACAAAAGGGGATAATATGACCCCGGAATACTGCAACTGTCATAACTATGAGTCAATTGCCAAGCATCTGAATTTTGATTACATGGCCATGCAGATACTGCAACGGTCATAAGTGTGAAAAATGGTCATAAGACACTTTTTTTCAATGCCATCGTTAACTTTGAACACTCACTAAATGAACTGTTGTTAGTTGAGGCCTACCTGTAGATAGACTGACTCAAAAGAAATCAAAGAAAGATGGAACGAAGAAACTGAAATATTATGTCAAATGCAAGATACCATCAAAAATATTTCCTACTTATTATATCAATACTCTGTTCAATTCCAAGTTGGGAGATTATAGGAACGGATGAAATATCCACAGAAGTATGGCAAGCAACAGAAGAAGAATCAATAATGATTCTATCCAAACTATTCAAGAAAATCTGGACAATGGTACATTGGCCAACAGACTGAAAGAAAAGAAGCCACATTCCAATGACCAAAAAATGAGATTTAATTGAATGAGCGAATTATCATACAATATGGTTCATTTCACATGCAAAATAGCACTTGGGGTCACTCAACACAGATTATAAGCCCTCCATGAAAAAAGAAGCACTCAGATGTTTAAAGCTGGCTTTAGAAAGGACTGAGGAACATGCCATTATTGAGTATACACTCTGGATAATTAAGAAAGTCCAAAAATACTGGAAAAGAAGTGAGCAAGTGCTTCACCGATTGTGGAATGTCTCAGAAAAATGGGTTTCCCAGAACATATCATTATCCTCATGAGAAGCCTATACATAAGTCAGGAAGCCACCGTATAGGTAAAGGTGAAACAGATTTGACTCCAAGTTGGAAAAAGTGTCTTCTCTACTTATTTATTCAATCCATATGTTGAATATATATTATTAAAGCTTGAATGGAAGAAAATGAGCATGGTTTTAAATGGAAGAAACAACAATAACGTGTTGATGACCCTACCTTGGCAACTGAAAATGCAAAGGTTCTGCAAGCTCTTGTAATAACAGTAAAGAGCATAGTGAAAAATGGAACTAAAATTTAAAGACCAAACTGGGAATAGATAGAGCCAGCTTTAGAATTGGCGATGGTAGTAAAGGAACAAGCAGTCAACTAATATCCTGATTACCATTTGGTGAAGCAACCACCAAGGCTCGAATAATCCTGCTTCAGACATGTAATGCAAAGACCTAGATCTTTGAAGAAGACTTCAAGGCTAGGAAAGGTGAAAGCAAAGAGGAAGCCAAGCAGCAAGATGGGATGGACTCATTGGTGATGAACACACCGTTGGAAGACCTATAAAATACCATCTTGGGAACAAGTTATCATGGAGAAAGTCTACCCAGGTAGCCGCTAGGAGTCAATAATGACTTAATAGCACACAATCAGTCAATCAATCAATCAACCAACCAATCAATTCCTGCTTTGGTTTTCAATAAAAAAACAGCATAAAACCAAAGATTATATTTGTCTGTGAAACATGGCTCAATGCATCTCTCCCCGACTCCATTACCACAGTAAGAGACTATCATGTTTACCAATCAGATCGTGAAATTCGTAGAGGAGGTGGTGTTGCTATCTTCTACAAAAAGTCCTTACATCTAAAAAATATCCAAGTTACCCAGGAGCTTGCTCTTCCTGAGACCATTATCTGTGAACTATCCTTAAATATCACAATTCGATTCTTACTATGTTACAGAGCACCTGATTATGACAGTGAACATGTAAACAAGCTAAATACACTACTAACATGGGCAGCATCCTGCCCATACCCTTTTATCTTTCTTGGTGATTTCAATCTGCCTCATATTGACTGGACCCTAAACGAATGTACAACTGAACCCATACATGCAACCTTCTACAATGCTGTTACAAATCTGGGACTGGAACAGCTAGTATCCAACAACACTAGACTAAACAACTGCCTCGATCTCATCTTCTGCAATAGTTTGAATTTAATTTACGGAATACAAACTAAAGAACCCTTTTCCAGCAGTGACCACAATATGATTGACTTTTGTCTCAACATACGTCCACACAAAAACCACCACAATGATGTGATCCCCAATTATAATTTCAAAAAAGGCAACTATGATCTTATAAACAACGATCTCTCATCCCTTGATTGGCAATCTCTATTCACTGGATGCAATACTGTTGAAGACCATTACAACATATTTTTACTTGAAGGCAAAAGAGTCATCAAACTATATGTACCAACAACTACTCCCAAAACAAAACAAAAAAACAGATTGCCCATAACAATAAGGAAACTTCAATCCAAAAAGAGATCACTCTGGCGGAAAAACAAATCTGGTCACGTTGCCAATTTCAAAAGCCGATACAAAAATTTATGCCACCAGATAAAGACCGAATGCACCAATTATCACATTAAACAAGAGGAAAACCTTCTAAGCACCAATTCCACCAATGCTTTTTACAATTTTGTAAACAACAAACTAAAAGATTCAAGGTCCATCCCACCCCTGATAGGACCTAATGGTAAAGACTGCAGCGACGACACCATTAAAGCCAACATCTTTAACACATTTTTTTGGCTCAGTATTTGTAAACAGCAATGGATCATGCCCAGCATTTCCTAGCCGAACCACAGATAACTACAGTGATCTAATACATATCGATTTTACAGAAGACAATGTTGAAAAAGCACTACTCAATCTAAAACCATCCCTATCTATTGGACCGGATGGAATATGTGCCTATCTCTTAAAAAAGTTATCCACTGCCATAGCCAAACCTCTAAGCATAATCTTTGAAAAATCTTTCAGGACCAGTTCCTTGCCTAACCTATGGTCACAAGCCACAGTCATCCCCATCTTCAAAAAGGGAGACCCTTGCCTAGTTGAAAATTACAGACCAATCTCCTTATGCTGCGTCACCTGTAAAGTCATGGAATCAATTATTAACCAATCCATCATCCTCCACTTAGAGACAAACAACCTACTCTCCAATAAACAATTTGGTTTCAGAAAAAAACTATCCTGTAATCTGCAACTCTTACACTGCAAAAACATATGGACTACACAACTTGATCAGGGCAAAACAATAGATGCAATCTACATAGACTTCTGTAAAGCCTTTGATTCAGTGGTACATGACAAACTACTACTAAAAATAAAATCCTATGGTATCTCTGGACAACTGCATAACTGGATAGAAGCATTCCTGTCAAACAGACAACAAATGGTCAAAATTGGGAGTGTCCTATCAAATTCTGTACCTGTCAATAGTGGTGTCCCCAAGGCAGTGTTCTAGGACCAACTCTCTTCATACTCTACATAAATGACCTCTGTGATCATATTAAGAGCAACTGCGTTCTTTTCGCTGATGATGTAAAGCTGTTCAATACCACAGACAATACTGCTACCCTTCAAGAAGATCTTGACTGTGTATCAGAATGGTCAAACAAATGGCAACTTCAAATCTCAACAAATAAATGCTCTGTCTTACATATTGGCAAAAAAAATCCAAAAATAAAATACAAGCTGAATAGTCAAGATCTTGTTGATGATCCAAGCTCTGTAAAGGACCTTGGAATACTCACCTCTAATGATCTAAGTGCTAGTGCCCACTGCAACTACATAGCCAAAAAGGCATTAAGAGTTGTTAACCTAATCTTACGTAGCTTTTTCTCTGGTAATATCACACTACTAACTAGAGCATACAAAACATTTGCTAGACCAATACTCGAATACAGCTCATCAGTCTGGAACCCACATTACGTATCTGATATTAGCACAATTGAGAAAGTCCAGAAATATTTCACAGGAAGAGTTCTCCACTCCTCTACTCGTTGTAGAATACCTTATGCCACCAGACTTGAAATTCTAGAACTAGAAAACCTTGAATTACGCCGTCTTCGGTCTGATTTAAGCATGGTATATAAAATCATACATTGCAATGTCCTACCTGTCAATGAATACTTCAGCTTCAACCATAACAACACAAGAACACACAACAGATACAAACTCAAGGTTAACCACACCAAGCTTGACTGCAGGAAATACGACTTTAGCAACAGAGTGGTCAATGTCTGGAATACTCTACCCGACTCTGTAGTTTCTTCCCCAAACCCCAAAAACTTTAACCTTAGACTGTCTACTATTGACCTCACCCCTTTCCTAAGAGGTCTGTAGGGGGCGTGCATAAGCGCACCAACGTGCCTACCGTCCCTGTCCTATTGTTTCTTTTATTTTTCTTATATGTACTCATTTCATGTATTCATAATTATGTATACACTTTTACTTATCTCGTAAACAATTGACAAATAAATAAAATAAAATAAATAAATAAAATAAAAAAGTATAAAAACCTGATGTCAGATCTAGGCAAGAGGTCCACGACATCATTCCCTGAATCCTCCTGTTCTTCTCCTTCCTCTCCATCATCACTGCCAATATTGTGCCTTGTACTGCCTCGAGTTGCAGCAGGTGGTGTTTGTCCTTGCACCTGAAATGCATATACTTACCAAATTACTTTGCATTATTTTGATAGGGAGTATTTGACATGTTAATTCACAAGACTGTACAACGTTGTGTGGTGCTAATTAAAAATCATGCAAGTAATGCTCAAAATGGAAGGATCAGACAAGATACAGGTAGTCCTCGACTTAAACCATAATTGAGCCCAAAATTTAGGTTGCTAAGTGAGAAATTTGTTAAGTGAGTTTTGCCCCATTCTACAATCTTTTTTGCCATTTTTGTTAAGTGAATCAAGTTTGTTTGTTAAGTTTGTTAAATTAGTAACACGGTTGTTAAGTAAATCTGGCTTCCCCATTGACTTTGCTTGTCAGTAGGTCAAAAAAGCTGATCACATGATCCCAGGACACTACAATGGTCGTAAGTCTGAACTAGTTACCAAGCATCTGAATTCTGATCAGGTGACCATGGGGATGCTGCAATGGTCCTATGTGTGTAAAATGATTATAAGTCATTTTTTCCAGTGCTGTTATAACATCGAATGGTCGCTAAATGAAATGTCGTAACTCAATGACACTGTCATCATCAATCAAAAGTGATTTTTACAGTACAGTAGTCTTGAATTAATACTCCTATTAATAAAAGTTTGACAAACATTTCCATCCGAAACACTAGAACTCATCTTCAGTCAGTCATCAGCCAATACGATCTTCCAAGACTGCCTTAGCAGATTGCTCATTTACTTCACTGTATTATTAGCAATAGTAAGATACTGGAATCAGTCGAAATGATCATCCAAACAATAAATGTTTCAGCGTTTCAAGGAAAACTTACTTTTTCAAATTCTGCATCTATTTGGGAAAGAAGAGCAGGTTTCTCATCCTCAAAGAACATTCGTAAAGGGGGACCAACATACAGAAACATGACGCCTAGTAAGGTTATAGCGGATGTCCTCACAGCCTATTAAACAGGAAATTGAAATATTTAAGCTCAATATTCAGACAGTGAAATTTAAGTTGAAGGAAGAAAAAAATACTTACAGGATTTGTAGCTCCAAGAGCTGTTCTAACATTGCTGATGAATGCCTTCACATTCAATCTGAGGGAGAAGACAACAAATATTAGCCAAAAGTAGGATAAAATTATATAGAACGATGAAAAATATGACAACCTCTTACTCATTCTTAACCACTTTGTCAAAAGGTTATGGAATTTAAATGTGAGATAATAGTATTGGCTATGATGGAACTGTTTCTCAAAAGAACACGATACATTTTACATGTCAGAAAAAGCATTTTTAAAAGAAATGACACCTGAATATTTTGCATCCAGCTCTGCATGTTTTTCTAGTATTTCCAGGGATCATGGGAAAAGAAGGAAATTTGTCTCACATCATGCAAGTGGACACAATAATATTTTATTCCTCTTTTTAAAAATCTGTTGGGAATTTCTGTGAAGTGGGTTTGGACTTTTAAGGTATGCAAAGTATATTCAAAACAATAAAAGCATTTTATATTCCTTTTTTAAAATCTCTATTGGGATCCAGCAATTTGTTGTCAGACTTCAGCAATCCAGAAGCCATGGCAATGGAGTCTGGGGGCTACAATACACCAATAGATTTCTAAATTCTAACTACATTGTATACAAACAAAAAAGAAACTACATGGCAGGCAAAAAAAAAGAGTACCAGACTGTACAAAACTAGTACAATAGTGAGAACAAGCTTGGTTCACACATGTGTATAACTCCTGTAACAAACACATGAATACATTCATCTCATTCAAAAATGTACTAATAATGTGAATTAGTATGGTTTCTACTTACATTATCTGTGTGCTAAGACCTCTTTTTATGTCAGTTATTTAGCAAACAGCATGTATATGTAAGCAGCATGCTGCTCTAATTTTGAGACTTACCCAGTAAACCCAAACTCTTTAATGGCATTTGAGAGCCAATTTAAAGTTTCTGATTGGTTTTTTGGATTCTTCTGGGAAAACGCCATGGACATAACCTAGAATGAAAACAGCCTATTTGCAACTGGTATAAATGAGCAATAGTTCTTGTGATAGTAAGTTTTCTTTCAGCATGTTATATCTATGAAAAACAATATATGCACCTGCTCAGCAGTCCAAGGCAGCTGACAGGCTTCTGCTATTGCTGTTAATGCTTCTTTGGCATTGCTCCCACATTTCACATCACCAATCTTATCCACAAGGCCATCCAGGACAATTTGTGCAGATGTTTTGGAAAAGGTCCCCTTTTGAGCAACCAAAGCAACGATATGAAGTTTTATCTGCATCACCTGCAAACAAGAAGAGGAGCCATTGATATTTTCAAGCCAATGATCAGCTGCACAGTAAGACTTGAGACCTACATTTCATCAAATACGACTCGTGTGTCTAGGGCAGACAAAACTTCCGGGAACAAAAATGTTTTTTAAAACTGTATGCCCTAGAATCAGATATATTCATTATTACTTTATTATGCATACATTTAAAATACATACATTGTGACTTTTCCCTTGAAAAATACAAGCTCAGAGAATACCTTTATAGCTGTGTGGAATCACAGGCTGAAGGAAAGGAGGCCCTTCTAGGGGGAGTAAAGAAACATCCCAGCTTAGGGTTGGTTGGGGGAGGAAACATCTGAGGTCAAACTCGTAGGCCTATATCTGCTGTTTCCCAAGGGAAGGCAGACAGCCTGGTGAGATTCTTGTAATACAGGTGATCAACAATAGAATTATCTACTTGGCCCAACTCATGAGTTGTTCTGGTTGCTTGTGCCTCACAAGCTATTATTGAAATGAGGATCCCCAAAAGCCTAGGGCCCAAAAAGTTCTAAATGCCGTTTTAATTAGACTTTAGAAGTTTTTCACATGCAGGCTGGCTAAATATAGATACTATAAATATTGACATAATTCTTAGCATCTTTCTTAAAGTATATATTTGAATGCTTTATCTTAATTGTATTATTCTTGTTTAACAGGGTTCCAAATACCCATATTTTAATTCAGCCTTAATGAACTGTGTAATGCTACCAGAAATGTATCACATATCAATAAAGAAATCAAATAATATAATGAACAATATTATTATGTTGGATGCAAATAAGAAATATAGATCAAGGTTCTTGCATAAAGTTTTCAAACACAAATGGTCAAGCCTACCCATAAGGAATTCCAAGCTCAAGTCTAAGGTAACTTTTTAAATAAAGTTCATTAGTTATTAATTCAACGATAATAGAACTAAACATTAACATTGTTCTACCTGAAAGTTAGTCTCCTTCCATCCAGGTTTCTTCGCCAACATTCTTACTAGAGCCTGGCAAGGCATTTCAGTTTTATTCATCAGCTCAACTGCCTTAAAGATTAAGAACAGTGTTAAACTCTAAGAAAGGCAGGAATATAAATACTGCCAAACTGCATTCTATAAACCTATATTCATTTGGATACATTTCATGTTTAGCATGCATAAAAACCATAGTTCTTAATAAGATTATTTCTTGTCCCTTCAATTGAAAATTTTGTAAAGAAATTACTTGCAGTTTTTGCAGTCTTCAAACCCAAAGCTGGATAAAGTAGATTAACAATGATCTAGATCTGGGTCTGAAGATTGTAAATATTGTAAACATAAATTTAACCCACACTATATACGGATTCTTCTTCTTCTTCTTTTTTTTTACAAATATTTACAATCAAGCTTCATTTTTGGAAACTTTATTCTGATTTTCTGACAAGAAATGTAAAAGTGATTGGATGTTTGAACCAGTTCTTATTTTTCGACAGTAAGAATTAACTATTGTTGGATGCCTCCTTGTGTGAAACTGACCAGTGCAGATTTTACAAAAATTAAGTCTTTAATGTATTTTAAAGAAGAACCAGATCTGGTCTATCAAACTTGCAGTACTCAGAATAATCTGAAAAGTCACAAAATACAGCCTGACACTAAAGGCTTCTGTGAAATGCCAAAATAATTTACTATGGAACAAACAGATATTTATAGGGTTGAGACAGTTTTAGAAGAACTTGTCATTATTACCTTTTGAAATTCTTCCATGCAAGCCAGCCTTTCCTTCCAATTGCCACTATCTAACTGCTGTAAGCAAACTTCTGGAAGCACAGCTGAAGCCTTCTCCTCACACATCTCTATCTATTAGCAAAGAAAAATATTGCACACCTGTTAATAGCCTACTGGTACATTTCAAATTAGCCTTCATTGGGCTATTAGGCATTTTGACTTATATCAGGTTTGCTATAGCACGGCAACCTGGATTCAAAGGAAACATGTTACTTCAGAGCACATAGACATGTGCATGTAGCGCCTAACAGTAATTTTTAGACCCAAGGTATCTTTTCCTGTTTATGTGATTAGCCTCTTGAGTGAAGGGGCAGCCGTACCAAATGGGCATGTGTACACACACCACTTTATTTAGAAATGGACTTCATTCTACAGCACTCTTGGCATGCTCCTCAGAGCGGAGATTCAAGGATTCTGTTGAACTGCTATACAGTACGTACCAGTTTCTCCATTACAAATATAAAGAAGACCAATAATTTGACATTTACATTAGGCAAATGTCTAAATGCTAATCGTGTTTTAGAAATACTGTATTTCAGAAGTTGAATCACAACTGGCAAATGGGCCGGTCATTCTCTGCCAACAAGAGATGTGCAAAATGATTTAGTCATGAACCTTTCTGTGCATAGATCAGCCAATTTGCTGCAGCCCATTCTGTTACTGAAGCATGTGTGTTTCGGGTGCGCTAGTAAACTCATGGACAAAGTGGGATTTTTTTGTTTTGTTTTGCATACTGAGAGAAATGTGGTTACCTCAGGCTGAAAGGATTTGGAAAGTGGGAATAGAGCATGAAAAAACAAAGGACAGTAGTCATAATGGCTCAAAAGATGCTCAAAAAATTGGGTCAGGATAGGCTGTGGGTATATACTGCTTAGAAAACAGCTATAGGGAGAAGGGAGTGCACAGGCAGTGCATACCAGCCTTATTGGCCCCGATAAAATCATTTAGAATCTTGGACTTTGCATCATCCAAAACTCACAATATGTTCCATGTTTCGTATCTGCTGAACCATGACCAGTCTGAAACATTATGGCAGAACTCTCAGGGTGCAGTGTTTTGTTCAAGGTTCAAAACATAACATTTTCCAGTTTGTTCACATTCCTACTATCAAGTCAATATAAATCATTTTGAGTTCCTGAAAGAAAACATGCCCCCTAAGTTTATCAGCACGCTCACAAGATTTGTAGAGTAAACAAAATCTAATGTAACATAAAATACTAGAGAAATAAAACTGTTCCAAATGAAACACTGAATCTCGTGCACGTGTAACTGAATCACAACTACACTGCTCAAAAAATAAAGGGAACACTTAAACAACACAATGTAACTCCAAGTCAGTCACACTTCTGTGAAATCAAACTGTCTACTTAGGTAGCAACAATGATTGACAAGCGATTTCACATGCTGTTGTGCAAATGGAATAGACAACAGGTGGAAAGCATAGGCAGTTAGCAAGACATCCCCAATAAAGGAGTGGTTCTGCAGGTGATGACCACAGACCACTTCTCAGTTCCTATGTTTTCTGGCTGATGGTTTGGTCACTTTTGAATGCTGGCAGTGCTTTCACTCTAGTGGTAGCATGAGACGGTGTCTACAACCCACACAAGTGGCTCAGGGAGTGCAGCTCATCCAGGATGGCACATCAATGCGAGCTGTGGCAAGAAGGTTTGCTGTGTCTGTCAGCGTAGTGTCCAGAGCATGGAGGTGCTACCAGGAGACAGGCCAGTACATCAGGAGACATGGAGGAGGCCGTAGGAGGGCAACAACCCAGCATCAGGACCGCTACCTCCGCCTTTGTGCAAGGAGGGACAGGAGGAGCACTGCCAGAGTCCTGCAAAATGACCTCCAGCAGGCCACAAATGTGCATGTGGCTGCTCAAACGGTCAGAAACAGACTCCATGAGGGTGGTATGAGGGCCCAATGTCCACAGGTGGGGGTTGTGCTTACAGCCCAACACCGTGCAAGATGTTTGGCATTTGCCAGAGAACACCAAGATTGGCAAATTCGCCACTGGTGCCCTGTGCTCTTCACAGATGGAAGCAGGTTCATACTGAGCACATGTGACAGACGTGACGGGGTCTGGAGACACCGTGGAGAATGTTCTGCTGCCTGCAACATCCTCCAGCATGACCAGTTTGGCAGTGGGTCAGTAATGGTGTGGGGTGGCATTTCTTTAGGGGGCCGCACAGCCCTCCATGTGCTCGCCCGAGGTAGCCTGACTGCCATTAGGTACCGAGATGAGATCCTAAGACCCCTTGTGAGGCCATATGGTAGTGCAGTTGGCTCTGGGTTCCTCCTAATGTACGACAATGCTAGACCTTATGTGGCTGGAGTGTGTCAGCAGTTCCTGCAACACGAAGGCATTGATGCTATGGACTGGCCCGCCCGTTCCCCAGACCTGAATCCAATTGAGCACATCTGAGACATCATGTCTCATTCATTCCACCAACGCCACACTGCACCACAGACTGTCCAGGCGTTGGGGGATGCTTTAGCCCAGGTGTGGGAGAAGATCCCTCAGACCATCCGCCACCTCATCAGGAGCATGGGCAGTTGTAGGGAGGTCATACAAGCACGTGGAGGCCACACACGCTACAGAGCCTCATTTTGACTTGTTTTAAGGAGATTACATCAAAGTTGGATCAGCCTGTTGTGTTTTTTTCCACTTGAATTTTGAGTGTAACTCCAAATCCAGACCTCCATGGGTTGCTCAATTTGATTTCCATTGATAATTTTTGTGTGATTTTGTTGTCAGCACATTCAACTATGTAATGAACGAAGTATTCAATAAGAATATTTCGTTCATTCAGATCTAGGATGTCTTATTTTTGTGTTCCCTTTATTTTTTTGAGCAGTGTATTTTGAGTAAGATCATCGTTATTTTTTGAAATATAGAATTTGCACAGAATTCACTTACTGAGAGTTCTGGCTCAAATATCTCTTTTACTTCAGTTCCTTTTTTGGCTTTTGTTCCAGTAGTTCCTACGCCTCCAGCTGAAGTTGGCTTCCCTTTCTTCACTGGACCACCAGCCTATGTATACAAAAAAGAGAGGGAAAAACTTTTGAAATAAGCACATATTCAACAGATGTTGGAAACGGATAATTAAATGAAAAGGGAATAAAACATCACAAGTGAATTCAGAAAAAAGATTGAGGTGAGGGTGGGGAAGAGACTGCATATATATATATATATATATATATATATATATATGTTTTCTGGGTTCTCTGGTATTTATATGTAGATCTTTGGTTGTTCGGTTTCCCGCGTAAGATTTGAAGTATCTAGCACGTTTCGATGAGTCTCATTCATCATCTTCAGGCTTCTGTCTCCAGCTCTGTGCTTCTCAGAGTAATGGAGATTGCAGCTGCTTCCTCCTTTAACTGCCAGTGGGGGTGGAACTTGATTGGGTGGGGCTTGGCTGTGTTCTGATTGGGTGGGGTGTGTTCTCATTGGTAGGGGTTTGGCTGTCTGATTGGTTGGGGGTTAGCCGTGTTCTGGACCCACACTGGACCCACACCCATAGAGCCACACAAGATGCCACCACCACACTTCCATGTAGAAAACAGACTCCCACCCATTCAGAAAATGAGAAACGACATGGACCAGAAGCTGCACTGCAGCTGCATCACTACCACTTCAAACCCTCTGAGCCATACATGAAGCAAACCAACACCCACTATGAAGATGCATACCACGAACTAGAAGCCAAACAGCAAGATCACAACTCTCTAGCTCAAATCCCCAGCAACTAAAACTAACCTGAGCACAACCAAGCCCCTCCTGAACAGAACACGCCTCCAACCAATCAGAACACGGCTAACCCCCAACCAATCAGAACACAGCCAAACCCCTACCAATGAGAACACACCCCACCCAATCAGAACACAGCCAAGCCCCCACCCAATCAAGTTCCACCCCACTGGCAGTTAAAGGAGGAAGCAGCTGCAATCTCCATTACTCTGAGAAGCACAGAGCTGGAGACAGAAGCCTGAAGATGATGAATGAGACTTCATCAAACGTTGCCTAGATACTTCAAATCTTACGCGGGAGAAAACCCGAACAACCAAAGATCTACATATATATATATATATATATATATATATATATATATATATATATATATATATATATATATATATATATATGTTCAACAATTCTTCCTTCCTCCTCAGACTTCTTAAGTCATAGTCACTTACCCTGACTTTTAGGAGAATCTTTTCAAGGGATAGGAAGTGGAAGGTCACTATATGACAGCCTTCTGTTGGTATTATAGAATCTAGGTATTCTCGACAACACTGTCTTCTAAAGATGGGTTTAATGTAGATAATAGCACATTTTGTAGCTTTGGCACTAATGAACAATGTTGGATTTTACTACTTGCTATCTTAGACTCGTAACTTTCTAAAAACATATTAACTACAGAAAAAACTGAATTTTTTTTTCCAACACTTACTAATTACAGAAAAAGTAAATGTTGGAAAAAAACATACTATTCAACTGGATTGTTTTTGAATCAGTCTTCAAAAAGTATTTGAAAATTTCAGTCAAATCAAAAACATGGTGAAAAGATCATTATTGGTTTGAATCCTAGCAATGGCAACAGCAAAGAAAAAAAATCAAATAACATTCAATAGAAACTTGTGAAACTAACAGATGACTAAACAAGAGCATCTAAAATGGAGTCTTCCTACAATTTTTAATGCAGAGACCCTTCTACATACCCCAATAGTCACCTAAGCAAAAGGACTTGTTGTGGTATCCAAAATGGGAAACTTACTTTAAGAAAATTGTCTGTCTCACCTGTTTGTTATTTTTAAAATATTAACTACTATTCCAGAATTTTGCTGTTTTCTTTGGGAACATTTCCATCTAATTAAACTTTACTTTACCGAATTTTCTATTCACGTACATGTGTGCATGAGCCTGTTAATCACAATGTTCATTTTGTAATGTTTCATGGGAAGAAAAGATGTACATACTGGATGCAAAAGTTAAACATAGCAATCCTGACATTACATCTGTCTGCTTAAACATTGGGCTTTTTCAGAACATCTATGTAGCTCATAAACAAATGCAATACATTATTTTGTCACTTCTGAAAATGCAATTCGTTTGTATTCATTTAAATATATGCAAATTTGATCTGCCACATTTCAGAGTGTTTGGTTTTCATACCTTAGCAGTGGGAGCCTTTTTTGGTGGCCCAGATTTAGCTGAGTTATCTTTCGTATCTTTGTCTCCTGCAGCGCCAGAAAGAACTGGAGTCTTGCCAGGAACAGCTTTGTTTTCTTTTCTATCAGCTCCTCCACTGACTTTACCTCCACCAACCAACTCAATATTTTCAGCACACTCTTTAATCTAGTAGGCAAAATGAGATTAACATAAAAGGATTAAAATCTAGCAGTTGCTCTTGACAAGTGTCATAAATTATTGCTACAAAAATTACAGTTCTTGAACTATATTGTCCCTGAATTATTTGGATTTTTCTGTTTCTGGTATAGATGCAGTACAATTGCAATGTAAAGAAGCTCTTTTCAATTCTGACTTTTATCATATTTACACAAAATTTAAATCGTTTTATACTCTGAAGGCTGGACAAGTAGAAAAGTTTTAATCTGCAACAACTGCCTGCTCTCTTCCCTTGCCAATGGCCTGAATGTCTCAGGCCCCAGGAGAGCCCAGCACATTCTTCGGAGGAAAGGAAAAAGAACAAAACCACCAAAGGGAGCAACCTAAGCTGCCTGCCAACCAGGAAAGAGAAAAAGAACTGCAAGAATAAGCTTGTGAGATGAAGGAGCTCATTACCAAGCAACCTGGGGAGGGATGTAAGTGCTTAGGAGAAAGAACAAAGTCGAAGTGATTAAAAGGCATATGCATTTATGCAAAGAGCTATCTTACAGGGGGGCAGGAGAATACTTCTAAGTTTTCAATGGCCATTTTACAATCAGCACATAAAAAGTTGCAAATATACCGTTAGCCTCTTTGCCTTTATATATAATAGATGACGAGTCAAATTGGATGCAATTAGAGATAGAAGTTTATAAATTTTGGGCATGCTCCTCAAGTGGCAGGGGGAACTGATATTGTTCCAGTATATTTATGCGTATTCAACTCAGGAAATTGTGTGTGTGTGTGTGTGTGTGTGTGTGCTTTGTCTTTTTTAATGCACTTTTTCCCCCTTTTCTAATGTTTTGTCTATCTTTGTTTGGTTTTTGTAAATTTCTTTTTTTCCCTTTTTTGAGGGGGGTATTTTATCTTAATTTTCTGAATAAAATAAAAATGTATTTTAAAAGACAAGTTTCAAATATGCCCATGGCCCCTCACTGAGACTGAAATTCTGCTATTGTTTCATATGCCCTACACAACATAAGCTTTAAATAATGAAAGGATCACAATTTATCTGATAGAAATGACTTCACTATTTTATAGAACCTAAAACTCATACCATGTTCAAAAAAAGCAAGTCACAGCCTCACCTATTCACCTATTGAAAATATTAATAGTTAACCCCCTGACTTATTCTCAGGGCTCCTTGAAATAACATAATATTTGAACCCTACTATAGACTGATGATTTAGTGTTACTTACCCGGTCTAGTTTCAGTTTGTCCACATCTGTTAGAAAAGGATTCACAGCTTTCTCACCTGCCACTTTTAGGGCAGTGCCCAAGGCTTCAAATGCAGCATCTCTAACCTCTGGAGCCGAATCATTAATATGCTGTGGCGAAAAAACAAAACCTGAGTATTCTGCTGGATGGAGCTTTGATTCACAGAAACCAGAAAGCAGTGGTCCCCACCTTTGTGGCTTGGCAGCCTGATTTTTTTGTGGGGGGGAGGGAGAGAGAGACGGAGGACGGACGGACACGCGCGTGCAGCTCGACTTGCTCACACGGCTTGGTGATGGACTGCAACCTGAGGCTGCAACCCCTGCTACAAAGATGTTTCTCTCCTTTGAATTGATTTGTATTTTACATAAAGCTTTGCTTGGAACCTCTCTATGCTAACTTTAGCTGAACCCTGAAGATAACAGAGAGAGGGCAAGTGGAGGTCAATGAAGAAACTGAATTCAAAAATATGAATCAGTTACATGGTTTTCTCCTTTCTTGGATATGAAAAAGATATTTATATATGTATTTATTTAAATTTATTTGCCACCCATCTTCCAGTCGTGCAACTGTGGGCAGCTGCTATTCTTTTTCTTTTGTTCTGCGTAACACTTCAGTCCTGCCTAGATAAAAGTTCTATGTAAAAAATATTTACATGCGTAAATATTTTTGAACTTCCCATCTTACATATTAGTAAAGGATACCTTCCAGCAATAGAAACTTATTATCTCCTTATTTTATTTCAAATCAAGTTCTGCAGAATATTTTTTTTTTTTTTACCTTGAGGAGAGCAGCGCAGAATGGTTTCAGGAGACTTTTGGGAAGGGTAGTAGGAGTGCAGTGACGAAAGCTTCGTGCAATGAAGAGAGATGTTTGCTGCTTGATAGTTGGGTTTTTGTTATCCATTACAGCCAAGATATCTTCACTGAGATTTTGTAGTGTGGTCTAAAGTATTTGGACACGAGAGATTCACTTTGACTATTCAAGAAGCGCCTATTAATCTTGTTCAGAGTATTGGTATCAATTCACTTACAGTAAGAAAGATAGCATCAATGGCTTCTTGCAAGGCTTGCACGACCTGAGGCTTTTTTTCTTTGAACTTCTCCAGAATAGTTGGGACAACCTATTGAATATTATCAAGATGTTACAAATTGCACATCCACTGCAGTGTCAATTGTAATACAAGGAAATCTTCATTACCGTCCCATACAAAGGGCACAGAAAATAATCATATCACACTAAAAGTCCATTACATTAAGAAACACTGATACTACAATCTAGTTCAGTGGTGGATAACCTTTTTGGACACCTGTGACAAAAACTGAGGGCTCACACTCACACACCACCACCCAGAAGGCAATGCATGAGCCCCCCCCCGGCACATGCACATGTGATTCCCCCCCCCACCGCCCTTACCTGCACTGTGCCTCCCAGCTGATTTTCGACCCATTTGAGGCCTTTTCAGCCTGCCAGAGACTTGAGAAAAGCCTCTGCAGGCCGAAAAATGGGCCCGTTTCGTCACTTCTGGTATTTCCTGAAATACAGGAAGTGATGAAATGGGCCTATTTTTCAGCCTGCAAACCCATAGAGGCTTCCCTCAAGCCTCTGGCAGGCCCGAAAATCAGCTGGGAAGCGTGCGCATGTGGAATCAGGTACGTTTGCCTGGGGCTCACGTGCCTACACAAATGGCTCTGCATGCCACCTGTGACACGCGTGCCAAAGGTTCGCCATCACAGATCTAACTAAAACATTTTTTAAAAAGAAAAATGTTTGCTGATTTTTAAAACTGTTACTTATTTCAAACTACTCCTCTGAAAAAATGTTTTCCTATTTTCCTGGATATTCTTTTGTTTTAATAAAACAAAACCCACAAGAAAATTTGTTAGAAATATGATAAAAGGAAGATTTAACACACATTCATGAGAAATCCGTATCAGGCTGGTGCCAAATTCTAGTCTATTCCTCATTCCACAATTAATTTTACACAGAGAATTCAAAAGCAAACACTGAGCATATTATACTCACCTGACCAGCATATTGTCCAAATTTCTTCCTGAGACCACTGGCTAGTCCAGCAAGGCATTTGGCAGCCAAAGCAACCAACATTACATTAGTATCCTTTCCAACAACCTGTAAAGAAAGAGCATCACAATCTAATGGTGTAAAAATTCAAAATGAATTCTGAACCAATTAAAAATAATTTCTCATGTCATTCACCTACATTCATATTAAACTATTTAAGAGTTACTCTCCAGTTTGACAGCCCACAAACATAAAGAATGAGGGAGAGGTTGATCTCCCCTGCCACTTTCCTATACACCAAGGGTCTTCAAACTTGGCACATTTTAAGACATGTGGACTTCCAGAATTTCTGAGCTAACATGACTGGAGGAGGAATTCTGGGAGTTGAAGTCCACAAGTCTTAAAGCTGTCAAGTTTGATGACCCTTGCTATACACTCACAAAATATGCTTCATTTGGTGGAGTGTCTAAATCTGGGGTGTGCAAATAGAGGAGAAAACTGTGTTTCAGGAGCACAAATTCTGGATTTTATTCTACATAATATGCTGGAAACCAGATTCTGGGCCATTTATTAGCACTAGCTGACTCGCTATCTGCTTAAAGAGTTCAAAAACATGTTCAATTATATTCATTTCTATTTCCATGTAATTAAGGTCTTGCTCATCATCCACTTAAACCTATGAGCAAATATAAGTAAACACTCTATATTTACCAATAAAAGATTAAAAGCTCCTTATAACTATACTAATACTGTGACCTTGTATTTAGATTTGAGAGGTCCATTTGGGTAATACAGAGAATCTTGCCTTCTTAAGAGCTTTCACCAAGTCTGCATAATCTCCAGCTTCCAATCTGGGATTTTTAACCAACACTTCTACTGCTTCCAAAGCTTCTTTTCTTTCCTGCCACTTTTTGGCCTCCTGTAAGGCAAACCATTAAACATATGTGATATATGCATTGATGCGTTCTAGTCATGTCATTTTCTATTTGAATAAGGGAAAAATACGTGCACATGCTTCCATGGGATCAGTAACAACGCAGTACTTTAATTTACCACTGTGTTTTCACATTGATCTACTGCAATTGTCCCTAATAATTAATAGCTCTTAAGACATGACAATATATAAATTCAGTAGCAGAAAAAAGAAATTATTTGGTAGCTATTTTAATGCACGCAGTATTAATGCAAAGGGAAGTTATAGAGATTAACATATTGTTTTATCTCCACTTACTATTTTGTCATAGAAATCCTTAGGAAGTTTGGAGAGAATTTCAACAGCTTCCAAAAGTTCATAAGCATCAACTTGTGGAACATCCTCATCACCATCATCGCCTCCTATGGAAACAGCTATTATACACAGCCAAGTTCAGGCCTGTTACACTACAATACTACGTTTTACTAATCATATGATCAAAATTCCCAGAATAAGGACTTCTTTGCAATTAATGATACTATCTAGATACTGATATGAATCTAACTTCTTTGTCAGTTAGTGCTTTTTGGTGACTTTTCCTTTTTCCTAATAACATCCTCAAGGTTGAAGTTCCAGATGAATATTACCTCCATCTGCATCTCCACCAGCTGCCTGCTGTTGCTCAAACTTTGCTTTCATTTCTTGTTGGGATCGCAGAAATCTGGACTGCTTGGGAGTGGATGATGGTAGTTTAACCCATTCTTCTTCCAGTTCTTTTAACTACAAGAATTAAAATAGCCAAAAGATGCATAAACACAATCTTGACCCCTGATGTTTGGACTATTTTATGCTTTCAAAGACATATAAAAACCATAGCTTCTGATGATAAAAACTGCACTGACCCAACAGATGCTGCTCTGGGTTAAGGGGCATGTGCTGTTACTACATTGGCTTTTTAAACTATTTTTCTATTTTTCTCTCTCTCTATAGGCTTGTTATTAGCCACACAAGTGTTACGATTAGAGTAACATGCAAGCTGGAGGAAGTGAGTGATTACACGAATACAACTGATTATAAATAATCTGCTACTGAAAGAAGGCCTACTAAGAACGTTAGTATATTATATGACTTTAAAATCTTTTTGCTGACATAAGCATTTGCTGCTTAATAATTAGCAGATTCCAGGAGAGAACCCATCTTTTAAAGCTTGATAGTGGATGATCACCTGTTAACACTTAGTGCAAGATATCAACCGTTTTTTCCAAGCCTCTTGAAAGATTCAATATGAGATTTGTTAGAACTCCAGTCGTTTCAGGTCTTGGACCTCACGTGTATGATATAAAATTTCCTCCACTAAAATTGTATCTAAAAGGAATACTTTTCCAAAACAAAGCTTTCAATTATTGAAAACATTTCAGAACAAAATCTGTTTTCTTCTGTTTACTGACAACCTCCTGTTAAGGTTATCAGAACGTAACATTTCTCCAACTTACCTGAAGAGAATTTATGTTCTGTAATGGAGGCCTAAGAGCATCCTTAATCCATCGATAAATCTCAATTGCAAGGAGTTTGGCTTCATCTCGAACCGCTTTCTCTCGAGATTCAAAAAGTTTTGGCAACATTTTGATTATTGGCTTCAAGGCAATTATTTTTGAACCAAATTCACTGAAATATATACATGGAACTAGTTATATTATGCTACTTTAATGTTACTATATAAATTCTCTGACAAATATTTGGGTGTTCTAAACGTTCTAGCAGTAGCAATTAGACTTATATACCGTTTCCGTCACTAAGCAATGCAATCACAAAGGATGACATTTTGTGACCAGGCCTTTTTCTAAAGACCACTGATACCATTCTGTAAATAGCACATGTTGTTCTTACAATGTTTCAAATGGTTTCTGAGGGCTTCTAAAACTGCATGAAAAGGCTGTGCCCACTATTCTCATGATGCTTCAGAAAGCTTCTGTGGCTTTCCAGAACATCACGAGAAGATCACTTACAATTTTGAGAACAGTGGGAATCTGGTGAGGATTTAGAAGACCTCAGAAGTGATGAGACCTGCCTTGAGCAGTCAGCAACTGCCTTGCATAGGGCTAGGCTGGGCATGTTTTGTCAGTCGTTGGAAGAAGCCAATGAAGGTCACTTGGGCATACCACTGGAGTGGTTATCTGCAACGTGGTGCTTGAGATGACACTCCTTGGCTTTGGGCTGAAGTACAGGCCCATGGATAGCCGGCTAAGACTGTTGAAGGCCTCAGACCTCTATTTGAACTTAGCATTGCCACCAAGGTGTGCTACTTATGCAGAGCAGCCAAAACGACAGAGGTATGGGTGTGATAGGCAAGTGGGTAGGTGCAGGTGACCTGGCAAACAGCTGAATTTTGACCATGTGATCATGGGAGTATCTTTGGGGATTGAGCATAAATACTATTCATTCAGTGACACCCTTTAATAGTCATAGTTTGAGGAATACTCCATCCATACAAATATTATGCAGAGGAAAAACTAGGGCTTCTATGCCATCTACAGTTGACTATTTAACTTTCTATGTAAGTGGTTTTTCCACTGCTTTGGGGGGATTTTTTCCACCAACTTTTTATGACCGTCTAATTTCTGATGCTGGTTGGCTTTTAATGTAAATCAAGGTTGCCTATGTGCTACCACATGGTCAGGCAAAAGACAGACTAAATTACAGTATTTAAATAGATTCATTCATTTCTTGCTTTGTAGAGTTCAGTCTTTCATTAAGTTGCATCAAATATCAACAGCAGTTGATTTCATTAGTGTAGTAAGTCATAAAGGAACTTAGTTTTTTATGAACCCAACACATGAACGTAAAGGGCAAAGCATACATACTAAATATTATATAATGTAGCTTTTTTTCACTGACCACTTAAGTGGAAAATGCAACAGTGAATTTAATTAGTCATAAGAAATTCCCTTATTCTTAGAAAGTCTGAATAAAAGTTCAATTAAATCTTACCTTAGTGCTTTCCTCAATGTCTCTATGCATGCCACTATGATCTTGGGGTTCTTATTGTCCAAGCCTTTAAGCAGTTCTTCTTGCACCACTTCCCCTTTTTCAATTTCAATAAACATGAGGCATATATCTATGCCTAGTTCCTTTGCTCTAGCTTTAGGCTGATTGAATACTTTATTTACAACTCCAGATACCACCTCACCTGTTGTTCTTAAAAAAAGGAAGAAATAACAATTAGTTGAAAACAGAATGAACAATTTGATTCTCTCTCACCCACCTTATTGCAATAAGGTCAATCAATACTTGATTTCCATTAAAACACATGATTCTTCAGGCTATTGTTATATTGCAATTTACTGAGGTTAAGATTGGTTTTGATGCATTTATGAAATATTCCTAAGAGTTTTGCATTCAAGGATACTTATTAACAACTTCATTCATATACATTACTCAAATGAATCCAGAGCCTTTTCTTTTAGGATTAATGGATAAACAGTTAAAAAAAGCCATGGAAAATTATCTCAATGTATGATCACAGCAGCGAGATTACCGTATGCACAGAGTTGAAAAGGTTCGACGCTACCCTAAATGGAGGAATGATCGCTAAAGTTGAGAGATTTTGCTGACATGGAGAAATTAATTTCTTTGATTAGGGAAAAGACATTATGTACATCTATTTTTTATTAGAAGCCTCTTATGGACTTTTTGTGTAAAAATGAAAACAAATTAATTTGTAACCCAGTTTCAATTGTTAGATGGGATAAATTAGGGAATTTTGTAATTTTAGAGAAAGAATGGTCAAAATATATTTGTACTTATAAGTGCTGTGAAAATATTGAAAGCCACTTTATACTTCTTTGCTTTCTTTTCAATGTTTCTTTTCTTGCACCTTTTGTTTTTCTTTGATTTATTTTTTTACTTTCTAATAGTTTGTTAGCTTTTATCTCCTAGTTTAAAAGTTTTAATAAAAATTATACACAAAAAGATCTGATTCATAACCATGCATGTTGAGTACTTCACTGCTACATTTTACAAACAGCTCAAATGCATGCAGTGTTAAGTGAAAAATATTTTTATAATGTGAAGGGCTATTACAATGTGTAGTGATTATTCAATTACTCTAAAATTGTTCTAGAAACAAATACAGTTATTGTAAGAGTCAGATAGTTATCAACATAAATTATCTCCTCCAACATTTGGTACCCATGCAGTGGGGAAGATGTCAAGTTTTTATTTGATTAAAGAAATCATTTCAAAAAACCCAAACTGAGGATTAAATGACTAATGTACTGTAGGCATGTTCCAAAAAGATTTATAGTATAGATTTCATTGTACAATTGTAGCCTAATGGCTCTGAAGAAATTGTCCAAAGCATTGTTCTAATTCCTATAATGTTTGAAACTGATCAAAGCTAATACATAAATTTAATTTGGGATCTTAAGTTCATTAGAAGGAGCAAGAATTATTCTAAAGTACAAATACAAATAACTTACTTTCCTGCTACATGAGCATTTTCAACATAAGCAAGTGCAGCTTCTAATCCTTTTAGCTGAACTACTGCATTTGAGTCTGTCACAAATTTCTTTATAAGTCCAAGGTATTTGGACCATTCAGGGCTCTTTTCATCATCTATTTTCTCAAACAGCTTCAGTGCTTCTTCATACCCATTTAATCTGGCTTTCCATACCTAGGAAGAAAATGAAAATAAATAAAAATCCCTGTGTGACCCAAGATAATTATATGCTATTCTCTTATATGACCAATTATATTTATAACAACCAATATTGAGGTATTGTAGTTTTCCAATTATTCAAATCATAGGTATCCAAATACCTACTAAAATTCTGCAGCATTCACCAGATGTACTATCTGCAGTCCCAAGAACACGTTGGAGGAATTCTGAAACTGCCTTAGTCATGATTGGCATTTACAGTACAATATAAATCAGTGAGGAAATTTCTATCTCATCTGAACTATCATATATGGTTAATCTTGAAAATAACACAAACTGAGATTTTCTTTACAAATCTAGCAATATGTTTTATTCCCCCTCTTCAGACCTCTGCATCATCATGCCTCCAAAATGCTGCCACCATATGTTGACTTCTGTTGCTAATTGCTGTGAGAGAGGTGCAGAGATAAGAGCAGATATAGTGAAGGGGAGAAGAGAGGAGGAGGAGGAATAGAGGATCTCAATTTTTAAATAGTTCTCCTTTCCAACAAACACTATCTGATATTTGTAACCTATTTGAATATTTTTTTAAAAAAACACGAGATGCCCTAAATAAATATCATTATAGCAAACTTATAAAAACATTAAGATTCATAAATAATAACTTATACTGCTAATGTTGCTATTTTTCTCCAATTATTTAGAAACATGGAAAACTGATAGCAGAAAAAGATCTAGCCCTTTGATGTTTTTTTGTTTTTGTTTTCTTTTGTTTATCTATTATTTTGAATTAGTATTTTTATTTTTTTATTTAATTTAGATTATTAAACTTCTGTAAAGATATGAAGAAATGTTTTGTAGGAATTATCTATGAAAGCAATATGAAATCACAGAAAAAAATGATATAAATGTATTTTTAGTAAGCGTCTACATAACTTCATACATCTCTTATTGCAAAACTGGGTAAATCGGTCACAGGATTCTCTTAAAATAGGAGCCCATACTGATATCCTTCCTATACTTTCATGCCATCTGTTTTCTGCTAATTGTCCAAGATGAAAATGGCATGCTATAAAACTGAAAACAAGCAACTTTTGCTCTCACAAAATAAATCTTTATTGTTACAATCAGCAGGACCCTGTAACAATATCCAACCTTTCTTTTTCATCCACAAAATAGGGGAGAAGCAGTGGAGCCAGTCCCAATCATTGTTAAAACTTCTAATTTTAGAAATGGAGGAAACTATCACCATGGCCTCATTGTAAAGTAATTTGTTGGGGAAAAAATGCACAATGAAAGCAAAGTTCAACACAAAGAGATAATATTTTAGTAATAGTTTGAAAGTTGGTCTAAAATGAATATGTGGAATTGGAGGAAGTAATTTAATTTCAACCTGTTGCTTAGCTAACATAGATACCACCAGAGCGAAAAAATGAAATAAAGGGTTTGGGGCTTTGTGGAAGCTTGCAAAAAATATAATTTCCTAGAGAAGAAAATTAGGACCGGTTAAATTTATCACTTTAATCATTATGCCAGTCAAGTATTACATTTTGAGAAAGTGGCTTCAGTTTTATAAAACATACCCTGTGATACAAAGAACAAGTATGCAGTCTGTCTGCTGCTTTCTTTTCTTCACCACATGCTGATTAAGTAAGCCAGATCCAGGTTCACATATAAACCACAGCACTTTTTAGAAAACAGTTTATTTTCACAACTGACATTTCTAACAAATTCAATGACTGAGTTCACAAAACATGATAATTAAATTATATCAATGCTTAGTATGATATCTGAATCCAGCTGTTTCTTACAGCAACTAAAACAGGCAAATGTTACTCCAAACAAACCTGGTATACATTAGGAGGGAAAGATGTTTCCAATTCTTTTTTCTAAATTCCTAAGTTTTCTGAGGAACCTTTCAGTTGTACAATGTGACAACAAATCCACCTTTTCCAAAGTATCACCATATAAATTTTAATTGATAACTTGTGTCCACATTCATGTTTAGAATTTTAGCGGAAGTATGTACATTAAGATCACACTAAAGAAAGATGTGATGGCAAAAAGTTTAGGAACACTTGCACTAGAGGTTATGTTGTTAAAAGTCTGGGCCGCAACAAACAGCAAAAAGATGAACTCAAAGAACCTTAATTGGGTTAGGTTAGGAGGAGGAAACAATTAAGAAAATAATAGAATATGCAGAAATGAGTAGATTAACAATGGCAATTAGAGAACAAGAGGAAAAAGAGTATGATAAGATTTGGGATTTATTTTATGAATGGTTAGATAGAATAATAAGAAACTAAAATATGTGGTAATAGTAATAAATATACTAAAATTGATTAATCTTGAATGAGTAAGAGAATTAATATAATTTAGCAAGAATGAGATATGTTTCTAAAAGATACTAATTATAATGTAAATAATATAATAATATGATATAAAATGTTACTTAGAATGGTTTATAAATATAATCAAGTAAGAAATGTACAATATTATTATGGGCACAAGATATATGTATCCAACCAATACACTGTAAAATTGAAAGATGGTTTTATTTGTTGTTTTTGTACTTAAAATAAAAAAAAACTTTTTCAAAAAAAGAACCTTAGCTGGATATATTAATGCTTTTGAAGAGATATAAATTATATCAGTTTACAGGACAGAAAGATGAGTCCAGAAAAATTTAGAGGATAACTGCTTTGAAGCAAGAGCTGAACAGTGGAGTCTTATTTTTATATAAACATTCAAAGCTATAAATATATAAACAGACCACCATTTAAAATTTGCTCTTATCACCACTCACAATTACTGGGTGACAAGGTAGAAATGCAATTTTCTTAAACCCTAGACTGACCTCAGATGAAAGCGTATTTATAAGAAGGTCTGTTCCCAACCAAAAAATCAAGAATTTCTATTGTTTTATTACTCTAAATAGATAAATTAAAAATAAATGTCACAGTGTAGCCAAGACAAATTCAGGTAGTCCTCAACTTACAACCATAATTGAGTCCAGGTTTTACCTTGCTAAGTGGGAAATTTGTTAAGTGACTTTTGCCCCATTTTACATCCTTTCCTGCCACATTTGTTAAGTGAATCACTGCAGTTGTTAAGTTAGTAACATGGTTGTTAAGTAAATCTGGCTTCCCATTGACTTTGCTTTTCAAAAGGTCGCAAAAGCTGATCACATGACCCTAGGATGCTCTCAACCATCATAAATATAAACCAGTTGTCAAGCACCTGAATATAAATCATGTGACCATGGGGATGCTGCAATGGTTGTGTGAAAAATGGTCATATGTCTCTTTTTCAGTGCCGTTGTCACTAAACTAACTTTTGTAAGTCGAGGACTAACAGTAGTTCCTGTGGAGACATCTTCAATTTTGATCAAATGCATTAGAGTTAAACTAGCATGTGGAAAGATTTTGAAAATATTATTTCCTTAAACTCAAAACAACGTATCACTCAGTAAATAAAGGAAGTACCTTCCTTAAACAAGGTAGTCTTACCTTGTGTTCACATTTTTGATCAATGGGTAATTTCATCCATTCACTATCATCTGCCATGATGCTTCAGTTTCTTGTAGTTCTTCCCTGTAATACCTAGGAAGTACCAAATACAACGACAAGTAAAAAGGCATGCTAAAACATATGAAACCCAGTAGAAATGAACATACATGATAATAATAGGATCTGAATGAAATTAACATTAAAAAAGCTGTGAGCTACCTAATAGCAGCACCAAATGATTATAGCTATGACGTTGTATATTCTGTATATTTTTGACTCTATAATCCAAAACCAAATTGTATGCTCAGGAAATATAAACCTGAATATATTCTATTTAAAACAAATATATTTTCTTAAGAGTCCATTTTTGGTAATGGTAAGAACAGAAGAAAAACAGGATGAGTATCAAAAGTGTTACAGAAAAACCTAGTTTCAAAATATATAGCTGGCCAAAATTATAATGTTGCACAGAAGCAGTCTATAAAAAGCACATGTCAATAAGCCAAATCACCAGGCTACATGACAATATATTCTAGGTGGGGCTGAGGCTGGACTGAGGAGACAACAGTTTTTGTTTCAGCTCTTAGCAATGCCTCCCTTTTCATTTCTGGTGATAAAATATCTTGCTACACATGAGATGCAGTAATGAAGAGTATTAGTATTGCTTATTACGTTTACTAACGGCAATATCAAAATAGTGTGCTCGTTCTAGAGCAGGGGGTTCAAATTCACGTCGTCATATAACATCTTGGGACTTTCTCCCCTTCATTAAACTGGGCGTGGCCAGCATGTGACACATCTTGCAGAGCAGGAGTTTGACAGTCCTGTTTGAGAGTGTTCTCACAACTGCCAAGACAGGATAGCAGTTTATAGATTTCTCTAAAAAAAAGTTCATTAAACTAGCAAAACTACTTATGCGAATGTCCCTCTCTTCTCAAGAAAGGTATCCTTATTAATGTTTTGAACAGAGAATATAACCGGAATATGTTCAAGCATATTTCCAAGCATTTTTAATTTTGTTAAATTTTATTACTGATTACTATATAATTAATTTGAAAGATATTTTAAATTAATAAACAAACATTGCAATCTTGTCATCCTCCTGAAATATTGATTACACCTCTCAAAATCATCAGCACTGGGAATTATAAGTATTTAAGCTCATATACATCCTGAGGGCAGGCCAGATGAGAAAGGCTGTTATAGAGGGATTACTTTTCTAGATTTTCCTCAGTTCAAGCTCAGATTCACTAAAACCGAGCTCATAAAAGATATAACACATTACAGGTAGTCCTCCACTTACAATAGTTCATTTAATGACCATTCAAACTTACAACCGCACTGACTTGTAACTTATGACCGTTTTTCACAGTTACAACCTTTGCAGAATCTCCATGATCATGTGATCAAAATTCAGATGCTTGGCAACTGGTTCATATTTATGACCACTGGGTCCTAAGGTCATGTGATCACATTTTGCGACTTTTTGACAAGCAAAGCCAATGCGGAAACCAGATTCACTTAACAACTGGGTTACTAACTTATCAACTGCACTGATTCACTTAACAACTGTGGCAACAAGTCGTAAAATGGAGTAAAACTCACCTAACAAATGTCTCACTTAATGACAGAAATTTTGGGCACAACTGTGCTTGTAAGTCAAGGACTACCTGTACTGTTACAATCCTGCACATAATAATGTACAATATTACTGAGTACACCACCATATAAATAACAGAACCAATCTCTCTCCTCCACCTTCGCTATTGGAAATGAAGCATATTGTTAGAGACACAGTCTTACTCTTCTTAGCTCCATCTTAGTCATTTGTCTTTAAAAAGTGTGATTGCTTATTAACCATGGAAAGAACACTTTAATTAGAAACGAAGTGCTAGGAGATGGGGAGAAGCCTGGTGGCTTGAAAGGAAAAGGAACAGATTGATAAAATTAGTATAGAAAGTTGTACATGAGTTATACTTTAATGGATTCTGCTTCTGTTGGCAATAACGTTTACCCTGACCAATGACTATAACTAGTTTCAGTTTATATTAACATACGATGAATATCACCATATAATATACACTATCTGGATCCACACATCATGCCAAGCCAACATGTGAGTTTATTTTTTGTTAGATTGTGTAAACAAAACTGTTGCGGATTGCAACAAGTAAATTTTAAGGTTTAGTATAGTCATACTTTACTTTAGAAAGTATTTACTTTTTTAATGATATACATATCTACATCACTCCTCAGGCTAATTAATCTATACCATATTGATTAATTTGATACACTGAGACAATATACACCACTATATTCCTTAGTGAAATATATAAAAGCTCTTAAAATGCAGCAAATTATTAAAATATTAAAAAATGTAATATATCTTATTTTGCCAATAG
The DNA here is from genome assembly GCF_049901715.1 of Pseudonaja textilis. Classification (NCBI taxonomy): domain Eukaryota; kingdom Metazoa; phylum Chordata; class Lepidosauria; order Squamata; family Elapidae; genus Pseudonaja; species Pseudonaja textilis. Next base: position 263,723,749 of record NC_141990.1, read on the forward strand.
CAGTAAGCTTTATTTAAAGGTTTCTACTATTTTAGGTATCATTAAGTTTTCAACACTTACTAAATAAGTATACATATGAATATATTCTGAAATCCATCCAAATAATTTTATTCCTTGGAAACATGTTCAGTTTATATAGCTTAACACTTCCCAAGTCTTCGTGGTAAGAGGTTGTGCACTCCCTGACTGGAACGGTTTTCTAGTCAAAATTCAGGTTTGCTCTTGGGTTAGTTTGGCTTGTAAATTTTTCCCCAATTAATTTGGCAATTTCAAGGCTTGTGGCTCTATTAGGTCATCCCCCCGGTCAGTTTGAGAGCAGTTCTTTGTGGCTGGCGGAGCCTGCCACTCCGCAGGCAGCCTGAGACAGTCGCTTCAGGCAATTAGCTTATCTAATCCCCCGATCATCTTATCTCTGCGATCTTGGCGGAGTGCTCGCAGCCGTGGCTCACTTCTCCTTGCCACTTCGACTAACAGGATCATTTATCTGACAATTTAGAGAGTCAACAGCAGCGGCTCGTTAAACTGCTCAGGCAATTAACACCGGAGATTCTGCCTTCCCGCCATTTTCAACAGCTGGCTTCAAGTTCGCGCCTAAATATCACAGGAGCCATCCCCTGCTGGTTTCCCTTCTTGGGGACCCGGACAGGTACCTTCCCACTCCACTTCCCTGGCATTATTTCTCTTTTATCTTGCTGGCGTTGGATAAGCAGGCTAGTCTTTAAACAGGAATTTTTTTCTTTTTGCAATTGCTTTTGGGTCATTACATTGAAGTCAAGCCGCAAGTGCCATTTCAAACAGTGGGACGTTTTTGACAGGAAAGGATCCATCCAGGCCCTGAAAAGCTGGTTTCCCTTGTTGGGGAGCAGGGATCCAGAATATTTCTTGCTTGGAGCGCTTGGGGGTTTCCCTTGTTGGGGACCCTTAGATACTGTTCCCCATATTCACAGTTTTACATGTAGATATAGGCACGCATATGTATAAGTCTATATACATATATCTATATACACATACGTATATATACACACACATATATATATGTGTGGATCTAATATTCTCACAACTGGCTAATGAGGCAGAAACTATTCCTGTCCCTCGTATGTTTGCTGAATTAGTACAAAATCAATGGGCATCAGCAGCATCCTACCCAGCCCCAACAGGGTACGATAAACGATATTATAATTTGGCACCGAAGTTTTCTCAAAATGCCGGAGGTGGATGAGCCCACTGTGACACTGGCCTCTTCTTCAACCTTTCCCTGAGACTGGAGGAAAAGAGAGCAGAGTTGGCACTCCGTAGGGCGCTTGTTTCTGACGCCTGGGCCATTAGGGCAGCTACAGCTGCGTCCTTTTTCCCTATGATGCCTCCTCCACTTGAGGGATATATTGCCGGCATCAAATGTCAGAGCCCACCAGAACATTGCTAAGATTATTGCAGCAGCAGAATTCTCCACCGTCGCCACATTTAATGCAGTCAAATTCTCGTCTAGAGCCATAGCATCTCACGTATCAGAACGGAGGCTGCTATGGCTCAGACATTGGCAGGCGGATACCAAGCATAAATGCAAGCTGGCATCAGCCCCAATATCGGGGGATAAATTATTTGGCAGTGTCTTGGAGCCCCTGCTTATTGAGAATAGGAACAAGAAAAAAGTGTTTCCCCCTCTTTTTCGGAGGTCTGAAAACAGAACGCCCCAGTCGTCTCGAAGGGGTTCCTTTCGGACCTACTACCAAGGCTCATACGTTCCCAGATCGCAGAGAACATCAGGCTACAAGCCCAGTTTTAAACAGGATAGGTCGGAATCTTCCGATAGTGGTCAGCGGGGAGGCCAAAACAGAAGAAACCCCAGAGGTACCGGAGGCCGATTTTTTCATCACCCCAAGGGAGTCCTTGACAGCAGTTCCCATTGGAGGGCGGCTAAAATTGTTTGCTGATCAATGGGACAGCTCCACCTCTGATGCGTGGGTTAGGGACTCTGTTAGGTTTGGTCTGGCGCTAGAGTTTCAATCCTCCCCCCGAACTTTTTCATTAGGAGCCCTAGGTCCACGGACCCCATTAAGGGGTTGATGCAGGAGGTCCCATCTGAACAACGGGGTCTAGGCTGTTACTCTCTATTGTTTGTGGTCCCAAAGAGTTTGGGGGGCTGGAGGGCAATTCTGGACCTCAAACGTCTGAACAGATCATTGCTTTATCAAAAATTTGAGATGACTACTCTCCAGTCCATTCTGCTCAGCATCAGAGAGAACGATGTCCTGACCTCTATAGATCTGACAGAGGCTTATCTACATATACCAATTAGACCTGCTCACTACAAATATCTTAGATTTTGCTATTGTGATCGGCACTACGAATATATCGCCCTACTATTTGGTCTGGCTTCAGCCCCTAGGACTTTTACCAAAATCCTAGCGGCTTTGGCTGCCTCCAAGGATCAAATCTATTCGTTTACAATGTTATCTGGATGAAATTTTAATTTTGTCATCTTCCAGACATCAAGCAAATTTGGATACCAAGATTACTCTGGAGACTCTTCAAGGTCACGGCTTTTCTATAAACTGGGATCAAAACCATTTGATCCCTTCAACTAGGTTAGTTCATTTAGGGGCAGTGATAGATACCGTGGAGAGCAAGGTTTTTCTCTCTCAGGACAGGTTGAATAGCATCCAGTCTTTGGCCAGAGAGATCAGAGCCTTAAAGAGGGTTTCCCTGGCAGTGCTGTCTCAACTGTTAGCGAAACTGATTTCTTGTATTTCCATTGTGCCTTGGGCTTCATTCCATTCTAGAGATCTGCAATGGTTCCTGCTACCTTTCCAGCGATCCGGAAGAGCCACTTCCAACGTCTGGATAAAGGTACCGCACAATGTTCTCCGATCGCTCTGCTGGTGGTTGGAAAACACAATAAACAAGGGGTGTCCTTTCAAGGAACCTTACAGGGCAACGATCACAACCGATGCCAGCCTGGTAGGATGGGGAGCTCACTTCCAATCCCACACTGCACAGGGAAGTTGGACTATTTCCGAACAATCACAAAGCATCGACCTGTTGGAGCCATGAGCAGTTCATCTGGCGTTACGCAGTTTTCTACCCCTTTTCTAATCATGCCACGTTCTGGTCTTGGCAGACAATATCACAACCAAGGCCCACGTAAACAGACAGGGGGGGTACCCAATCCAAACTTATGATGCTGGAGACGGCCAGGTTGTTCAAGTGGGCTGAGGCCAATCTGTTTTCGCTCAAGGCAGAGCATATAGCAGGGGCCTTAAACACCCAAGCCAACTGGCTCAGCAGGGCCATGCTAGATCAGACAGAGTGGCGCCTACACCCGTCTCTCTTCCAGGAAGCAGTGCGGAGGTTTGGGCAATCAGTGATCGATCTATTTGCCTCTCCCCTCAACGCCCAATTGCCCAGGTATATGACTCAGGGGGTGGAGGCCGTCAATGCCCTGCGATGTCAGTGGCCTCCCAGACTTCTATATGCGTTTCCTCCACTCCCTGTAATACCCAGGTTGATCCAGAAGTTATTGGAGGAACGAGCGAAATTGATATTGGTCACCCCTTACTGGCCCAGGCGAATGTGGTTTGCGGACTTACAGGCCCTGTTGAGAGAACAACCTTGGAAAATTCCACCGTCGAGGGTTTTCCTCTCGCAAGGGCCGGTACTTCACCCGGACCCATAATGGCTCAGCCTAGCCGTATGGAGGTTGAGTGGAGCCGTTTAAGGACCCAACAGATTTCAGAGGATGCCATTGCCACCATACAAGCATCCAGACGGTCCTCAACAAATTGTATATACGAGGCCACGTGGTCCGCTTTCTGTCGCTGGTACTAGGGGTCTAAGATCGACCCAACCGCCACATCAATAGGACAATTATTGGACTTTTTACAGGAGGGGTTGACCAAGGGCCTATCTCCAAATACTTTACGCAGACAGATGGCGGCCATAGCCTCAGTGATATCCTGGGGTGATATCCATTCCATAACGCACCATCCACATGTCCGCAGCTTTCTTAAGGGTGCTGCAAACTTACGACCTCCTGTAATTCACCGCTACCCCATTTGGGAGCTCAACAAGGTGTTAACCGCACTTACAACTGGCCCGTTTGAGCCTTTAAGAACCGCTAGTCTCAAATTCCTGACATATAAGGTGGTCTTCTTAATTGTGATCACATCAGCAAGGAGGATTTCCGAATTGGCAGCACTGTCGATGAGAAAGGGCCTGTGCGTGTTTCATGTGGACAGAGCAGTTCTCAGATTGGATCCATCGTTCATCCCTAAAGTAAATTCAGTCTTCCACAGAGCGCAGGAGTTGGTGCTTCCAATTTTTTGTCCGAAACCATCTCATAGACTAGAGCATCAATGGCATCAACTTGACGTTCGAAGGGTGTTAAGCATCTATCTAGACCGCACGGCAGCATTTCGAAAGTCTGAGCTCTATTCCTATCCTTCAACCCATCCACATTAGGACACAAGGTGTCGTCAACGACCATTGGTAGATGGTTGAGAGCCACCATAGCAAAAAGTTACAAATACCAGTCCATCTCAGTTCCCAAGGGAATTACAGCCCACTCAACAAGGAGTTGGCAACATCAGCAGCATGGGCCACATGGGCTTCCATAGACGAAATTTGCAGAGCGGCAACTTGGGCTTCACCATCACCCTTTGTCAGAAATTATAAAATTGATATCTATGCCTCAGCGAACACTTCATTTGGCAGAAGAGTCCTGCAGAGGGTCCACAGAATTTAGGAGTGGATTTCAATCCAGACGGAGTCCCTCCCTAAGGACAGGCCAAGCTTTGGTATATCCCACTTTTGGATGCTCTGAACAGCTCATGGGAGAAAGGGCGTTGGTACTTACCTGATACGCCTGTTCTCTGTGAGGAGCATCCAGCCCCACCCATTTCTTTCCGTCTGGTGGGGTTCCGTTCCGGTCAGGGATCTAGATTAGGTGATGAGTTCCGGACTTTGGCACTCAGTCTTCACAAAACTGGGGGACGCTGGGGAGGTGTCCCGTGGAGGATGAGGAGCGTCCCGGAGTTTTGAGCCCAGCCTTTCCAGAAGAGACTGAAGCACCTCCCACTTCTGGATACTCTTCACAGCTCACAGAGAACGGGCTTATCAGGTAAGTACCAACAGCCTTTTCCCCACAATGATAATTCTAAGAAATGAATTGGGCTGAGAAAGAGTGACTAACCCAAAGTCATCCAGCTATCTCTCATCTCTAAGGCAAGATTAAAACTTTCTAGCCTGTCTCTTTAATCACTGGAACCAATGCTGCTAATACTTTTTGCTTTCTGCCACCAAATAAAATTGAACAGAATCTAAGAAATGAATACCCATACTTTATTATGTAGCAGAGAAGTGTTGTTGGTGTTGGTATTGGTTTATGTGTGAGAGGTGGCAGTGGAGAAAAAAAAGAAAAGAAAAGGAGAGAAAAGAGAAAGAGAGAGAGAAGAAGGAAGGGAAGGGAAGGGAAGGGAAGGGAAGGAAAGGGAAGGAAGGAAGGGAAGAGAGAAAGGAAAGGAAAGGAAAGATGCTTCTCTCCAGGCCAAGTTTTTCTTAAGAGCTTTTTAGGAAGATGGAAGCTTCTTTTCTCTCTCACTCAATACTCAGGCCAAATTTCAGGCTATTTATCTGCACATCCCTAGAAGTGGTTTATGTTACGACTAAGCAACATTGGGACTATGCCAGTGACTACTCTGCATCTCTTCTGCCCATTAATATTTACTCTGGTTGAGTAAGCTGCATGGCTGGGTGGGGCTTACACAGCTTGCAGGTATTCACTGTAAAGGACTGTCATGACAGGAAAAAAAATAACTAATAGAAGTTTCTCTAGCTATCCAATGCAATGCAGCTCAGATTAAACACATTCATTCAGATTTTTGGCTTTTATTTTACATTTCACAGTTGCTATGTGGGCAGATATATATGCAGAAAAAATATTTACAGTATTCAATCTGGGCTACCTAGCAAATATACTACAAAGAAGTGACACTAAGGTTTCCTTAAGGCTTCTTTCTCTACAGTATACGGTACATCTTACTACTGGCCTTGATTTTCTTATCTCTAACTCCAATGCAGGATTTCATTTCTCAAAACTACTGTAGAACAAAGTGATTTAAATAATAAATCATAGAACTGATAGTGATTTAAGTGACTGGATCCAACCTAACAGATATTTTTCTAGCGTTTGTTTTAAAAAGACAAGTTGAGTTTAAATAAGGTTTTATTTAAAAATTAATTCTGTAACTGATTAAAATGGACAGTTTTCATTAAATTTTATAATAGAATCCAAAGCATAATTATGTGAAAATTTATAACTATATAAATATACAGTATATTCTAACTTTTATTTTATGGTTCAAACCTAATACATGGAAGATCTTCTTTGAAATGGACTCTTTGAAATGGACAAGGGGTCAGGAGAACTGCTAGGAATCTCAGAAAGTACTTTAATGTGGTTAAGGTTATTTATTATAACAAAAAACTGTTGAAGTTTCTTTCTATCTCAACGTATTTCTAACCCAAATCAACACAGAATTGTTTTAAGTTTTTCCTCATGCTTCCTACTTTCACAAGATTGAAATGTATTTTTTCTAATAACTCAGTTCCACGTTATCCTGATATCCCCTCACACATCTAATTTTATACATCCAGCAACAATTATATGAACTAGATTAGGATGGGACAGGGTGACTAGCCCCAACTCAGCTGAATAACTCAATGATCAAGCTGGGACCTAAATCAAGATGCGATTGGTTTAAGTCCAGCTCCTTAATCACTTCATTGTACAAATCATTTAGGTGTCATCATATTAGACAAAGTAGTTGGGTTTAGTGCACACTTGGCTATGGTTAATTAAACCCCAGTTTACTTGATTAACCCCATTCTCTTGATTTTGGATTTATTTCTATCTATATGCCCACCCTTGTCAAATTCATGACTCTAGGTATCTAACAACAATTAGAAACACTATTAAAATAAGTGTTTATGGAGATTCTCAATCAAGCTCATGGTTGTCCCAAAGGTGCTTTTTCAAGAGGCACCTGGACTTTGTTTTTCTTTGAAGAGAACCGTCTTCAACGAAAAACAAGAAAGTCAAGTTGCCTCTTGAAAAAGTACCTTTGGGATATTAAAATAACTGTAAAAAAACATACATATATAACCATAAGCCAAGGTAAAAACAAATTCACCACCAACAAATCAAATATTATATTTCTTTAAAACATTTATCTACCTGCCCATCTTATACCAAATTCTGGGCAGCTATGTAAATACTTTAAAAAAATATATTAATATAAGAGCCTTGGTGGCACAGTGGTTAGAGTGCAGTACTGCAGGCTATTTTTCTGCTGCAGCCAGCTGCCAGCAATTTGGCAACTCAAATCACACCAGGCTCAAGGTTGACTCAGTCTTCCATCCTTCAGAGGTGGGTAAAATGAGGACTCGAATTGTTGGGGGCAATATGCTGACTCTGTAAAACTGCTGAGAGGGCTGTAAAGCACTATGAAGCAGTATATACGTGCTATTGCTATATCACAAATTAAAAATATGGGTTAAACTATTAAACTATTACTTATTAAACTATTAATACTATAAACATTAAAAACTAAAACCTGGCACCAAATTAAGCTTCTGACATGCAGTTACTTCATCCTATTCCAGAGCTTGGGAGAAAAGACAAATCTTCAGTGCTTTTCAAAAGGCTAAGAAGGTACAGGCCTGTTGAACTTCAGGGGGAAGAATACAGGTACTTACTTACTTACAATTGAGCCCAACATTTCTGCTGCTAAGCAATAAGTTGTGTCCCATTTTATAACCTTTCTTGCCATGGTTAAGTGAATTGTTAGTAACAGGGTTGTTAAATGAATTTGGTATCCTCATTGACTTTACTCGTCAGAAGGTTGCAAAAGATGATCACATGACTCTGGGACGGTGAACTGTCAAAAATATGAGTCAGTTGCCAAGTATATGAATTTTGATCACGTGACCACAGGGATAACTACTCCAAGTTATTCAACATTACTGTTTATAGCAAGGGTGTTAAACTCGGGGCCTGTGGGCCGGATGCATCACGCACACACCATGCTCATCCTGGCTCTGCAAAGGCAAAAAAAACCCACCACTAGTCACGATATGACACATGACACAATAGAGTTTGATACCCGTGGTTTATAGTCAGAAGCAAGTTCCTCCAGAATGCAAGAACAAGATTGTTTTGGAGGGGGGAGACCATTGGGATGTTATTTGAAATAAATTGAAGTACAGGTAGTCCTCTAGTTACAACAGTTCATTTAGTGACCAAAGTTATAATGGCACTGAAAAAGTGACTTACAACTGTTTTCCACACTTGCCACCTTTGTAGCATCCCCATAATCATGTGATCAAGCTTCAGATGCTTGGCAATTGGTTCACACTTAAGAACATTGCTGTTTCTCAAGATCATGTGATCACCTTTTGCAACCTTTTGACAAGCAAAATCAATGGTGAAGCCAGATTCACTTAACAACCATGTTACCAACTTATCAACAGCAGTGGTCCACTGAACAACTGTGGCAAGAAAGGTCGTAAAATGGGACAAAACTCACTTAACTGTCTTGCTTAGCAACAGAAATGTTTGGCCCCATTGTGGTTGTAAGTAGAGGGCTATCTGTACAGTTCCATTTTGAACAGGTTTCTTAAAAATGCAAATAGTGCCTATTTTAATCTAGAACAACAATTAAGTCATGTTTAATTTATTGCCAGATTAATAATGAAGAAGAATTTTAAGGTAAGTAGTTCATGAATTTTTGTTCTAATTTTTACAATATAAATAATGTAACCTTAGCCTAAGACTGGTATATTTGCCATTTAGGCCCAAAATCTCTCCTTTTGTTTGTTTCTGTCACAATTCCCATACTTTTGAAGGGATGCAAAGTCACATGTTACAACGTCTGAACATAACTCTGCTATACCCTTACCAGAGTGCAGGAGCCCTCTCCTTCACATATCGGGTTACTGTGCATACCACTTCATGTTATGACTTTACTCATTATGAATCATATTTTTTAACAAAAAATAATTTAAATTTCGGGCAATGGTAAAAATACTCTCTTAAAGTTGATACAGTACATAAAATGCTATATTATACATATATGTATAAATAGTCCTTGACTCATGACAATTGAGACCAAAATTTCTGTTGCTAATCAAGATAGTTGTTAAATGAGTTTTGCCCCATTTTACCTTTCTTCCCAAAGTTGTTGAGCAAATCACGGAAATTGTTGAGATAGTAGGATAGTTGTTAAGTGAATCTGGCTTCCTTGTTGACTTTTCTTGTCAGGTTGCAAAAGGTGATCACATGATCTTGGAACGCTGCAACTGTCATAAATAAATGTCAGTTGCCAAGCATCCAAAGTTTGATCACATGATCAGATATTTGCAACACTTATGTGAAAAATTAACATAAGTCACATTTTCTCAGTGCTGTTATAACTTTGAACCATCATTAAATGGTTTTAAGTTGAGGACTACCTGTAATGCTATATGTGTGTATGCATAAATATATTAACTATGCTATATATTTGCTTCCTTGCAACATAGCCTCAGACAAATCCAACCCGTCAATTTAATACAAATATATGGTTTAGCGTAAAAGAGCAAACTACACACCTTGTTTATGAACTAAACCATGATTTTAAAAACATTTTGGTGTACAGTGTAATGTAAGTTACAACACAGCATTTTTAAAAATAAACTCTTCAATTATATATTACTTATTTGCTTCTACCATCTAACCATGGAATTTATGCATATTGGCCAAAGTAATAATGTGCTAAATATGGTATAATAGGCTTCATGGAATGCACTAAATTAAAACCAAACAAACTATATTATGGCCTAGCACAATCTGTAAGCTCTGTCATTGTCATTCAATTCAGAAAAATGTGAATATTTTCCTACTCTTGAAGCAAACACTCTTTGAAGATTCATCACACCATTCTCTCCTGGTCTGTTATTTCTATTCTGCCTATTTCCCTGATAATGCAAGTAATAGTTCATTTCATGGGCGCTCTTTCAAAATATTTCTCTCAAAAGTACAATACACAGTAAGAATATTTTAAGGCATACATCCAATATTTTCTGACCAGGAAGGGCAATGTATTTATACCCTGCATAAATGCCATTCTCTTTCATGATCCATGTCCTCATTTTATTTATAGCACTCGTGCACTAACATCACTGAGCCGGAATGTCAATTAGAAGTCTCATCTCTTGTTATCTCTGATGATCTTAGGAGGCATCTCATTGTTCTCAGTAGAGCTAGCCGGTCTTCTCAGTTGTTTCGATATCGTATATGCCTATGAATTTCCTTTATCCAAAAGCACACTCCTTGCCCCTGCCCACAAGATATACACAGCTCTGGGTCGGCGACATCACCAGAGCTCCCTTTTCCTGCGACAGCAGAACTTGCCAGGAGGAGAATAATCGGAATCTGTTCTCGTTTCCCGCCCCAACAGAAGGGGCCACCCATCTCCCAGGAGCTGCAGCTCGGTCGGTCGACATTGACAAATTCAGCATCACCGATCACTACTGTCACTCGGGGGCGGGGGCGGGTGGAGAAACACAACAACCACCCGCTCTCAGGCACCTCTAATCTACTCCGAAGTCAAACGCCACTGAGGAGCAAACAGGCCGCTCCCCTTGCATTGTTTCTGCCAACAGCCCAGCCTGGCTCTGAAGGAGCTTTTAGCCCCCCCACCGTTGGTTCGGTCGCCGCCCTGCCCCGGAGCCGATTGCCGGGCAACGACGACTTACCCAGTTTGAGCTAGGCCGCAGTTCTCCTTCTTAGCCAGCCTCGGTAGCCCCGCTTAAAAGGAGCGGGCGGGTAACTGCATCTCCTACCGGCAAAAAGGAAGGCACCTCCTCCGAGGCGGGGCGGAGTGCAGTGCAGCCGGCGACACCAGCCTCCGACTCCCACCGCACCTGAGAGCGGGGCCTTCTCCGGCCCATGTGACAAACAAAGGCAAAGGAGGGGGGGGGGGTGTCCGCCTCCCAGTTAGGGAGCATGCGCGCACTCCGCTCCTCGGTTCGCCTCGCCGGCGGGGGAACGGGAGTTCGTCGAGCTCCTCTTCGAAGAGGAAAATTCAAAATAACGACTTCAGGAGCCGTCTTCAATCGGTCAGCGTCTCGCGTGCGGTTAACTCCGATCTCTCTCCCACCAGGGAACCGGGTATCGGGCTGCAGTTATGCGCAGTTCGGCCGGACTAAAAACCATTTGGGATGCAACAAGTGCAGCGCGCGTAGGTTTCAAGTCTCGCAGCTTGTTTGACTAGCGTGCAAGGCGAAGACGCGCGATGGATGATACTCCCAGAGTAAAAGGGGGGTGAGAAACCGCAGAAAAACTTAGTTACGCTGGTAACAACCTACCCACCCAGTTCAGTGGATAGGATCTTTTTCTATATGAAAGAAAGCCTGGAAATTCAACGCCAGTCTTGAGAGCCTCATTTTCTGAATTTAGACTTGGCTGTTCTTAGAACACCCACGGAGGTAACTTTGGCTACCAATTATTTCCAAAAAATGTCTAATTTTCTAACAATTGCCCTGCCATGTTAAAACTAACAAAATACACGTCTGCTCAACTGAAAAAGTCGATGCGATGTTAATTTTCTATTCAAATCTCATATAATTAGTTATATTGCTTCGTATTTACATGAAACCTTTAATTACACAATATTGCTTTAAGGCACGTGAACTAAGAATCCATATGCAAACCCTTTCCCCCTTTAAAATCCTTCTAAGGATAAATTAATCCAAAGATAAATACTGTAACAAATATAGCATCTGGATAGGAATTATTCATTCATTGGCAGAAAATACAAGACCCTTAAAAGTCCATTTCTTTAACATTTCAAAGCTTTTTGTATTTTAGAAATGTGTAGCAAGAATCACAAAAGAGTAAGAAACAGGTACAAATTAATACCTATCTTTTTTACAAGTATTTGGAAAAAGGACACATTTGGTGAAAAAATCAGCATCAAGAACATTCTATGAAACAGTATTAGTTACAAGTGCAAAAACACAAATTTTGACATAGTTGGTTTCCTTTCCTTCTGACAGCTCCTCTGGACTATTACTTTCACTTCAAAAATGCTTGTTGTATGCCTAAAGTTCTAATAAATTCAGAAGTTTGGTTATCCCACCTTTTTTGTACAGGAGCTCAAGAAGATGTACCCAGTGCTCTCTCCTTTTCCACACTGCAAGAACCTTATGAAATTGGTTGAACTGCGAAACAATAAAATGGCCCTAAGTTGTCCAGTAAGATTCTGTGGATCAGGGTAGACTAGAACTCAGATCTCCTCACTTTTAGTCCAGCAATGTGTACATAGTCATAGCCATGAGCATTTATAAGATCTTGCTGCTGAAAGCAGCATCATGTTGTAAGCTTTATTCCTTTTGTACAGGGTCAGCAATATATGTATCACAATATATGTAAGTGTTAGTCTGGCATCCTGTTGCCATTTTTAGCATTCTTACCACTGCATTTTTAATAACTACTATATCAAAAAACTATGACTTTAAAAAATAAACAAAATCTATGATTAAAAAAAAGGAAAATAAACAATCTATCAAACTAAAGAACATCTTTTAAAATAGTATATACAATAAACTCATTTGCATTTTTCTCAGCATACAACCACAAACTGAGGAAGCCAGTCTTTACAACTCTGAATGCATAGGATTATTTCACCATTTATTTACTAATTTTCTGCTTTATGCTATGTTAACCTGTCACTTAAAATATGATCCCATTCAAATGAAACATTCTTAGGGATTAACCTGCAGTCCAATCATAAGCATTTAAGTCTACCATAGTATCTATATCCAGAAATCTACAAATCAAGTGCAAGATTCAGATCATAAAGCTACCCTTGACCTCAGTGATCCCTAAATGTGGGTATGGAACCTACCAACAAACTCTAAGAATCTTGTAGATATTACCATGGCAGAGAAATTGTTATTAGAAATAATTCAGTCCCTGAATCTATTTCGTACACCGATATTTGATTAAGACATTGAGGCAAGATATTCTGACATTATAGCATGTTAGAGAGTGTTAAGAACAACCTTGTTCTGAAATAGAAACCCATTATGTTCTATTGACTTTCCAAGTTCTGGAATAAAGGGCACTTAGCAACCATAATGAAGGAAACATAAGAGAGAAAAGGTACCAAGGAAAATGGCTTCAGCAGCCTTAACATTTCAATAGTTTGTCCATTGAGGCATTATCAATCTCGTGGAGAGATTTCAGTTTAAAATACATACTTCGTGTTTTGAAAATGTAAAACTTAATACAAGGAAGGGACTTGATATATGTAAGATAAAAAGTAGTGTAGCTATACAGGTGTCATAATTCTAAAAGAAACCAATAGTAAAAGTCTTAGATAAACTCTCCCAAAGTTCCCTTTGCACATTACTGAATACAAGTAACTCTGGATTATGCAAGCAAAAGAGCCAGGCTTACTGGCCACTGAGCCCTGTTTTTACTACATTCTGATCTCCCTCTTCTCAGAAAATGAATCTACTGAGGAAGTTTAACAACTGCCAAGAAATGAAGACAGCTGAGAAGCCAGGGTGAAAAATCAGTGGCAACTACTTTCAGCTGCCACTGTTGCTCAATTACCACACCATCACAACACAGAGACGTAATCTCCCATGATCAAGAACCTTCTGTATGCTCATCTGTCTCCTTTTGGGCAGTGGCTGTAGTTATTAGCAACCTTTTTCCCCAGTTTGGAGGAGGAAAAGATTCTTCTACAGATAATTGTGCATATGATATGATAAAATTGGGATTACCTACTTTTTTCAATATATATGACGGATTATTCAGTACAGAAACAAAGCTAAATTGTTTTAGAGTGCTTCTTTTCTCATGAAAATATAGTTCATGTAGAATTTAGCACTATGAAGAAATGAGCAAACTGCTAACAGTAGCAACTCCTAAAAGTCATTCACTCAACAAGGAAGTAAGCAAGCAGGAGTGTGGCTTTATGCTGTGTTCCTTTAGCTGAAGAATGGAAAGAAGCAATTGCCTAATACTTTAAGTCAGAGGTCTCCAACCTTGGCAATTTTAAGACTTGTGGACTTCAACTCCCAGAGTTCCTCAGCCAGTTTTGGGAGTTGAAGTCCCTAAGTCTTAAAAGTTGCCAAGGTTGGAGACCCCTGCTTTAAGTAGCAGCTAGGTCCCCAAGTCTTTGGGGAGGATACCCACTGGGCACTAATTGTAGCTTATAACTTCTGACTAGCAGTGGTGGGATGAGGCTACTCCTGAAATATTCTCAATGTTTGTGCCTTTAATGGTGCTGTTCCTAAGGCAGTGCCTTTCCCCCCCCCACCAAAGATAGAGAATGTAGTTACTGCTTCCAAGGAAAAGAGCGGATGAGCAAGTGATGGCAGGTGCTTTTTCAAATAACGATGGCCATTCACTCATTCATCCTACAAAATAATCTACCAGCAAAGTATTAATGGCTTCATCTACTTCACATAGCTGACTTCTTCCTTTAAGCAGTGGGAACTGGAGACTGGACTGCCATCTGTCAGAAATGGGGTAGGGTCTCCTGCTTTGGGGTGGGTGGTGGGTGGGGGATTAGATGACCTACAAGGTCCGTTTCCAATTCTGTTAATCTGTTAAACTGCGTTAATAATCGAGTCACATTAGTAATTGGCTCAATAGCCAGTAAGCTAAAATCCTCACTTTCTTCCACCAAACAAAAGGCGGTGCCACCCGCTGTGTTCCACAGCACGCCTGCCCACCATTTATGCAACTCATCCACACTAACCTGGACTAGTTCAGAGGCTGCTAGGATGATATCAAAACGGGCTAGTTGGTGGTTCAGTACCTAAAAATGCCGGTCTCGGTGATACCTATTTAAAGAGGAGACGCCCACTGCATAGGAAGTCCCTGTGGACGCCTCTCAGACCCCACAGCTAGCCCTGCTAGAGCCTCGCCAGCCACACGGGACCCGATGTAAAGAAGAGAAGTGGGGCTTCAAATGGCGGAAACCACAGAGGAGGTCAGATCGGCCTCTGGGTTTAGGTTCCCGGGGCATCCATAGCACGGGAGCGGCCTTACGCCTCGCTGTCGAGTGAGAGAAGTGACCAGTGAAGGAGGAGGATGGAGCGTGACCTCCTCATGCCGGTGACTCTGCTCCGCAGCCCCAACCTTCCCCGCCACTCGGATAGGCATTGACGGAGAAAAGAGACACTTACCGAAGCCAAGGAGAAAAGTCCCCAGGCCTCTCTTCGCCGCCGTTTGAAATCACTAAGGATGTCCACACCTCCCAATATCCCAGCTCCTCATTGGTTTCCACCGAGAATACCCGCCTCCTCAACCTGGAACCTTATTGGCTAGTTTGAATCTGGCAGTTGCGGCCGGGTTCCCACAAGAAGTGGGAGGCGGCGGCGGCGGCGGCGGCGGCGATGTTTTTATTCAGCTGCTCTTTCTTGTCGTGGTTTTTTTTTCCCCCTCAGAAATGTTAACTCTGGTGGTGGTGGTGGTGGCCGGTCTAGGCCTTGGCAACTGCCTCGCTCGCTATTTGCGGAGGAAGAAAAAGCGGGGAGGGCGCCGCAAGCAGGTCGCCGGCTATAGGCTTTAAAGGGGAGCTCAAAAGAAGACCCAGCCCCAAACCGGACCTTCCTCCCGCCTCTTGCCTCGCAGTTCCTGGCAGGGCTCTTACGGGCTTTCCGCAGGAATAATGCTTTGACTTAAGGTAGCAAAATAATGTATGTGTAGTTGTTGAAAAAAACGGCGTGTGGTGAAAAGAATGGGGTGCTTGTTTCCTTGGTGAAATTTTACCTGAATACCTGAAATGAAGCGGGTGTTTTTTAAAAAAACAAAATAAAATGAGTGCCAGAAACCCAAATATCGCCCAGAATCTCTTAGAGACGGGTGGTCTAAACATTTAATTCGAGAACATAATCTTTTTTTTTTAATCTCTTTTTATCTGTGGAAGGTCACATCTAGTGGATCTTGGTTTACCTTGAAAAAGCAAAGAAGGGATATGGCTCCACTTAATACTTAGATGGAAGACTTCTCAGAAAATTCCAGGGCTATAGAACATACTGGAAAATAAAAACACATTTCGAAGGAAAACAGTGGCAAAACATGCCCCTGGTTATAGCCTTTTACAGTTTGGTACCCGAGTGCTTCCAAGACTGTTCTGCTATGACCTCAATTGGCTCAATTTATTACCACCACTGAAAAAATTACGGAAAAGCATTGCTTTCAATGGGAACTCTGAAGTTTCTCTGTAATCAGTCTGGGGCCATTCCTAGGTACATTCAGGAAGATGTTAAAGACAAACCATATTCCAGAGAATGGTTTCATTTGTTGACAACCATCTTTTCTGTTTTGTTTCAGTACTATAAAACTTTGTGTTATGTGGGTGTTTTAAATGTTTTCTTATTTGTAAACCACTGAAAGATAACTAGATTGTAGTGGAGCACAAATGTAATACATAAAATATTGCTGTCAGGTAAACAACATATACAGGAGTTGACACCTACTTGTTTATATTTTTAATCTTGCAATATTTTAATATTTTGGATACTAGCTGCCAAGTACACTCAGAATTATCTTCCATTTAGTATTTGGGAGCTTCGATGCAGTAACAACTGAATCTCCAGTGAAACAGTTCACTACATTCTAAAAAAGATGTTGAGACTCTAGAAAAAGTACAGAGAAGAGCAATGATTAGGGGACTGGAGACTAAAACATACAGGAACTGGCCTTGGCTAGTCTAGTGAAGAGAAGGACCAGGGGAGGCATGATAGCGGTCTTCCAATATTTGAGGGGCTGCAACAGAGAGGAGGGAGTCAAGCTATTTTCTAAAGCGCCTGAAGGCCAGACAAGGAGTAATGGATGGAAACCGAACAAGGAGAGATTCAACCTGGAAATAAGGAGAAACTTTCTGACAGAACAATCAACCAATGGAACAGCTTGCCCTTGGAAGTTGTGGGAGCGCCATCACTTGAGACTTTCAAGAAGAGATTAGACTCCCATTTATCAGAAATTGTGTAGGGTCTCCCGCTTGGCCAGCGGGGTTGGATTAGATGACCTACAAGGTCCCTTCCAACTCTGATTATCTGTTATCCATGGAGACCATTTTCTGTTACTTACTCTAGTGTGTTACTCTTGGTGACTTGGGTTTTGGCAGAGAAGTTGGCATTCAGAAGAGGTTTCTAAAATCTGCCCAGAACAGGTAACAAAACATTTGATTTTAATTTAATTCCAGATTCTATGCCTTTCTTTTATTTGTCTTGTCTAATTAAACCATAAAGTATCTTGCCCTATCCTACTGGATATGGATTATAGAAATCAAGAAGTCAGAACACATATACAATCAAAATGCTAGGTATACAAGCATTTTCACGGTGAAAATTGAAGCAGTACATCAGTTCCTACATGCATCTGGAGGTAGAGACAGACAAAAACAGGCTGTTCCGAAGTTAATGCTCATGGCATAATAAATATTGATAAGGGAATAGATAAGGGATATGGGAAAAATGAGAGTCAGCTTATATAGATCATATACATTCTGGTAGCAAAAGTTTACGCTATACATTCTGGTAGCAAAAGTTCACGCTACATATAAAGCACATCATCCCTTTGCATTTACAGCATTTAGATTTCACATTAGATTATTACATACATTGATTTCAATTTCTAAAAATATAAATATAGGAAGGTTCCAAGTTTAATAAGCATGAGAATTTAACAAATTAAGTTGGCAAAAAAACTTCAAAACATATTAGGCAATATGAAAATAATATGAATCTGGTATGAACCACTTTGATTCTAGCAGAGAGCCAGTTTGGCCCAGCAATTAAAGTGCTTAGCTAGAAGCATGGAAACTTCACTTTAGTTCTGCCTTAGGCACAAAAGCCTGCTGGATCACACTGGGCCAAACACTTTCTCTCAGTTCTACAAAAAGGAAGCTGCAAATAATTTCTAAAAATGCTGCCCAGATAATTGGATTGATTTGTTCATTTGGTCACTAAGAGTCAAGTCTGACTTGAAGACAGAACCAGAGGAGAATAAAGCACCATTTAAATTTGTTAGCTTGCCCAGGTAGAAATTGCTAAACTCGTAACCAGCAACAAAATTTTCTATAGGAATGCTACGAATCGTTAGGGGGTGTATTTCTACTTTAAAAATGCAGACAATTTCTAAGTAACATTTGTTATAGTACAAAATTATAATTTAGAATATCAATTCCTAGATAATTCTGTGTTGAATTCTTTTTAAATTTATCTAGTCATCTTTAGGCTTAATGCCAGGATTAAGATAATTAAAGACAAAGTACAGTAGCCTAATCTTACACATGTTTAATGAAACATAGATACTATTTTGTTTAATGGGACTTTCAGGACACAAAATGTAGAATTTCTGCCTCGGCTATTATTAACAGTTAAGTCACTTAGGTGATATATGTGATTTGTCTTTACATGATTGAGTCAAAACTAGATACAGGTAGTCTTCAACTTTACAACCATAATTGAGTTTGGAGTTAGACATCATGTGACCAGGCCTAATTTTTGACATTATTTTGTAGCAGTTAAGTAAACACCAGAGTTGTTAAGTGAACATCACATTCATTAACCAAATACTGTGTTTGTTAAATGAATCCATTTTCTCCAATGAGCTTTTTTTTGCCAGACGTATAAATCAAAACTCCTGAAACTGGCAAAAAACCAGCACAAATTTTAGTCATGTGACTGCAGGACATTGCAAAAAACCATAAAGATAAGCTAGTTACTAGACACCCAAAATGTGATCATGTAATAGCATAGGTGCGGCCATTTTAACTTTGAAAACAGGTCATAAATAACTTGGGGGAGGCCCATCACAATGTCAAATGGTCATTAAGCAACCAGTAGTAAGTCAAAGGCTACCTATAAACACATTTTAATCACAGATGAACATGAAATCCCGTGCAGCCAGATTCCACTATCTATTTTTTGTTTCCTGTAGCTCATTCATTTTTTAAAAAAATATGATTGCATGTACTCATTTAAAATCCCACTGCTTGGATCGGTGAATCAAACAGGAAAAGAAATAAAATATGTGCCCTAGAAAGTTTTTCACCAAACCAGCTGCTTACTTTTGAGCTTTGACAAGATTATCTAAACTCTGTTGCCTATCAATATATAGTATACTCACTCCATTCTGTAGCCAGGATCCAATCCTGACATTTTAAGTATCTTTTAACATCTTTTAAAAGCCATCTTTCTCAGTCATTACTTCCCTTGCTGTTTTTATTTTAATTGATTTTTAAATTCTGTTTCATAATAATTATGGAGCTCTAATGTTACCGATATGAAATTTAAATGTGAAGATTTTGAAGTGACAAATCTGCCATTTAAGAAATCCTGCCAATTCACAATAGCTAGGTTGGACAATGTGCAAAATTGTTACAAATTTTTAACCCTGTGGATACTTTTAAGTCTGCTTGTCTGAACCATCTATGTTATTCTAAGCATGGAGTCCAAGCTTAGGATAAAAAAAATGGCTATGGCACTACCATACCAAATCGTAATTTCAGATGTTGTGCTTTCCATGAAGTTCTCTAGGATGAATCCCACAGCAATGCTATTGTTTTGTCTATCCTAACTTCAGTCTATCCTAACTTCCATCTACTATTATTTTGCCTATATGATACAAAGTACATGTTTTCTTTATTTATTAGTAGTTAATACTTTTAAAGATAAACAACTTTGTTTTAATAGGAATGGAGTGCGTGTATCATCTTTTTTTTAAAACTAGCAAGTTTTAGTTTGAACTACTGTAGTAGTATGAGGAAAATTAAAATTGAAAGAAAACAAATTAATTTATAATCCTGAAAAGGAATTTAAGAAAACCGTCATTAATGAGGTACCTGTTTTCATTGCCATCTAGACTCTTATAACAAATCAATTCATGTTTTCGACTAATCAGTCTTATTTATATATATATAGTAAAACACTTGGAAACTTTGAATTGATTCCATTTTATGACTTGGCTCTGGGAAATGGTATATTGAGAATAAAGACACGCTGATCTATGGTAAAAAATTCAGTTCACAGGTTTGTTAATAGGGTGTAGAAAACGGATGAGTATACACTGTTTAAAATGCATTATTAGCATATTATCAGCATGACAGATACAAAGATCTTTATGCTACACTTGTCTTAAAACAGAATCTAGACAATATCAGCCTAACTGAATTAAGAAAATTATAATTTTTAACATACAATTCCCAAATGTATAAATTAATTCCACCAATGGATTCCAATTTCTCAAATTCCCAAATTGCTTGTATCTTCAGAGAAGTGGAGACTTTGTGAAGTCTATTTGTTTAGGAGGCAGGTTTGGTTATTGTGTAATTCACAATTTAAATGGATAGCAAATTGATTTTTAGAAAGCTAGAGTTACATTAAATTATAATTCCCTAAGACAGGCCTGTCAAACTGGTGGCCCGGTTATGTCACACACAGGCCACACCCACCCCAGCTCCACAAAGGCAAAAAAACGGATATGTCACGATTCAGCCCATGACATTATTTAGTTTGACACCCATGCCCTAAAATATTGAACATAGCAATAAGAGAACTATTAAAAATGACATCTTTTCAGCAGGTAACATTAAAACCATTACAAGTAGATGCAGGGAAGTTACTATCATCAGCTCAGAACATATTGGAGAAAAATGCTTTTTACATAGTAAATGAGTGCTCAGAAATTATTCCCCACTCCTGGCCTTTCCACATTCTGTGTAGTCCCAGTGCAATGAGATTTACCTTTTTTTTAAAAATGCAAGCAAAGAACCATGAATTAGGTAATGTTCAGTCAAAGCATCCTAGCACAAGGGAAATTGATCTTTGCTTGTTACACATGTGAGATTAGAAGAGTTCGTGCCATTCCTTCAGTTTCCTGCTATCATGCTGACACTATTTTGGATAAAATGGAAGAGAAGGGCAAAGGATTTTGAAGAAGCAAGTGAAGTATACAATCAGAATGTGCAACAGAAAGCACCTTTATGAAAAAGGATTCAAGTGCAATTTAGTACATGTAGCTGGGATGAAAACACTACTGATCTCTGTTGAAACTTTTTCTGTTAACTGAATTCCTACACTCAGAAACACATGTCCCTCTTTATGTCAGAAGAATGGTTTCATATTTCACTTTTTTTAAATCAAATGAAATGGCCTCAATATTACTACATTTGCTGCTACAAGGCTGCATGCCTGTCTGCAATTTGCTTTTCTCATCCCTCAAGTGTAAAGAAGTTTTAATGGCTACATAGGTTGCAACCAACTAAAAATATAATATCTAGTTTTCCCCTTCTGCATGTTGATGAGTAGACATGTATATGTATACAAATACAGTACAGCTAGCTAACATAACTTCTCAGTGTTGCTTTCTTTTATCCAATGGAAAATGTTTTTTGCCCAAACTAGACAAAGTAGGTAATATGGCTGTAAATGACATTAGATAAATGACATTCAAATAATATATGAATGAAAAAGTTTTCAGAAGAAGAAAAAAGTCAACTGGAAATCATGAAGGATTGAAAGATGAAGCTACTGCAACTCCCCAAACTTACTGCCAGCTTTGGATATGAGGGCTGGAACATCTGGGACCTGCAATGTCAACGTCTCTGAAGGACATCAGATTAAGAAAAGCTGAATTAGACCTAATAATGGTTTTCACCTCCATTTCTCTTGTAATGTATTTGCTAAGTGGAGATTTCATAGAAAATCAGTTCCTATGGGCTTAAAAATTTTCTGCTTCCACATTTTAATCCATAACCAAGATCTAAAAAGTAAGACAAATGTGTAAAAGAGAATCCTTGCAAAGAAGTATGAAAGTACTTGGCTTAAGCACCTTGCCAGCTGTCTTTTGAAAGTCCAGCATCTATTTTTCATCAGTTTATCTGACAATGGGGATATAACATGAATGTCCTAATTTTCATCTATATTTTTAAATGTATAACTGCAAGCAGCAAAGGAATAGATATACTTCCTCAGTGTTTTACAGATGCATTGGATCTGATGCTAGGAGAGTATGAGAATTGAAATTCAGTATGTCTGAATTATTTCTTTTTGTAAGAAACCAATGTACAGGGAGATTTAATTTAAGCAACCACAACTGAGACCAGTAACTGAAGTGATCCCTATGTGAAAAATCACGCAGCTATGATGCTTAGAATTTTATTGCAGCTTTACTTTGCTTTACAGCATTAAAAAATATGAATATAAGTTCCATAGTATCTGCCTGACTTGTTTGATCTGGCATGATTGGTATGCTCTGGGTCCCATCAATTAAACAATGTCATCTATTGGTGCCTTGAAAGTGTGACCTTCTCTATAGCAGCGCCTGGCCTCTAGAATGAGGTTCCCCCTGAGATTCAAACATTGAAAAGGAGAGCTTACTAGAGAGTAGGCAGGCACACACTGGGGAGCACACATTGAAAGCAATGCACTAGCCAGCTGTTTGCCTTGCTTCCCCCATCTATGGAGATTCTCAATCATAGAAGTCATGGTTGTCTCAGAGGTGCTTTTTTCAAGAGGTAATTGGACTTCAGCTAGAGATGAAGAAGCTTCTTGGATGAGAAGCAAAATGTTTTCAAAGAAAAACAAGAAAGTCCAATTACCTTTTGAAAAAAGCACCTTTGGGACTTGCTTCTCCTGGTTGAGAGCCAGAATCCTCTTAGAGCCAAACAAAAGGCTTTAGCTAGAAATTAAAATCTTGTCATTTTCAAGCAGCAGCTACCAGCTGGCTGGAAGGTTCTAATCAACTAATTAAAGTCACAGTGCTGAGCTTGTTATGTTGTGGTTACTACTTTTTAGGGACTTGGATAAAAGCAGCTCAGGAAGAGCTAAGAAGCTATATCTCTGCCTTACGAGGGGGCAAAACAAAAAAAAATGGGTCAAGCAAACAACAATATACCACCTTGCTGAATGACTGTAATGCCAAATGTGACTGAGAGTGAGAGAGGAGATGCTGTGAAAGTTGTAAATACAGGCACTGGTCACAAATTTTCATCACATTTATAACTGAACAGTCACTCTCTGAAGCAGTCACTAAATCAGTTCTACCAATATATGGCAGATTGCAAAAGTCTGGATTCCGTTTTAATTAGTACTTTCTAACATCTTTATAAAAATCAAGATTTTGGAATCGTCTTCACAATCACCAGTCTTTAATATAATTGAAAATCTGTAGGAAAATCCCAAAATCTCAAATGTGCAGTATATGCAAGATAATTCAAGAAAATTTCAGAGCTAGAAGATTTCTGCAAGAAAGAGTGGGGAAAATTTGAAAACTGAAAATAGACTCTTAGCTAGCTATCAGAAATATGTAAAAGTATTATTTTTGTCACAGAATTGCATTATTAGATACAAAGTTTGAGACTAATATTAAATGAGATCAAATTTAGCTCTTTCTGACCTATCCACCCTTTAGGTTGCATTTTTTGTGTATCACTAAAATGCAAGTTGGCCTGGAAAAAGTTTTATAAGTTAATGTACTTTATGAAATTAGAAAATAACCATTACCTTGTTTTCAAAAAAGAACTGCACAAGGAAGGCATATTTAATTATATTCCAATGTATACCTATTATGCCACCAAAGACACTTTCAAATCCAGATTGCACTGCTGTATAGCAAATACAGATAGTCCTTGCTTAGTAACCACAACTGGGAGTAGCAACTCTATTGCTAAGCCATGCAGTCATTAAGGGAACAGACTTATCACCATGGTGAGGGTCATAACCACCAATCGTAATTTGTGACCTTACATCATCATTGACTCTGCTATTGGAAGCTGGTTGTGAAGCATGCAAATAGTGATCATGTGACCATGGGATGGTGTGATGGCTAGAAAGGCCTGGTGGTTGTGAATCGCTCAAATGGTGATCACAGTAGTGTGGAGATACTGTAACAGTTGTAAGTGTGAGAATTTATCATAAAGTTATTTTTTTCTAAAATCTAACTTTGCCATTGTAATTTCAAACCGTTGCTAAACCGAGCAGTCATTAAGCAAGGTCTACCTCTAGAGCAGGGCTGTCAAACTCACGGCCTGTGGGTTAAATGCATCATGTGCTGGCCATGCCCACACCCAGTTTAGCAAAGTGAAAAAAAGTCCCGATACAGGACGTGACATCGCTGTGGCAACGTGAGTTTGATACTGCTTCTCTAGAGTGATAAATCTGGAAAGTACAGTTCAATATATTGAGACCTTCGACAGATTATGTAAGTCAGTCAACTTTCTTTTTCAGGAAGATTGTAATACAAAAATAGAAGCAATGTTAACTATTTTACACAATAATCCATATTTAAGTGCTAGTACCCACTTAATCCCACAGTCAAGTGCTCATAAAATTTAAGTAAATTTTTACTTATCTGACTTTTAGTAAGATCTCTTAGATACTTGTGGAAAATAATATTTTAGGTAGGGCTATATTTCTCCTTCTGCCCCCTATGATGTTCAAAATTCAAAGAGATGAAGGTACAGAGGATATGACAATTATTAAGTATCAGCATAGGAACAATCAATTATGGAAATATAGCATAAAATTGACAATGCATGCCCATCTATGGAATGCCATCATTAGAGTTTAAAGATTAATTTATCATACACTAAAGCAATGGTCAATGAACAGTCAAATATGAACAGATAAGAGCCTGAAACTGAAAAGACAGCCCAATTAAACAAGTTTCCCCAATTTCATGTCCCCTAGAAATATTGGATTTCATAAATTCTCATCAGGTCTTGCTGCTTAGAACTGGCAAATAAAATGGAAGGATATATTACTAAAAACAGCTGAATGCATACATAACAGCAGCCATCTTTGCTGCCATTAAACAGATGCTATGACCAAGCTCTGTACTGAAAGGATCCCTTTGAACATGATTAGGAAAATATTTTTCTGCACGTATTATTATTCTAGATGATTTATCCAATGCTCGAGTGTGGAAATTGTTAAGTCAACTTGCCGATAACAGTATGTTTGGAAAAGAAAAAAAGCTATGTTTCTTTCAGTTGAAGAAATGATGTAAGAAAGTTACAACATGATTTTGAACAGAAGTAAAATAATATTGCAGTGGTTCATGAATCCATTTGAATTTTTTTCTGCCGGAACAATATAGAAATCAGATGGATGACTAGTTTGGTGCACAAGAAATTTGTGCTCTTTATCAAGACTAACCCTTCAGGGACACCACCATTGTCCATCTTTCATTGACCATGGGGGAGAAGCTGTAGGATTAGAATGAGACTGAGTCACATTTTCCCAGAGAATACCTCATATGGTTAATAGTTCTAGATAGGGCCTCCGTAGAACTTCTGTGTTGTCAAATAAAGTTTGGACAATGTGAAAAACATTCTTTGTTGTGTAAGTCATCACCAACAGTGCAGATTGTGAAATGACAGTTTCTCAGCTTTTGACTTTTTGTTATAGCATAGAATGAGTAATAGCATCATTTTTGATGTAGTTAAAAAGGAAGGATTTTTATATAAACAAATTGTTTGTAGTGTGCCATCTGTCAACTGCATTATTTCCTATCCAAATACATTATTCTTTTAAATTGCACACATCCACTTTTTGATACCTCATTTTGTCTGTTCAACTAATACAGCATATAGGAGAAAAAAGGTGCAGCTAAATTATTCCTTCCAGGATTTCTAAAGAGAAAAGACAGGCAAAAAATAAGTTAGAAGAGCCCTATTTTTCAACAGAAAATTGGAACTGGATTTTTACTACATCAATTTTGTTCCAGATACTTAAACCTAATACACTGCTTTTGGGTTCCACACACATTTCAGCAGCACAGTTTTTCAGCAGTTGGCCCTGTGAACCAGGTAATAAGAATGATTAAACAATGTTGCACCAGAATGTTCTTTGCAGGTCAAAACTAAATGGAAGCCC
Organism: Pseudonaja textilis; assembly: GCF_049901715.1. Lineage (NCBI taxonomy): Eukaryota > Metazoa > Chordata > Lepidosauria > Squamata > Elapidae > Pseudonaja > Pseudonaja textilis. The sequence goes on from NC_141990.1 coordinate 263,749,693, forward strand.
AGTGAAAATGGAAATAAAACAGTCTATCCAGGAAACAGATTTGTAAGTTCTATCTATATTTTAGAAAGGGTATTATGATGGATGTCACAGGACCAATGACTGTTGCCAGCAACAGACTAAGACTTTACCCTCTTAAAATCCTCACATCCTACATTAGATGCAGCAGTGGTTCCCCAGTTTGTAAAAATGGTAGTGATATTTTATTGCCCCTTGTAATTAAGTTTCAGATGTATTTGCTCTCCCTGTACAGAACCTGTGAAAGTGACCTGTTCTTGTATTCCCCTGTTCTCTTCAGACAGTTCAATTGGCCCTAACCCTTTCCTCTTAAAACAGAAGGAGTACAGTGCAAAATCCAGTTAGTGCCAATACCCTCTGAGAAAAGATAACAGGTATCAATTATGGCTAAGTTCATAAAACTGGCCACTGAAGATTTGGAATCTTTGACCAACTTATGCACAAGCCAAATGAAAGCTGTGTCAATTCAAGTGAAAAAGAAACTGCTGCTAGATTCAATACCACAGCTTTTAAGATGAAGGGATGATAAATAAACATCTAGCAGTGAGTGAAAAGGGTCCCTTAGCTGTGTTCCAACTGCCTCAAGGGCACAGTCCAGTTCAAATGCTTCTGCAAAGGAAGTCTCTGTAGTTCAAACTTTTTTGTTGAATAGAAGGCAGGATCCTATTTCATCAATGTGAAGGATGACAGTAGGAGGGACAAGTCTCTGCATATTCTTTAGACTTCACTTTCTGTTGAGGGTTTGCGCTGGTGCTTCCAGCCTGTGTCTGGAAGGGAGCCATGACATTCAGGAGTAGTGGCTGCATTGATGCTGCTGCATTCTGACTGCTCTTCTTTCAACAATTGCTCAGTTTCAGTGTCACCCAGTGAGCCAGAGCTGGCTTGGATAGAGACTGTGTCAGTCTTCATGCATACATGGTCGCGGAGAATACATCCCCGAGAGCTTCTTATCTGTTTAAGATCATCCCATTCAGATTCATCATTGGATAAGAGGCATATTCCTTCAACAATCTTGATCTTGTCCTTGGTGTAACTATGATCAGGACCAGTCTGCAAACAATACCAAAACATATGTACAGTCAAGTATAAAAAGCAAAATATTTTTGAAAAACCAATTCTTGTCATGTGAATAAAAAAATAGGACTGTATCCTCAAACTCATGGTGCAGATAATTTTCCCAACAAATTATCATAGTTCTGACTAAATCAAACTTTCCCAGCTTGATGCCTTCCAAATATGAAGATTAGTAAAGTCAAGAAATATTATTTCAACTATTGACCGATTTGAATTAATTCAGACTTAACAGTGTGCTACAAACAAAACAACCTACAGGGAAATAGTTGATCTAAAGATGGGATTCTAAACAAGAATGATGGTAATATTGGTAGTAGGCTCCCAGGTGCAATTCAAAGTAATAATCATTACATATAAAGCCCATTGTAACATAAGACTAGGGTATTTGCAGGATCGCCTTTCTCCCATTGTTTCTGCTCACCCCACCAGAACTAGTGAAGAGGACTTGTTCTGGATCTGCTCCATTAAACAATGTAAACTTGTTGGACCAAGTTGTGCCACCTCCCAGAGACTAGGAGACTGTTAGCCTTCTGCAAGACTTTGCTGTTCCCATAGACATCTGGGATAGACTGGATGTGCTTTGTTGTTGGAGATGAGTGGAGTCAAAGTTCCTTGGGGAGGTGTGTGTGTGTGTGTGTGTGTGTGTGTGTGAGAGAGAGAGAGAGAGAGAGAGAGAGAGAGAGAGAGAGAGAAAGAAAGAGAGAGAGGGGGGGAGAATTTTAATGCTGTAAGCCATACCTAGAATCACTTGGGTGAGATAAATTAAATCAGCATGTCCAATCTGTAGCCTGTGGATCACATGTAGCCAACTATTTGCAAATTCAGTTTACTTAAGTGTTAGTAAAAGAAGCAATAAATATATTGAGGGACAGCAGTAAAAAATCATTGAAAAATTATAAGAAACAAAACTGAGAAGCTACTAGAAACAATGACATAGCAAAATCCTATTAATATAAGCAATTATTAAACTAGGACTCAATACCAAAATAACAAGTGCAGAAATTTTCTATTATATATGTCTTACGGAGACCCCTCCCTTTCCACAGATCTGAGATTTGCATCTAATCTTTAGCAGAAGTATAGTAAAAATTACAAATATTGCCAATATCTGATCCATGCAATATTGAAAATGTCCAAAGGAAAATATTTATTGTAATTGAGAATTATTAGACCAAGCAATCCATAATTAATTTTAGTATAAAAACAAACATCACAAAGTAATACCATGTCTCTAAAATGAGCAAAATGCATAGGAATACCATGTCTCTAAAATGAGCAAAATGTATAGGAAAGGGGAGAGATACTGAATATTCAAGTTAAAGTAATTTTTCGCTAAATCTTAACCTCTTTCAAAACGCCTCTTGCCTGATTACTTTTTGGTTACATGCTTAAATGCAAATGTAAAAGCAAAATTCAGGCAGCATAAAATGGCATAACTAGGGCAATTATAAAAGAGCTTCTAGTACAGGGGTGGGCAAACTTTTTGGCTCGGGGGCCTCATTGACTTTTAAAATTTGACAGACGGGCCGGGTCAGCACAAGAGTTTTTGGGAATCGTCCCCCCATACCCTTCCTCCCCCTTCTTCTCCTTCCCCTCCCCTCGGAGGCCCCTTGAGTCAAGAGTTGCTACCGCCGGTGCAGCTCTGCGCAGCTCCAGTCCCGCATCGCCTCGGGAAGGGAAAGGCAAAAAGGAAGAGCCGCGGTGGTGCTTTACAATGGCAGCAGTGGCACCGGAGGCTCAAGCTCAGCGGCTCCTGGTTTTGCCTTTCCCTTCCCAAGGTTCTTTTGGCCGGCCCTGATTTTTTTTTTCAGAGGGGAATTTTTTTTTTCAGAGGTGGGCCGTATTAAAATGACCAAAGGGCCAAATGTGGCCCGCGGGCCGTAGTTTGCCCACCCCTGTTCTAGTACTTCTTTCTAAGGGCAGAAACAACAACAGTAGTTCAACAACGGAGCAGAAAGTTAGTCAAGCAGAAGTTGTATCAAGAGAGCATTAGATCACTTAACATCACAGAAATAAGGGAGGTGAAAGTTGCACAAACAGAGCCATGATACCTGATATGAGTCTGTGGATGGTCAAAAGAGAAATGGTGAAAGGCTATCAGAGGGGTGAGAAAGATGCTGAGGAAGAAACAGAGGAAACTTCAGCACCAAAAGAAATCAGGGCTAAACTCTTAAAACTATTATTGGTTTCCTTCAACCACAATATTAATGGGTAGCAAAGCACCAATAGACAAAGGGCACTAAAAATACCATATCAGATCAGCTGGACCAACTCAGTGGAAGACACACAATAAAAGGTCCTAAGATTAAAGCAGCAAAGTCTATAATTAATATAACTAAAACAAGTCATTCCAAATTTCTGACTGCCTAAGGCAGCTAAGGATTCCAATAATGCAAATAAATTACGCTACTGCAATTGTTTTTAATGCCACAGGAGATTAATATCAAGTTCTGAAAAAAGCTCTTTACCTCCTTCTTAAAGCAGAGCTGATTATATATGGCTGGCTTGGGAATTGTTTCAATCTTCACTTCTTGGGTAGATGTCCGATAAGAGGGATTACTGTATGTCAGATTACTTAGATTAGGATCTGTGAATTTGGATTTCTTATGCCTGCAGGAACAATACGATAAAGAGAAAACATTTCTCTATTTATTAGATTTCGATCTACACATTTACTGCTACCATGGAGATCTCCCTTTTATTTCCATATCAGCAACACAGTAGACAGATCAGAGTGAGAAGGTGTGATTAGTCCAAGGCTACTCTGCATCTCAATGCATTTCCTCAAAAACATTAGCTCTTACAAAATTCTACAGCCAAACTCTCATCACTACACCAAAAGCCTCCATGTATAGTTATTAGTGCATCTGTTTAAAGAGACAAGGTGTATTTTGTGTCATTCTGGCAAAGTAATAAACAATACCATTCACAAACAAGATAAATATCCATTCAAAAATGAAAGATTTAAACCAAAGCATGTTTAATATTCCATTATACTCTTACTTACATTTATCAGGCAACATACATAAATACAGCATACATTGATACCATAATAGAAGTCCAATCCTTTGAATGTGAAAATATGTTTCCACTTATCCTACAGATAAGTGAATTTTACAGATGTACATGGAGAGGATGGTTTCGTTACAAATGCTTCCAAACTCCAGTTATCAAGTAAGAATACTGTCACACCTATTAATTTTGCAAGGTAAAATGATAAATTTTCTTATAATTTACAGTACTGAGTTCAAATAAATTCTGGCATGTGCTTAAAATATTCTGAGTGATTGATACATTAATTCAGAAAGGCTGAAGGAAGGAAGATAAAGAATTACCTGTATATAATCACAGCACCAATCAGCAGCAGAATACTCAGTGTACTGAGAAGACCTCCAGTGATGTAACTGACATGTAGCCCTTCTCCTGAAAGAAGATAAACAGTCAGATTAAGGGTGATGCTGTCATTCCAGAACTATATATTTGAAGTAGTAAAAACCTGTGTGTCCTAGACGGTTAAGTGTTTATTTACATTTTATTACCTCTTAGATTTTAATGAACAGAGACAGATTAATATATGTATATGAAATCACTAAGTGGTCTGCACTGGTTTCATTCAGTATTAGCATCCTAGTGCCCATTAAGATTTATTGAGCAAAAGAAAAAAGAAAAGTTGAAAAATAAAACAGCTGATGTGCAAGATAGCAAACTAAGCAAGTTCCTCTTTTGTCAACTTACATAATTTCATCCAATGACTCCAACTTAATTATAGCAATAGTTGATAATATCTAATGTCCCTGAATCCCTGAGATGAAGTGAAGACAAACATGAAAAACTCACCTGCAGTTGCCAATATTGCTTCATTTGCTCGGTTGCATAAACCTTGACCAACTTTCTTGTCAGAGCAGCTAAATAACAACAAGAAAAAGTAGATGCTGAACTTCAAATGAAGCCATCTTCCTATTAGAAACTGTTAAATTGAACCAAGATAAAGCAGACAACTAGGTAAAAAGAATAACCTTTATAGCCCAAAGTTATTGCTGCTGTTATTAGAAAAACCTTTGTTTAATACATCACAATGAATTTTCTGTCACTGTAAGGGAAGAAGAATGCAGGGCTATATCTGAATGGTTTGAATTAATGGATTAGCTGTGATCCCTTATCATCTGATAAGAAGATATACAACTTTATTATCTAGCAGTTCTTAAAAAAATTGATGTAGAGGAATCTATTTAAAAAAGAAATTGGACTCCACACTTTCCCCTCAATCACTTTCAATCAACAGAGCCACTTACTTTCCTTCTATTGTTTCCACAGAAATATGAGGCTTGGTTGTTGGAGTTTTAAATCTGTCAGTAGAAGTCTGGCTCCTTTTGCTTGCATGAGTTGTCTCAGGATTTGGAGGCCCCATGCTAGGAACTAGACAGAAGAGAAAGGAAAAGAACCTGAGACAAAGGAGACAATGAAGTCTGACCTTTTTATTTATGGAAATATAAACTTTTTCATTATTCAAGATGTAGCAGAAGCAGGGGTGGGATTCAATTTTTTTAACAACCAGTTCTGTGGGCATGACTAGGTGAGCATGCCCATGTGACTGGGTGGACATAGCTTTTTTTTTTTTTGCAGCACCCCCCCCCACCCATTTTTTTGCCTCCTGGGCCTCAGGGAAGCCTCCTGGGGGGGCATTTTTGCTCCCAGAAAGCTTCCCTGGGGCCAGGAAGGCAAAAAATAGCGTGGGGGGGGTCACACAGCATGGTCCCCCTTTTTGCCTCCTGGGCCTCAGGGACGCCTCCTGGGTGAAGCAATAAGACAGTGAGGGGAATCCCAGTACAGCTGATCATCGGAACAGCTGATCGTCAGGAGGCATTTAAGGAGTGACTGGATGGGGAAGAACGCAGTCAGTGATGTCGGGCATGTGCGCAATGTTGCGCATGTGCGATAAGGACTGACTGGGTGGAGAGGGGAGGGGCGGGTGGAGCCAGCCAGGGGCATAATTTGCCGGTTCTCTGAACTGCGCAGAATCATAATAACTGGTTCTATAGAACCGGTCCGAACTGGTAGAATCCCACCCCTGAGCAAAAGCGTATACAATTCTTCTTGCAATGCAATATGTAGTGTTGTCCTATGAGAACAAAAATGAGAAATAAGCACTTATAGTTTGCCAGGCATCTAGAACTTGTGCAAATGCAATGGAAAACAAATATCAGAAGGGTTTTATTTTATCTACCAATGAATGGTTCCTAAATTACATTTAATATTAAATGTAGGAAAATGTTTGAAGTCACTACACACAAATTACCAGTGAAATATAACCAACTGTTCTAAATTGTACTGTATATTAGGATTAAAGAATTGAAGAAGGTATGTATGGGACATCTGAAAGGCAGAAGAATCACCTCAAGGAAAGAATACTTAACATTTTTAATAAAACAGTGCAAAAAAAGACAAAATACTACTCTCTTATCCGTAGGCATTTGAATGTTTTACCAAAGAGGTATTTTTTAGCTGTAGCTTATTTAAGGGAACAAAGCCATTTTTCTCAAGCAGCTATGAATAAGAGAAAACATGGGCTATGATTCATGCTGGGAGGTGTGGTATACAAACAATTTACCATTAAAACAAGGCCGTCCATCTGGTTCATCGGGACATGCACAAACAAAGTCAGAAGCCCTGGCAAAGCAGAGATGGGTACAGCCTCCATTATTCACGCCACAAATGTTTGTGCCTAGAAGATACAAACCAGATATTTCACAAAAGATATAATTTTCTTCTCCCCAGAGTAGAGCTTCATATTCCTTTACCCAAAATATATTAGGGTACAGTGAGAAGTATCTCCTCTGACCAAAGTGCCAATATCCTAAATGAATATTGTCCTGACCAATACAGTACATCACAGAATCTGAAACATCATGCTTTCCCCAAGACCCAAAGGAATAAACATTTTAAAGCAGGTGTGTCAAACTCAAGGGAGGGTGCTGGCCTGGAAATATCAAAGGACCAACCTGAGGTGCCTGTAACCAGCCAAAATGGGGTGCAGGGGGACCTCATGTGGTCCCCCCCCATGGCTCGCTTTTGACCAGCAGAGCGCTTCAGGAGGCCGTGGAGGCCGAAAACAGGTCAGAGGGCATCACCCCACACACACGTGGCCCATTTTTGGCTATCAAAATGCTGCAGGAGGGTATGGAGGCCAAAAACAGGCCACGGGGGACTTCACATGGCCCACCTCAGCCCCCATGCACTGTTTTGGCCAGCAAGTGCTGCAGGAAGTGTCCATCCTGTCTCCGCCCTCCACGTGGAGAACTACAATGCTGATCCGGCCAGCGAAGAAACCCAGTTTGATACCCCTGCTTTAGAGCAAAAATGACACAGACTTTTTAAACTTTTAAAAAGTCAAATACTTGTCATGGCAATATACAAAGTGTATGAGGCCTCTATTTTGAACTCTGCAGATAGGTTTTTTTTTTAATCTCTTCCTGGAGTCCTTTTAACAGAGGCCAGGATGCTGAACATGAGGAATAAATGGCAAGCTTGTGGCCTCATTTTCAAATGTAGCAGTTTACTCTAAATCCTATTGAAATGAATAAGAGCAATTTGCTAGTATGCGAGTTAAGAAAGAAAATGAATTGATACATAGCAGCAATAATAGCAGGATTCAGAATAAGGAAGAGATGTTTGCTTTGTTTTGCCAATCACACATGTATGTTGTACCTGAGGTTACTCTTTCAGCGAGCTTTGCTCTTCTGGGCTCACACAGTAGGTGACCATACTCAGAAAAGGTTCATAAAGCATACCAGAAGTGGCAGTCAGGTGTAATCACTTGCTGCCATCCAGCGACCACTTAATGCTTTGGATCAAAATCCTGTATTTTTCAACATCTGACATGTATTTTCCCTTGAGTGGGTTAGGGCATAAGCAACAAGGGAGGGGTAGGTTTCCTTGCCTAATTCATTATTTGTACCAGCCTGAGTTTTGTTTAATCAATGTGGGCTAATAGTAGCTAACAGCCAGACCTGAAAGACAGGTTTATTCCTATATTTTGCATGGTAAAGCCATTATCCCCAGCCTTTGTGTCTGAAGGGAAAGCAGATAATTTCACAAGTATGATCCTAAATCCAAATAGCTTTCCATAATGATATGCTTTCAACTACTTTCTCCACCTGAATCCATACAAAGGCAATAGAGACAATTCAGAATCATTCATCAAGAGGGAAAACAAAAAAAGAGATTCTCTGTATTTTAATTACTACAGCCCCCAAATTCTCCAGCCATCTCTCATGGCCATGCCAGATCAGTTGGTGAGAGTTGTAATCCAACCATCTGGATTGCAGAAGACTGGTTTAGAGAATAGACCACTCATTAATCAGATACAATGAATTAATGAATAAACCCAGGTGATTGCATATACCTGTTTGCCTTTGAGGAGAAACCACAATAATATCCATAAGTCCTTCTACATTGGCTAACACAGTCTCCTTATTACGACCAGAGTATTTGTCCACACGCTGAATAGATTTTGTTTGCCAGTCTGTCCAATACAGCCACCTATCCTGCTGCTCAGAAAACAGGCAAACACAGGATTAAAATACTATGTAATAAGCACAGAGGAATCAAATGGGACTGTCTAAACTTAAAACTTACTCTTTTCTATGTTTTTTTTCAACATATTACTGGTAGGGTATTTTTCAAGTAATGCTAGGTAATTACATTAACACAAATTATTATATTTACTCTCATTTTTGCCAGTGACTTAAAGTCTCTTCTGAAATTACTTTTGATTAATTAAATTAAAAGAAAAAGCTTTAATTAATTTTAATATTGCTTGTCTCTTTTGAAATTTTTTATGCATTTTTATGTTAATAATATTTTACTGTATACCATCCAAAATCCTTTTGTAAGGGAGTTGGGCAGTTTAAAAAATTATAAATAATTAAATAACATAAATAAATAAATTACAATCAGAAGGCATTGAAATGAAAAGTTAAGCCTTGCAAGAATTTGCCTCTTTACTGTTGCAATTCACCCTAAAACACTGAAATGTTTTAAAGCCGAATTTTTCATTTTGTTACTTAATTTCTTCAATATAATTTTTGTAAATATTGTGTTTTATATTTTAGTAATAAGTATACCTAAATATTATAAAGCATTATATACTATTGGATCCCCTAAAGTTATGGAAATTTCCTTTTGAAGTTTTGGAAGAATATGAAAAATCAGATGTGATTTACGAAAATTAATTGATAATCCTGAAATCTCTTCAAATTTGTCAAAATTGTATTGTCCACAAATATCTCCTATTTTCATCACACAAATCTGATTATTGCGTCTGAGTGCTATTGCCAATGCTTCTAGGGCTAGCTTAAAAAATAAAAGTGATAAAGGACGAACCTGCTTGGTATCTCTTAAAATCATAATAGGATCTGAATAATAGCAGTTCAGTCTTATCTGAGCTTTAGTTGATCCATCAATATATTCAATCACCTTACGAAAAGTGACCCCAAATTTAAATTTCATTAATATTTGTTTTAAAAATTGGATTTCCAGAAAATCAAAAGCCTTAAATATATCTAAGGAATCAATATTATACCCTGACTCTTCTGTCATGAAGAAACGTGTTTCCAACCATGCTGGTAGTTCATATTAGCTGAACTGCACTACATTATCTCTCTTTAAATGATTAGACAGGAGAAAGAAAAAAGAGCCCTGTACAAACTTTGTCCACTGTGCCCAAAGTAAACAAACTATTTCAGTTTTTAGTTAACTATTAGTTAACTATTTGTTAAGTTTCATTTCAGCATTCACCCCCACACCTTCCTATGTACCTGTGTCAAGGCAAAGGGATGTGACACTTGACTGATCAACACTTGCCGCAATTTCCCATTAAGATCAGCACTTTCTATGCGGTCTAGATGAGCATCTACCCAATAAATCCTAGAAGGAGAGAAAGAATGGAAGTTAAACTAATGTCCACTCCTGAAACTTTCTTTTTCTCGGTTACAATTTCTGATTCTAAGGCAGCCTGGCAACCTGCCTTTAAAAAAGGAAAAGTTTTTTTTTTAAACCACAACAATAATTTTGAAATGCAAGGTTGTACTGACCTTCTGATGTCATAATCCAAAGTCAGTCCATTGGGCCAGCCTAAATCAGTATTGATCAATATCTTTCGTTCAGAACCATCCAGGTTTGCCCGCTCAATTTTAGCAATATGTCCCCAGTCAGTCCAGAAGAGGTATCTGGAAGAAAATAAACCAATAAATTCTCCATTCAAATCTATCAAACAGCAATGCTTCCTCTTTAAAACAAAAATAAAGCAAAACAAAAACCAACAAACATGGCTTTAAGGAAAAACAAAGGAACTTTACACAACAAACCTCCAATACTTTACTACCTACACTATTTCAGTACCTCAAGACCAAATATTTATAGATAATGCTTTGTCTATAATAATTGATTTATCATATAGTATAATAATTAATTGTTAAATGAGCACTAATTTACTGATTCATTGAACTGATAGAGATTTAATACTGTATCATTGATTATCTACTATTGATTGAATCTTAGTAATAAGTTGATAGATTGATTTTTAGTAATAAGTAACCTTACTTTTGATTTGTTCTCTAACTTATCAATTAACATTTATTAATTACCAACATTCATTAAGTAACTGTCTACCTATCACATTAATTAGTTATTGTAATTGTTTAGTGTACTACTGTCATTGACCATGCCAGCCAGAAACTCCAGAAATTACAAATCCTCCACTACCAAACAACAACAAAAATAATATCTCTACCAATGACCTCCCAGACTCCTGTACATACTTCAGATGTCTTAAAACCATCAATGAAAGCGAAAATAACATCAAATGATACCTATGTGACAATCAAGCCCACCTTGCCTGCTTAAAATTAAACAAAGATGTAGCTGATCTCCTAAAAGCATCAGATACATTCCCTTGTCTATGTCCATCATGTTTTCCTAAGCTAAACAAACCAAGTAGCCTGCCTGACAGAGTTGATTGCATAGAATCACTCATGCACTCAATAGAAAAACGCTTAGCAACACATTTTGAAACCAAACCCCAAAAACTTTAACCTTAGACTTTCTACTATTGACCTCATCCCTTTCCTAAGAAGTCTGTAGGGGGTGCGCATAAGCGCACCAACGTGCCTACTGTCCTTATCCTATTGTTTCTTTTATTTTTCTTATATGTATCCACGTATTCATAACTATGTTTTTACTTATACCTATTATCTTGTAAGCAATTGACAAACCAAATAAAATAAAATAAAAATAAAAAAAATGCAAAAGGGTACATAAATGTAAGTCAGGTCTAAAAGATGGCCTATCCACCAAAGAAATCCATTTGCCTGATGTCTGAAGGCAGACCTCTACTTTAGCCAATCCTCTCCCCCCACCCCCACATTCTATCCCTTCCTCAACCTGGCATCTTCCAAGTGTAACAGCTCCCTCCTGATAACATAACTTCACTAGTGAGAACAAAACAGCTCCCTTTTGATAACATAACTAGTGAGAACAATAGCCCAAAATATCTTGATGGCACCAGGTTGGGAAAGTTGCACGACACTTACCTTTTTGGCTGCTGGACCAATAGAAGAGAATATTTGTACCTAATGCCATAAATTATTTAAATAAATATTTTCGCTAATACTGACTTTTCAGTCACTTACCCTTTTCTAGGAAAGACGGCAATTGCCCGTGGTTCATCCAGACTGTTATTTATTAGCACTTTCCTGCAGCTTCCATCCAGTTTTGCAACTTCAATTGTGTTGCGGCCAGTGTCTGTCCAATATAGATTTCGAGCTACCCAGTCCACAGACAAACCATCTGTTCTCTTTAGTCCTTGGCCAATAATAGTTTCCATATTACTGCCATCTAGATCTGCTCGCCTGAAAGAAGGTATCATAGAGAACAAGGAGAACATTCTACCTTAACATTTTTCCATGGGGCAGATCCTTCTGACCAAGAACAGTTTGGGGCGGGGAAAAAGATACGATTATGTAGCTAATTAACATACAATGAGGAATTTGGAAGATACCTACCTGATGACATCTAATATGACATCTGTGTAGTAAACCTTGCCATCTACACTGTCATAGTCCAAGGAGATAACATTGTTCAACTCTGGGACAGGGACATAAACATCAATGTGATCACTAGTATCTAGTGAGATTCTCCTGATGGAGCCCCGGCTAGAGAAGAGCAGGTAGGTTTCAGGAGAAGGATCACAAGACCTTTCATCAATCTTCAGTTGAATTCCAGTAGGGCAGGCACATGAGAAGCCTTCGGGGTTTGGGAGGCAGAGATGAGAGCATCCTCCATTTTTCATGCCACATTTGTTAGTACCTTAGGAGAAATAGATCATATCTGAGATTAAAAGGCTAATATTAATTCAGTATGGCTTTCCTCAGGCGGTTGCCCTCCAGATAGAATTGAGCCTTTGATTTCATAATTCTCAGGCAAACAAGGCCTATGGGATTGTGATTGAACAGTAGGGATAAACAATGGAATAAAATCTACAGAAACTGTCTGGAGGCCAGATAAGCATGCTGGTTGCTTAAAAGAAAAAAACACGAGTGATTTTTCAAGAATTAAAGCATGCCCACGAAAATTCAAGACATCTGGCTTAAAGAAAATAGGAAAACTTACCAAGAGGTCTCCCTCTGTCAATGCCCTGGATGTCCATTAATCCAGGAAGATTTGTTCTCACCAAGATGACATTAGCGCCGGTGCTCTTATCAGCTCGGTGAATGCTTCTTGTTTGCCAATCAGTCCAATAGATGTAAGAATCTAATAAAGTTAGGCCATAAGGGTGCTGCACTGGGGAGAGGAGGGTATGACGGTTTGCACCATTCAGATCCGAAGCTTCAATACGCTGAAAAGAATAGAATGTTGGAACTCCTGATTACGGGTTCAGATTCAGAGGCCTCCTAGGTAGGATCCACAAAGCCAGAATAGTGTAATCTAGATGCTTATTTCTAGCATTCTGCTAAACTATCTCAATTTCACCCAAGGATTCCATAAGACAAAAAAGAAAAAAGAAAAGACAGGCCTAACCCAGAAGAAATGAAGTCAGCAAAGCATATCTTGACTCCCCAACTGTGCTATGCAATCAACCATTGAGTGGCTGAATTTCCACAACCCTCTGAACCAGGCTAAAATAGGAGTCTACACAGTTGTCAGCTTGTTGTGTTGATCAGTCCATCTTATGTGTTTGGATCAGCAGGTTACGAGAACGTAGGAAATATACTTTGCTATTCTGGGATTAGGATTTAATGTGTATGAATCTAGTCATTTGAGAGCTTCATCAGGGCATACCTTTAAGAAAATCAACAGTGAATTTCAGTGCTCTATTTCCACTTTGAAAAAAAGACATCCATGCCTTGTGAGATAGATATATGAGTGAATTCATCGTCCTAAGATTTTTCTCCTCAGAGATAATGTACATATATAAAAGATTGAATCAAGTCACAGAAATATTCCAAGCTACCATATCTAGATTCCAAAATCTGACTCTTTTTGCTTCTTATCTGTAACTCATCAGACAGCAATACAGGTAGTTCTCAATTTGCAATCATTCATTTAACGATAATCCGGAATTATGACAGCCTCAGAAAAGATGCTTTACACCCCATAAGTTATGATATCCTCACTATCTGGTTGCTCGGTAACCTGTTCACACATGACTGGTTGCTAAGCACGCTGCAGACATGTGATTGCCATTTGCAATCTTCTCTTCCAGGTTCCCCAGAAACTCAACTCAATGGGGAAACTGGCAGGAAAAGTTGCAACCTGCTACTGTCCTGCCAAGAGAGCTCTCTCGTGACTCTGGAAGCTGACTGAAAGAAGCTGCATTCCAAGGAGAGGGGGAAGAAACAACGGAAATCCTGAAGATATGGGTTCTGTTCTTGCACCCTGCCAAAGACGTTCCCTTCCCTGCATGGAGGGAATGGAACTCATTTGGTTCTGGAGGATTTTGGCTCTGTTTCTGCACCCCAATGAAGGAGTTCCTTTCATGTGCAGAGGGGAGCTGAACTCCTTTGGCAGGCAGCTCTTACAACCAGCCCCCAGAGGCAAGGGAGCCAAAATCCAAGCAGAGATTAGACAGCTAGTGTGGTAAGGTAAGGAGCAGGTGATGGGGATGCCTTGGGAGACTTAGCGCAGAGACAAAAGTGTCTCTTCACTCAAAGCTGAAAATCCTGTTTAGATTTTGACAGGGGGCATTTTTAGCTCCTGAAGGGAGCCTCCCAGATTTCTCCTACCTCCTGAAGCCTCCCACCTTCCTTACCCAGGATTCCATTTGCCTAACAACTTGCCCAATCACTTAATGACCACAACTGGATTGGGGTAATTGAGTGAAGCAGTCACATGACATCTCACTAAACTATCGCTTCACTCAACTATCAAGATTCTGATATCAATTGTGATCATACAGTAAGTCAAGGACTACCTGTATACAAATATATTGAAGTGAAACAGAAGTTGAGGCAATGTCAACCAATATGAAGTTTACCAATAAATCGAATGGTGTTAGAATCCCAGAGTGATGAACATGCATATATGCGCGTATTTACTCTTACTTCCTAAGATCTCATTCTCGTCCTTACATTCCATTGCTTTACTCTAAGGCAACTTTCTACACCAAACATTTAAAATTGTAGACTGCCCCTCATGTCATCCTAACCTCAGTATGTGCATCAGCCCAAAATAGTTGTGATCCAGCTTTATCCACAGCCAGACCATTAGGCCACCCCAGGTTGTTGCTAATAAGCACCATGCGGTTAGAGCCATCCATCCCAGCTCGTTCCAGTTTAGCATTTTCACCCCAGTCTGTCCAATACATATACCTAAAGGAAGAGAAGGGGCAAATAAATTATCCATTGAAAAATCAACATATTACTTATTGTCATGCTCTCTTCTCCTCTGCAGACTTTCCCCTGAAAATAAGATGATCCATTGCTAGCACTAACCCCATTTCATGATATAATGCAATTGCCCGTGGGCTGTCCAGGTTTTCCCATATCAAAACTTTTCTCATTGTCCCATCCAGGTTGGCCACTTCAATTCTGTTTGTTCCAGTATCAGTCCAATACACTTTGCGGCCAATAGCATCCACAGCTAATCCATCTGTGGTTTGCAATCCTACATCAAAAGAAACATATTATTGTTATAGTGTCAGTAAAATATACTGTATATACTATCCTTTCTCCTCAAAATATCCACCGTATTCAAGGCAACCTTTATATTATAGTTTTAGAAATTGCATTAGGTGAAGATAATGCAAAAAAAGAAAAAAAGAGGGATCCATATCTTTGAAAGAGTCTAAAGCAGGTTCAGTATTTACCAAACAATCTATTTATTACCTATAGTAATGATATCTTCGTACTGAGACCCATCCAGTGAAGCTCTGCTGATCTTCCTCAGTGTGCTGTCTGACCAATAAACCTTTCCTGTTGAAAAAAACAAAAGAACATTAGTTTCATTTATTTAAATTACATTCCCTTGTTAGTCCATAAATATCTAAGATTATTTTGGTGAAAAACAACACTGTAAGTGTGTCTTCAGGATTTTTTATGTCTTTAATCTATTATTTATTCTATTATTGCTAGAAAAAGAATTTCCAAAGATGGAGGAAAATAGGAAAGAAAGTGTCTCTATAACCCTCTCTATAACCCTCTCAAGAAAAGCAAAAACAACAGCAATTTATTTATAAATATACCATGTGATATTTAATGAAGACACACACCATCAATATAATATTAATATAAAATATTTTATTCTTACACACACACACATCTACACACACACATACATGCTTTTATCAGTTTTAAGATTTGTGGACTTAAATTCTTAGAATACCACAGCAACATGTTCTGAGGTGAAGTCACACATCTTAAAAGTTTCCAAGGTTGAAAAACACTACACTTCATCAGGAGTGAACCTATGTGGAATACAATTGCCTTGAAAATTACTTTTTGGATATGAATAAGAGCATTAAAGCAGGGAATTTTTTCAGCTACCCTCAAAAACAGCTTTCTTCAATCTGGTGCCTTGGGAGACTACAGCTCCCAAAATTTTCAGCCAACATGGCTTATAGGAATTCTGGAGTTGCATTTGAAGGTATTTTGGAACCATATTAGTTTGGGAAAGGTTGCTTTAATAAGACTTGGACATTAAAAGAAACAGCTGCTTTTACAATGGTTTCATGAACATAGGGGAATGTATTGTTTAATATGAATCACACCACTTATTGGACAGGTTGCCTTTCATTTATTCTGCCCTGAATAATTCCACACCTAAAATGGTTAAATTACATATTGCCAACCTTCTTCGGGATCAACTCCAATGGCGATGGTGTTTTTCATAGTGACATTGACTGAGACAACTACATCAGCAAAATATGGAATATCAAGTGAAACCAGACGAATATCCGACCTTCTTGCAAAGATCAGGAAGGTAGTCATTCCTGCAAAGTTGAAAATGGAGTTCAATGCATAATTCTTCCTTTTCTCAAATGTCCCTTCTTACTGCAACAAAAATTTTCAGCTGGCAAAGGTGATCTTGGCAATGAATAAAGCCACCAATTTATCCAAGACCATAAAAGAAGGGCCGTAAATATGATGAAAGATCATAAGAAATACTGAATGTTCTACCTTCAACTATGTAATTATTTTTAAGCATATGCTTAAAAAAAATATTGTTCAATATAATTTACCAATAGTACCTTCGTACATGCAAGCCAAATACAATATATGTGATAATCAGAATCATTACAAGTAAGGTCCAGTATCTAAAAAATTATTCATGTCTTCAGCTTATGCATACATCAAACCAGTACAATAATTATGTATTTATCATATTCCACAGATGATACATTACTGGTTTTTAACAAATCCTAGTAACATTCTCATATGTAAACTGATGTATGTTTACAGTTTAAATTAATGTTATTAAAATTAGTAAAACAAAACATTCCATAATATTGAAAAGCAGCAAGAATTCCATAAATATTACCACTCCACTTTACCAAGGTGTCTGTTAATGCATTTATGTCTGATACTATGAAGCATAGTGTTTCCTCCAAATTCTATGTACTTTAGTAAGTGATCAGACATAATTTATATAGGAACAAATTTTTATGCAGACATTTCATCACCATCAAAGCTATTCCTACTTTTGGTTGGAAAGTAGTAATAGCTACTGCAACACACATAAAATTCTACCTGAAGTAGAAAATGTATTTATGTAAGTAAGTCAAATACTTGTAATTTTGAGTATATAACTTTTCTAGGGTCAGAATGTAGGGTTTAGGAGGCCTTACCCTCTTCCAGGGACTAATAGAACCACAGAAGATAAGAGACCCACCAGGTAAACATGTTCTGCCATCCGGTTGTAGGTTGATGCCAGTAGGGCAAGAACAGCTGTAGCCTTTAGGAAGTGGAGCCAAGAGACAAAGATGACTGCATCCACCATTATTAATGTGGCACGGTGTATGCACTGAAAGAGACAGTAGCAAAACCATGTATCAAAAGAAAGCAATTAGGAATAACTGTGCTTTACAAAATTTTATAGGCATAAATATATATTTCTGAATTGGGTAAGGGAGTACTTTCCATAAAAGCAAAGGGATGCACAAGCTGATGCTTCGGGGTTCCAAATCCTTCAGCAAAATCTCCAGCTCATCAAAAGTCCATACCAATTTTTATTTTTTTTAACCAACAAGGGTAGAGTGATAGATAATACTACCATTAACTGAATTAAATTAACGTAATTACTACTCTAATGCAGTTTAATGTGTGTAAACAAAGTGAAATACAGTATGATTCCAGCTGCTTTTGCATGTGGCCCTGCCTAATTAAAAAAAAAAAATAACAGCATTACAGGTAGTCCTTGATTTACAACCACTTGTTTAGCAAACATTCTAAGTTATGATTGCATTGAAAAAGAGTAACTTACAACCGGTCCTCGCATTTATAGCATCCCCACGGTCACGTGATCATGATTTGGGAACTTGACATCCTTTTGAGCATTTTACAGCAGTTGCTGTGTCCTGCAGTCACATAACTGCCCTTTGCAACCTTTGCAACCGATGGGAAAGGTGGCAGGGAAGGTCACGCAAGTTGCAGGCCTGTGATGTCTCACTTAAAGCCTTGAGGTGATTTTCTTAAAGACTACAACCAAAAAGATTGTAAAATTGGCTGTTGTCACATAATGCCTCTCTTATGACCGCGCCATTTAACAACTAATTTTCCAGTCCCTGTTGCGGTTGTAAGTTGAGGACTACCTGTAGAATTTTTAAAAGGGGGAGTCGGTGGATATCAATGGGTGCCTCTAGTGGTACCGTAAATATTACGGCACCGTCAGAGTAGAATGAAAAACCTGAAATTCTTTCTGTCTGGAGCCCAAAGATGTGTAACTTCTTATCTTGATGTAGAAGATCTCCATACCTGCAGGTCTCTGCCGATGAAAGACATGGATGTCCATAAGGTTTTCTAGGTTGTCCTGTAGAGTCTCATGACCCAGCCCTGTCCTTTTGTCTGCACTCTGAATGCTTTTCGTCTGCCAGTCTGTCCAGTAGATCCGTCCTCCGTAAAGAGTGAGCCCAAATGGGTGAGGCAAATTGCTCCCAATCAATATCTGTCAATCCCAAAAGCAAATCAACCAACTGCCAGGAAAAGAGCAATGCACGGCTGCCTTAGAAACAGCAGTAGACTATACGAAGTGTAGAATCTAATCTGGGCCGGTCACTAGGACCAGATCGTCCAAGCTTTTGGGCTCGTGTTGGAACCCATCCTCAGGAAATGTCTCTCACACACACTCTGGTGAGAGAGAAGTTCCCTGAAGAGGGGCTCCAGCCCAAGTCCGAAAGCTCAGAAGACTAAACATCTGGTCCTGGTGACCGACCTAGATTGGATCCTGCAACATTATCCCAGGACACGTATATTTGCCTTCATTTTTGACAAACTGTAGAACAACTATTCCCAACCTGATCCCTTTCAAATGCGCTGGACCTGGCTGAGAATTATCATAGGCACCAGAGGAAGTTTAAGGCTGTCTCAACAATGCCGCACCGTTTCCCATACATTTCACTGTCTTAGTCTTCACTCAAAAGTTATCCATTTGTCCCTTTAGAGGAGCAACTGAACTCCTCTGAAGATCAGAACAGGGCATGTTGGATCAAAGACAATACACATATATTTTCTATAAACAAACACTGTATATGTCTTATTTACCCTTTCCCAGAAGTCAATACATCTTGGCTATTTTACCTTTCTATTACTGCCATCCAGGCCAGCATACTCAATTGTCTTCATGCCAGCATCTGCCCAGTATAAGCGCTGAGACTCATAGTCAATAGCCAGCCCATTGGGCCAGGTCAGGTTGGAAGAGATGATCACCAACCGATCAGAGGCATCCATTCCTGAACGCTCAATTTTTGGGTTAGCTCCCCAGTCAGTCCAGTACATGAACCTGCATACAAATGCCCAAAATGGTATGTAACTGCTAAACCTGATTAATCTGACAATTTTTATTTAACTGTATTAGGAAAGAAAGAGAACAGAACAGGAAAGAAAAGCCTAAACAATGAAGGCTTTCCACTTTTGCAGTGGCTATATAGGTATTTGCTTACGTTTGTCAAATACGCCAGCATCTTTTCATATGGTCTTGAATTATAAATTACAGTAGCTCCAGCCAAGATAGCCAAAAGTAAGGAATGCAGAGAGTTGTAATTTACAACATCTTACACATTAGTCAAAACGGCTACAAGTTACTCATCCCTTTTCTGCGGATAACTTAAAATGGTCATCCTCCTTATTCTTTCTGACTTATTAATGTTTGTTTGTAAGAGTTAACTCATAAGTAAGCAGATCCATACCCTTCAAAAGATTTTCATTCACCCCTATTAGCTGTAGCTAGTATGACCAATGACCAGGTTTGGTGCAAATTTCAACACTGTATTGTCTATTCTCAACATTAGAAAATACTACATTGGCTTTCCCTGAACTAATCTTTTAAGGATATTGGGCATACCGGATATTAGGGATGGATCTTTTTTTTATCATAATTAGCACATGAGAATGAACGCTACAGACTTTTAAAAATTATATATAAATTATATATAAAATTATAATAGCAAACTTTCAGGGATATCACTGCTAGGATGAACCAAAATGCAAAGACATACAGGATCAATGCAATCTTAAAGGAAAAGTTTTCACCTTCCAACAGGGTCCACCACAATATCTCTTGGTCTGTCTAGGTTTTCCCATATTAGAACAGTCCTCATGGTCCCATCTATGTTAGATACCTCTATCCGGTCTGTTCCTGCATTCGATAGAAAAGGGAAAGAAAAAAATAATCAGCCTTCAAAACCAGCCTTCAAAAAAAAAATCAAAAAAGAAAATAATCCATACTGAAATGTCATTCACACACCTTTTCGGAGAAAACCAAGGTATATCAACCAAGGTGTATCATCAAAATGACTTCTTCAGCAGGCCTACAAAGTATCCTCAGTCAAGAATATTCACTTCTGACCTCTATAAACTTTTTTTCAATTAGTTTGATTAGAATTTCTAGTTATCCTTATTCAGAAACTATTAGTTCTATTAAAACACAGAATCATTTTACTAAAACCTTTCTTTTACAATAGGTTTGAATGCGGTCCCATGTTCTTTTTTTCCATAAGAAAAACAAATTTATTCAGATAGGCTGAAAATTCCAGAATGTTTCAATTTGTAAATTCAAAAAACACCATTTGAATTATTCTGTAATTTCAGTGCTACAATACAAAGCAAACTTTCACATTTGCATCTGCTGGTAATATTGACCAACCAAGTACATCAGTGTAAGATTAAAATGTGTAACTGGAAAATTTCCAATAAAGTGGCATGCAGAGACATGCCTGCAGGAATTAATTGATATGCTAGAGATTTTCCTATTTCAGAACACTCTTTTATTAAATTACAGAAAATTAGTTCTTACTCCCAGAATTTCTATGCACGCAGTCCACTGTTTACAGGAAGGTGAAATGTTAATTAAGTCATCGTGATCATAGAGTTTGAAAGAATCTCATTCCTATATCTCCATAGAAGCATTGGGAATAATCCTGCTAAGAATTTGGAAGGCAATTTTTCAGTGTGTGGTTAGCTTTTGGAGTAACAAATGAACTCTTGCATATGGCAGTGGTCTTCAGTACCTGCATCTGTCCAGTACAACTTGTTTGTGACCCAATCAACAGCAAGACCAGCTGGGCTTTCAAGACTGCTCTCCACCACAATCTAGCAACAAAACAAACACAATGAAACTTTGAGGGCAATATTGCTCTAACCTGAAGCACTGACCTTTCTTGGACTATGGATTTTCAGTTGTTTAAATAGAGATTTGGAATTAATCTACCTTAAGACATATACATGGAATATACAGTATTCCTCAAACAGTTGAAAAAACAGAATTTAAAGATTAGATAGTTATAATGAGCCAAAATAGGTATAACAAAACAAACACCAAGAAGACAAACAACTTATATGCTTCCACTGAGCTTCTGTGGGATATTACCTCCTGGCCTGTTCCATTCCATTTTGCCCGACTAATGGAATCAGTGCTAACATCTGTCCAGTAGACATAGTCACCCTGTGCATCCCAGTCCAGAGCCACAGCACTGCGCACATCTGCCAAGGGGATGACAACATCAGACAGGTCTTCTGTGTCGAAGCTGATACGACGGATGTCCATCCTTCGGGCAAAAAGCAGGAACTTGTCAAGACCTGATCAAAGGTCGAAAGGTCTTCTTTTAATATCTCTAACAGAAAATTATGGTAACAAACACAAAAAATGTGATCTTGGCACAACGAAGTGCTTTTACATCCATGTTTTCTAATGGATCTAATCTATAATGCAGGCCAGACCTGAACTAGCACTACCATTAGCACTAGCCCTTAAACTTATATACTGCTTCATGGTGCATTACAGCCTTCTCTAAGTAGCTGACAGTGTCAGCATATTGCCTCCAACAAACTGGGACCTCAGAAGGATGGAAGGCTGAGTCAACCTTGAGCTGGTTAGGATTGAAGGAATCGATTTTAACCGGCTGGCAGTGAGACCAGAGTTAGCCTGCAATAGTGCATTCTAACCACTGCGCCACCATGGCTCTTAAATAACTAGCAAATAAGTACAAAGAAAAAGGAAGTGAGCATAAAATTTTGAAAGAGGGATTTTAGATTAGAAGAAAAAAGGACATGTTCTTAAATAAAATGTCCCTGTATATAAGGACATGACAAGGCACCCTGCTAGCATTAGCTAGTTGGGTGCCTTTAGAAAGCCTAGAAAGAAAAAATAATAATCAAAAACTGCCCTTCATTAGCAATTCTAGCAACTGATTTTCTTCTGCCCCTGACCCCATAGTTTCAATGTATTTTTTATTTTTTTTTTTGCATTAAGGGCTGACAAACCAATTTTCCATTAATAAACTAACTTTAAAAATCAAGCAAGCAACAGGCTGTCACTGCATTTAGAGGCAAACTGTTCTACCCACTATGCATTGTGTGGACAAGCAATTGGTTGTGAATGACAAATTATTTCATTGAGTGACTTGCAGTTCTAATATTATCTCTATCCAACTTCTCTCTACCATTACATTCTCAGCATTTTATAAACTTCCATAATCTTCCTGCCCCAGCAGTCTTTTTAGTTGTTTGAAATATGTATGTACGTATGTATGTATGTATGTATGTATGTATGTATGTATATATATATATATATATATATATATATATATATATATATATATATATATATATATATATATATATATATATATATATACACACACACACACACACACACACACACACACACACACACTATATTTTCCAATTAAGCAAGAAACCGTATCAAGCTAAGAAATATAACTTTATTTCCCCAAGGCAAGGATTCCATCTTTCCTTGCAGAGAAGATATCCCAAATCCTTTATCATGCCACCAGTGCTTTTCTGCAGCTGAACTTTTGATTGGTTTTGTTTATAAAAGTGGAAAAATGTATTCTATATTTTATATGGAAATTTGGAAAAACAGCAACAAAAAATCCAAATGTCATTCTGCCATCAGTTTCATTAACACATTGTAATATTGGCAATCTATTGTGAACGCTTTCTCCACAACCTCTACATGTGAAATTTACTGTTTTGTTTAAATGTAATTTTGCTAAAATTCTGTAATCTCTCTCATGCGTGTGCACACAGACATGTTATGAAAGTACATAAACGCCTTATCACACTTACTCTGGGCACAAGTATGGCCGCTAGTCTTCCGAAAACCTGTGGGACATGCGCAGGTATAGCCCTTGTTATTTGGCAAACAGAGATGAGTACAGCCACCATTGTTGGTTCCACAGCGATTTCTCCCTGCTCAAATAGCCAAACAGAGATATTTTATATATACATAGCTATACATATGCACACATAAACACAAATTACCATAGCCTATATAGGGAAAAGAACCAGAGATACAATGAAGCTGGTTCTATTTTGGAACTGCTTAATTTATTGTGCATTTGTATCTGTCTGGTGCAATTCTAAATAGAAATATTCAGCATTGGCATGTAAAAGATGTAGCCATATACTTTTTTCATACTTTGAAATTATTTTTGTGATACAACAAGGAAACATATTGCTAAGCCACTAGTAATGGTATTAGGCCAATGGTAATTTTTATTAAATTGTGGACTTTAATACTACCAGGATGGTAAAGCATGAATAAAATTAATGAAGTTATTTATTGCAATTCAACATTTTTTCACAATAGTAGAGACAGCTTAATTAGGAAATCATTTTCCAGGTACGCAGAAATATACTAACAACAATAGTAGTATAACAACGACAATAATGAAAGATTATCATATTATACCATCATTTATGAATTTATGTGGTGAGCTGCTTGGCCATTGCTGCTTAGAAAACATTATAGCTATTCATTTTTACCTGGGATTATGTCTTAGGAAACACGGAATGTTTTCTGAATGTACAGCACTGATCAAACAAATTGAATCACTAGGACAAATTTGTATACTTTACAAAGAATGTTAGATTGAGGGAGTTCTGCTTGACTATATCTAGTAACAGAACAAATTGTCTTTTAGCAATAATATCTTGCCTTTTCTCTCTCTGCAGTTACCTGCTGGTTGGCGCTGAGGATGCAAAGTATGGATATCCATGGGGAAATGAAGCTTGTTACGGATGATCTCTTGATTTTTTCCAGTAAATTTGTTGGCACTGTTTATACTCTTGGTATGCCAATCTGTCCAGTACAGGCTATCTTCAAATACAGTGATAGCAAATGGATGTGGAAGGCCTGAGCAAGAATCCAGTAAAAGCAGATGAAAAGGTTATGGTCACTCTTTACTGTTTCTAAAGGTTGCTTCTATCTCTGAGGCAAAGAGGGTCTCTTTCTTTTAATAATATCTCCAAAACTAAGCAAACCTGCTGCTGGTTTCTGCTGCCTTAGTACTTTATATTCCAAGTTGTCCTGGAGATAAAGGCTAACACCATAGTTGCAATTTGCTACCCATATTGTATGTCCCATCCACTGAGATTCTATAACTTGTTTATGAATTAAATAATTAGATACCAACCACCAGATATAGTTTTGAGAGTACTGTTGGCATTAGCGTGGTGAAAAAACAGATATGAGACGGAAGCAAATGCCTGATGATCTGAAACTCCTGGCATCAATGATCTGATTTGCCACACAGTATTATCTGAGTTACTCAGAGCATTGCTTAATACTGTTACTTATCTAGTAGATGACAATCCCCAATTTCCTTATCTTACCTTGACTAATAACAGCCTTCCTGTTCTTTCCATCCAAATCAGCCCTCTCAATAACATGATGCTTGGCATCTACCCAGTACATCCGATGCCCTGCATAGTCAATAGTTAGCCCATTTGGCCAAAAGAGATGAGTATCAGCAATAATGCGCCGATTGGATCCATCCATGTTAGAGTATTCAATGCGAGGAGTGTTTCCCCAATCTGTCCAGTAGATGGTGCTATTGGAAAAGAGGAAAAATGTGAACAGTGGAAGTTCCTGGAAAGGACAATAGACATTGCTCACCCAAAACAGCCACTAGTTTAGCAATCTAAAGCCAAAGACATAATACAACTGATTGTATTGAGCTGATGAAAGGAAACAAGGATAAGAGATTCAGGCTATGATTATACAAGACCGCAATCCTTGTCAATAAACTGTTAACCAGAATCTTTTGGCTTCACAACTGAGCACGTACAATGGTTTTCTTCAAACTGAATATGCTCCAGATGGATAGTTAATTTTCCATAATTTTAGCTAGCATGGTTATTGCTCAGAATTCTGGGAGGTAATTCACACAAATGGAAGGTAATACATTTGAAAAAACCCTAATCTAACCTAACATAGCTTACATTACAGAACACAGGAGAATGTGTTCTATTAATAAGGCTATCAAGAGTACATTAAGTTCCAGTAAACAGAATTATGTTATAAAATATTCCAAGTTTAGTGTATAGAGGAGGTGATTTTTTTACAGATTCCTTCTTCTATCTGCAGATCTTCTAAAATGAAGAATGAAGTGTCATCAGGCACAACAAGCAAAAAATAATAAAAGTAATCACACATTTGTAAAAAATATCACCAACTCCCTTTTTCCCCTCTAGGGAAATTTTCATTAGTTTTCATGGCACTTTACATATGGAATGTGTTAATTCATTTGTAGAATGGCAACTGTAGATTTGGCTCCAGGCAGCCAAAGTGGAGTCTTCACTCAGCAAATTTCATCTGATAAATTAAGATAACAAGCAGCGAGTATCTCATACTCACCCTTCCATAGGGTGAAGAGCAATTGCACGAGGTTTCTCTAGATTCTTCCAAAGAAGTACCTTTCGGTGCATTCCATCCAAATTTGCCACTTCAATGCGAGATGTCCCAGAGTCTGTCCAGTATAACTTGTCATGGATCCAATCAATGGCTAGCCCACCTAGGACCCAGAGGAAGGAAGAGTGTGATAAGGAATGATTGTTTAAGAATAGCCCTATTGAGCCATGGCTAAAAGCTATCCTGATCTATAAAAGGAAAACGGAAACAAGGGTCTTTTTCCTCTTGTCATATAAATAATTAAAATATTTAGGTAACTATTTGAAATGTCCATGTAAATGTAGATAGATAGATAGATAGATAGATAGATAGATAGATAGATAGATAGATAGATAGATAGATAGATAGAACCATAAGTCCCACTTAATTTTTAATGGCATGGTGCACTCTGCATCCAAGTGGAGATTGGACAAAGAGTAACAAAGGCCTGATCTACATTTAAATTTAATTGAAAATCAAGTTAAATACAATTCATTTTATTTTATCCTATGCTTCTAATAATGCTTCTCTTCTTTTCCAGTAAAACATATGATTGGTGGTTATTATGAGGGAACTCTGAGGGCTGCAGCAAGGTTTTAGGGGTTACATTCTACTCTGGAGACTCAAGTTATGCAACCATAAAGAGAGGCAACATAACGAGTTTGATAGATAAATATAAACAAAGAAATTAATTTTGCTACATACAGAGTTGGCATTTTTACTTCTGAAACCTTTAAAGATATTTACCTGGACTCTCCAATCCTGTAGACACCACTTCCTCCACGTTGCTACCATTCAGATTAGCTCTCATAATGCGGTCCAGTGTGACATCAGACCAGAACACTAATTCCTTGTTATGGTGGAAATCCAGGGCAATGGCATTTTCAAGGTTGTTTAGAAGCAATGTGTACTCGGAGCGGTGGGGTAAGACCTGTCGGATGTCAATCCGATTGGCAAAAAGCAGCACAGGTTCTGGCCCTGAAGGTTGCATGCAAAGAGATGTGAGAAGACAATTGGCTGGACACCAGTCAGATTATAATGGCAGCACAGAATCAGTTCACAAATAGAAAACAAACACAGAAAAATTATACGTAGGCAATACTTCACATTGCTTAGAATTATAACTTGTATACTGTAGCTCCCTCCACTGTATTTTATTTGGCTATTCGGCAGTTAGTTAGAAATGTGGGAACCAGCATTCATGAAAAGTGATTGTTCAGAAAGTGGATTGTGTCATCCCCAGCTTTTTCCAACCAAAAAAGTGTTGGACTATAAAACTCCCATCAAATCTAGTAAACAGATCCCAAAATGTATTGTCAAGGAATAATGGAAGCTGTATTCCAGCCCAACCCAGAGTCATCAGGCTGTGGAAAAATAGACTAGCCTCCTTATGCAAGCAGCAATTGAAAATTAAATACCGTGGAGAAACTGAAGCCGTGAACTAAGCCAGCAGTCATCCATCAGCTAGACGGATGGATTCTAAGCACTGAATGATCCCCAGTGCCTGGAGCTGAAGACTCTTCCTTACCCAGGGCTTTGCAGCTGCGCTTGTCCGGGCGAAGCTCATAGCCTTGTTCACACCAGCACTGGAAACCACCCTCACTGTTGGTGCACCCCTGACTGCAATAACCTTCCTCTGCACATTCGTTCACATCTGGAATAAGAAAAGGATAAAGAGTACGAAACTAAAAAGACAAGGATAAATAGTTTGGTTTTGGATTCCATACTTAGATGCTTATATATTTATTTAAAATTTTATATTGCTATTATTTTTTTTTTGTCTTTTAATGACCCTTTGAATCGGGGTGGAATCAGAGCAACTGAATGGAACTGAGTGTTTACTGGACAGATGCCCTTCCTGTCGCCAATGGGGAATTCGCAGCAGATATTTTTCTCATTGTGCCCAGAGAGAAAAATATGTGCTGCTACCTAGGATCGAACTCACAGCTTCCTGAGGTGAGAGCTCCACCTCTAGGCCACTGCACCATTCAAATATTTATATTGCTATCTGTCTTGTAAAATACAATTCTAGTCGGACTCGCAAAGATAATAAAACCGAAACAGTAAAAGATAACCCAGAATATCAAGCACTTAACTCATCATCTCTAGCCCATCAATCTACACAATTTGTAATCTATTCATACTATGAATGTAATAAAAACCTCTCCTTTTTATGACCTTGCAGTTCTTTTTTTTCTTTGTCCTATTACCTTCATACTATGTACTAGATCAGTGATGGCAAACCTTTTTGTTGTGGTGTGCCGAAAGCATGCATGCTGCCACCCACAATGCCTCCTGTGCATGTGCTTGCAACACCCCCACCCTGCCCCCTTACCTGCACTGCGCATGCGCGTGCCTCCTAGCTGATTTGCGGCCCTTTTGAGGCCATTTTTGCCCTCCTGGAGGCTTGAGGGAAGCCTCTGCACCCTTGGGAGGCCGAAAAATGGGCCTTCCAGAAATACCGGAAGTGCCTGTTTTCAGCCTCCGGGGGGCTTCTGGAGCCCAGGGGAGGCTGCTTTCGCCTTCCCAGAAGCTCACAGGAAGCCTCTGGAGCTCCAGGAGGCTGAAAACAGGCCCATTTCGGCACTTCCGGTATTTCCAGAAGGCCCATTTTTTTGACCTCCTGAGGCTGCAGAGGCTTCTCTTGAGCCTCCGGGAGGGCAAAAATGCCCTCCCCCGAGCTCCAGAGGCTGAAAACAGGTATGTTTGGCTGGGCTCACGTGCCCACACAAATGGCTTTGTGTACCACCTGTGACACACGTGCCATAGGTTCACCATAACGGTACTAGGTCGTAGGATTAAAAAAAAAAGAATTCAGTCAGACTACCAGCTTTTCTACTGTAAGTACTTTGAAACAAGGCCATTATATGCAGCTACTGGTTTAAATCATTATTTTTTAAAAAATTCAGAAAATTCTCTTCCCATTGGAACCCTCCCCATTTTTCTATTGATTCTATTTTGCTTTTTTAAAAAAAGACTATTAAGAGAGGGTTGATAAAGTGTCTTTGACTGATAATGTTAGGACCAGTGGTTTGGAAGCACCAATACAAATCAGAAAGGTCCACATAATTATACAATTGAACTTGGTTAATCCACTGCCTGTCAGTACTATGACTTTAGTAAGGACAATTTCATCCCTAGTTACACCTACAGATGCACTTAAGTGTTCAAGCTGCTTACCCTGACATGATCTACCATCCTCCAGAAGCCTATAACCTGTATGGCAGGTACATTGCACTATTCCGCGAATCATCTGGCATTTCTGGGCGCAGTCCCCATTGTTGACGTTACAATTTTCCTCTCCAGTTAGAGGACCTGTGAAAAGAGGCAGAAAATGGTTGTAATGCAACCATTCTTTTAGAATTTTCCTCTTATCTAGGACAAAATGATGAAAAATGCCTAAGGTAGTAGTAGTAGTCAGGAGGGGAAAGAAGAGCTTGTATTTTCAAGTGGAAAAAAGAGACACCATATTTCACACAAACAATTTGTCAGCCTTCAAGATTTTCTTCCTTTGCTTTGCATCTTTCGGCTGTCATAAGTAACGGGGGGAGGAGGGGGGACATGGTTATGGGAAGCGAGCTGGAGGTGTTACAAAGCAGAACTGTATAAGCTGGGGGGAGGAAGGTTCTTGCTTAGGCTTCTATCCTATGCTATGCGCAGCTGCCACTCTTTATCAAAATATGTCAAGGTCAACGTACAGAGGCCTCATTACCACCTGGAGATGCCCACATTATGCTATACACCACTTTTAATTGGATGAGCCAATTGAACTATTGGGGGTGAGAATGTTGCCATCACTTTGTATATGTGATTTACGCGCTCATTTTCTCAGATTCAGAATTCTTTTGTTGCTACCACTTGATTTCCAGTAAAAGATATCTTTTCTCTAATTAATGGAGCCTAAGTATTTCTTTCTTAGATTTTGAATGGAGCACCAGCTTACACAATTGCTCCTAAATTGTCAAGAAAGGAATAATTCTTGTATCTTGGCTGAGCTTAGCTTGGCTCTTCAATATATACCTGGAATGGCATATTCTTCCAGAAATAGCCTTGCATCCATTAAAACAACCCAAAAAAGACAGACTAGGGTTTGATAAGATAATATAGGAAAAGAAAGAGTGAAAATGCAGATTAGGTCATCACCCCAACGTTCAGAATATTCTTACAGGTAGTCTACCAATTTACAACTCTTCCACTTAATGATCATTCAAATTAATGATGGCCTTAGAAAGGATGTTTTATAGCCTATAAAACATTTCTGGCCGTTGCAAAACTTCAACATGCATGCACGTGCGCACACACACACACACTCACACCACACACACCATGCAACCGCTATCTAGGTTCTTGACAACCTATTTGCCAAGATCATGCAACTGCCATTTGAAAACTTCTCTGCCAGATTCCCCAAAAAGTCAATGGGGAAATAAAAGCAGGGAAGGTTGTAAGTTGATGGTGGTTGGCCGAAACAGCTTCCTGCTGAAGGATTTCAGCTTCGAACAAACAGGCATGAAGAATTTCAGCTTCTACACTAACAGGCATGGAGTGAAAATCCTTTGACAAGGAGTTCCTTCAGTTCCTTCCTTCCCAGAGATGAAAGGAAAGCCACAATCCAAGCAAGATTTTCAATCCTTGAGCAGGCAGCGTGGGAAGGTAAGGAGTACAGAGTGCCTCAAGGGGTTGAGGAGGCGCTGGGAGACCCAGTGTAGGCTGTGCACAAGCACTCACTCGGGCTGAAAATCCTTCTTGGATTTTGGCAGGGAGGATTATCAGCTCCTGAGCCCCTTGAGGCACCTGCACTCCTTACCTGGCACTCTGTACCTGGGACTCCCTCTGCTTAACAACCCACAAGGTCACTTAACAACTGCAAATCTTGGGAGTGCTGAGATTGCAGCTGTTAACCAAAACAGTCACGTGACATGATTAAGCTCAATGACCGAGAGATTCTGGTTGCAATTCTGGTTGTAAGTCAAATCACTTACGGCAGTTTTGGGCAGGGCTCTCATCACTGCCATCTCCACAATCATTGGCACCATTACACAGCTTCCGTTGGCCAATGCAGCGCCCATTTTCACACAGAAATTGGTCAGGGGAACATTGTGGGATCCCTGAATGAAGAATTTTCGAAATTATAAAATGGACCACTTGAACTTAGCACAGATTCTAGCCTCCCCCCCACCCCAAAAGGCATTCAATTGTACAATTTTTACCCGAGTCCTCACAGTCTTCCTCATCGCTGTAATCAGAGCAGTCTCCCTCCCCATCACAGCGCCAAGACAGCCGAACGCAGCGGCCAGATTTACATCGGAACTGGTCAGCTGTG
The DNA here is from genome assembly GCF_049901715.1 of Pseudonaja textilis. Lineage (NCBI taxonomy): Eukaryota > Metazoa > Chordata > Lepidosauria > Squamata > Elapidae > Pseudonaja > Pseudonaja textilis. Next base: position 263,781,005 of record NC_141990.1, read on the forward strand.
CACATAGAGGTCGCTGAGGAAACAAATACGAACAAGAAGTTCAACATGGTTTCACTACTCGCTTTTCTATAATCTTACTCGCTGCCCCCAGGCTGGACCCGATTTACAAGTCCCAGGGTACTCACTGCAGTTTTTCTCATCCGACTGGTCATCGCAATCAAAATCACCATCACACCTCCAGCCAGCATTAATGCACAAGCCACTATTGCACATGAACTCTCCCGAGCGGCACGGCTGGTGAGAGGCTACGGAGATAAACAGTATATGGTAATTCACACTCTCATTCAGCCCAAATTAAGCCCAAGAGATTGAGTTTGCTATCTGGAGGGAAAGCTGAAAAAGCTTCTCATTTGAATATTGGAATGACAGATGCCCATCACAAATTTTCTCTGTTACTCCTCCCAGGAAGCACATCTGACCCGAAAACAAGACAGCAATGCCATTTGATCTGAGTCCTTACAGCAATCAGATTCATCGGACCAATCCCCACAGTCATCATCTCCATCACAGTGGTAAATGTCCAGGATACAACGCCCATAGGCACATTGGAATTCCTCTAGGTTGCATGTTGCTGCTGGAACATCTGATGCTAAAAGGGGAATGAAAAAGGGAAAAGAAAGATTAACAAGAGATCCCTACACTGTTCTGTGATTTTGGTGAGGCACAAAATAGAAAGCAATAGCAATAGCACTTAGACTTATATATCACTCCATAGTGCTTCACAGCATTCTCTTAGCAGTTTACAGAGTCAACATAATGCCCCCAACAACCTGGGTCCTCATTCTACCGACCTCGGAAGGACGGAAGGCTGAGTCAACCTTGAGCCAGTCAGGATTGAACTCCTGGCAGTGGAGAGACAGCCTGCAATACTGCATTCTAACCACTGCGCCACAGTGGCTCCTAGCAAATAGAGTGGCAAGCATCATGCACACAAGCTGTCATTACACTTAAAGTTATCAAACACTAGTGGTAATTGGCCTCCTGCCCCCCCTCCAACACCTGTTTTGAACAAAGTGTTCGTTGCTTCATAAAAATCCACAAAAAGATCCACAATAAGGTCTTCCACCATTCTTTAAGATTATTTCATGTCACAGCCTAGGAAATATGAATTAGGAAACTCTTATATATTCCAGCTGCTTTTATTGAATTGAATTGAACTGAAGGTCTTATGTCTTTTCATATCCTATCAAGATGTCATCATGCATAGAATTAGCACATTGAAAGTTGATAGAGACATACACACTGAAGTACAACAGAGATTATACAACTGAAAAACAGCATTTATGAATATGAAGCACACTTTATGAAAGTGGACAATAACAAAATCCACTAAGCAAATCCACATAGACACCTTCGTAATAAACACAGAAATAGCACATGCCAGTGGATTTACTACATATTCAATTCCACCACTGATTTTATCATACGTTGATTGCCATGATTATGTATGCACTCTAATGTGAAGACTCATTTGTGACTGACCACAAGCATTCCAATGGCTTTCCTTGTGTTCAAGAGAATGAGGGCATGGTGTTCTCCAAAAGCCTAAAGAAACAAGTTAACCTCCAAGATAGCTTCCAGGCAAATACAAAGCTATAATTTTCTGTATCTCTGGAGATGACTATGCAAAGGTTTGCAATTAGCCAAGCTGCATGATGGAACGGAGGAACTGTTCATTTGAGGATTTTGTTTGACCAATGCTTGCTCTTAAGCAAAAGTCACCATGAATTGCTGTGGCAAACCTTTGAAGAGTACCATTTATCTCAAAAGGATGCCAGGACAAACATTTCCCCTTTCTCTCAGTTTCATAGAAGAATTCTTCCTAGGCACATATAACATTGGTCCAGAACTCAGTTTAATTTAAGACAAAATATGTACGGTGCTGCCCTTTCACCAACGCAATTAAGCCCAGAGAAGAGAATTCTTGGTGTTAGATAGTCAGCAGCCTGTAAAATTTCAAGGTTTTGAAAAATCACTACTGCAACAGAAAGGAGGCTTTTGGAAGGGTGTTCAAGCAGAATGACCCCAGCAAAAGCATTCAGGACTCTAACAGCATCTGGATCATACTTTCTGGCACTGCACCTGTGTGCAGTGGGACAGAAAAGGGCACAAGAGGTGGTAAAATATATATTTGAAATTGGAGGCCCACCGAGTCCTTAGCTATCTTGAGTGCCCTCTGGGTAGAAATATGAAAATATACATCAAATTGACAATAATTATAATAACGATTCAGCATAGGTTAGAGGGCATCGTGTCAGGAAAGAGTAGTTTAAACTGAGGGAAATTTTCTAGTTTGCTTCTGTGGGTTTTTTTTTTAAATAAAGCATTAGACTTTTAGAAATATACAGGAGAGCTTGTTAATCTCACTAAACCCATGCCTCTAACACAGCTAGGTTTCTGAAGAAAATACACATTTTAAAAACCAGCAGGAAAAGTAGAGGCAATGGCAAAGGGAGAGTGAAATTGGCTTCCTCTCCAAGACTTTCCTGGCTCAGAAATCTTTACGGCTCTGGCTTTTGGCCAGTTCTCATTATCTCTGAAGATAAAAGGCAAATCGCGCCCCACACCAGCACCGCCCCCAGGATCCCCCACCATTGCCCTTCAGGAGCTGGACGTCTTTTATTGTCTTCTCCCTCTGAACCTTTTGAAGTTTCCTCCTATCTAGAACATATTATGAAAAATGCCCTTCAGGCAGGAGTGGGGGAGGAGATTCTGCCTGTCTGCTGAGAATCCAGTTAACTCCTCAGATCCGGGAGGAAGGGCAGAAACAGAAAACTGAATGAAAACGTGAGCTAATGTGGAAAGGGAGCAATTCACAAAGGCTGGAGCTGGCTTCCTTGATATTAATGAAAAACAAGGATGTTTTAAATGGATGACCCAAGGGCATCCAGACTGGGAGAAAGGCAACCAAGAGTGCTGGAAATCATTCATCAAAATAACTTCCAAATAATGTTTGGGGATGTGTGTGCCTACAACAAAGGACATTCTCTCTGGTCATTTACTTTAATGTAGCTACTTTGTCAAGCAGACTTAAGTCTTGGTTCAAAGTCCTGATAATCAGGAAACAAATAGAACTCTCTCAGTCTACTTGAAGATACTACAGTGCAAGACTACCCCAAAAAATGTACTAGGCTTCAAAAGGAGCTCCGATGTGAAACCACTCGCAGAGTACTTAGTTCCTATTTCGAATGTATCATTTATCAGCAGGAAGACTCAAATCCAGGAAGTCCCCAATCGAGCTTGCACAATATCTTCTCGACAACTAACATCAATTCCTAATGGAAAGCCAACTGGTCGCAGAACGCCCAGACATATAAATAACCCCACAAAAAAGCTGCCAGGCTTTGAACTACCACATCAGCAGTGGACAATCCTGAATAGGATTCACACCTCACGTGGCATCTGCCAGGACTTTCTGTACACATGGGGCATAGCATCTTTACCTTAGCGCAGAGGTCTCCAAACTTGGCCACTTTAAGACTTGTGGACTTCAACTCCCTGAATTCTCCAGCCAACATAGGAGAAGTCCACAAGTCTTAAAGTTGCCAAGTTTGGAGACCCCTGCCTTAGTGTGACTACGGGGTCCCATGTCAAAATGTAGATCACATTGTGACTGGCTGTAAGCCAAGGGCACATACCAGTCCAGTATCTGACTTATTTTTAATATAAACAATGTTGCACTTCAATAGATGGCCTAGACACTGATATTTGAACATATATCTTTTTGATATTTATATTTTATTGGGTTCTACTAATCTAGTTGAAATGTTAATTTATATTGCTAGTCCGTGTATGATATGTCATATGCTAAATAAATCCTATTTTGAGCAAAATGCTATTTCCAACATAACTCTGTTTCTGCATGGTTTTGGATTGACATTATGAATGGAAGTTGCGATATAGTCAATTTGCTTTCCAGTCCTATTTAAGACACTCATTATCACATGTAAAATCTTATGTATTTTACACCCAAGTTACCTGCAGGGCTATCATTTGAAACCTAGGTTCTTTTATCTTTTCTCTTAGGATATTCCATCCCAACTGAGGGAAGATGTTTACCAAACTAGACACACACACACCCCTCCAATTTAAAATGTGAATAGGCAAATTGGAGCAAACAACAATCAAACTAGCAACAGAAAAATAATGGAAGCGTTTAAAAAAAACCCATTTAAAGGAAAAAATATGAATAATAAAATTATGGATCCAATGAAGCAATTGCAGTGCAACTACTTAAACCCATAATAAGCATTACATAAAAAAATAAAAATAATCCATGGTTTTAATGAATATTGGCACGAATCAGGAAAATATATATTAAAAAAAATTTCAATCCCTGCTAACTCACCTTCCAACGTAAGCACACTTTAGCAATCCAAATATTAAAGCACAAAGGTCTCAAGCCATGTTGAGATTCAAATAAAAATACCAAAATGTTCACTTCCAAAAGTTAGAAAAGTTCAGATCTAAACAGGATTGTCTCCCCCGCCCCCACCCGCCTCCCCATCATCTCTAAGCAACCTCAGAATAGAACAGCCTGTTTTGCCATCCTGGGAAGGGGGCTACAAAGTTAGAGTTAGAAGGAATTCAGGAACTGTCCCTAATCATCCAAGAAGAATGTTGCCTTTCATCTGTATCCCGACTTTCCTTCACTCTTTTATCACATAGCGACAAAGGCATGCCACCTCATGATCTGATAAGTTACTGTGCACCTGTTCGCCTCCCCACTATTGGTTGTTCATTACATCCTAAGGCCCACCAATTAAAAGTGACACCGTACTGATGGATTGTTAGGTCAAAACATTGCAAACTCCTTTCCTCCTTTGCCTTCTTGATTAGTTTTCACACATCTGGACTCTCCTATCAGTAACAAAGTTATACAATCCTCCAACTCCTCATTTTATGTTTTTCAATCCCACTCCATTCCTCCACTTACCCAATAATTCTACATGTAATTAAGCTGTAATTCTCACCTTAATTATCAAAAGTCTTATGTATACAGATAGTCCCTGACTTTTAACTATTCATTTAGTGAACATTCAACGTTAGGAGTGGGGGGACTGAAAAAAGTGATTTACATTTGGTCCTATGGCCGTTGCTGTATTCCCATAGTCATATGACAAAGAATTGGGCACTTGGCAACCTGCATGTATTTAAGACCATTGCAGTGTCCTGCAATCACATGGCCCCCATTTGTACCTTCCCAAATGGCTTCCAACAAGCAAAGCCAGTGGGAGAAAATGGATTCACTTAATGACCATACAATTCACCTAATAACTACAGCAAAAAAGGTTGTAAAATCTGGCATGACTCACTTAACAACTGCCTCACTTAGCGATGGAAGTTCCACTCCCAGTTGTGGCTGTAAGCCAAGGATTACCCATAGGCAAAATTTAGAAACCAAATTATTTGTAATATATCAACAAAGCAAAATTAAATACCGTATATCTCTCAGTTGATATATATATATTGATTCTCATTGTTGCCCAGTAAAATAAACCAAAACATACTAAAGTTCACAGTTACTGGAGTAGGATAAAAAACAAAACCATTTGCTTACCATTTCAAAATGCTGCATCATAATCAAGTTTCATGAGAAAAGCATTGATTTTACAACAATTATACAACATTAAATGTATTTAAATAACCCTAATGCAAATTGGAGTACATGATATATAATTTTTTTAAATAAACAGGCAAGAAAAAGCACAATTGAAATTGAGTGCGTTTTTTTTTAACTGGAATTTAAAATTCTTGAACATTTTGGTGGGGATTCTTCAGTGAAAAAATCTGGCATGGCTTTTTCCATTGATCAGAATCAATTTTAAAAAAGCATTTCTGTGGGTGAAGATGTTATTCTTTTAAGACAGAAGTAAAAGAGCAGCATTAACAGCTGTAGTAACTGATACCCATGACCATTTCAAAGCTTAGAAGCAGATGCTTTTATCAAATGAAGGAAGGGTGATGTCATTTCAAGCAGCTCTTTTGATGGAAAAATGCCTGCAGAGATTTGCACTACTAGTTAATATATATTTTAATCCTACACAGCAAGGCTAAGGCCAGTAGGTGTTTACATCATGGAAAAAAAAAACCTAGCACGTATTCCCAGAAGCAGAGGCTTAAATGCTAGAAGCGACAAGAAAGAGAGGGCACTTACGGCAGTTCTCTTCATCCGATCCATCCTTGCAGTCAGTATCACCATCACAGAACCAGTGCTCAGCTATGCAGCTGCCATCACTGCAGCGAAACTCTTTGTCTGAACACTTCCTCATATCTGCAGCAGAAAGAATAGCTTAGGGGAAAATAGCAATAGCCCTTAGACTTATATACCGCTTCATAGTGCTTTACAACCTTCTCTAAGTGGTTTACAGAGTCAGAGTCCGCATATTGCCCTCAACAACCAGACTGTCCTCATTTTACCAATCTCGGAAGGATGGAAGGCTGAGACAACCTTGAGCCAGTCAGGATCAAATTTCTAGCAGTGGGCAGAATTAACCTGAAATACTGCATTCTAACCACTGTGCTGTCATTACAGCTCTTCATCTTCACCCTTCCCTTCCCTCACAGCTGCAAGTGAAACTTTTTTTAAAATCGATCACCTCCCCAAACCTTCCAATATCACAATTGCACAGAATAATGACTGCTTGCTTAGTGTAGATTTTTACAGAGATAAACTGAAGTTGTACTAGAATACAGTTTGATGTGACATGGAAGGGACACAGCACAACCCCCCAACTCCTCAATTTCCCAGCCCGGCAAGCAAACTATCTTAATTTTTTCCATGGAGCCTGAAGCCTAGATCTATCCTAATCATTTTTTTTTTTTTATTCCACAGTCCTCAAAGCCCCAGAAACTGTAATGCCAAACTGAGTTGCAAATGAATCAAGAACTGGGGAAAGGAATGGGCTTTCTTTAGGCATATTAGAACAAATTTCCTCCCTCCCCGCATAAATCTTGGTTACCAATGTGTTGCTTCAGCTGCAAATTGGGTTTTCACTTGGTTTGGCAAATGGCCGTTTGTCTCTTGCACTGATAATTTCAGAGTCTTCATAAATAACAAAATATATGATCTTCAGCCCACCATGTTAGGACTGAAACCTATGCAAAAACTCTGTTCCAATCATCTGTGCTACAATTATTATTTTTTTCTCATGTCATTTGGCACTCCAAAATGCTGGATTTTGGCCCTACCACAACCAGGTTACTAACCACACTGCTCGTCACTGTTGTCTCCACAGTCATTGTCACCATCACAGTGCCATAGGCTGCGTATGCAATATCCATTCTGACATGAGAACTCGTCTTCTTCACATTCCCTGGGAGCTGCAGGAACACAACCCACAAAAAGACACATCAAACACAGCATTGTGGTTTTCTCACACAACAGAATCCTACATATGCACTTTAGGAATACATATTAATGCAATTCTTTATTATATATTTATTCGGTTCATTTAATTTCTCTGAACATATTATACGACTATTTTAAAAGAAAATGAAACATGGAAATACAAGAATAGCCCAGTTGGCCCATGTCATTGAGAATACAACTGTTGGCAAGCATACTAAATAAATAGCCCAGGAACTATGTAATATTTATAAAAGCTTGATCTCAGTGTAATGCAAATTTTAAAACATAATTTGATAAGTGATACATGTCTCTGGTTGGAATTCACCAACTAGGATGAAGGTAGCACAAGAAGACAACTTTCAAATGTTTGCACAAATGTGTCCACCTGCCAAAAGTCAAGTTTTGTAGTATTATCAAAGAACACCACAAACCTAAATTACTGAGGTTAGAGCAAGCCCACATAACTGGGGTATTTTTTTTTTTAAGCATACACCGTCTACTCTAACAGCTACTCTACTGCTTAACCATCGCCAAAAGCCGACTGCAGCTCCAACAGTGACATTCTATTTGATCTCACAAAGGGATTGTGCGTTTAACGTACGGCAGTCCTGCTCATCAGAATCATCCTCACAATCATTGTCTCCATCACAGACCCATGATCGACGGATACATTTGCCATTGTCACAATGAAAATCCAGGGATGAGCACGTAGGAAGCACTGAAATGTAAGAAGGAGATAAAGAAACAACTAAGAACATTCAATTCAGTTGTACTACATCTTAAATCATACACACGTGCCAAGGACATAACAGTAGTACAGTAGTAATACTAGTAGTAGTAGTACTAATTATATTTAGTAATAATTAAAATACAAAGTGTTCTAATAATTAGGGATAGGGTTAGGCTAGAAACCAGGAGACCTTGAGTTCTATTCCTGGCTTAGGTACAAAGCCAGCTGACCTTGGACCAGTCATTTTCTCTTAGCCAAAGGTCCCCAAACTTGGCAACTTTAAGACTTGTGAACTTCAACTCCCAGAATTCTGAGTTGCCAAGTTTGGAGACCTCTGTCTTAGCCCTACAAAGGAGGCACTGGCAAACCATTTCCAAAAATGTTGCCAAGAAAACTGCAGGGACTTGTCCAGGCAGCGTCTGAGAATTGGACAGAACTGAATGGAAGAAAATAAATATAATATATAATTTCATAAGAATTCTAATTAGTTCAGTAGCATTATTAATAAAAAGTAGGAAGGGATGGGAAATAGTGCCATGTTAATAACTTCTCAAACAATGTGCAGTTTTCATTCTTCTTAAGATCAGCTTGTACTCTGAATAACAAGTAACAACTTGGTGATATCACTAAAAGTGAGCTAAAATTGTGCTAAAAGAACAGCCAAGTTCCCTTTTCTGTGCCAGAGAATACTGCTGCAGAGGTTACTGAAAGTTATGCCAACTTTCAGCTGTACTGTAGTCAGATCAATTTTAGCCTTTAGGGGAAAAAACAGTCAGTGTTCTCAACAATATGGTAGTTATTTGAAATTGTGGTGAATTAAAAGAGACATGGATTTTCAAAGTAGGAACATAAGCCCTGGCCAACACGTTACACTTACATTTTATTACAAACACTCATCCAGAAACACAAAAGAACAATTTCTCTGTATCTGTTAATTATTTCAGTCCTGAAAAACCAGCCCCTCTCTCATTCTTCCTTGAACGCTAGTCCACTTCTTCCAAAAAAATTGAAAATACATTCATTTCTCCCTATCATGTTAGATTAAAACAACTTCACTGCCCGCCAAACAGCACAAAGCAGAATTGTCAGATTTTCCATTGCACGCTTCCAAACAATAGTACCGGCAGAATATTTGGGAACAGATAAATCCACTTTCCAGGGATCTGCGCTCCAACGCACAGAATGAGAAAGGCCTTATATCTGAGTTCTTACAGTCTCCCCCTACTCAAAGAGGATGAAAAATCTCTGCATCAAAATGCTTCCCACTCCCATGATGACTTCCTCCATCCATTAATACAGGTAGTCCTTGACTTAACAACAGTTAATTTAGTGACCCTTTAAAGTTACAATGGCACAGAAAAAAATGACTTATGAACATTTTTCACAGTTACAACTTTTCCAGCGTCCCCAGGATCATGTGATCAAAATTCAGATGCTTGTCAACTGGTTCATATTTATGACCATTGCTGTGTCCCAGGGTCATGTGATCCCCTTTTGCGATCTTCTGACAAGAAGACCTTCTTTATACCTGGTAGCTGTGTTTTCCAAAGGAACAGGGTTTCCTTCAACTAAACAAGCAAGCAACAGAAACCCTTTCATCTCTGCTCAGTCTGCTGATGTTATCTTACAGCTGTCATCATCTGCAGCAGTAGCCCAATAAACAAAGAAGAAAGGTGGTTTCTTTGCAAATAAATGGCCATTTGGATAGTTAGTGTTTCCAGTTTTCCACTGTCCTTACCCTGAAATTGCAGCCAGGAACTATCTTTGCAAATCTACTTTGGGGCTTGCTTTAATTATGAAAAGCAGGTTTTACTGCAGCTCTTCAACTGAATATATGAAACAGGAAAGATACCAAATGAGTCAACCTGTGTGACAATCCACAAAAAAATAAATGCAAAGAAGTGTACCGAATACAAAACAATAAGCTTAATGAGCGATGCCCTGAAAATATTCCTGAGAATAATTCACACAACAATATACATCAAAATTGAGGAGAGTCTAAGTAACACACAATTTGGTTTCAGAAACAATCTTGGTACATGAGATGCCCTATTCAGCATTTAAGTTCTTATACAGCATTGTAGAGATGCTAATCACAGTGTTTACATGTGCTTCATTGATTGTGAAAATGCATTTGATAAAATAAAACACAGCAAACTATTACAAATCTTGAAACAAGTGGGACTAGATGACAAAGACATACAAATCATAAAGAAACTATATTGGCATCAGGTAGCAAATGTGAGACCAGGCCAAAAATACCCAGAGGATGCAGAAACACGAAGAGGGGTCAGACAGGGCTGTATTCTGTCTTCGCTGTTGTTTAATTTCTACTCTGAGTCAATTTTCAATGAAGCACTGGAAAACATTGATGCTGGCCTCAAAGTAAACTGTGTTCGGATCAACCATTTAAGATATGCAGATGATACAGTTCTGCTTGCCAGTAAGCATGAAGACCTTCAGCTCCTCAACAACAGAGTCACAGAAATAACTGAAAAATATAGCTTGAAGCTTAATACCTCAAAAACCAAGATCATGGTCGTCAGCAAACAACCCATTAATTTATCACCGGTAACTTCGGAAGGAATGCCACTAGAAAAAATCGAAAGGATCATGTACCTTGGTTCTAATTTGCATGAAATGTGGGACATGACCACTGAAGTAAAGACAAGGATAGAGAAATGTTGAACAGCATTCTTAAGATCTTCTGCAGTCACAACACAAGCCTAAAATTGAAAATCAGGCTTGTCAGATGTTACATCTTTTCTATCCTGCTCTATGGAGTAGAGGTATCTGACAGAAAGCCATTTGAAGAGACTAGAAGCATTTGAAATGTGGATGTACAGATGGCTGTTACTTATAAGCTGGGTTGACAAAATCAGAAATGAGGACGTGATAAGCTGCCTGGGAAAGCCAAGGGAAATCATCAAAGCCATAAAAAAGTGAAAGTTAGAATATTTTGGACATGTGATGTGACACTCGCAAAAATACAGCATACTTCACTTAACCCTCCAGGGAAAGATTGAAGGCAAACGAGGTCCAGTTAGAAGATCATCATGGCTTCAAAATCTAAGAGACTGGTTTGGACTTTTTCGTGCTGCTGTTAATAAAAATAGGATCACCAACATGATTGTAAATATCCGATGATGGATATGGCACAAGAAGACGACGAAGGTTAAGTACTAATGAACCAAATGCTTAGCATTTGTGGCAACTTATCTAGGAACTGTCAGCAGCAGCTCTTCCCAGTGCAGTGCCATCCAGGCTTATCTACAGTCTCTACCATCGTCAGTCAACATGGCCAGTAGTGAGAATGGTTTAACCTACATTTAGCTATACAGATGCTCTCTTTTCCTTAAATTTTTAGATTAGAATGTGTGAGACATCACAATTGGCCTTGACAGTAATCACAGATCTCCAGATGCTTAATCCTTAATTCACCCTTTGGTTAAACTTGGCAGAAGACTCTCAGTTTGGCTAAAGACAACAGATGATTTCACACTGCAGAGCAAAGAATTCAAGAGTGTATACCCATATAACTATTGAATTAGATTACCCTCCCTCTCTCTGCCCCTCCCTCCTTCCCTATTTCAGAGTTTAAAATCTTGGCTTCTTCCTCCTGCCTTTCTAAATGAACAGATATTTGGTGATTCCCTTAGAGGCCTTGGATGGTTTATTATATAACAGGCTTCTCTAGTCTGAGAACTACTCATTCTTACCTCACTATCATCAGTCCTCAAAGGAAGGGGGGAAAACATACCTCCCTGTACCCAGTTGAATGGAATATAATGCAGTGTGGTTCTCAACTTCAAAAGATTCCAAAGGAATTAAACAGAACCCAGAAAAGTAAGACATGCAAAGGATAAACCAGAGGTCTCCAAACTTGGCAACTATAGAATTCTGCGAGTTGAAGTCCACAAGTCTTAAAGTTGCCAAGTTTGGGGACCCGTGGGATAAACTCAGAAATATAACCAGAACAACAGAAACAGCAGAGAAGCAGCAATTTCCCTTAATTATATATAGGTTGCAGATTTCCAACAAGACTAGGTTGTTTACTCTGAAAATCAGGTCAGCGGACAACAGAGGCTGTTTATCCAATCCAGCAAGGCTCTTCTTAGGACTCAGAATTAACAACAGCAACAAAATCCATCTTGTTCCATATGTTCCAAAGAGACTTACACATAAATATGTATTTTTTCTGCACATAAATATGGAATAAAATATTATTTTAAAATAAGGACTGCCAATTATTTCCATCTTTTTATATAGGATCTGGATATTTAACACCAATGAGAGGAAGAAGACAATTTTTTCTTAGAACTCAATTTCAGTTATTGGAATTTTGTTTAGCGCAAGGGCCACTAACTGGCTATAGAGTCCACTAACTTGTCAGTAGTGCATATCCTTGCCCACAAATCCTACAGTAAAACCAAGTAGTACCAATATCAACTATTCTCTTTTAAATAGATTGAAAAGGTAAGAAGAGATGGTATATATAAATAATCACAATGCCCATTCTAGTTAAAATGATTTAAAAAATTAAATACATTAAACCTTATTTCCAGAATGCACTTTTATTTTGAGAGCCTTCTTCGTTTTGTCTTCTATTATAGAGCCTTCCTTTTTTCCGAATTGTTACCATTTCAATATATTTATATGCTTCCCTTCCACCTGGAGTTTTATGAGATATAATTCCCCCCCAACAAATCTGTGGGTGGGATGAGTAAATTAAAAAAAAAAAGGCCCGTTCCATGTCTTCAACTTTTGATACCAACATAGTCTGAAGTTGATGATTATTGCAAAGCGATCACCTTGTAACTTAGTCTTCCTCAATCAGGATTGGTAAGATATTTTCACCATAACTCCTATATTCCCTGATAGCTGACCATGCTGGTTTGAATTAATGGAAAATGTAGTTCAACGTTCCAAAGAGATCCTAGGTGTGGGAAGGTGGATGCAGTTCAAGAGCAACATTTGCCCAATTGGATAATTTTGATCGCTCGTTTTTTGAATATTATGTTCCCTAGTAAGAAATCTTAAATGCTTTTATACTCTTTCCTTTTCTGTCCCTCCATAGAGAGAAATGAATGGTCAACCCTGGCATAATGTAATACTGAATGCGTGCCCCCTGTTGCTGCCAGAAATTAAATTTACATCTGCAGTTTAGGTAATCTAATTTTTATATGATGATGAAGATTCCACAGACCTACGACTGACTTCCAAACTCTCACTAGAGAAGAAATTGCATTCATTCGTACCAGCCACCCTGACAACTTGAGCCCTGGAAAAAAGTGTAGATATAATTCGTTTGTGTCTATATTTTTTCCCAGCTCAGAGGCAGCCAGGCAACCAAATTTGAAGCATTTTAAAAAGCTCAGTAAAGACATGCCCATATTTCAACTGTTACTTTCCTGAGTCACAAAAAAGCCAAATTCAAGTTCAACCCATTTCTTCTTTGGAAATGAAGTACGCTAAGCTACTTTAGCAACCTAGCTAATATACATCAACTTTCATTATTAATCATGCAAAACAATGCCTTTAATTAGGGTACTAGTCCTTTAATTAAGAAAGTCTGAATAGATTAGTTTTTCCTTAATAATAATCTGTTATGATTGTTTAAAAAAATGAAGAGAGGAAAACGTCAGAAAAAAATGACACACACACAGAGGTCTAAGAAATAAAAACAAATTTCACACCAATTTCCTTCAGCCCTCTAGACTGTCATCAAAATCACACTTATCTTTTGCAAATACCTTAGACAAATAAATCTTGAAGCAATGATGATGGGTGTGAAAACATTGCTCTTCCTCCCCCACCTCTGTTGACAAGTACAAATGTGTTAGATTATATTTCCCATCATTCCCGGCCATTAACACATTTGGAAAGTGTATGGCAACAAGAGTCGTCTAAACAATAGGGAAGAACGTCCATATTTTATATCAAGATCCCCATACAGAATTGTCTTCCTGATAAACAGAGTTTGAGAATACACACTTACTGGGAAGGACACAATTCAGCCAACAGACCAGTAAATATTTGTTTAATGTGTTTGCTGACCATACAGTGACCTTCCTATCTAATGAAGAACATGTCTCAACTCAGCTATGTACAGAAATTTTATCATAGCGCTAGGAAATTTGGTCATGTGCCTAAATAGCCATTATTCAGCGGGGAAAGGGGCTTCCAAGGTTTCTTTACTAAAATCAAGTGTTTCTTTATAGTCTTTGCAAATGCTTGGAACATCTGTCCTTCTTCTGATATTTCTGTTTCCTTAAGAAAGGCTTTACCAAATTATAAACCTGCTGACCAACACTGATTAAATTAAACACCACACCCATGTACACAATATGCACATGAACCTGGGAAGATTCAACTGTTATTTGACCCCATATGATTCTACTCGATGAGAGTCTAAGAGCAAGCTTCTGTCCCATTAATTTTTTCTGCAGCACCTCTCTGCAGATGTGAAGGACTACATAAGGATCTCTCAATATGTAAAATATTTTCCAATCTTACATTCCTATTTTAATAGCAATAGCACCTAGACTTATATACAGCTTTACAGTGCTTTACAGCCCTCTCTAAGCTGTTTACAGAGTCAGCCTATTGGCCCCAACAATCTGGGTTCTCATTTTACCCACCTCGGAAGGATGGAAGGCTGAGTCAACCTTGAGTGGTAAGAATTGAACTGCTGAACTGCAGGCAGCCAGCAGACAGCAGAAGTATCCTGCAGTACTGCATTCTAACCATTGCGCCACCCTGGCTCTGATTAAAGCTCTCATTTAATCAAAATTATCCGGGAGGGGGTTAGGGAGATGAAATTGGCATAATTTACGTGGCTTGCAAGGAATTGGATGACCACTTGATAGGATCAAAAAAATCTAAGTTATCTCTGTTTCTGTGCAGTCATCTAGTGGTCATCCATATTTTAGCAGCCTTGATATGGCATCCCTAGATGAGAAAAGGCTTTGACTAGGAATTCTAAAAAAGTCCTGTATACATTGCCATCAGGGGTGGGATTCACCGGTTCGGTGATTGCACGCTGCGCTTCGTGTGCGTTCGTGCCAAATGCGTGCTCCGCGCACACACTCTGCATTTTAAAAAAGCCCCTACTTACCTTCAACAACAGCCTCTGTGACTCAAACAGCTGAGGAGCGGCAAACTGCTCTGCCATGCGAATCAGCTGTGCTCTAAACAAAGGAAATAAAGCATAGGAAAGGGCAGGGGCGGGTGGACAGGCCTAAACCAGGGGAATCTCACCCTTGAGTAGCATCCTTCTCAGAATAGAAAATATAAGTGAAATGCCAAAAATGTGCATATGAAGTCTAATACCGTATAAGTGGGACTTGTGTAGTGAGTCTTTTTAAATAAACATACCATTTTTGGATTATTAATGATGACAAAAAGGGAGATTCGGGGAAATATGAAAAATAAGGAGACATATTTCTTGAAAGCAGAAGACAATTCAATGTTCTTCTGCTCTCAAAAGGTGAGAGACTTAAGAGACAGACAAGCAACTGAGGTGCAGACTGGTTCAGGTGTGAGATTGCCAAAAGCTATCTGCACTGATGGGTCTCAGAAAGACGGCTAGAAATGCAATAATTGTGTTTGTAAAGTAATCAAAGCAGTTCATGCACAGAGAGCAAAGGCTACATTGCTATCCACTGAAATATCCACTGCGAATAAATGAACCCGTATTTTCACTTCAGTGATAAGCATAACTCTCCTTCAATATTTGAGATGAAATCTAGGAAATCTGGTACTCTGAAGCAAAGAAGTTAAAGAAATGAGAACAAGACTTCAAGGAAGGAAGTCTGTCAGAGAAAGAGGCCAGGAGAAAATAAATGCTAAATTCAAAGACAAAGAGTAAAGAAATCAGGGAACTGATCAGGACATTCAACAATCAAAAGCAATATCTAATAAATAAAAATCTTATATTTAAAATTCCTATTCAATGGGACTCGTTCTCAGATAATCTTTATACACTGTTGGTTGTTCATTCCACCATTTTTACTCTCTAACTTTGAAAGGGTTACCAAGTACTATCCTGGACACTGAATTTCCATTTATATTGGGGCACATACAGTATATAACGAATGCCTTCAATCAGTGAGAATCTGCTTTAAATAAACTATCTAGTGCTAATTCCAGTTTCTGGAAGGTCTTGTCTGTCTAGTAGGCAAGGTTTCCATAATTTAGGCAAACACTGATGCTGGAAATTCCATCAAAGAATAAGTTGCAACACCCATCAGGCAAGACTGAGCTTGTTACATGTTTACTATGGTTCTTGTCTTTTTTCTGTTCGGGAAACCCCAAAATCTCCACTTACTGAAGGGGGTTTGAAGCTAGTTCATTGACACTCCAGATATTTTGAGGACTGGTTGCTGAAAAAGTCCTCACATATACAGGCTGCCAAGTATACCAATATTCCGACCTCCTACTTTTATACACATACCTCATTTCCTGGTTCACCTATGAATGCATCTAATTAATTCTTCTTTGTCATGCTATCATTTCCACCTTTGAAGAAGTTATGCAAGGAGCTGTCACTATCATTAACCTATTGTGTAGCAGTGATGAATCTTATTTTCTAAATCAAGGGTGGATGCCACTTCAGTCAAGGAATCTACCTCCCACCAGCTGCAGAAAAGCCGACAGACCAATACAGAGAAGTTTCCCTCTAGTAGGAAGTGGCATTTCTTAAGGAGACTGGCAAGAGGATCTAGCCCAGGGGTGTCAAACTCACGTTGTCATGACAGCATCATATTACCTATTGGAACTTTTTTCCCCACTAAACCGGATGTGGGTGTGGCCGGTGCAGGACCCATCCGGCCTGAGGGCTGGGAGTTTGAAAGCCATGATCTAACCATAATCAAGCACAAATGAGATGCTTGATTGTGGCTGAGATCGGTAAAGAGAGACATGGGTTTTAAAAAAAAAACACCAAAAAGAAACAGAATGCAAGTTCATTAAAGAAAGCTAGGTGGATCTTATATATAGCAACACTCAAAGAGACTCGACTAAAACCGCAGCAGGCAACTGGCTGGGAGCTGCCAAAGACAAAAATTAAGAGATCCCATCAAATCTATAACTCCATATCCAGCAACATACTCCCTTTCTTCATATCTGAGAATCTCCTCGCTCACTTACTCCTACATGGTCCTTCCATCAAGCTAGCTGTTGGAATACATAATCACGCCTGTTCTTTCCAATGTAATTCTTTACCCTCTTTTTGCTCCTCTAAGTTCAAAGTGCTGTTTTCGCCTAACACCTTTAACATAGAAGAGCGGGCTTGTTTCATTACTGACCCCCACCCACCCATCCTCGGTCTTAAAAAGCAGTCAGTAACTTGATCTATAATTTGAACCAGAGTGGCGGAAAAAAACATCTCAAGAGAAAATTAAGCTGATCCAGGAGTGGGTAGTGTCAGTAAAGCACAGAAGTATATTGTGAAGAAGATACAAGGAACCTGCTTGACTTTAATTTCTTCTTTCAGTTTCTTTTTTCTTTGTATTCCTTCTGAGAAAGAGAATTCTGTTTTGCCCATGTAATCTGATCTGAGTGTGAGATTTCCCCTCAAGCTGTTCTGTATCCTTTTCTATTTCAAGCGTTGTCTGCTCTGCAAAGCTTGCTTGCTTGTCTCCTCCATTTGCATGGAGCTTCGCTGTAGCTCTGAAAACTGCCAGTCTAAATTTCCCAATTTTAAGCAAGTGGTGCTTTAAGCATGGTGCTTTTGTTTTATTGTTTTCACTGTTTATTGTTTGATTGTTTTCATTGTTTTTATGACTGTTTTATAGTTATTGGTTTTTATTGTCTTTGTGAGCCACCCAGAGTTATATAAGATGGGCAACCATATAAATCTTTAAAATAAAGAAATATATGAGCGTAGATTCGTTTGGAGGGGTCTATTCAGGGCTTTAAAGGAACCAAAGAGAAACCCTTTTCAGTAGCTAAACCCATTTTTCCTCCGTAACGCCTGCACCCCCCAAAAAAATCAGTTTAAATTTGTTTGTGTCTATGTACAGGAGTGAAATAAATATCCCAAATGAAAGTACTGCCAGCGACCATAATTTTGCTCCTTAAATTCCAACAAATCCCTCCTCCAATATACTTTTTAAAAACTAAAATATTCAGCTAAGCTCATTTAGTAAAGCTTTGGGAGGCTGGAGAGCACGTAGAATTCACAACCTACCAATTTCTAGCTTGTATGAACCTAGCCAATTGTGTCTAGTAAACAAAAGAGAAGAAAACAAGTCATAGCCTAAAGCAATACAGATGAATAAAATCACCAAAACAGGTGGCGTTACAGCCCTACTGCTTCAACTGTCCTTATTTCTTATCTAAGACCAAGACAGGTTCAATTTTCCCAAACATTATATACAACAATTTCATTTTTTTAAAAAAAGGATCACAAAAACTGCCTATGGAGATTCTCAGTCATCCAGGTCATGGTGGTCCCGAAGGTGCTTTTTCGAGAGGTGCTTTTTCCTGGTTTTTCTTGGAAGACGTTTCGCTTCCCATCTAAGAAGCGAAATGTCTTCCAAGAAAAACCAGAAAGTCCAGTTGCCTCTTGGAAAAAAAAAAAAAGGCCCTTTGGGAAAACCACAAAAAATGTTTCAAAATGTACAATACTTCTTTTAGTTATCGGAGCTCTGTGATGGTTCGTATTTGATTCCAGTACGGAGCTTCAGAAAACATATGGGTACAAACACGGCATTATTCTTTTGTCTCCAACAACGGCCCTTGACATCCCTTTGAAATCAAATACGAAGCACTGCACGTGCAGTGACCCCTCTCAGTTATTAAAAATAATTAGGCCAAAGAAAGATCACTAAAAAAAAAAACCATGCAAAATTCCTGAGGTTTACAACTCTCTTCATTTACATCAGGTTTACAAATGACTGATAAGGAAAGGGATGGGAAAAGAAGGATACTACTCAACAGCAGTGCAGTCCTCCACTTACAACAGTTCATTTAGTGACTGTTCAAAGGTACAACGGCCCTGAAAAAAGTGACTTATGACCATTTTTCATAATTAACAACCGTTGCACCATCCCTTATGGTCATGTGATTGAAATTCAAATGCTTGGCCACTGATTCATATTTGGCCACTGACTCATATTTATGACGGTTGCTGTGTCCTTTGATCCCCTTTTGCAACCTTCTTATAAACAAAGCCAATGGGGAAACCAGATTCATTTAACAACTCTGTTACTAACTCAACAACTGCAGTGATTCACTTAACAACTATGGCAAGAAAGGTCGTAAAATGGGGCAAATTCACTTAACAAATATTTTGCTTACCATCAGTAATGTTGGGCTCAATTATGATCATAAGTCAAGGACTATCTCTATTTCACAAAGGGATGTTGCATAATTAAGAGATGTAAAGAAACTGACACATAATGGTCCTGATATAATCAAATAATGATGATGATGATGATGATGATGATGATGTTTTGGAAATCAGATACTTCAGTGACATGTGAGATCTACTTTCACCTTGGATTTCTATCCCTACAGTATATACTGCTGTTGCACTAAAAAAAAGGTATATGCAAACGGGATATCTCATTTTTCTCTGCGTTCTTTGTAGTGAAGATTCTTTGACAGGTAAATCATGTATTTGTAGATGTCATATCCAGAAGCTCTAATTACTCCAAAAGAGACTTTCTAAGAGAAGGACTCATTTATATGCTTTCCTAAAATCCATTTAGAAATCTGGAAATATCAAGGCTGTGATTTGGACTAAGGTGTTTTTTTTAAAAATCTTAGCAAAGAGCAATAGCAACTAATTTTTGCTCAGGTAGTTATAGGAAACTGAGCCTAACCTGAGAAACTTTGATTGAAACTCAAACTTTAGATTGTACAGCTAAGGATGTCATACATAACGCTCCTTCCACCCCCCCTCTACTTTTTAAAAGTTCTGCCTTTCAAGAACACTCATGCTTTTGCAACGTCTATATAAAACAAAAGTGTATTTTTTATATTAGCCAGCTTTATAAAACAACAGCTCTAATCTAACTCCCATTTCATCAGTGTCACTTACTCGGTGCATATGGGGTCATTTTGTTTCACAAAATAAAAATAGGTATTTGGAGAAAGCATAGAAAAGAGGATCTTCTTCAGTTTAATATGGTACAAGTTCTTCCATCACAGGTATGTATAGTAGTTGACTCCCATTTCAGTTTTTGGAGGAATTCAGTTCTCTCTCTCTCTCCCCCCTCCCCCCCTCTCTGATAATCCTACAAAAACAACTGTAGGAATAACTGTATAAATGGCAAAGAAAATTAGCACCCAAGATCTGCCATCACTACTGTCTTCTTTCAGAAGGCATCACAGCAGCAGAAGAAGTGCTGAATACTATACCCTTCCTGACTCTCCTGTGGCCACGTTTCACTCTGTGTCCTTCCTTTATCTCCAGTCTACTTTCTCTCCCTTCTTAATACTCCTCATTCTCAACTAATGAGTATATTTTAAAATCGCCAAGATCTCTATTAGCTTATGCTTTCCTCTACGCTCAGCACCAGTTATCAACTTTGCCTGCAACTGCCAATCAACGAGTGGTGATCTCAAAATGTGTAACAGTTCACAGTTCAAATCAACACTTACACTTCTTTTATAATGATGTGATAGTGGAAGTTGAGTCCCTGTTAGGTCATAAAATAAACAGAAACGCAAAACCCGATTTTGCTGTATCCGAGGAGCACAAAAGATAATGTAACAAAACCCTGCCCCTCCACTAATTTCCAGAAGGTCAAAGACAGAGGTTGGAGAGTGATCAGGTTTCAGCATTTCATAATTTAGCAACATGCATTTGGTCTTCCGGACTCTAATAATAGAGTCTTAAAGTGACCCTTCAGTAAAAAAAAGAATAAGGCATGTGCCTTTTTAAAAGAACCAAATACAAAAGCATAAAAAACGCATGGAAGTATTCTTCCGCGTCAATCCCTCCCTCCTAATTATGGATTATTTTCTTACTACAACCATCTTCATCACTATGGTCCCCACAGTCGTTGTCGCCATCACACTGCCACTGAGCAGGGATGCAAGTGCATTCGCCAAAAGCACTAACGGCACAGGTGAAATGGTTGCGGCCACAGGAACATTCGGAGCTGCTGCTAGCTGCACCTGCGGGAAAGAAATAATCAGCATTATCTTAGAGAGGAGTCTAGAAAGATAAGGATACAAAAAAGCATTCATATAAGGTCAGCTTGGAAAGTATTTTCCAATTTATATCATACATTATTCTACAGCTTACTGGATACAACAGCTAAACGCAACCAAACTGAGTCTATGTGAATACATATTATCAGGAAATGCATCCACTGTACTGAATAAATAGGTAGCGTAATTAATTTTCTACTTTCAGATGGGAGAAAGAATTAAAAACTAGTTATCCTATAAAAACTATATTTTCTGACTATTTGTGGTGTTAATTCTCTGTCAAAAATTACAAAGTGTGGAAAAATATGTATATTCTTCAAGGTAAGCAAAAATGTATTTTTCAAGAAATATGTTGCAGAGATGTGAATAGTTGGCAAAGTTAAATGCATAGATAGACATTCATGTTAGAAAGAAATGTATGTGCACTGGCATTGCAAACCTTTCTTCCCAAACATTCTCAAAAGATGGAGACCAGGGACAAATTGTAGTGAAAATTGGACAAATGAGAAATATAGAAAAACTATAATAAATCCAAATGCTATTTTTAATTTATGAGGAATTTCAATGTAATACAATATATCATTTGGTTAACTTTACCCTGTCAATGATGGCCAAGAAAAATCTCCAACTTCAATTATGCTGTGTTGCATAGCAATGTATGCAATTTGTGGTAATAATATGTGTTCTAACAAGACATTTAAAAAAAAATGTTTTAGATTATCCTTACAGCTTTGGAGGAGAAACAAAAATGCCAATCAGATAGTAATTTATAACAAGGGTTAAACAGAAAGATAACACAACTATCAGATGAAAATGTCCTATTTTCAAATTCATTGTGGAATGTCACTATTTCTATTTCATACACAAGTAATGCTCAGTGTGTGGCATTTCCTTACATTTCTGGGTTTTTTTTAATAATCTCGAAGTGTCTCACAAAAATATAACAATATTCTCTCTGTAGTAGCAGACAGCATGAAATAGCATTTCATCATGAAGTTAGCCATATTATGGCAGAAAAACAGGGAGAAAGAAGGTGGCAGATTTGAGGAAAGCCAAATTCCTCTAAAACCAGGACATGTGTTTTTGCACCTTTCAAAGGGTTTCAGAAATCCAGAAGAGGATTCAGGCCTATGAATATGACTCTGTCTCCACCTTGCATTCCAACCCATCAGCTGAGAGCTCCGGAAATGCTTTGGAAGTCAGAGTACCTGACTCCTGGCAACCAAAGCAGTTATTTAGGGAATAAATATATACTCTTATCCTTGTTGTATCAGAACAGTCCTGGTGCTATTAATGACGCTTCATATTCTAAATCGGAAATAGCCGTGGGATCTCTTCTTTTGCTGAGAAACTTTCAAATTGGCAAAAGACAGGACAATAAGGAATGGTTGTGAATCATTTCCCTTTCTAAGAGCAGCGGCAGGCACAGGCTTTCAAGATGCACTTAGCTGCCTTGCTAGCATGCACAAGAGAGAATGAGGGAATCCCAAATGCTTCCAATCCCTTAAAGGTAAAGGTTGCCCTCACGCATACGTGCTAGTCGTTTCTGGCTCTAGGGGGCAGTGCTCATCTCCGTTACAAAGCCGAAGAGCCAGCACTGTCCAAAGACGTCTCCGTGGTCATGTGGCTGGCGTGACTAAACACCAAAGGCACACAGAACACTGTTACCTTCCCACCAAAGTGGTCCCTATTTTTCTACTTGCATTTTTACATGCTTTTGAACTGCTAGGTTGGCAGAAGCTGGGACAAGTAACGGGAGCGCACTCCGTTACGCGGTTATGCTAGGGATTTGAACTGCCGAACTGTTGACCTTTCTGATCAACAAGCTCAGCGTCTTGGCCACTGAGCCACCAACCTTACTTAGCAGGCTGTAAATCTAGGAGCTCAAATTGGTGGGACAAATGTTAAGCATTAAAAACAAGGCGCTGCAAAAACATATGCTCAGCCCAGAAATGTGTGATTTACCCCCAGAACCAATCTCACAAATCCTTTCACACACAAATACTGTATATTCTTGGTTTTTCCCACAAGTATTCTTTTTCAGCAAAGCTGCTGAGTTGGTTCTACAATGAGATAATTAGGAGGCAGAAACACCTACAATATAATGCAAATACCCAGAAATCTGCTCTGACCGATTTTCTACCCACTCCTACTTTATCCCAAGCATTGTTTTATAGGGAGATCAGGTTTTTTTTTTAACTTTCTCCCTCCCCTTGCCAGAGTCTCCAATTGCATGATTAATCAATTGCCCCTACAGTGAAGAAACATTGATTATAAAAGCAGTGGGGGTGCTACTTGCTTTGGAAAACTGCCAAATAGCAACTATTTCTCCACTTCTCTCTTAAGAAACTGATTCGATCCTCAAGTGGCAATTCTTCACTGAAAGAAAGTACAGTTAATCCTGTTTTAATGGAGGGATTTGTTGACCGGTTGTTTAAATAGAGAATTCTTCAGACAGAAACTGAGAAAGTCACTTTGCATTCATACATACTATTATGGAAGAAACAACACTGCCTTGCAGAGCCTATCGAGCAGAAGTGGCAGAATTCATTTCAGATTTCAGTCCTTTGGCTGCAAGTAAGAGTGAAAACTTTACAGAGCAGTACAACACACAGCTGGAACGCAACACCTACACTGTGTTCCATAATAGCTCTGGGAAATGGCCAGTGATTAAAATATATATGGAGGAAGAGGAAGAGGAAAAAAATGTTTTAACTCACACTTTCTGAGATATTCCATGACAAAAATGACTATCAATCAATCAGAATAGAGCTGGAAGTCACCTTAAAGGAATTCTAGTCCAGCCCCATGCAAGAAACCCTACACCAGGGCTGTCAAAGTCCCAGCCCGCAGGCCGGATGCGACATGGGCTGGCCACGCCCATGCCCAGTTTAGTAAAGGAGGGAAAGTCCTGACAGGTCACATGACACTGCTGTGACAACATGAGTTTGACACCCATGTGCTATACCACTTCAGACAAGTGACTGTCCAGTCTCTTCTTAAAAACCTCTCATGATGAAGCACCTACAACTTCTGATGGCAAGCCGTCCTAATTGTCCTCACTGTTACGAAGTTTCTCCTTAATTCCAGGTTGCTTCTCTCCTTGATTAGTTTCCATCCATTTTTTTTCCTGCCCTGCCCTCTGATGCTTTTGAGCCAAATGGTGTTGAATGTTCAGCTTCTTACAAATTTAGCTATTGGGTTATTCATAAAACTTTATACTTAATTTGGACTACAGATTAATTGCTTTTCTAATGCTTGCTAGAGCCTTCCACACGCTTCCGTTCCTCTGAAAATATTGAGGCTTACACGGAAAATTTTGACATTGAAAAGACCCCTTTTCATTCTCAAGAAGTCATGAACAATGCAACAAATGCAGAAATGTGCCTTGAAAGCAAATATTGCAAATACTGAAATCACTAATTTTTCCCCCTGATTCCCCATTGAAAATTTTTCAACAATGTGTCTTATTTGTTGTTATGCAGACAAGCAACAAAGAACCAAAACCATGCTGGTTATACTTCAAATTTTCAGAAGTGCTCTATTTCCTGCCTACCTGTATTTTAGGAGCAAGATCTTGCCTTTGATGATCAATATCAATATCAAATTTATTTTGTTAAGGGAAACACTGTAGAGAATTTATACTGAAAATAATAGGTTTCATGCCTTAGATGTAAATCAACAAAGGCCCATGAAACTGCAAAATAAGCAAAGGTAAAAGTTACAAGATTACTTCAAGAGAAGCTGAGCTGCAGGATCCTGCATTAACTGATCTGCAGACCCTTCTACCAGGATAATTGCTAGTACCTCAAACTGACAACTGTCTGCTTATCTTCTCTGCCAGATAGCAGAAACTGATCTTATCTCCTGTCTTCCAGAAATCCTATTGTCAGTTCCTAGTTTTAATACTCAACCAAGCATCATTCTTTTCTATAAAGGTACAGGTACAGGTTTCCCCTATCCAGTCATGTCGAACATTTCTTGGCCAAGGAGCCAGCGTTGTCTGAAGGCATTTCTGTGGTCACATGACTAGCATGACTATAACACCAAAAGTGCGTGGAACGCTGTTACTTTCTCACCGAAGTGGTACCAATGTATCTATGCGCATTTGCATGCTTTTGAAACTTCTAGGAGGGTAGAAGCTGGGGTAAGTAGCGGGAGCTCACCCCGTTGTGTGGCACTGGGTCTCGAACCTCAGTTGTCAACTATCCAGCTGACAAGCTCAGCATTTTTAACTGCTGAGCCATGGCACCTTCCTATTCTTTCCTATATTTATTGCTAGAGCACCTCTTGATATTCTACATTCAATGTATTTAACCAACCCCATGTAGCATAATTGTATATATCATCTATAGATCAGGAGTCTCCAACCTTGGCAACTTGTGGACTTCAGCTTTGCTGGCTGAGGAATTCTGGGAGTTGAAGTCCACAAATCTTAAAAATGCCAAGGTTGGAGACCCCTGATCTAGATCATGTTCCTGGATAAAAGGTTAATCTGTAATAGTTCCATGCTTTTAAACTGTATTCACAATCAGGACTTCTAAAGATAATTTGGGGGGAAATCCTAGTTTTAAGACTTAAATTACACATAGGCAACTGGTTTGTTGGACTATTCAGTTGATGAAAGTTGGACTTTTAAATTATTGGTGACTGGACAGGCAACACATTCATGTCAATTTCAATTAACAGCTACTGGGCATCCTGTGCATTCCAAAACAGTGGTTGATCATATTCAGTCTCCCCTTACTTGAAGTCACAACAATCTGCCAAAACTCTGATACTTAGATGCTTCCAAGTCATTAGCTGCAATCCATCCCCTTAATCTCATACATCAGAACTACTAAATAGGTCCTAATTCAAGAAGTCAAATTTATCCTCACTGCTCAATTTACTATAGGCAGCATATAGAATTCCAGGTGCTAGAGATGCTATGCTTTCTGTTCTTGATAGAGCATTTCCTGATATTAGAAAAGTTTATGGGTATGTTCTAAAATTTCATCTTAAATGTAGTCTTCACAATATCACATTGCAAGTTATCCGGTAACTCTCCAGTAGGAAAAAAAGAAAAGCCAACACATTTAATCTTGAGATAGTATTTTATGGTTATCTTTTAGTTATGTATCAGAATTGTATTTTAAAATCAGTATTTCCCAAGGCAGAGACTCCCTAAGAAAATTTGGGGCTTTTTAGCTCATTCAAACAATGAATGACGAGTGATGAAAAAGTACAAAATGATCAAAATATAGTAAAAGCATTTTAATAGTAATTGTATGAAAGATTATGATTACAACAATAAAAAGTAATATATAAACAATTTTAGTAACTTGATCTCTTAAAATACAACAAATGATCTCTTCTTCCCATATCTTATCCCATATCTATAAATTATTCTTAAAGCATTGTCATTTCAGTCCTGGTGTCAGCCAAAGTCCATTAAGTGTTACCAGAAATAATAATATATTTTAGCCATAGTCAAATAAACCAACTTTATGTTCTTTCCTTTTACTTCTAACAATCTTAATCTTTAGTCCATTCAAAAAATAACTTAGAACTTGATTTTTTTTTCATTTTTTGTCCCTTCTTATGAGATTCTCAATAAGCCCCTTTTGTTAATCTATTAAATTAATATATAAAAATTATCCATGTCACTCTCTTGGTTTATTCTTTGTATATTCCTTTTAATAATTAAGACATCACTCAGAGGATATTATAGGTGAAAGCTTTTCTCCTTTTTTCAAAATATTTAGGATCATTGAAATAAAATAAACAGCAGGATACTCAGAACAGGAAAAAAAGTATTTGATTTACACAGTTGATTAATCTATGAAAATTATCATTATTAACTCAAGGTGACTTGGCTTTTATTAGCAAATATAGGGAAGTAGTTGTCCATGAACTATAATAAATTTATATTGGACCTTATTTCATAGAATGTATGTCTCTGAGTGGCACTTGATGAGAAACATGCAGAATACCATGGTGATATTTTATGCAAATATATATTCTAGCCTCTTGCTGAAAATTCCAGGAAATATGCAAAGGTCTTTCCTTAAATCAACCAGAAATTATTGAAAAAGAACCCTTTTGTCTCTAACTGAATGAATGGACATGGTCCATATCACTGGCATTAGAATTAAGTCTGGACCCCTTTACATAGAAGTTCTGCGGCTTATGGTCTGGAAACAAATTGAGCCAAAGATGTCCCTAGGACTGGGATAAATGTCAAAAACAGTGTTGTACCATAAGCTCCAACCCTTTTGTATGTGCACCATGGCATACATATTGTAAATGTACGAGGCACACTGCAGGCAAAGCAGCAATAAACCAACTGAGAGGAGACAGTTGGTCAGAAAGAACTTTTAATCTGCTATTCAAGGGAAAACCATTCACCCACTTTCATTTTTCCTGAAATTGATGTAATGAACATTACGGGTTTGTACAGATTTTTCAAAATCTGGGCCATTCAATGACCCTCCAAAAGGCAAAGTTCTGAAAACAGCTATCATTTTCCTAGGAATCTACTCTAATCCAAGCAATTCATGACTGATCTCACTCACCCCTGTGCTTGGTAACATTCTATAAATTTTAGCCTCTGCTTCTCACCATTAGTAACCAATTTCCTTAAGACCTGATTTTCGTACTAAAGGATCTGGTCATTGTTATATACCCAGAGTCCAATGAGTTTGCAGTGTTAACAATTTAGCAGCATTGAATGCTCAACATTCCCTTCTCTCTTTACTTATGCTCCTAAACTACCATCCCACAATATGTTAAATATGTAGTTATATCAACCCTTTTTCTGTGTTACTAGGCTAAGAATTCAAGTCATTAATAGGGCTATAATTTTCCAGCCCTAGAGCATGGGAAGGAAATAAGAGCTTTTTTTCTATATCAGATTTTTGAGGGCTGTAATCCGACTCTTTTCAGGACTGTGACTCGCAGAATTTCAACCACAACTCTTCTGTTAAAGTAGATTTCCCCAAAGTGACACATTCCAGATGTTGTGGACCACAACCCCATCATCTTCAGCTTCCTTAGCTAATGACTCGGGAGAGAAGCAGTTGCAGCCCGACGTATTAGAATGGCACCGATATGGGAAACATTTTGTGAAAGGGTCAGCAGATGAGTGATTTGGGTGTAATCTTTTCCTTGTTAATAGTGGAGATATCTATGCAAACGAGCTTCCTTGTCATTATTTGATGTTCCACCAGAGGCTGGGAAAGCAAGCCACAGCGGCTTAGTTTTTGCAAAAGGTCTCTGGAGAGAGGATGGTAAATGTGGCTTTGTGGCAAGAATGAGGTAGAAACCTCTATTCTGCAATGCCCAAACAGAGAAGCTTCAAAAACAGAACCACAAGATAAATGCAGCTATCTTGGGAGAAAGAGGATTTTTTTAAAAAAAAATGTAACAAAAACACATATAGTATTAGGTTTCTCTCAAAGAATGAGTAAAATAGGAAAACTTACTAACTGCCAGACTGAACTGACTATGTCACAACCGGGCCAAGCTCATCAAGTAAGAAGTACCACACAACCACAATGTCATCACGGATCCCCCACTGCTTACCAGAAAACTGAAAGAAATTCAGACTTGAAAGTAAAAGAGCCTTGGCTATTATTTTATGGGATGAGGGGAAACCATTTGATAAATACTTTTTATGGGTTCATATAGGGCTAGACATTTCCAGTAGCGTTGCCAGAAGCAGAACAAGATGTTCAGTGGTGAAGTTACAACAACGCAGCAATCCAAGCAGGGAAGTTTGACCCTGCACAGCCCACCCGCATCTTGCGTACTTCCAGAGGGGTTCATGAACTGTTATGTTTAAGCTCTTGCTATTCTCCTGCTTCAAGTCTTCTCTACCGAAAAGGAATCTCCTCAGTTTCTTAAGAACAAAAACCATCCCCTAACTCTTCCCAAGATCTGGTTTTTGGATCCATTAATTCGGCAGTTTGTAATCAATTCTGATATTTTATCTGTAAGTAGGAGTTAACAAGATTATGATCTTAACTGAAAGCCAAAATAAGAGACCAGGGAGAAAACAAATTACTTTGGCAACTCTCTACCAGAAATTATCTGGGGTTTATTTTGTGCTTTATTACTTCTGAGGCTTTAATCATCAATTGGCTGATATATATCAATGAGTATTAAATACTCATTGTTTAACTTCAATGCATACACTTCACATACTGATTTAGTCTGACTCCAGAAAACAGCTAGATACTAAAACAAGACATATTTCAGTTGGTTCCGAATGTGACAATGTAATTTTTTCTCTCTCTATCCTTACATCCATTCTCATCTGTCACTAGTCCAGCTTTGGCCAACAAACTGCTGACTGAATGTGTGGAAATTACAATTCCCCGAATTTTCAACCAGCAAGGCCACTGACCAGGCTGACAGAGATGTGACATCTGGAATCTGTATCCCAAACACAATGCAGGGAACCAAGTCTGGGAAGGCTGCATTAGACACACCATTAAACAAATTCTACGGAAACCAATTTACCATTACGCTTGCGTGCCAAGATTTCCGTTCTTCAACACAGGAAGTAAAAATAAAGCCTTCTGCTCCACTTCAGCAATCAAAGGGCAGGCCTTCTCTCTCACTCCCCCATCCACCTCTGCCCTGCACGAGGGTCAACTGATATTCCATGTTATTGGAAAACAAAGCTCAGCCAGACTCTTGGGACATTGAGGTAGGTACTGTACTACTTTGAGGTTGTCCAAAATCTTAAGTGGAAAGAGCCAACTCCAAAGCAACTATTGACACTGAAATTAGATTGCCAGTCTCCTGGCAGAATCCCAAAATTTAAATGCTACTGTTATTCAGAGTTCTGAATTAGCTTTGGATGTGAGGAGTTTGTGTTGACCAACAGCCAAACGTAACAAGAAAGCTGGAGAGAAATTTGTCAAATGTTGATAAAGCCATAGGAGGAAAAATTCAGAGATGCTACCAAGAAACACAAAAAAATTTAAAATATGTACAATAGGAAAGAGAGAACTTTAGGAAAACTTTGCTCTTTACAGAGACAGCTTTGGGAGACCCACTCAGGCCAACTTTTTCCAATCTAATCTTATATCTACTTGTACTGAACCATGTTGGCTTACAAGCTGCAAACTAATCTGCCTGCGTGGCATCAATTTGGAAAAGGTTGACTGGGACAACTGAACCTCATTCAAATATGCACATTAGTGTCATCTCAGAACCTGGGAAACGGTGGCTTTTGGTTCATTAAAAAAATACCAGATACAGCTCAGAATTCTGTACTGACCTCATTGCAACAATCAGCACTAGAACATGGTTCTCTGTGCAGAATACATCATTTAAAAAAAATGTTTGTGTGTGTGTGTGTGTGTGGAATATGCAGAAAATTATACAATGCTTATTCTAGATCGGGGTGTCAAACTGGATTTCTTTGAGGAATGGATCAGCACTGTAGTTCTCCTCCGTGGGCTGGCTGGGGGGGGGGGGAGACGGCATGTGCGGCACCCCCACGCCCTAGTTTTGGCCAGCAGAGTATTGCAGGAGGTTGTCCAGGCCAAAAATGGGGCATAGGGGGGTGCATTCAGCCCCTTCCCGCACCCCATTTTGGCTGCCAGAGGAATTACGAGCCAATCCTTTGCTATTTCCAGGCCGGTTCTGCAGGCTTTGAGTTTGACAGCCCTGTTCTAGATAAACAGAATATGTAGAAGGCAAAGAATTCAACATTTTTGTGACCAGATTTCAAAACACTTTTGTGATGATCCGGAGTGTAACATAAACATAACAGAATCCAAAACATAAATAAATGTCCTTTAATGCCTCCAACTTGGCCCCACTATTCAATAATACTCATTTGGACATAAACCTTACTCAAAAAATAGTCTTCAGCAGAAAGCAATACAGCCTGAACTTAATGGGCAGATAGAGGTGAAATAAAAACCAAAACAAACTACAATAAAGAAAATTCCACAACGGATCAGGATAAGCAATTATCAAGTTCAAGGAGATAACAAGGCACAGTCTGTTGGAAGGACATCAACCAAGATAACTTCAGCCCAAAATAAAACATGCTTTGCTTCTGGCAACTCTGTGTTTTAACCATCTCTCTGATATACTATTCTTCCCAGCTGCAACCAATGAGGGGGATCATGGCCGCCGCCTCTCTTGTAAGCCAAATTGTTTCCTTCTCCGTTCCTCCCTGCGTGTCCTAGGATGAAAAGGGGATGGGCCTAGTTCTTTCTCTGACTGCCCAGCTGGCTTCTGCCCTTCCCCAGCCTCCTCCACAACCTCCGGATCCACACCTCCACTCCCTCTTGGCTGTTCCTCCTCTCCCTCAGAGTCTGACTCTAACAAGGGCATGACAACTTTTTACATAATACTGTTTGTGTATTCAAAGACAGGTTATAGCCAGTACTGACTTTTTTTATTAGATGGACTGACCCAGACTTCAAAGAACCCCCTTATCCTTGAACTAATTTAATGAATGCACCAAGATGCAAAGAATTTGTGGCCATTATATATACACACACTAACGTATGTAGGCCAAGTTGCCACATCTCTACGCACCTACAATTGTACAACATTCAACTGACCTTTCAATACTGCTCACCAGCAGCCACATACATTGCTTAGTTGGGGAAAACAATGAACAGAAAGAAGCATCCTCACAGGAGATCTTGAAATATGTAGATATTTTCTGTATTTCATTGTCCCCATGTCCTGTAGCAATCCAATTTTGCAACTGGTGAAATTTAGAAAAAAAAAAGCTACAGTGGCAATTGAGTAACCAGAATAATTAGATAGTGTAGGATGGCATGATGGTTGGATGCTAGCTCTTTCAAAGCTTTAATGCCAGGTGGTGATCAAATAATTCATGATTCAGCCTACTATAGCTCAACAGCAGGGTCCTCTTTTTTGTATGCGTTCAGCACAAGCTGTTTGGCTTTAACAGGCAAAATTGGAGCAAAAAGTTTCATTCCACTAAAAATCAGCCTCAGCCAATCTGGGAATTCTTTAGATGTATGGACAGAAATCTCAGCTTAATTGGGAACTCTAGGTATTGTTGAAGAAAGATGGAATAAACTAAGATTCTAGGAAATAAATGAATAGCAACTATATTGTTGCTGTTAAAAGATTGTTAACACCTAGCCCACAGAAATATAACCAGCAATGCATGTTAATATTTTCAAGATATACATTATTATTTATTGAATTCTTCCATAATTGCTCAAAGTCCTTTACATACCTTCATCTTCTCAAAAATTCATGAAGGTATTCTATTATTTTCATAAAATGGTGGCAAAGACTAAACATCTGGAAGACTTTTAGCTGTTCTCAGACATTCTTAACTTGCACGCTAGAACCCTCCTCCAGTTTTAATCAAATAGCATTATTTAGAGGACTTATTTATTTAGTAGATTTATGTGACCACCCCATATAATATACATGGCTCTGGGAGGCTAATAGTATTAAAATGATTTAAAAAAAACTATGTAGAAATAAATAAAACCCATAGCATTCAGAAAAAAAACAAAAAGCCGCAATTGAACACTCAACCAAGCAATACGCTCTGTCTCACACCCAGAGCTCCAGGCTCAAGCACAGAGTCACATCTCCAGAGTCTTATAGAAAGCCAAAAGGGACATGCCCGCCTGATCTCTGAAAGGATGATATTGCAGAGATCAGATGCCACAACCGAAAAGGCTCGCCCTGGGCTTTACCAGCTAACACTCCTTAGCAGACAGGACCTGCAGTATGCCTCTCCTCCTAGACTGGATGGGATGGGTAGAAACAACAAGAGATCTCATAAGTAACACAAGCCATGAAGTACTTTAAAGGCAACTACCATGATTTTGAATGGCATCCAGAATTATGACAGGCAATACTCTTGTATTTTTTTTCCACATGGTGAAAAGGCTTTCCATTTTAGGAGGAAGAATTTTTACCTAAACAAGAGGTAAGGATTTCTATTCTTAAATTAATATTCGGAGTTCATGAAGCGTTGGTTCACTTGCTATGTTGCTCCTTATTCGAAATGCCATGTTAAATAGACAAAATATACCTTCGGTTCACGATGAAGACATCCATCCCTTAAACATTCACTCTTGAAAACAAGAGTCATTAATCGATTGTTATTTATATCAGGGGTCTCCAACCTTGGCAGCTGGCTGTGGAACTCTGGAAGTTGAAGTCCACAAGTCTTAAAGATGCCATGGTTAGAGACCCCTGATTTATATGACCTCAGGCAGAAGCTATCAGCAGCCCCCCTTCTTCCTAGCAGAGATATGCAACATCTCCGGTCTGAAAAGCATGTTGTCTGTACCTATAACTTCCCACCCTTCTCAAATGTGCATTGGACAATGTGCGAACCCAGTAAAGAATATTCCTGAAGGCATATAAAGGCCCTTTGTTCTCCTTCCAATTGTGTCTTACAGAAATATTTCCAAGCCACTGGTCACTCACATGTAAGTGTGAAGGGGTTCCTCGCAAGGCCTAAGGAAATGTCAAAGGATGAGAAAAGTTTCCACCCATTAAAAGTATTCTCAATTTCTCACCTCCATCTGTGTTTTTATTTTGGAAACTGGACACTCCCCAAGTAGAGGAGGGAGAAACGCAAGCATGGCTTCTCCCCAAACCTTCTTCAGAACGCGCACACACCCTCCCCCTTTTCACAATGCTCTCTGGTGGCTTTAACATATTAAACAAGTGACAGAGCAGAGGGCATTTCAGATCAGGCAGCCTCCAGACATAATGGCAGTTCTCTCACAAACTGCTCAGACATAACAGAAAGACAAATAAAATGAACAACGGGGGAGAGACATGGACAAGCGAGCTTCTCATTCCTATTCAAGCTGTCACTTTTCTCATTCAGGTGAAGACTGAAACAACCCAGACTTCTCAAGCATAGCTACTCTGGCCCAAGAATTTGTAAATGCCCCAATTTTTTACTTACAGTAGAAAGAAACATTTTAGGAACCCAGCATTATTGAGGATTGGCAAATAAATGTGCAAACAACTCTTTGGGTGAAGAGTTAAAAGAAGTATAGTAGATTAATTTTCACGTTCATGTTTTCCTAAAAGCAGAGACATGGAGAGAGGAGTTTTAAGGCACATTGTTGGAAAGGCGGTGGGTAGTCTATGCTCTGTTGTGAGGAATTGATTGAAAGAAGAGAAAGTGTGTGCAAGAGAACACATTTGTCCACTTTGTTCTGTGAAAGCGTTGAATGTGTCAGCAGAAACATAAAGATTGAACGCAGTTGGTTTGGGGGTACTTAGAGTAAGAACTATGTGGTAAAAGAAGAAAGAGAATGGAAAATGTAACCGTGCCAAATGAATCCATTTTAATTCAGTTCAATTACTTCAAATAAATAAATACACTTCTTTGGCTTACTGGATCTTATCCCTTTTCTGAACACATTGTTTATCCTGAAAGGGAATAGCACGATGGGTATATGTATTACATTATATGTATGCGTGCATGTATACAAACTGGCCTTTTTAGATGCTTTCATGACAAGAGGAAACATTGTTGGAGAGGTTGTCTCAGGACTTTTCAGTTAAGATGTTTACATAAGAATAGCTTCAAAAGTATACTTCCTTATTAAATAAAATTAAAACATTTTAAAGCAAAAGCATGTGCAGCGTACAGATACACTCTACATCTCAGAAGCTGTTCATTGTTACCTCTTGCACCATTTCAGTCCAAAGTTCTGCCAAATCTTTTCTTAGGTTACCTTAACTAATTACTCCCTCCCTCATTTCTGCATTTAACTCTTCCTATTTTTCCCTATGCAGAGAGGAATAATAATGGGGTTTTTCAGTTGTCAGGAACACACCAAGATTCTACAACCCTGCAGTTCATATTACCTATATACTAAACCCAAGGCATTTTTCTCAGATTTTCAAAAGGATGCCTTCCTAGAGGAGGTCAAGGTTTAACTGATCCACCATCCTATTCCAAACAGTGATAAGTCAGGTATCTTCAGAACTGTTTACAGCAGGGCATGGACACTAATCACCTCCTCCAGAACATGGCTTTTAACACTTCATATACACAGATGTATGTTCCTCCTGTATATCTAGTTTCCATTCAGCTGCCAAGACCAACAGCTGTCAACGTAAAGCAGCCATTGCTCTCCCTCCAGATATACTTCGGAGTACAACTCTTAACACCACCACCACCCCTGGCCCAGCCTGCACCACTTCCTGGTGTCCAGTCACCTCTTGAAAAAGTACCTTTGGGACAACCGTGACCCGCATGACTGAGAATCTTCATAGACACGTCCATTGTTGCACTCTGAGATACCTCAATAGAAGAAGCTGACAGAAAAGCC
Organism: Pseudonaja textilis; assembly: GCF_049901715.1. Lineage (NCBI taxonomy): Eukaryota > Metazoa > Chordata > Lepidosauria > Squamata > Elapidae > Pseudonaja > Pseudonaja textilis. The sequence goes on from NC_141990.1 coordinate 263,816,568, forward strand.
TCCACAAAGCTTCACACTGGAGAGGTGTACACATTACACTGCTACAGTAGTTCTCAATCTGCTCTTCACCATGGACCCTCCCTTCATATATCTTTTGTGACCACAGACCACGGCCACAGACACCCCCCAAGACTTAAGATTTAAATTGTACTATTTCTTCAAGTCTTTGTGGATCCCGCTGGGATGACATCGTGCCTCCACTCCCCAGAGGTTTGCACACCACAGGTTGAGGATCACTACACTATTATATTTTTGGATCATGTGGTAGAGACGACATATTCCACAAATGTAAATTCTGTTCGCTGACCATTGGGTATTCCTATTCTAAATATATCTTTGCTCCTGGCTATCTTAAATCTGCTTGGACACTCGAACATAATGTGCTGGTATGAAGTACATATGACAGTACAGTAACAAATCCTACAGTTGTTGGCCAGCTGGTCCAGAATGCAGAGGCATGTGCGGTATTGGGTGACCACAGTGTGCTCATGTAACATTGCTGGTTTGTGAACAGCACTGACTCTCAGCAGGCTTCCAGGTACAATTCAAGGCGTTGGATGTCACTCATGTGGTATGGAGCCTGGTTACTTGTAGAACCACTATCACAAAGGCCTCCATTTGTCCCATTCAATCTGGCAGAGTGGGCATGCTCTACATCCTCTTCATGAAGCAGCAGCATCTAATGAGTTCGAGGAAAGCTGCCTTCTCTGCCCATCCTATGAAACAGCCTACAGGTAGTCAGGGGTGGGATTCTACCAGTTCGCACCTATTCGCTAAAACAATTGTTAACGCTCTAAGCAGTTGGGAGAACTGGTTGTTAGAAGAAATTACTGGCCTAATCCTGTAAGGAAGACAGGAAGGAAACATTCTGGTGTTGCTTACAGAAACTGCCTCTCTGTTAACCCTTCTTGGCAGGACTAGACTTCCTGTCTCAGGAATGTCTCTGGAGTTTTTTTCTCCTCCCTTGCTGGTACTTTGCTTGTGTGGAGTGACCATTCAAAGTTACAATGGCACTGAAAAAAGTGACTTATGACCATTTTCCACACTTATGACTGTTGCAGCATCCCCACAGTCATCAGAGGCCAGGTGAGGAGATGTGTGCCTCGATGTGAGTGATATTGAGTTGGCTACGCCCAGCCAGTAACATGACCACCAAGCCACGTCCACCAACTTAACCACGCCCACAGAATCACTTGTCAAAAAATTTGAATCCCACCCCTGCAGGTAGTCCTAGGTTTATGACCACAACTGAGCCCAACATTTGTGTTGCTAAGTGAGACATTTACTAAATGAGTTTTGCCTCATTTTACATCCTTTCTTGCTATAGTTATTAAGCAGTGGTGGGATTCAAAAAAAAATACTACCGGTTCTGGGGCCATGGCTTGGGGAAGGTTACTGCAAAATCCCCATTCCCTCCCCACGCCACTAACCTGCTTTCCAGCTCTGTTCTCCTGTGCAGGGCAACAAAAGAAGACCCAGCCAATCAGCTGGGACTCGGGAGGCAGAGAATAGTTGGGGGCAGGGCCAGTCAGAGGTGGTGTATTTTGTTTGTTCTCTGAACTGCTCAAAATTTCTGCTGCCGGTTCTCCAGAACTGGTCAGAACCTGCTGAATACCACCTTTGTTGTTAAGTGAATCACTGTAGTTGTTAAGTTAGTAACCCCATTGTTAAGTGAATCTGGCTTCCCTATTGCCTTTGCATGTCAGAAGGTCGCAAAAAGTGATTACATGACTCCGGAATACTACAACCGTCATAAATATGAGTCAGTTGCCAAGTGGCTGAATTTCAATCACGTTACTGTGGGGATGCTGCAACGGTCATAGGTGTGAAAAAGGGCCAAAAGTCACATTTTTCAGTGCCATTGTAACTACCAGTATTTTCTAGGCCTACCAGTATTTCTATTCACCACTCAGGCTTTCATTGGCCATATCCGTTTGTTTTGCAAATAAATAAATAATAAATACAACTCCTTACGAAGAGTTAAGACTTTGTTGCCCTATGCCAGTAGCTTGTCTGTAACTCTCCCAGTTTTGTGTCTGCAATAATCTATGGCTTATTTCAGATTGTTCCTTTGATCGAGTGAAGTTGCAATTAATCAATGGGCTACTCTAAAATAATATCCTACACGAACTAAATGGACAGAAATCTATTCAGCTCAGCTCAATCTGGCTAGCCAAATCTCATGACCAGCTGGGATGCCCCTTTCCTTGCTTGCTCAGCAGGATGCCCCAAAATGGCGTGTGAACAGTCCCCTGCAGCATTAAAGTGAACAATTGTCTCTGCCAGTATCATTCATCTCCTTCTCTTGCCAAGCTGTTTTGTTATTTCTGGTCCCCTTTCATCTTACAGGGAGGGGCTTTAGGAGCCCAACTGTTTGGCTGCAATACAAGAAGTTCATATTTTTAAGGGAAGTATATTATTATTATTATTTATTATTATTAGCAGGGAGGCAAGATTAGGAGGTGAGCCGCGCAGTGGCACACCGAAGACAGAACCTTGCTAAAGTTCTCAGGCCCCAGTTGACCTGTTCCATTCCACTTCTGGTCTGTCTCTTCAAGGGAGTGCAGAATTTGCAGGAGAAGGAGGGTCATGGGAGAACAAAACTCTTTTCTTCTTCAGGAAGTGGGGGGCTATAATTACTAAGAGACAGTTTCCTGGTGGAAATCAACATGGGGACTAGCCCCTGCTTGTTTTGCGTGCAAGCGAGTGGCCTTTCATCCTCTCCCTCTCATTCATTTTAGATCATTGAGAGGGAAGCAGGACATAAGCACCATGGCATCCACAGTTCAATGGCACTCCACCCCTACCAAGTGGCTGAAATAAAAAGGCAGTTGCTACAACAATGCAAAACTAAACAGGAGGGGCATTCCAACAGGATCCACACAAGAAAAACATTCAAACTTGACTCTCTGCAAACAGCCCCAAGAATGAGAGGCATCAGATGTTGTTACAGGGCAGCAGAACATCTCTTTAGACAGAACTGCATTTTCAGTCCCAGTTCAGGGACACTGACATTTTCCAGGTCAAAAACTATCTCCCTTCTTTGGCTTCTCTAGTTACCCCTTTCCATTCTTTCCCCTAGGAAAGTCAGTTTAACTCCAAGGATGAGTAATAGTAGTAACAAAAACAAGCCTTTTGGGTTGGCATTGGCTGAATTGAAAGATCATGCCAAATCACTTTGTGTTCAACCATGGTTTACAGACTAAATCCCATGGGTTGGATTCCTATTAGGCTGCAAACCATGTAGAGCTGTTCCACACATTCTACTGAACCAAATACAACGTCACCTTACAGTCCAGCACGATACACGGACTTACCTATTGTGGAACTGTGCTAGCTGAATCAAGAAAGAGATGAAGAGTTGAATACCGCTTTCTAGAATGTGAATGCTACGTGCGAATTTATACAAATGCAATGGTTCTTTCACTCTGAAGGTGTCAGCATCTAGCCAAACTTAAGCTGGATTTCATTAGCATTTGAAGGATGAATGCTAGTCTGATAAGCCAAAATAGCACCCCAGAAGGAGACAATGGCAATCATTTTCATGCTGTTGCCAAGAAAGCAATATGTATTACTTTTTAAGTAGAGAAGCAAAGGAATCTACATGTCTAACTGTGCTCCTATTCACTACTGTTTGACTGCTTACAATGCTTATAATTCTACCCTTTGATTTCACTGTAGAACAGGGATGTAACAATTGTACAATCTTGACAATTTTAAGACTTGTGGATTTCAACTCTCCCAGCCAGAACTTGCAGAAGTTGAAGTCCACAAGTCTTAAAGTTGACAAAGTTGGATACCCCTGCTGTAGAACCTACTGGGATCAGTAGAAAAGGACAAGCTCAATTAGATGAAATATTAAAATAGTTCTACCATTTTTTAAAATTGAGTATTTTTCACAAGCTAACAGGATTCCCCTCCCCCTTCTCTGGCATGTATGAATTCATTCAGGTGTGTACAAATTATAAATTAAGCACCTGCTGTTTCTGAATGGCAGATGACAAGAATTAAAAAGATAATATAGGATGTGCATATACAGAAGATTAACCTGATGTTGAAAATCAAATTTTCCTGGTCAGAATTAGGGCACCCATAAATAACACTCCATATATTTTATACCATCATACATCATACTGATATGCGAACTGGGACATATGACTTAGTTGCAGGAATTTGTTAGGGTTATTACTTCTTGTGTTATCAACTTGTTCAAGAAAGAGAAAAGTCCTTTCTAGTACTACCATTTCTTAATACTTTTCCTTGAACTGCAATTTTCTTACTTCTCAGATTTCTGACTGCATCGTGTTCATTATTACTGTTTTAATTTTGAGGCAAGACATCATGGCAACCCTTGACTTCATCTATCTATCTATCTATCTATCTATCTATCTATCTATCTATCTATCTATCTATCTATCTATCATCTATCTATCTATCTATCTATCTATCTATCTATCGCTCAAAAAAATAAAGGGAACACTTAAACAACACAATGTAACTCCAAGTCAATCACACTTCTGTGAAATCAAACTGTCCACTTAGGTAGCAACAATGATTGACAAGCAATTTCACATGCTGTTGTGCAAATGGAATAGACAACAGGTGGGAAGCATAGGCAGTTAGCAAGACATCCCCAATAAAGGAGTGGTTCTGCAGGTGGTGACCACAGATCACTTCTCAGTTCCTATGCTTTCTGGCTGATGGTTTGGTCACTTTTGAATGCTGGCGGTGCTGTCACTCTAGTGGTAGCATGAGACGGAGTCTACAACCCACACAAATGGTTCAGGTAGTGCAGCTCATCCAGGATGGCACATCAATACGAGCTGTGGCAAGAAGGTTTGCTGTGTCTGTCAGCATAGTGTCCAGAGCAAGGAGGCGCTACCAGGAGACAGGCCAGTGCATCAGGAGACTTGGAGGAGGCTGTAGGAGGGCAACGACCCAGCATCAGGACCGCTACCTCCGCCTTTGTGCAAGGAGGGACAGGAGGAACACTGCCAGAGCCCTGCAAAATGACCTCCAGCGGGCCACAAATGTGCATCTGGCTGCTCAAATGGTTAGGAGCAGACTCCATGAGGGTGGTATGAGGGCCCGACGTCCACAGGTGGGGTTGTGCTTACAGCCCAATACTGTGCAGGACGTTTGGCATTTGCCAGAGAACACCAAGATTGGCAAATTCACCACTGGAGCCCTGTGCTCTTCACAGATGAAAGCAGGTTCACACTGAGCAATGTGACAGACGTGACAGGGACTGGAGACACTGTGGAGAACGTTTTGCTGCCTGAAACATCCTCCAGCATGATTGGTTTGGCAGTGGGTCAGTAATGGTGTGGGGTGGCATTTCTTTAGGAGGCCACACAGCCCTCCATGTGCTCGCCAGAGGTAGCCTGACTGCCATTAGGTACCGAGATGAGATCATCGGACCCTTTGTGAGACTATATGCTGGTGCAGTTGGCCCTGGGTTCCTCCTAATGCAAGAGAATGCTAGACCTCATGTGGCTGGAGTGTGTCAGCAGTTCCTGCAAGATGAAGGTATTGATGCTATGGACTGGCCCGCCCATTCCCCAGACCTGAATCCAATTGAGCACATCTGGGACATCATGTGTTGCTCCATCCATGAATGTCACATTGCACCACAGACTGTCCAGGAGTTGGGGGATGCTTTAGTCCAGGTGTGGGAGAAGATCCCTCAGGAGACCATCCGCCACCTCATCAGGAGCATGCCCAGGCATTGTAGGGAGGTCATACAGGCACGTGGAGGCCACACACACACTACTGAGCCTCATTTTGACTTGGTTTAAGGACATTACATCAAAGTTGGATCAGCCTGTAGTGTTTTTTTTTAATTTTGAGTGTAACTCCAAATCCAGACCTCCATGGGTTGCTAAATTTGACTTCCATTGATAATTTTTGTGTGATTTTGTTGTCAGCACATTCAACTATGTAATGAACAAAGTATTTAATAAGAATATTTCATTCATTCAGATCTAGGATGTCTTATTTTTGTGTTCCCTTTATTTTTTTGAGCAGTATATAAAAGCGATATACCACTCACGCATCATCACAAAATCTCCAGAACCGTAAAATCTAAAAACTTGATATTTGCCATGTATCTTCCTCTTGGCTTCTAGGTGCTCACAAAGAAAGCATTTTTCAAAATGACCATCAGAGCGTTAGTATTTCCTTTATTATTATTAACACGCTCTGATGCCAAGCAGTTCTACTTCCCCGTCCCACCTGCAAAATACAAGCAAAGGAGAGGAGTTTCAGTTCCAGTTCAGACATAATTGTTAATCATGCTGATTTACTATTACAGGAGTGAAAATGTGATAGATTCCCCTAAGGTGATCAGGAATTAACAGTAACACCTAGGGATTTGGGATGAGTACTGCCATGGACTAAACTTACATTGTAACTCAGAATTGGAAGCCATTATAATCAGTTCAGAACCTCTGTGATGGTACAGAAATTGTACCCAACCCCCGTTTCAGTTTCTTTGCCCAGATTTCTATTCTCCCCTTTGTGCAGGGATATCTTAGCCTTTCTTCACTCATTCTCCTTCAGATTACAATTAACAATCTCCGCAATTCACATTCTCCGCATTCCTCCTCTGAGAATCTCTTACTGCTAGCAACACTCACTCTGAGACCCGCGAATTCTCTCTTCCTGCAATGTGGCCACAAGGATATCAAAAAATGCTCTTTTAATTTTCTTTTTCAATGAACCATGGTTTGTCACTGTAATGCAAGATAATATACGGTTGGCTTAAAGTTCTGAAATAAGCTTCAGAACCAAGCTTGTTCACTAAGGACATGAATCCCAAAGACTTATATGGGTTCACTCTGATAATGTTAATTATGGTTAATGTAATTACAAATAGATAACAAGGGGGAAAGAAACACCAAACATGTTGCATAAAACCATTTAAAGGCCTTTTGAAATTGGAAAGATTCTTCCACTATTTAAAAAACCCCAGGGATTATTTCATTATACAAATATTTCTTCAGAGGGAATATCAAGGGCTGGGTAAATGCATCTAAGAATGACTTTCACTCCTTCAGTCGTATTATCTTTCTTAAGAGATGAAAGGGAACATATGAGATAATACAAAAGCATGTAAAGCGTGGGATCAATTTAACAGCAAATAAAACAATTATTTATAGGCAGGGTTATAGAGGATTCTGGATGTGTTTTGGAGTGGATGTACCTTGTTTCCCTGAAAATACGACCTACCCTGAAAGTAAGTCCTAGCTTGATTTTTATACGTGTGCCCAATATAAGCCCTACCCTCAAAATAAGCCTAATTAAGATCCCGCCCACTCTAGAGTGGATGGGTAAAAATTAAACTAGGGTGTGGAAAGGGTGGGGGTGGAACTGCCCTACTACTTACCTTTGGACAGTTGTAGCCAGGCCTTGCACACCCTGACACCTGGCTTGCTGGCCCATTTCTTCTGCAGCCGGCAAGGCTGGCAAGGCTTTCCTGAAGGCCTCTGTAGCTGATAACAAAGCTCTGGATCAATCCAGAGCTCTGTTATTACCTGCAGAGGCCTTCAGGAAAGACTTGTTGGCCGCAGAAGAAGAAGTTCGTGAAGGCCTCTGACTGCGAAAAGGAGGCCAGGTGCGATGCACACACACAAGCGAGGTTAGTCAGTGGATGACATCCCCCGAAAATAAGACCTGGTGCCTTTTTTGGTGGCAAAAAAAAATAAAAATAAGACAGGGCCTTATTTGGGGGAAAACACAGTTTTTAAACCTTCTTCTAAGGCAACCTGATATATAGTACTTGACAATGCTCCCAATGTGTAGCCTGGTAACAAAATCCTAATTGCAAAGAGGATGAGCAATCACTTCTCACATTCATGGTCACCATTTCAAGCATGACTAGAATGAGTTTCAGTTCACTTCCTCTCATTCATTCTATCCTCCCTTTTAGACAATGTGTTAGGGAATCCACTGCCTTCATGCTACTGAAGGGACAAAAAAGAGCAAATTACATTTTCTGCTCAAATTTCTTACTGAAGATTTTGGTTTTGCAAAGTACAGAACAGAACCGAATAACAGAGTTGGAAGGGGCCTTGGAGGTCTTCTAGTCCAACCCCTTGTCAAGCAAGAGCCCCCCCTGTACCATTCCCGGCAAGTGGCTGTCCATTCTCTTCTTAAAAGCCTCCAGTGATGGAGCTTGAAATTGAAGTGCATGTTCACAATTTTAATACAACAATATATTAAAAATAAGTCAATGTGAGACCTTGTTCTCTCTTCTTAAGATTAGGATCTAACAAACAAAGCTTTAAAAGCTCCAAAGATAGCATGAGCCTGACACAGTGGGGCTGCTGAAAGCATTTTTATCATGATTTTTAACACAAAGCAGATTCGGCCAAACTCATTCTGGTTCCTTTATTGCCCTCGCTTCTTACAATATGGACTATAAAGGACTCTAATAAAGAAAGAAATGCATGTAGGCCCTATATTAATTACTGCAGTGCAAAACCTATAGTTGGTGGACTGAATCCAAGCCTCTGCTTTTTTTTCCTGAACCTGAAAGATCCAAGATCAAAAAGGCTGTAGTGTGCAAGTGCATAAACACAGATATTTTTGAAGAAACATGTTGACCCTTTGAGGCAGACCAGACTAGGTCCAATGCCACTTTTATTATAAAGCTCCAGTGGCAGAATCTTGCAATCTCAATGTACTTCTGCCCCCAACTTTCTCTTCAGGAGACTTAGGAAAGGTCAAGTCTGAAATGTTTTCTCGAATTACATTTCTGTTTGGATTTAAATTTCTTTTATCTGATTGTTTACTGTGGCTGCAGCTCTTCCTTCTCTTTTTCTTCCTTCTGACCATTATAAAACCCTTGTCAGAAGAGAGTCAGAATGAAAGAATATAATCTATTAAGCCAGGATCAGAAGTACGACCAACACTAACTTCACTGGGCAAATAGAAGTTCTGTTCGGGGTTTAAATAGCTGCAGCAATAGTCAGTCCAAAAGAATAGGACAGAAATGCAGTCAAAAGAAGACCAAGCTCCAAAACACATGGTGATACTTATATTTATACAATAGGTTTCTGTCCTGCCTTTCCTCAGTACCAAAAGTTAGGTTATAGAACCTCTCAATTTTATCCTCACAATATTCACGTTGGCTAAGGTGGGCTGAGAGGGAGTGACTGATCCAAACCCACTTACTATTGTTATGACTCAGACTGGTTCTGAACAGACAGAAAGGCTTGGCACTGCCCAAAATGTAATTCCCCATCACACCAGCTATTAAAATTTCCAGGTGACGTTGAACTAGCTTCTATCCACCTCCTCTAATCCAGTTTTAAAAATAACTATCAAAATAACATGGAGTGGAGAACTTCACATAGTGCTTTGACCTCCTGGAGAAAAATTGTAATGAAATATTACCAAGGCAGATTCAGTATTCGTTCTGCTTCAATGAATATCAATAGACATAATTAACTAAGTCCAATTAATACCAAGAGGTTTATTCTATGTAGAAAGTTAGATCAACTCCTTTTGGTCCAGTTCTTGGCCTCCAGCACATTACAGGTAGTCCTCGACTTACGACCACAATTGAACCCCAAATGCCTGTTGCTAAGCGAGACAGTTAAGTGAATTTTGCCCCATTTTATGACCTTTCTTGCCACAGTTGGTAAATGAAACACAGCAGTTGTTAATTTATAACATGGTTGTTCAGGGAATCTAGCTTCTTCACTGACTTTGCTTGTCACAAGGTCGCAAAAGGTGATCGCATGACCCCAAGACACTGCAACCATCACAAATATGAGACAGCTCAGCTGCCAAGCAACTAAATCTTGATCATATGACCACTGGGATGTTGCACTGGTTGTAAGAATCGAAAAACAGTCCAAAGTCACATTTTTCATCCCCTTTCCCTTCAGTGGGGAAAAAAAATAAATTCATGGTGGCATAATCAAGTACCGCCTTGAACAGAGCGAGAAGGTATTTTTTTCTCGTAGCCCCCAGTCTCTCTTTTTATACCTCAGTGTGGCCATACTAAAATGGCTGCAGACAGACTTCAACTCAGTTTGATCACTGGGGTTGGAAGAACAGTTAACCACGTCCCCACCAGTAAATGGTTTAGTACCTTGCATGATACATGGGTAATTAACGTGATGTGTGGGGCCAAAGCTATCCATTCCATTAATTGAGCAAATCAAGCAGCTGGGTTTTTGGAGTTTATGCAAAGTATTAACGCTCTTCTAGATGATTCAGTCCAACGGTTCATGGAGAGGGCCATTCTTCGCCTCATTTTGTACTTGACTTTCAGAACTCTGCAGCTTTACAGAGCCTGGCAAAAAGAAATGAAGCCTTGAGTCCCTGCCTCCACTGTGGTGTCATCATCCTTTTGTATCCAGTGATACTACCTGCACAGATGCCACCAGTAGGTAGTTCAGAAAGCCGTTAAGCATGCTAACGAAGCATCTCTCTAAGCTTGTGTGAAATCTCTTTTCTCTTCCTTCTGAATCTGTTAAGTTACACATTCTGAAATTAGGGATAAGAGTTTCTACCCTGACTTCTTCCCATGTAGGAATAAAGCACGGAATAGATGAAATGGTGCCCAAACCCAAATTAAGTAGCAAGGGAAGTGACAGGCTCCCCTTTTCCAACTCATGTGCACTGCCTTCTTTACACTTACACACACACACACACACACTTCTTTCCCAATTACCATCACTATCCTGCTCCCCACAAAGAGCTATTAGGGAAAAGCTGTAGAAATATTTGCCCAAAGCAGAGATTGTTGCTACGTCTCAGTGCATTGTAGGTGGGAATATACACAGCAAACATGCTCTATGAGGAACCCTGCGGGATTCCAGCTCCTTCAGGAAAGCTTTGTCAACCGAGCTCGGCATGCATTGGCCAGACCATTGTGAAAAGGAAACAGAAAAACCATTACCAACCTAGTCCACCACCCCCCTGCACACACATTTCCCATTCTCCCTCTTTAGTGCCTTCTTCCCCCCCCCCCCCACCCACCACCCTCCTCAAGACAAATTGAACTAGGAGGGAGGGTTGCTTTTAAAAAGAGTGAAAAGGGTTCCTCTATTAGATTTAAGGCAACAAGTCAGAGTGGCAAGCGGCCTTTATGCACCAGAGAAGCCTCTCACTGCTCCCAGACTGGGCTGAGCTGGAATCCTGGGGCCCAGCTTTCTGAAGCCTGCCATTGATTTGTCAGTGGTGATAAGTGAGGCCAGAACGGTTCCCACAATCCCCTGCAGAGGGGAAGGTTCTCCCACAGTGCTCAAGGAGAGAAGTTTTTTGTTGTTGGGGTTGTTTTTTTTTGAGAAAGAGAGGAAGACAGAATTGGGAGGTCCAAAAAAAAAAAAATTTGGAATGTTTCTTCTCTCTGACAAAGAAGGAAATGCTTATTTTGCAGATCAGGCAGAGAGGAGACAGTGGCGTATAAAAAGACACACACTGCAGCTAATGTGGCTTCCTCTGTGTCCTTGTCAAAAAGAAAGCGCCATGCTGGATTTCTTGAATATGCTTGCACTTAGAGAGCTTTTGTGCACCAGATGAATAGAATAATATTCCTCTACCAATTTGCCATTGTGTGGGTGCCAACCCAGGGAATTTTAAATCTCCCTTATTAACACGAGCATCTTCCCTCTGCAAGTAGATGTTGATAAGGGCTCGTTTTTGTTTTCCTCACAAAGTAAACAAAAAGTTTCTCTCTCCCTAAAATTTATTATAGGGAGCGGGGAGGACAAGAAAGGCACAGAAATAAAAGAAAACTTATACGTTGAAAAGAAACTTAAAGCAGATACAAAAGCGTAAAATTTTTTAAAGAGATATTCCTCTCTACAGAAAAAAATAAAGAAAACCTTATGGCCATTTTAAGTCATGATCTCTGCATGGTAGACCATTAAAAGGCACCAATGTTCAAACATGGATAGGATTCGGGAAAAAAAACCCTAAGAACTGAGGAACAGCAAACTGTACAACCATATTTGGAAGGAATGAAGCTGACAAGGTAGGAAACACCAATACCCAGGCTAGGGGAAATGTTTATGTCAACACAGAACAAATGTCTCTTAGGGACAAGAGATCAGCCAAGGTACGCTGATTCAGAAAGGCAGGATTAAGGAATCAAGGAGCATTGGCATTAAATTACTATGTACTGCAATCGCTAGGTCTTCTGTGTGCACATAGCTTTACTTTTGTCTGCGGTAAAGAAACTAATCTAGCTATGTCACACGTGTGTGTGTGTGTGTGTGTGCGTGTGCGCACGCGCGTGCCTTCTGCTAAATAGGCCAGTTCCTGAATTAGCATCTAGAAAGTCAAGAGCTTCAGTCAAGATAGTGTGAAGATTGGCAATACCAGAAAGGCTTCTGCAACGATCATCCAATGTTCCCAGATGTTAACATATCCATCCTTTCAAGACTTCTACATCAGTAAAGATCTTACAGTATCAGGGTTCTGCATCATGTGAAACCAGGCACGGTTTATCTCCCACAAACCTTCACCCCAAACTTGAAAATTGTTTAGTTACAAAAAATATATCACTGACTCAATCCTTACAAACATACTATATATACAGTGGTGTGATTCAACTTGCACGTACGCACCAAACGCAGGGTCCGCCTTTTTTAAAAAAAGTCTCTAATACTTCCCTTCAACTGCAGCCTCTGTGAATAAAACAGCTGAGGCACAGCAAACGGTTCTGCCATGTGAATCAGCTGTTCTCTAAACTAGTGGTTGCCAATCGGTGGGCCGCGGCCCACTGGTGGTCCATAAGAAAATTTTAGTGGGTCGCAGAGAAATGTCCCCCCAAAGCAATTAATCCTGGCTGCACCCTGGATTATGGTCCACCCACTCTCTGGTCCCCACCCTTCAGCCGAGCGCAAAGCTGCAAAAAGCAGTGCAGCCCTCGCCAGCCAGGAGGAGGTAATGGTGCTGTTGCAGCAAGAAGGAGCTGGTGGCACAGGCGGGCTGAAGTGGCGATGCAGATGGCAGGAAGGTGCAGGAGCGCTGCACTACTTAACATTTGTGCAGCACTCCCGCACCTTCCAGCTTGCCTCTCCTGGCCTGGGCTCTTCCTCGATGGCCGCGGGCTGTAGGGACAGCCCAGGGCAGGAAAAGTACCGGCTGCTGGTGGTGGGAGAGGAGGAGTGGGCAAATCTACACTCACCATCCAGTTCAGAGATCTGGAATGGGGCGGCGGCAGTTTGCTTGTCCCTGTCGGCGCTCTGCTCTTCTGCCCTCCCCCCCAACAGCCCCAGCCATCGCTAGGGAAAGCACAGGAAAGGTGAGCAGAAACATAGCTTTCACTGGGGTGAAAGAGCTGAGATCGAGGAAGGCACAGGTAAGAGAAGACGGAAGCTGCTGCCTTTGAAAAGCGCTGTGTTCTGCTTGATTGGTGTTTCTAATATCTTCTGTCTGTTTTGTAGCCTTTTTGTCTTGATTGGCTGGCAACATTGTGTTTCCTGTATTGGAGGCTTTTAGTGTGGCTTGGCTCCGAGTAAATGGACGGCTATCATTGATTAGGAAGCTAGGTTTCATCTGGGTGCCTGGTTGGGGTGTGTTTAACCTGGAGGTATTGGGGGGGGGCTGTTTGTGCCCAGATGTTTGCCTGGCTTGTGGTGTGGAGATTTTTTTGTTTGTGAATGCAGGCTTCCAAATAATTGACAGTCTGGTAGAGTCATCTCTTCTATTCATGCTTCCAGGTCTTTTTTTCAATCTCTATGGCTTCTGTAATTCTGTAGCTGGGGTTTTCTATAGTGGCTAGGGTTTTGGTGCCATTGAAGTCAATGCTATGACCTGTGACTTTCATGTGTTGGACTAGTGAGGAAGTGTGTTCCAGCTTTTTTACTGCATTTTTGTGTTCATCTAGGCGGGTACTTATTCTTCTATTGGTCTGTCCAATGTATGTGGCAGGGCATAATGCACAGGGGACTTCATATATGCCTTGGTTTTCCAGGTCAATTTTCCAGGTCAATTTCCAGGTCAATTTCGGAACCAAGCCACACTAAAAGCCTCCAATACAGGAAACACAATGTTGCCAGCCAATCAAGGCAAAAAAAGCTACAAAACAGACAGAAGATATTAGAAACACCAATCAAGCAGAACACAGCAAACTCCAAGACCAATAAACACAGACCAAGACTCCCAACCAATCAGGATGAAGAAAAAAACATTCTAATACAGCAGTAGGCTAGCACCAAATTTAAAACAGAAACGGCTGTGAAAGTCTGACTCACAGATGAACACAATACAGAAGACTGATGATGGCAGATGAGATTCTGCTGAAACGTTGCTACAACTTTAAAAGCACAACTATAATGATGTGGGAAAATACCCGAACAAAGCTGAATACCATACATACATACATACATACATACATACATACATACATACATACATACATTTGTAGATTTTCATGGGTACAAGTATGCAGGTCTTGGCATGTTTGGATCTTTTCCCGTGTAAGGTTGAGAGCATCTTGGCAACATTTTGACGATGTCCCATGCACCATCTTCAGGCCGGTGCTTTCGGCTTCGTGCTTGTGCGAGCAAAGCGTGATCAGAGCTGCCATTCCCTATATATACTGGTGGGGAGGTTGGCTGTGTTGTCATTTCTTGATTGGTTGATGGAGTTGATGTTTGCAAACATCAATTCCATCAACCAATCAAGAAATGACAACACAGCCAACCTTCCCACCAGTATATATAGGGAGATGGCAGCTCCGATCATGCTTTGCTTGCACAAGCACAAAGCCGAAAGCACCGGCCTGAAGATAGCAAGTGTGACCTCGTCGAAACATTGCCAAGATGCTCTCAACTTTACACGGAAAAAGACCCAAACACACCAAGACCTGCGCATATGCATACACACACACACACACACACACACACACACACACACACAGATAAAAAAAATTATATTAAATAAATTATCTTTTTTTAAAAAAATTGTATTAGTGGTCCTCGGAATTTAAAAGTATGAGTTTGGTGGTCCCTGAGGTTCAAAAGTTTGTTGACCCCTGCTCTAAACAGAGGAAATAAAGCACAGGAAAGAGGAGGGGCAGGCGGGCGGGGCCACAGTGAATCAGTTCAGAGCCATCTGATCATCGGAACTAGGGATTCACCCGAACCAGTAGAATCCCACCCGTGTGTGTGTGTGTGTGTGTGTGTGTGTGTCAGTCTGAAGCAAAAATGTTAATTACAGATGGGAGGCAGTTGGAAGGGCCTATTATGTGTGCAAGGGCTAAATTGATTAATGATATATAAAGGTAGAGCTCTCTGTAATGGTAGCTTAATGAAAATAAATATTTTCAGTATCTTCCTGATTGCCCAGATTGAATGAACCAAGTGCACACCTGGGGGCAGCATATTCCTCTAATTTCTTAAAGAAGCATGGGCTTAAAAGCAGAACTTTTAAAACCAAATGCCACGAAAGAACCCAATGTCACAAGACTAACACCACTGAAGTTGTAAATACTCCAGATTTATAAAATCTGTAAATTTAGCTTTCTTTTTGTGTGCTTTCTTTCTTCCTCTCTTTTTTGTCTAGGAAAGGACAACTTAATCTTGCCAAAAATATAAAGCTTGCAAGGATGTTGAAATTAAACTGGTGGCTGCATGAAATTAAGCCAAGAAACCAAGATCTTAAAGCAGTTTTACCTGGCCTAGAAGGGAAGGATACTGAACCAGATGTTTTGTATAGTTATCTGAAGATTCTTTCTTTTAAATTGACAGTGTATAGAAAGCCCACGTGACAAATCACCAAGATATCAGTAAAATTATGTTAAGGAAGCCTGCTTCCACTACCCCCAATTGTGTGTATAATATATTTTATGAATGAAAGATTCTCCTTTCCAGAAAACCAACATGCTCTTTGCAAAACGTTTGAGTAAAACTACTCACTGCTAGAGATAAAACCAGTTATAAGTAAACCCTAAATATGTGACATGACATTAGTGAAGAATAATGGATAGGATTTTAAAAAAAAGCTCTTAACTAACCCTACCCAAAATTCCTCTCCTCAATGTAGTATGTTGCCAATATGAAAAGAGATCAGCAAGCACATTAGTATAAATGCCTGCTCTGTGTAATATATATGTTCTAAAGATAGCAAAGACAAGGGAAAGATAATTGAAATATAAAAAAAAATATTAGGGGAATGAGTGTACAAATAAAAATTACATTTTTCTCATTCTTTTCCTGATTTATATGACTTCGATAATTAAAAGCTAAAACTAGTTTATCTTCATAAACTCACAAGGAAAGATGAGGATCTAGTTCAGAAGAACAAAAAAGAAAGAGTGGAAAATTTGTCACAGGGATAAGGCATGGAATTAGCAGTACATTCCTTCACCGTTCCTTTTTGCACAGCTTTATGTTCAATGGTTCAGTTCCTCAGCATATGAAACTTGGTCTTATGAGAACTTCCCATCTTTCTGGTTGGCTCTAGGTACTGTTTTACTGTACTTCATTTTAGCAGGTTTGCAACCATCAGTTCTTTCAGTAGAATTCGTTTCAATTCAATTTTCATTTTTTCTCTTTCAATCTTTCTAATAAGATTGCTGACATTTTTTTCCCACTTAAAGAGGTCTACGAGGAAGAGCTTTGTTGAATTTGAGAACCTGCTGACTGGTCTTAATCAGATCATTTTATTCATACATTGAGCTCATGCTCTGTCTTTCTAACCCAGGGAGAATTCTCTATCAAATACAACCTCACCTCCCCTTCCCACAAAAAAAGTATTCACTAGTTCCCTGAGAAGTCAAATTCCTTTGAGAGTTTCCTTCCTTACCTCACAGCTATTGCCCATCACCAGCAAGCACACAATCAAGGCAAAAAGAGAGGGCACCAATTTCAAAGGGGGCAAGAATTAGGGGATGGGGAAAGGGTGCTTGTCATACTGCTTTTGTCCATTCGGTCAGGCAGCTCAACGGGCTGAGTGTCAGCCAGTGGTCAGTGAAATCCACTTCAGCTTCTGAATAATCTACACAGTGAATGCTTCTAAACAGTCTTTAAGAGTTCTAGACATCCAGGAGTTGGCTTGAAATAAATATCCCCATTACTTGCTGAGTTAGTCCTGTTTGTCAGACTTTCCATCTATCTAAGGAGCTTGTTTACATGATTAATTGCTGTAATGCAACAAGCCCAGTTGCTGTAGCTCACTGTAATCTGTTTACATGATCAAATGGTTTAACCAAAACTGAAAACTGAAGGAAACATGTAATAGTTCTGTCTAGTAATAAAGGACGATAAGAAATTCTGGTTTGGCAGTTTCCACAGATAAGATGTGGGTGGAATTGAATGTTTCATTTCAAGTACACAAAGTAATTAAAGAATGATCCAAGATACTACATTCCCTGCAATAGTCTAAGTGCACAGTTAAGACAAAGCCAAATCACTCAGAATACCTCTGGGTTAATGGCTTGCTAATTATGGCTAATGTACTCTTGGAAATTCCTAAACTGCACTTTTGGGGTAGCTGGGCATGTTTTGAAAATGATTCACAAAAACAGCTTTAGTATGCACAGGAGGGCAAGTTGCAAAGTGCATGTCACCAGGGGTGGGATTCAAATTTTTTAACAACCGGTTCTGTGGGCATGGCTTAGTTGGTGGGCGTGGCTTGGTAGTCATGTAAATGGGTGGACGTGGCTTGGTGGTCAAGTTATTGGCTGGGCGTGGCCAACTCAATATTACTCACATCGAGGAACACTTCTCCTTGCCTAGCCTCTCATGACTGTGGGGATGCTGCAACAGTCATAAGTGTGAAAAATTGTCATAAGTCACTTTTTTCAGTGCCATTGTAACTTTGAATGGTCACTCCACACAAGCAAAGTACCAGCAAAGGAGGGGGGAAAAACTCCAGAGAAGTTCCTGAGACAGAAAGTCTAGTCCTGCCAAGAATGTAATAAGGGTTAATGGAGAGGCAGTTTCTGTAAGCAACACCAGAATGTTTCCTTCCTGCCTTCCTTACAGGATTAGGCCAGTAATTTCTTCTAACAACCGATTCTCCGATCTGCTTAGAATGTTAACAACTGGTTCTAGCGAATAGGTGCAAACTGGTAGAATCCCACCCCTGCATGTCATTCTAATCCTTATACCTTTCATCCAATCCATTGTATGGCAAAAAGAAAATTAGATAGCTTTTGAAAATTTATATCAGCATAGCAGGGCAAGGTACAAAGAGGATGTATATATGTATACTTTGTCATATTTTATTTTTTTATTACTTTCTTTCCTATTGGGCCTATTAACATCTCGAAGGGAAAAACAGTTTTGAGCATTTGGATGGGGAAAAAAGTTTTGAGCATTTCTCTCAATTGGATTCCCTCTATCTACAACAAATGAACAAATCAGGGGTTTGCTAGAATTACCACTCCAAAAACCAAACTTTAAGTAATTTCCCCGAAGTAATTTTTCCAAGATCAACAAATTTTGCACGTTTTGGGAAGAATGCATTCCCAATTATTTGGATAATTTTTAGTTTGACACTACAAAGCTGGTATTGAGATTAGATTGCAGACATTTTGTATCCAGCTCCATGACTAGATACCTCAGTATAATGAGACATGGATCCAAGATACTTGTCATTCTGTTCTTTGGAATGTGAAAATATTATATATTCACATATGATCATTATCCTTTCACGGAACTGGCTTTTCTTTATTCCTTAGTAGAAAACTCACAAAAATACTATTCCAGCACAAAGCTCAAAGTTAATTCAAATATATGAGTATAAGTGTGGGACATATTGTTCCCAAATTCATATATATGAGCTGTGCATTCTTTAGAAATTATTGAAAGGGGGAGCTTTACTTCATGAGGAAGCATGAATTCAGTCTCTTTTTGAAACAGTCATGTCACTTATGAGGCTAATGGCTGAGCCTGAAAAGACAGGACTTCTTTAATGAACCCCTTTAATTAGTCCACTCATTAAATCAGCTATGTCTTTCTTCAGGCTCAGCTGAAGACCAGAAAAATAAAGAGTACTGCAGGCATGCTTCCAGATCATTTTCAAAGCGTATATATCCTCAATGCGTACCATCTTCATATTATGTAGGAAATAATTTAGATATACAGCAGGGACAAAAATGAATTCATGCAAAATGTATATTTTTTCATATTTGACAACTCAGCAACTGCTCCAATCCAACGTTTCGCTTTGTAATTTTTTTTTTGCTGTGGGTTTATTTTTCTAATTTAGAACAATGGTGTTTCTCTCCCTCTCCAGATGTATTTTTCCTCTGAGGCTAAATACAATTACCTACAGATAGAAAACTGGGGTGGGGGTGGGGGCACTTAAATGTGGTTTTATATTTTTGCAAACGAACGGAAAATGTAGGTGAGCATGTATCCAAAATTCAATACATAACCTATTTGAAACAGTAATTCTCCTGCCCTGCCTCAGTAATTAATATAGGCAGGTGTGACATTTTATGTTACTAACAATTTTAAATACCTGGAAAACATAATGCAAAATTACTGTAGACATACAGGGAGGTTCAACCCAACTAGCGCAGCAATTTTTTTCTTGCGCACCGAATATGCCAATTCTGTTCTCTCTTCAGGTACCCTGCAATCCATTGTAGTTCCTCTTTTTTCCTACTTCCCCAGTTTTCTATTGAACAACCTGTACTGTCAGTATTATAAATCCTTATACAGAATGCTCTGTTACCCAGTTACCATGCAAATAACAGGGTAACAAAATAGCAGAGTTCAAAGGGACTTTGGAGATCTTCTAGTCTGATCCACTGTTCAAGCAGGGAATATTGCTTGGTAATATTATATATTGTATTATCGTTAACATACTAGTATCAATATATTATTAATATACAAATAATAGTGCATATGCAATTTCTCTGCTGACACAATGTTTCCAGATTTCATCCCCTCCCATTTAATATTTCATTACAAGAACTAAAATATCTCCATCTTTCTCCTCAATGTCTGCTTTATGTCCCATATCAACACTTCAGTATGCCTATCTTGCATATGTCGTTCAACCCAAAGATTTTCATCTTTTTCTTGAGGCTTTGCACTACCATAGTTCCCAGTCTGGTTTTTGGTGGTGTCCTCTTCTTCCTCCACCTCCCATCCATACAAACACACCTTCTTTTCAGCACTTGTTTGTCTTCGAACTTTTCTCCTACATGACTTCTCAAATATGTCACTTTTTTGCCAAGACAGAAGCAGCAGCTGAATATGTAAGACTTGCAAACCGGTAGAATGCCTGCCCTGTGGTGTACATCAAGATGAACCTGTAGAAATATTGCTGCTTCTAAGTAATTTTCCAGCATTTTATGCACATCACCCATTAAAAAAAAACCTACACAGATTTATCTACAACAACAAGAACAACATTCCCATGACCTCAAACACACACTAAGTAGACAGGAACTGACCAAGACCAATTTAACTTTGAAGAGGAGAACTCAAAAAGAGGCAAAGATTTAAAAGAAATGGAACCATTTGGCAGACCGATGGGCAAAAGTAGATTTCCTGCCAAAGACATTTTGCCCTTTCAAGTGGAGTGGAGGAGAGCACAGGCATAAGAAGAAGTAAGGAAGAGGATGGATCTTTCAGCAATGCAGGGTTTATTCTCCCCCACAACCCCAAAGCCCCTAAATCCCCTCTTCCCCCAATATACACACACACACAATTTTACTCCCTATCTAGTTCATCGCATGAAAAGAGAAAAAAGTTGAAGAAGGCATTATTTTAGTGTTCCTGGAAAAGCATGTAGAAATATACTTCAGGTGCTAAACCGACAGCACTTTGCCTCATGGTTGGAGAGGAAATCTTTCTCCCACTGTTTTTCTGCAGCCAGCTTTGGATCTGCTTAATTCACACCTATCCCAGAGAATAAAGGTGGTTCAAAGCGGTGTTCGATCCAGGGCAGGATAAGAACATATCTGAGCCCAACCTATAGTCTTTCTGCACTAACCTCTCTTTCCAACTCTCAAGAGTCCAGAAGTCTGAAAAAGTCCTATCAACCATTTAACTGGAATGGTTGCATGCAGTATTGACATGTGGTATTTTGATGGCTACTTTGAGAATTTAGAGAATTCTTTTTAAACAGGAGAAAACAATAGAGTTTGTTCTAATGGTTAACAGCACAAATTTAACAGGGTGAAACAGAGGTCATTAAGAAGCGGCAATTTAAAAAAAGAAAAAGATTAGCTGCAAACCCCTGCTTCACTGATGCCTCAAACATTAATGGGACTTGTAGTTTTAAAGAAATACTGCTGAAATGCAGCAGTAGCATAAATAGAAATAAACTGTCAACAAATATAAGAAAAGAGATGAAAAACTTAACCTTGCTTGATAAAAGGCAGTGTGTTAATAATTAGTAGAAGAATTTTGATTGCAGTCTCATTCCTGATCTCTAGGGATGATGGAAAACTTCCCTTGGCTTGAAAGGTATTATGAATTAATCTCATTTTCACTTCTTATAAAAGAATGTACACCAAAATGCAATTTTTGGATGTACTTTCCTCATTTAAATGTGCAAATAAATTGTCTTGAATGTAATCAAAATTTACACAGTATAAATTAGAACAGCTAAATCACAGATGTCAAACTCACCGCATTGCCTTGCTACCACGTGACATTTCTCCCAATCGCAGAGTTGGGGTGGGCATGGCCTGTGCATGACACATCCAGCCCATGGGCTGCCAGTTTGACACCCCTGAGCTAAATGGTACCACCCAGCTGGGCACACTCATATTAAATATTACATTTCCAATTACATTTCCAGTTTCCCATGCTAAGGGAAACTGAAGCCATCTTACAGGTAGTCCTCAATTTACGACCATTTCTTTAGTGACAGTTGAAAGTTACGATGGTGCTGGAAAAAAGTGGCTTACAAACAAGTCCTTGCACTTATAACTGTTGCAGTGTTGCCATGGTGTCACTTGATTAAATTTCAGGTGTTTGGAAACCAGCATGAATTTACAACAGTTGCAGTGTCCTGGAGTTGCATGATTGCCATTTGTGACTTTCTCAGCAAAGCTCTGATAAAGGAAGTCAATGGGGAAAGCTGGAATTGCTTAATGATTGCACGAGTCACTTAACAACCACTTCAAAAGAGGTTGTAAAATCAGATGAGATTGGTTTAGCAATGCAAGTTCCAGTCCCAATTGTGATTCTAAATCAAGGTCTACCTGTGTAATCTCCATCATCTTCCCACTATTTTTCTCCCACAGAGTTGTACACCTTTAGATATGATTGTTCTACATATTCAGCTTTGCTCTATATATGGAAGTGCTTCTTTGGTCAACATTGTTAACCACAGTTCTCTCCAATGTCACATGAAACCAACAGGGCTCATCATCCTTGCCAATTTCATTACCTTCCCAATAAGTGTTCCTAGATAAGGTTTTTCAGTCATCTTGGCTTATTGTGATTATGATTGGGTTCTGATAACATTTTCCTTTTATAAACCCCCAGGTTTCCTTACTAACTTCGTTTTAATACCAGGAAAAATATGTACGGAGCAAAAGGCAGAGTAACTTCACAATAACTTTTGATTTCAATGGTTGTTTCTGAAAATATACACCTTTTCTTTCCAAATAATATATCTTATGCTTTAAAGTTAAAATATTAATTTTCAAAGAAACCTAAGGTTTTAGCTTGGCCTCATGAATTTCAGCTGCACATGCAAGAAAGAGGTTCATGAATGAAAGAACAGATCTCTGCCAAACTGCATTGGGATGGCATCATAGAGAAGTTGGACTATTAGCACAGTATGAATTAGCATCCAGAATCAGCAAGCTAAGAAAGAACCTAGCTAGACACATAAACAGCAAAACCATAATTTCTGAATGCAAAAACAAATATGCATGAAAGATCATTAAGCCTACTAAAATTTTCCAATTAAAAAAATACTGATTTCTGGCATTATTCAATAAAACTTTAAAGCAATGGCTATCTGTGTAAATTATTTTGTAATGGGGCATTCAATTTCAAGTCAGGTAACAAAACTTCGTTGCCATAACATCATTCACAGAACAATGGGTTTTATATATTTACTTAATGATAAAATTCCTATAGTCCTGAACTGCTCATGGCTCAGGATGGTTTACAAAGAAAATAAACCACAAATAAACATAAACCCTATGCAAGAAACTTGGTGTACTCAAAGCTAGCTAAAATAGAATGGTTTCCATAGCTTTGCAAAATGCCAAACTACTCTTTTAGTCAACAGTTTAGTCATTGTATTTTAGACTCTCTGAAGATTGTGCACTGGCTTCAGGGGCTACCAACCCATGTAAATTGTACTGCCGAGTTTTATTGAAGGTGATGAAGGTGTGAATCACTATTACAAGGATATTCTGATTCAAAATGCCCACAACTGGCACACCAGCCAAAGTTGAGCGAAGGTCCTCAGGCCAAAGTTTCTACCTGATGCTTGAACAGTAGTTGTAAGTCCAGAAGGACTCTCAAGTCCCTGATATATTCATTAAGGAAAGTGCAAGTCTACCCAGAGTCAAGTTAGGGATGAAGATCAAATGATATTGTTTGCCTGCATACAGCAGTCCATTTTTAAGAATTTTATCTGAGTTTGTGTGTTTGACCTAACCAGCTACTTGCAGACTCAGGACACTGGAGAATTCTAGCCCTTCCTGTGGTGGTGATGTATAGTTACATGATATCAGTCTCCTGATAATTCCTAATTCCAAAACCAACAAATAACCTCTTCCTACAGTTTCATGGAGATATAAAGAGAATGTGGGAGAGAACTAAGCCCTGAGGTATCCCACATTGATGGAGCCAAGCCAACTGCTCTTCCCTCCACCCTCTGACTAACTTTGCAGAAATGTGCTTCTTACTCTCAACCCCCACAATCTATTAATCAGGATATTATCTTTAATAATATCAAGTGCTTCTAAAAGGTCCAACAACACCAAATATAGTACATTCTAATAGATTCTCTGTACCTGGAGGCTCATTGCCTTTTTCAAAGTCTTCTTCCAAATGAAAGATTAGAGATGAAACAGAAGTTATCCAATATGACTGGATCAATGTGACATCTCCTTAAACTGTACCATCTAAAAATATGCGAGGTGAATTGAATCGAGTCCATCACAAACTAGAAAACTAAAACACATATACTTTTTGTATTTGCTGAATTCACAAATATTACAGTCCAACAGAACAAAAGTCATTTGTTTCAAATCAATTGGCTGGAATTAAAATTGCTGCATTTGTCACATGCAACTCAATCATCAAAGAATGATACACAATCCACCACAGTCTGAAGCCACAATTACAAAACAGACCAATACCATAATATGGCAAATGCTGTGCAAAAGCATTGGAAAAAAAAAATACAAAACTTACATTCAAAAAAACAGGCGAACAGAAAATACCACATTGCTTTTTATATTACTAAATGTTAGTCTAAAGGAAGATGTGGGGATGATTGCTACCTATTTGGTCTTTGGGAAATATAGTGAATGAAAACCCTCTGAAGGTCAAAACCCAACATAACAACTGTGTGTCAATGAGTCAAAGATACCACAAACCCAGTGCTAAAAACTGAACCTTTTTAGTTGTGTTAACTTCATGGGCAACAGCTAGCATTAGTGTTCTCTGTCAAGATATATATAAAATGCAGACAGGTGGATATTAAATTCAGTATACCAATTAATGCAATGTGAGCATACTCAAGACAAAAGATTACCAGTCAAAAGAGACCTTAAAGGAGAGTATCTTCTTTTTAAAAAAAGAATCATATTCCAGAAATGAATATTTTTCTTTTTAAAAAATCAAGCTGTTTGGATAATATTTCTTTGGAGTTACAGAAACTTTTTCCTCACCTGGAGCATTGTAATTACCTGTTTTACCACTGTCAACTATCTGTGTAGCTATAATACAAACAGTAAAAATACAGAAGGGTTTCTTAATTGGCTTCTGGTAGCCAGTGCAATTCTATGTATCATTGTAAGCAACTTAATTTCTCTCCTAGAAGAAATTCCTAAATGCTTGAGGAACATAAGGATGGATTTACCCCTACCTTTTCTTTACTAAATCAAAACAAAATATCAAGCAGCTGTTTAAAATAGCTCCACCATGTCTGAGCCCACAATGCTAGAAATGCTGTTTATTATGAACGCTAACTATATGTTGGGTGCTTTGACAATCCCAATTAAACATACATTTTGCAAATCCGCTTCTCAAACTTCTAGTGCTTGTTTGGGCTTGAAGCAATGTGAAAATTATACTTTATAAATGACCGGGCAGAAAAAACAAACAGTCAACCCAAAATACCACTTCCAAACCTCAAAAAAGGCATCAACCAGTCAAGCTTCTGTGTATAAAAACATTTGCACAGCAGCACAAAAAATAATTTAAAAACTGCCATGATAATGAATATAACACAATGACACAGGGTCTCAGAGAAGTATATATTAGTAAAATCTACTGCAGTAAGTCACTTTGAAAACATAGCAATGTGTCAGATAATAATACCACAATTTTAGCTCTGCTATATAATTTCCATTAAGCCCATTTTCCTATATTTTAGAAAAAGAAAAAAGGACTTAGCAGATTATATCTCAGTCCTGTATCAATTAAGGGCTATCTTTCACACTTCAGTACCCATAAGATATTAAAACAAATGTACTTATCTGCTCAAATGATCATTGCCTCTCTATAGCTTAGTTTCCCAACCTGCTGCTCTTAATATGTAAAGTACATCAAGAATAACAAAAACAGATAGTGGTATGAGGATGATAGGATCTGCCACATCGGGAGAACAAGTTGACCAAGGTTGCCCTAACCAGTTCTCGGTGGGATTTTATTTTTCCATAAACAAAATATCCCAAATCATTTGCACTGTATGACTAAAACACTGGTAAGCCTTTTACTCTCTTTATCTCTCTCTCTCTCTGTGTGTGTAGTTCAAAGTTTGTAAACTTTGTAAACTTTGAACTCAGTTTAGGACCACAATGGAGCCCAAAATTTCTGCTGTTAAATGAGACCTTTGTTAAGTGAGTCTTATCCCATTTTATGACTTTTCTTGCCCCAGTTGTTAACCAAATCATTGAACTTGTTAAGATAGCAACATGGTTGTTAAGTGAATCTGGTTTATCCATTGACTTTGCTTGTCAGAATCTTGCAAAAGGAGCACTGCAACTGTCACAAATATCAGTCACTTTCCAAGCACCTGAATTCTGATCCCATGATCATGGGGATGCTGCAAAGGTTGTAACTATGAAAAATGGTCATAAGTCACATTTTTCAGGGACGTTGTATTTTTGAATGGTCACTAAGCGAACTACCTGTATTACTGTATCATCTTTTCCACATCTATCACTAGCGGTACATTAAAAAATAACCCTTCATTATTTATTTATTTTCTTCCTACAATTTTTCCCAAAAGGGCACAATCTGCTTTTTGGGGGGAGTGGAGAATCTACCAAGTGTGGATCTATTAGTTACTGACATGAGTTGACTGACCAGCTTGCTACTCAAGCCAGACATTGCGGGCTGAGAATGACTGACCAAATCACCCAGCTGGCTTTCATGACTCAGGTGGGAGAAGAACTCACAGCCTCCTGGTTTCTAGCCTGGTGCCTTAACCACTAGAACGAATTGGCTCTCTTTAAAAAAAAATTTTTTTTCAAACAATCTGCGTAACTTAGAATTTTAATCCCACTATTCCTAGCACAGTAGCAACCAAAGAATCTTGCACGTTTGGACAGAATGACACCAGCAGTTCTGCCCCTTTGGGTGTACATGCAATGCTTGTAAGAAAAACAGCAGAGCATGCAATACACTGCTGCTTTAATCAGTCTGCTGCCCGCAAGGCTTTTAGCTGAATAGGCTGATGATCCTGGGAGTTTAGTAACTTAGCATGTTTGAAAGGTTCCAAATTGCGCAATTTTAGGCTATCATTTCTGCCTCTTTTTTACATCTGCAAAGCAAGGCAGCACAAACTAACAAAGTTCCTGAGAGGTTAAACTGCACTATTATGGAAGTATACAACTTATTGAAGAAAGAAAACATGCATAATTAACCTGAAGTTTTAGTGCGTTGAAGGTAATTAAATAAAAGACTTAAATGTGCATTGCTTTTGACACTGTATTTACTAACTCTCTTGTTGATTCTCCCCAGATATCAAACAATCTTCCAATACAAAGAAACATCTGAAATTTTTTGTAAAAGTTGTATTGATTGTGCTACAGCTGTCTGTGACTGATGCTTCCTGGCCATAAACAGGACATTTAAACCCTTAAAATTCACGGTACAGGAAAAATATGAAAATGTTACTTGAAATTTGCTAAGCTTCGCCTTTTAAAAGTATAACTGAAGTCATGCTGACCTAAAGACATCCTTGTAGACCGAGACTAAAAGCACTTTAAAGATTTCAAGGGTTTACTTATCCAAAGTACTCCCTTACACAGTACTAATAAAGTTCCTAGACACAGTAAATTTTCTATTACTTATATGATAGGTGCAATTTCTAAATATTTTCAGAATATTCACCCCAAAACAACAAACTATTGAACAGCTTCAATGTCTAAAGTAGCATAAGTAAAAATAATCCCGTAAGAAAATAAATGGGAAATTTGAGGCTCAGATTTTTTTAAAACTTTCATAAACTACGCAATTGGCAACAACACAACAGCTGTGTTCACACAGAATAAAGTGTAATTTCCATTAAGCTTCAGTAGTGAAACATCATTAGCGCTAGTGCATATGAAAATAGCCTCCAAGCATGTGCAGAATAAATTTTCGTAAGTAGCCAAAACATCTTAACTGAGTTCATCATATTAATTGGCTCTGGAAGGTCCCATAATCACTGCCTGTCATGAAAATAATTTAGATATGACTTGGAAGATTCATTCCTTTGATCTGGGGTAACTGGCAAAAGAATAAATTTGCTAGTTTAACTGGACTCAGTATGTATTTAAGATTCATTAGGAAAGGGGTGCCATGTAGATTTAATTCTTTTATGTTTTTGTATTTCAATAAATCTGAGTTCGCTTGGAAACACATGGGCATCCCTCCTGTTTTATAGTGGTCCCATTTTGACCTCAACCTTATTGGCAGTCATGATCCAAGTTGAAGATTAATGAGAATGCTATACAATAGAACAGTGTTTTTAAAACTGAGCGACTTTAAGATGTGTGGACCTCAACTCCCAGAATTCTAAGAATTGAATTCCACACATCTTAAAAGTTGTCCGGTTTGAAGAACACTGCAACTGATCAAAATATCCACATGAAACAGTACCTATATATGTGCATACAACTATTAAATAGAACTTAATCTGGGGCTATGTAAAGAAGGCTGCTCTCTATTCATTGTCAGAGCCTGGTTTCAGGAAAAGAAGCAGATCTAAAACCCAATGATGGATGCAAAGATATATGCGCAATGAGAGCAGGACTGTGAGAGCAATATTGTGCACCAATATCTATTCCATGTGTGTGTGTGTGTGTGTTTGAGAGAGAGAGAGAGAGGGGGGGGGGGGGCAGACAGATATTAATGCTTGTACAAAGGAAGTAGGGCTCAGATTACAATATTATGCATGCCATTTTGCAGATTTTAAATCCTACAGGAGGAGCCACAAGTTAGACAAATATTTCCAAAATCATCTTTTGCTAGACCTATACTCGAATACAGCTCATCAGTCTGGAATCCACACTGTATATCGGACATTAATACAACTGAGCGAGTCCAGAAATATTTCACGAAAAGAGTACTACACTCCTCTGCTCTCAACAGAATACCCTATATCACCAGGCTTGAGATTTTGGCCTTGAACTATGCTGCCTACGGTTGGACCCTTGCCTAGTACACAAAATTATCTGCTACAATATCCTACCAGTCAATGACTACTTCAGCTTCAACCGCAACAATACAAGAGCACACAACAGATACAAACTCAATGTAAACTTCTCCAAACTTGATTGCAGAAAGTACAACTTCAGCAACACAGTGGTCAATGCCTGGAATGCACTATCTGACTCTGTTGTTACATCCTCTAAACCCCACTCCCTTAACCTCAAACTATCCACTATTGACCTCACCCCATTCCTAAGAGGTCTGTAAGGGGTGTGCATAAGTGCACAATTGTGCCTACCATCCCTGTTCTATTGTCCCCATTTATTTGTACCTATTTCCAGTATTCTTACTCATGTTTACACTTATACTTATCATCTTGTAAGTGTTTGACTAATCAAATTTTTAAAAATCCCTCTGCTTTCTTGCACTTTAAATGAACTGCTAATTCCTAGGAGAAGTAAAATGCTGTAGACACATTGCTCAAATGAGACTAGAAACTCATGCATGCTATGGTAGACATATCAAATCCTTAAGTGATTGTTATGTTAATCCATAATGTGTGTTTGTATGTCTAATTTTGGCTGAATATATGTGAGCCAATCATCGCTTTTTCAACAACCACTCTTAAGCAAAATGTGACAGTGTGATGCTTAAAGCAGAAAATTAGAGTGCAAACGCTTAAAATTAAACTCTTCTATCTAGACGCCTAGTTCATGAAATCAGTCTAGCTCTCTATTTGTAAGTAAGTGTAACTTATCCCCAAGCAAGTATGCTCAGTATCACACAGGGCAGGCTCAGTCAAAAAAAAAATCAAGATGGCAGATTTTTTTTAAACTCACCTATCCCCAATAGATGGTTGTGGGATCACAGTGTAATACAGAGTTGCTTTCACAGTTGAGTTCACAAAGAGGCATCAATTCTTACATATCATGGCCTCTGCAGAGGACTCACCCTCAGAGAATGAGGAGAAGCTGCATGGATTTAAGATTGAAAGAAGCCAAGAGCTAGAGCCCAGCATGATAAACACTTGAGATGAAACTCAAGACTGCAATGTAGCATGAGAAGGGTTTTTTGGGGGGGCGGGGGGGTGGGGACAGACAAATAGAAAGGGGAGATGTCTGTAAAATTAATGACATCAAGGATGAAAACTCTGTCAAAAGCATCTAGATGAATATTAAGGAAAAAACAAACAGTAAAGAGGTTGTTGTGAATGTACTGTATGATATAGATGAAATCTTCACAAATCAGATGACTGAAACGTCGTGGAAACATAACATTGAAATCACCAATGGGAGACTTCAACTATTCTAATATTAACTGCAAATCAAATCTATGACAAGTGGGAAATCCAACAGAAATCCAGAGCAAATCTGCCTTGAAGAGAAGTTCATTGTCTAAACAATGAATTAGAACTTAGAATAACTTTATTGTCATTTTAAATGTACACTAATAGGTATACATTAAAATGAAATTTTGTTGCATACAGCTCTCAAAGGTCTCCACTTCTAATATACACTACATAAACATGACAAAACAAACAAACAAACAAACAAATACAAAATTATGAATAAAAGAGAGATCAGTTATATGGTATTTCATACTTACTAACAGGGAAGAGAGATACTAACAGATTAAAAAAGAGGAAGTATGAACTTTGGAAGAGAGTGATCATGCGATCCATGAATTCCCCATACTGCAGACCGAGAGAATGAAAGGTAGCCAGATTAATGTTCTAAATTTCAAAAGAGTTGGCCTCAGTAAGCTAAGGGAAAAAGTAGGAAATAGTGCATGGATGGAAATTCTGAAGGAGGAAAAGAAAGTTCAGGAGAGTTGCATAATTATAAACAGCGAGATAATTAAGGCCCCAAAACAAACAGAGAACAGAAAGAAAACTGGAAAACAGTTGATGATGCAATTGTGCTTTCAAAAGAACTCTGATAAACTAAGAAATAAAAAAGGATAAATAAATAAAAAATTGTAAAAAGAGGCACATAACAAAAGCAGATTGATTATCAAGAAATAGCCCAAATTTGTAAGGATGGCATAAGAAACGCTAAAGTTCAGAATGAGCTGAGGCTTACAATGAGTGACAAAAAATAACCAAAAAAGGGCTTGTCTGTATACAGTATGTACAAAACAAAAGAGAAACATCAAGGAAATGGTCAGTCTCCTGGATGGAGAAAATGGCAAGATAGCGATGGATAACAGGGAGAAGGCTGAACTACTACATTTTTATTTTGCAGCTGTCTTTTCACAAAAGGAAAAAGTGGTCCAACCTGTGCACTGGGTGGAGATGGGCAGAAGAGCAATATAGGTCAAAATAGACAAGAGGCTATGAATGAACACTTAGCTTCTGGGAATAAATTCAAGTTCCTGAGACCAGGTGGATAACATCCCAGGGTGCTAAATGGTTCTCGGAGAATTCCTGAAGTACAGGAGAAGTGCCAGACTATTGGAGAAGAATAAAAATGGGACCCATGCAATGACAGATCAGTAAGTTTGAAGTCAGTACTTAAGATCATTAATATTGTTTACAATCATGCCAGGTTATTATTATTATTATATTTTTACAGAATGGATAGATTAATTAGACAGAAATGCTGTGGGTGTAGAGTACCTAGAGTTCAGTAAAGTTGGGCATAAACTCTTGATAAAATGGAACGTGTGAGATAGTAGCACTGCTCGATAGATTTTCAGGTGTTCCTTAATGAAACTGTGTCTACATGGAGGGACCTCTGCAGTTGGGGACTTCAGGGTTTTGTTCTAGGCCAGTCTTGTTCAAAATATTCATAAATACTTAGATGAAAGGATAGAAGGGATGCCCAGCACATTGCAGACAACATGAAGTCGGGGGAGGGATTTCTAGTATCTCTGGGCACAGGAGTTAAAAAGATCCTGATAGATTTGAACATTGCGTCCTATGCAACAAAATGCAGTTTCATCGTGGAAAATACTAGGGTTCTGCATGTAAGTAGGAAAAAGTCAAATACAAAGTACAAAATAGGTGATACCTGGCTCAGAAATTGTACCTGTGTGAAGGATCTGGGTATCCTGGCAGATCAACCTGTAGCTGCCAAAAGAGCCAGTGCAATCTGTCAAGATAATGGGAACAGGTAGTTTCATTCTACACTGTGTTAAATGAAACAGCACCTGGAACCTGTATTTAGTTTTTGGTTGCCAAAATACAAGAAGGATGCTGTGGAATGAAAAGAATGCAAATAACCATAGTGAGGGGCTTAGAGGCTAAATCCTATGGAGGACGGTTAAAAGAACTGGGAATAAAGAAGAGAAGGCTAAAAGGAAGACATAATACCATAGTAGTCCTCTAACACTTGAAGTGCTGTCACAAAGAATAGGGCAGGAATCAACAGATGCTTTGCAGAGATTGAAATCGAAAAACAAGGTAAATTGCCTGACTGTGAGAGCTATAAGGCACCTGACTCCTGAAATTATGGGTGCTCCATTTTCAAACAATGGATGGGTAGGCTGGGTGGAATACTCTGAAAATCCTTGCCCTGGCAAGACAGGGAATTAGAAAACACCTTTCCAGCAATATGATTCTAGCAATTATTTCCTACTACCATATTACAGTATATATGCATTCCAATTGGCACCCCCTTTCCTACATAAGGCTAAGCCATAGATCATAAAGCTGCAGGAGAAAAGGCTCCTTGAGATGATGGATCATTGCTTAAGACCCAGCCTTTATATAAAGTCAACTTTTGTTTTTCCTTCGAATTTTCTTATACACGGATTCTTCTGGTCCCTTAGTCAATGATTTGACTGTTAACAGAGTGTGTCTTCTTCACTCTGTGGCTGGCAGTTGCTTGGCTAAGAAAAGTGAGCAAATTTCTTGCAAAGCATGATGACTTCTATGGGGTAGAAGTGAGAGACTGTATATAGCGTATACATAGTCTGAATATAGTCCAAACGTAGGCCTCTATCTCAGTATTTCCTTAGCAGGGGGAGATTCAGAAAAATAATGCTAGAATAGGGCTTGTGACACAAAGGTTACTTGTCTTAAGTCACCCTGGCATAGAGTGTTCTGGCAGACATCAACATGCTGCCACTTACAAGCAAGCATGACAAATGACCTGTACGTTACAGCAAGCATCCCTAGATGGGTCATTAACTGCCAGGACACATTAAATAGAAGCACCTGGGGTGAGAGCCAAAATAAAATCCTACCCAATCTCTTAGCTTGAGAAAGATCCGGCCTTTAAATTTTTCATCCAGATTCAGTTTCGTTAATGGTGAAGCTCCTTGTGAAATTTTTTTTGTGTGTGTGAAAAGGGTTAGAATTGGGCGTTTGAATCAATAGTTCCAAATTATTCACCTTCCTCTGGTTCTGATAAGAAAAAAAAAAACAGTCTAAAGTCATTTTTTTCTGGTGATTGCCCAGGGGAAGGCAATCCACAAGAATGATGGGAGCCCAGGTTTTAAAAGCAGAAACTTCCTGCAACTATAAATCAACATCTGTAAAGACAGGTGGATGAAATTACACGGAAGCCAAACAGTCTCTTAGAAGAGACTGTTGTATAATCTTCAGAGAGCCCTTTGTAGAAAATTGTCAGTCTATTCTTCATTAGTACATTTTGTTTCCCACTAGTATTAATTAATCCTCTCTTTTAGCACCAAGCACAAGCAACATGTTCAGTAGTAATCTATGAACTACCATTTCTCTGCCCACCACTCATATCTAATTGTTCAATACCGCCCTGCCAAAAAATCAGAGCAGGTGAGTTAATATCTAGGCATTTTCGACAATAAATCCTCTTTCAGCACACATGCTCCCAAATCATTAAAAAAAAAAAAAAGGAGAGGGAGCCAAAATCCGCTAAATTAGAGCTGTACCTTTAAGGAGTTCATCTAGCAGAGAAAGCAGCTGCATTCCTGTTGAGAAGGGGCTGCTGTCCTAACATGCAACAGAGGCTAGAAATAACCTGCACGCACACAACCTTCCAGCATCCAACCCAACACTACAACAGCCTCTCTCACTCGTCGGCAGAACAGCAGAATAAGAAAGACGTGAAGGAAGGAAGGAAGGAAGGAAGAGAGAGAGAGATAGGAAGGGATTAACTTTATTAGATCAGCAAAGGAGGCGGGTGCCAAGACATCAAAGGATCAAGCTGCCTTTTAGGGGAGGAAAAGTCGTTTCAAGGCGCATGAAGGAAGAAAGAGAAGAGACACCCACCCACCAACCCCTTTGCTGTGGCTTTGTCGGAATCCGGCTTGGCTGTAGAAAAGGGAGCTTTGAAGGCTGTGATCGGGAAATGGATCAATGGCCCGATCCGATCCGATCCGGCATGCGTGCCTGAGGAGCCCAACGAAGGAACGAGGCGTACGTAGAGCGGGTGGGACAAAGACAACGCCAAGTAGGGAAGAAAAGCAGCAGCAGGTAGTTTTAAGGGCGACGGGATGCCCTGCGCGCTGGCGCCAGAAACATTCAACGACCGCTTGCAAATTAAGCAACGCCGACGCCGCCCCACCCTCTCGCACGTGAGAAGGCTTAATTTTTTTTTTTAAATCGAAGTTCATCAAAGTTTTGCCCCCTGAGCCTCCCCCCCCCTTCCCCCCACCTTTTGTACAAAAGGAGAACAAAGTTGACGAAATGAGGCGGGTGGGAGAGAGAACGCAATTCAGTCTTGAAAAAATCGGCGACTTTGCTGACTTTGCTTGAACTCGAAATGAGGATCTGAGCACATGCAAAAAGTGCTGAAACTTCACCTCCTTTTAGCCAGCGCGCAAAATCCTCCTCAAACTGGGAGCACTTCACCTCTCCGGTGGCTTGACGCAGAGATTTCCGAGGCACCGGTAGAAAGCAAGGGGGAAAGGAGGAAGCTCGAGGAATCGACCGGGGAGGGGGGTATCACCAAGTAGGGGGGACTTGCTCTCCGCGAGATCGCACAGAAGGAAACCTTGGCGGAAAGGGGGTAAAACCAATAAGCGCGCACAGGATTTTACAGCCCAGGCTGGGTGCCCAACTAAAATTGAGGTTGGCTTAGTTGCGGGTCGGGCTTTTCTCAAGCCAGCCAGCCGGCCAACAGGGTACAACATTTCGCTATCTTGTAGGAATTCATCCGGGAGTCGGAGCAGCTGAGTTCGGATCAAGGCAGCTGAAGATATCCCGAGCCTTTTTTTTTTGCAGAGGGTTGGTGGGGCGGCGGAGGTGGCAGGCACGCGCTTTGCGAGCGACTGATTTTCAGACCTGAGATTTCACTCCAAAACTGGCCGGCAGATCCGAAGCGAGAACACAGGGTGTCCTTCCCGCCCCCGCCCCCCCCCCGCCGCCGAGCATCCCTTTTCCGCCAGCCCTGACCCCAACTCCAGCAGCGCAACAGCCCCATGTCCAACTTAGAACCTGGACCCAATTCCCGGAACCTCTCCTCGCCTGCACGTACCGGGAGAGAAGATTGTCCCAGGCGAACCCCCCTACTCCCCACTCCACCCCGACCCCAAGACACACGCGCGCCCCAATCTCTGAGGCGCCCGCCCGCGGCTGGGAGCGCGGGAAAGGGGTTGTCCCCTCAGAGTCGCCTACCTCGCACGTAGAAAGGGGCTTCCCACCGGAGAAGCAGCGGCAGCAGCAGCAACAACAACGGCGGCCACCGGAGACAGAAGCCCCCGAGCCGCCTCATGGTGGCGAGCGACCCCTGTCGCAGCTCTCGCCTTTGCCCCCGCGAGCCTTTTCCCTCCTTCGCAGCCGCAGGGGAAAAAGAAAGTTGAGGGCTGGGGGTTGGCGGCTGCCGTTCGCTCTTCTCCTCGGGAGCTGCCGCCCGACTTGGCTCCGGCTGCCACCAGGCGCCAAGACTGGTCTCAGGCTCGGCGGCGGCGGTGCGTCGGGGCTGCTCTGGGGTCCAGCCGGCGGCGGCCGCTGCTTTGCTCCGTCTCCCCGCTCTGCAGAAGCGACGGCGAGATCGGGGATCGCTCCAGCTGCCCGCCCCCCGGCCCTGCCCCCGGAGGAGGAGTCCCCGCCGGGGCAACCTCCGCCCTCGCTTCTCGCCCCCAGCGGCAGTCGCTGCTCCAGAGCTTCCCAACCTTTTTGCAGGCGAAAACGTGGTAGGCACCCGAGCGCCGCCGCCTCGGCTTGCTGCCCTCGGCCAGATTCTTCTTCCCCAGCCATTCTAACTCATCCGGCCCCATGATCCCACCTGCCCCGCTTCCAAAGCCAGAGCCATTTGTTGTAAGAGGTGCTTGCTTTTGGAATCGCCCGCTCTCCTATAGCAAAGTTACTTCCGGCGCACTGCTACATACTCAGGAACCTCCAAGTTGCACAGCCACAAGAAACGATTAATTGAAATTAAACCCCTTCATTCCACTGGTCCATTCGCTTTTTCTTCTGTCCTGAGAACAGGGACCCATAATAGAATTGTCCAGATTCGTTCGTTTGTCCATCCATCCATCCATCCATTCATTCATTAATTCACTCACTCACTCACTCACTCATTCATTCATTCAACATATTCCAAATTGATCATATCATCAGCTGAATAAAGTAAGCAAATATGACAAGGCTAAAATATCCCAGGTAGGACTGAAAATGAACTGTAACAATACAACATTCCCAAGGAAAACAAAAATAATTCAGCATGTCCTTGAACTACCAACTAGGAAACATTGGCTTCATGCCTTCTGCTTAATTGTGGCTTTTTTCACTGTAATTTATGTGATGATTGACCAAGATCCTTTTCCGCTTGACCTATGTACAGCTCTAGCAATTTCTTTTTCTGACATCATACTGTCTTTATCTTATCCCCAGTCTATTCCTGAGGCAGCTGCAATTTATTCTTAATTATACTAGTGTTTTCCACTTAAAGCAGGCAGCAAAGCCATGTAGTACATTCGGAAGCGCTTCTCAAACTATTTGGTGACCTCTAGAGGATGGGATCAGCCCAGCACCTATTGGCTGTCTGAAGGTGTTGAACCTCACTCCTTCCCGAGAATACAGGTAGCTCAAAGGTTACAACGACTCCTTCAGTGACAGTTCAAAGTTCTGACAGCAATGAACAAGAGGGCCTTTTTGAAGTTGTGGCCATCACAGCACCCTGCAATTTGTGGCCATCACATGACCGCAATTTGGATGCTTGGCAACTGGCTCACAATTATAACAGTTGCAGCATTCCATGGTCATGGGATTGCCATTTGGGAGGTTCCCTGCCAGCTTCCCCAAAGCAAAGTCAATGGAGAAGCCTGCAGGACATTGAAAATCACTGCTGTTCCTGCCCTTTTCTCCCAAAGAGCTCCAAGTGTACTCTGTACCACCCATCCACCCACACTCCACAGTGTCCACCTGCAGCACTGTATGTCCACCCACTGGCCTGCTTGCCTGGGATGCAGTTTCAGTGGCTCTTCTACTGTCGTGGTCACATGAAATGCTTGTTGAGGACCTTCACAGTCCTCACTTAATGACAGAAACTGCCAGTGCTAAGCAAAGTGGTCATGTGTTAACATCATGCTTTTGGACCAAATCAGAATTTCGGTCCCAGTTGCTGTCCTAAGTCAAGGATTACCTCCATGTTTGGTAGGGAGAGGGACTGGATCTTTTAGAAAGATCCTCTACATTACCAGATCTCAGAAGTTGAGGCTCAATTTTAAGATCTATATCAGCCTGAAAGCAAGGGAAGATTGAAGGCAAACAAGGTCCAGGCAGAAGAAGAACATCATGGCTTCAAAATCCGAGGGACAAATTTGGACAAAACTCATCAGCATTTTTTTGTGCCATTGTTGTTAAAAATAGGATCGCCAACATGATCACCAATGTCCGATGATGGATATGGCACAAGTAGATCGGCCTGAAGAGCTGCACTTCAGAGAAGACAGTCAGGAGGGAAAGCTGCAGTGGACTATAGGAATAATTCTGCATGCTAGTTCACAGTACCACGATTTCTGAACCTGGGTAAGCTGTAGTTAGGCTTCCCTTGAACACACTTGTGCAAAAAAGAGCAGACAAATTAAACCCATCCCGTTGAGCGATCTTATCAAAGTCTTTTTTCGTCCTTTCCTAGCCCAGCTCCATCCCATGTTAAGAAGAGTGGCTCGTGGGTATTTTCCTGCAAACTGGAGAGGATGGACGAGTTAGGGAAAGCAACAAAGCTGTGAAAGTTATTTTCCTATCCTTAACATGTCTTGCACATTGTTTATACAGATAGCTCCGTTTGCTGGCATTGTGTCTCAGCAGGATATGGATTACTAAGGGGGCGGGGGCAGTACATTTTCCACTGCAATCATTTTCTCCCAGCTCCAGGACTGTTGGATAGCAGGAACGACAATTTTGTTTAGCTTGGTATTACACACAGCACTTCTGTTAGGGAAAAGCAGACATTCTTATATCAGTTGTCTTCTACCCTCATTTTAACCTACTCTGTGCTTTCTGAATTCTGTTCTGGAGGTTTGGGAAGAATGGCAAATTGTGAGAGAGAGGAGGAATGAGCAACACAGAGACGCTCCGTTTTCCACAGAGAGCTACATTAAGACTTTGTAGGGGAGGGGTCGCCAACTTTGGCAACTTTAAGACTTGTGGACTTCAATTCCCAGAATCCCTCAGCTAGCAAAGCTGGGAGTTGGGAGTTGAAGTCTTAAAGTTGCCAAGGTTGGAGACTCCTGTTGTATGGTATGTCTTCCTGGTCTGATCTATTGACCTATTATGTCTAGGAGTTGCAAGTTAGAATATAGGTCGTCCTCAACTTACAACCGCAATTGAACCCAAAATTTCTGTTGCTAATTTGCTAAGTGAATTTTGCTCCACTTTACGACTTTTCTTGCCACAGTTGCTAAGTGAATTACTGAAGGGATTAAGAGTAGTAACACAGTTAAGTGCATCTGGCTTGTTAAGAACATCGCAAAAGGTGATGATCATATGACCCAGGGGCACTGCAGTCAGTTGCCAAGCATCTGAATGTTGATCATGTGACCATGGGAATGCTGCAATGAACGTAGGTGTGAAAAATGGTCATAAGTCACATTTTTCAGTGCCGTTGTAACTTCGAACATTCACTAAATGAACTGTTGTAAGTTGAGGATTGCCTGTATAGTTAAAATTTTCCTTACAGGGACTCTATGGGTATCTCTTTTAAGTGATGAAGCAACCATCACCATATATTGTCAAACCAGTCTTGCATTGATTAAGATGTTTCTCTGAAGATTTCGTTAAAATCTACTTTCCCGCAATTTTCACCAATCTGGTTCTAATACTGCTCACTGGAGCCACAATAGAATAATTCCTCCACCCCTCTTCCATGTGACAGCCATTCAGATATTTAGACATCCTATTCTCCTACATATATTTTTATCCCTTCCCCATATGATATTGTTTCTGTGGTCCAGTCATCCTCCTGGTTGTCAGGTTCAGGATATATACTTGTCTGCCAACATTCTTCCTAAAGAACTTAGTGCCTCATTTTAGATACAGTTCAACTAATGTGGCAGAGCGGCTGCCTTTCACAATGCGGATGCAATGCTTCTATTTAAAGCAGACAAAGTGCTGTTTTTAGCCACCACATCATTGCATTGGCTTCTTTTTCATTGTGTGCGAGCAAGAACCATTTTTTAAAGCGTGAAACATTACTGCCTGTAACTCAGCAGCCCAATTATTTTCTTTTTCTAAAAGGGGAGAGGAAAAGAGAGATAGTAAATAATGCTATATCTCCCTGCCCTTAATAGAGCATGTATCAAAGTCAGACATCAAAGCAGTATTCTCAGAGTAATGGAACACATATGACATAGTTCAAGCTATCTGCCGTTTGGCAAAGAAGAGGTATGACATCAGAAGAAAACCGAAAGGAGTATGTGAAGGGTAGATGTTTATAAACGCTTCTTACTCTCTCTCATTTTCTATGCCAGCTAATATTTGGGAACCTTTCTAACAAATCAGGGATTCTTTTCAATTGCCTATGTCTCTTGCTGAGCTCCTTCTCCTTAAAATAACCACTAATGATTTGACACTTAAATAAAGAAACAGCTGGATTTGTACGATATGCATTGGAAATGCTACTGTAGCTGTATATTCAGAGCTGGCTATATATTGAGAGGCACCAAATACAGGAAAATCTAGCAAGAGCGTCTAGAAACATATAGTTAAAAGGGAAGAGTGAAAGATAACAAGTGCTTATTATTCTGCATTTCTATATTCATTTATCTACACATATACATATGCATATACAGACAATGCTACTTAAATTACTATCCACTCATAAGGATTGGTAGAAGGAAAGCTGTGTTACTCCATGCTGACAACATATCAGGGTCTGACAGCATCTTTTTTGTCTAATACATTTTAGACATAAGCTTTTAGGAGTTGCAGCTCCTTTGCAATTTCTAATTTTTGCCATAAGGATATGCTGACCTTAAATATTATGCTTATTGGTAACACTAAGGATGAAAAGGAATAATATAGGTATCTTAGCTTAAAATTATAAACCCAAAAATGCTCTTTCCCAAAAAGTCCACAGACATCACATTTAGCTAACATACATGCATGCCAAAATAGCATAGTGACTAGACAGTCTGTCATATACAAATAATCTTCGTATATAATGAATCCGCAACATACATTATAGTCTCTAACATTCTAACCAGGATCCAAAAGAACAGAATCGCTTTCTATTTTTAGATGTCATAATACTGAATCTAAAGACCATCTTTAAAGCTTAAGGATTTACTTCTTAAAATCTGCCAGCAATAAACTTTAGAATAAACAGTGTAAAATACAGTTGAAAAACCTGAATCATTTACAAATCAGAGAAATTGATTATTAGAGGAATGCCATATATAATGTCATATAATATAATAAATATATGGAAACGTCCATAAACCAACCAACATCATTTTACAAAACATGATATATGGAAACTTCCCAATGTACTCAGTATGGCAGAGATCACAGAATTCAGTTAGTTTAGCTTGTGCTTCAGATTTCATCCACTTGCGGGCATTTGTGTGGTTTTTGGAAAGCTTGGCATGGAATATAATATGATTTATGGCTTTTCTCCCAGAATATTTTTGTTGTGTGTAAAGCCACATTAGTTTTAGTTTATTTAGCAATAACATCACTCAGTCTGATGGTTTGGAAGTGTGACAATTACTTTTTCATCCTGGCTAATAAGAATGATGAATCCAAAAGAATTTACTGAGGATAGGTTTTTATGTGGTTTCATAACAAATTTTCTTCATTTTTAGTATTGACACTAGCTTTTATTTATCATATATGAACATCATAGGCAAGGCACCATCTGTTAATGAAATTCTGCACCAAATTCATCCAGTCCAGGAGATTTTATTAAACAAAGAGTACCAGAACTAAACAAATGAGATTAGAAGGGTTAAAAGATATGTTTACTTAGATATTAAATGCTATCTGATCCACAGATTTTTAGAAAAGGGAGTCTGAAGCCTGCTGTGAGGTCTTAAATTATGAATTACCATGTTATTGAGGGTTGAAGTTGGCTAAAGATTAAGAGGAATAATTTGCCCAACTTGCAAAATGTCTGGTTCAGACAAGATGTATTTGAGGTACTTATTCAAGCATGAAAATTTCAAAAATCCAAACCGTCTAATTGTTATAACAGAAAATAGTTTCTTAGTAGTTCATTTTCAATTCCAATTCATCAGTTTCTGGTGCTTCCTATTGCTGGACTGTCTGCCTGTCATCTGTCTGTCTGTCTATCATCATCTATCATCTATCTACCTAGATATCATGCCTGTTTATTTATTACATCATTGATATATTCAAGAAAACTCCCACCTATGCACCTTATTAGCATCCTGAAGCATTTTAATAATTTCATTTAAATATTTCATTCACCATTATTACTGTGCTCAATAATTGCAATGATATTGCTGTAACCTTTGCCTCTATGGCAGGAGAAAACAGGTAGATAGAGATATTTAAAAATCTAAAGATATTGTCCACTGTAGAAGTTCACTAAGAGAGCCAGTTTGGTGTAGTGGTCAAGGCACCAGGCTAGAAACCAGGAGACTGTGAGTTCTAATCCTGTCTTAGGCAACATGGAAGCCATCTGGGTGACTTTGGTCCACTCTTTTTCTTAGCCCATGATATCAGGCAGAAATGGTATTCAGCCAGTTCTGACAGGTTCTGAAGAACCCGTAGCAGAAATTTTGAGTAGTTCGGAGAACCAATAAATACCACCTCTGTTGGCCCCACCCCCATCTATTTGCTGCCTCCCAAGTCCCAGCTGATTGGCTGGGTCTTCTTTTGTTGCCCGGCACAAGAGAACAGAGCTGGCAAGCAGGTTAGTGGGGAGGGAATGGAGGTTTTACAGTATCTTTCCCTTGCCAGGCCCACCAAGCCATGCCCACAGAACTGGCAGTAAAAAAAAAT
The DNA here is from genome assembly GCF_049901715.1 of Pseudonaja textilis. Classification (NCBI taxonomy): domain Eukaryota; kingdom Metazoa; phylum Chordata; class Lepidosauria; order Squamata; family Elapidae; genus Pseudonaja; species Pseudonaja textilis. Next base: position 263,858,676 of record NC_141990.1, read on the forward strand.
GTTAATACCAGTCAATGCCTGTTGCAACGACACACACACACAAAACAGACTCTGCATTTGCAGGAAAATGGTAGGGAAAAAAAAGAAGTTCACTGCAAGTCATCATGCAAAGAATATCCCAGGATCTTGAGATTTTCTAATCAATAATCCAAACAGCTGAACTTAATTCTGGAGAATTCTGGGAGTTGAAGTCCACAAATCTTAAAGTTGCCAGTTTGGAGGACCCCTGCTATGGTCTGTAAGAAACCCAGCAGACACTATACTCCTTGTAGTAGCTCCCTGTTGTTTAGTGGGTTGTTTTCATAGTAAAAGTTAATGGATGGCTGTGAGCCCGTCAGTTTGACCTTCTTCAAAATTGCTATAATTCCCATTACACATGGGAAGAGAGGCTCTGATCTGCTGTGAGTACATTACTGAAAGAGTAGATAATTTCAGCATTGAGAATACCAAGTTTCTTTTTTTCACACATAATTTGTGAATTATTGTTTGCTACATCAGGCTCCTCCTCTATGTTTTTTTTTTAATTCACATATGCTCAAAAATCGATAAATTATCAATCTATTGAAAATAATAGGAATTTAACACAATCCCTCTTGAAGGGTAAAATAGCTGGATAAAATAATGTTAACACCATTTTTATTTACTGTTTAGTAAATTCATAGGAATCTTTATGAGAATATTGATCTGAATTATAAATCTTGAAATATTGAAGTTAACAGACAAAGGCATTTTTCTACAAATAATTGTTCCAAGATACTGATACAGATTCATATAATAAACAATTCCCTATTTTTTTTGTTTTATACATTTCCCCAGAAACTTTAGACTGAATTAAATGTGTATTGAACTTATTCCAGGTTAATGAGTAGATTGATCCTTAACCAATTGTATAATCCACAAATATAGGCAAGGATTCCTAATTATTATAAATTAGATCCAAAGTATCATGTGCATGTAATAAGAATTCATGCTCCAGCAGCCTTTAAATCCCAAATGTTATTTGACTACCTAACAAAACAGTCAATGGTTCCAAAGCCAAGTTAAATACATTAGGAGCTAAAGGATATCCTTGATGAGTTCCATGATACCTTCATGGGTGAAGAATACTTCTAGCTCAGAGATTAACATCATCCAATTAACAAAGGGAAAAGGAATCAATTAAAAAAAATGTTCCAAAAATTTATCATGCACTGACTCAGCAGAAACAAAGTCACTTCTACAATTCAAGTTCCTCTGATTTTAGTTCATAAATATCCATTAATAATGTACCATAATATATCTGAAATTTGTTCCTTTGTAGAACTCCAGTTTGTACAGACTGATTTATCACCCTGTTAGCAATTATATATACACAGAATAAGATGGGCAATAGCTTGCACATGCCTTGGAGTCTTAAACTGGTTCAATCTTGCTGTAATATATGCCTCATAAAATAAAGATGGAGAGATGCCATGAGCAAAAGCATCATTATATAATACATCCCCAGCAATAGAGAGGCAAAAAAATTGTATACATCTTTCTGTGCGAAAGTCATCTAGAATAGGAGTTTTCTCTTTTTTCAGGTATCTAATTCCATTTGTTCTACTCAATAATCATATCTTTATTTCTGTTTGTCTCTCTGTCTCTGTCTGTCTCTCTGCCTCTGCCTCTGCCTCTGTCTGTCTGTCTGTCTGTTCCAGTGGTGGGATTCAAAAAATTTTACTACCGGTTCTGTGAGCGTGGCCTGGTGGGCGTGGCAGGGGAAGGATACTGTAAAATCTCCAGTCAGTCAGTTCTCCGAACTACTCAAAATTTCCATTATCGGTTCTCCAGAACTGGTCAGAATCTGCTGAATACTACCTCTGGTCTGTTCTCTCTCTCTCTCTCTCTGTCTCTCTCTCTCTCTCTCTCTTTCTCTCTCTCTCTCTCTCTCTCACACACACACATTTGATTTGACATGATAACTGTGTTCCAATATTTGAGGGGCCACCACAAAGAAGAGAGGGTCAACCTATTCTCCAAAGGACCAGAAGCCATGGATGGAAACTAATCAAGGAGAGAAGCAAGCTAGAACTAAGGAGAAATTGCTCTTCCTGACAGAGCAATTAATCAGTGGAACAACTTGCCTCCAGAAGTTGTAAAAAAGTTTTAAAAAAAGATGTTGGATAACCATTTGTCTGAAGTGGTGTAGGGTTTCCTGCCTAGGCGGGGGCGGGGGGGTTGGACTAGAAGACCTCCAAGGTCCCTTCCAACTCTGTTGTTAAATTATTCTGTTTGGCAAAAGGAAGTTTGTATGATATTTACTAGGTGATCCCAGGCTGATTCTAGCAGCAGGATTAATTAAACCTGCTTGTTGAAAGACCAGTTGAGAACTTTGAATTTTCTTAAGAATAAGATTGCCATCAGCAGAGGTGCTCATCTTTCTGTAATCCATAAGGATTATAGCTCACAGACTATAGTTCACACTAAAAACAGCTGTAACACAGGAATATTATGCCACTTTAAAGATTCCCAGTTTTATCCCAGTTATGGAGTATATCTAAAATAACCAAATACTCTCAATTGTCAAATTTACCTAGATAAATATATCTGGAATTCTCTGGGAACTCCTGTCTCGGGCAGGAGGCTGAAATAGAAGACCTCCAAGGTGCCTTCCAACCCTGTTATTCTATGTTCAATGAAAGATTAAAAAAAAAAACATGCAGCCAACTCTGTGTTGATACCTTTTTATTATGCCATCCCAGTTTCAGTTGCTTTAATTAAGGAGTTCATTTTGCTTTTGTGAAATACAGGATTTGAAGGTCAGCAGCAGAATCTGCGGAGAGATTTAAATGTTCTCTAACTCCTTTTTTTGGCATAGTTTACTGTTGTAATGACGAGGCAGTCGAGTTGTTTGATCATGAACAACTGAATCATGATGATCTTTATTGGAGTCTAGTCTTGCATTTATACAAGATATTTAGTTATCCTCCATCACTGGTTAACTTTGGTTACTGCTTAACTTTGGTTACTGTTTAGCACAGTAATCCATACAATTAATTATCTCTAGTTAAAGTCTAATATATGTTTACTTCCTCTCTCTAATCCTCCTTTAGATTAGTGACTTTGTTTACCTGAGTTGTATTTGCTTGGAAACATTCTTTATCTGAGGTTTGCCATCCGAGATTGGAATATTCCTTACAACTCTACAGTTTACCACCTTTATCTTAATTAATCCTTTGATGCAGAGGCTCCTCCCTGTAACTCCTCTTCTCAGCTCTGAAAAGTAAAAGTAACAATGATGATTCAGGAACTCGCTACTTCAGGGGTCCCCAAACTTGGCAACTTTAAGACTTGCGGACTTCAACTCCCAGAATTCATAGCTGGCTGAGGAATTCTGGGAGTTGAAGCCCACAAGTCTTAAAGCTGCCAAGTTTGGAGACCTCTGCTCTATTTCTTCACTCTTCTTGCAAATTCTGATTGCTTCTTTAAGCCATTTTCAAATGGGTTCAGAAACCCCAAAAGCAAGTTTTTCAGTGTGTGGGTATAAAGAACAGTCTTTCCAGTTATATAACTTGTTTTAATACTACCGCAAAGTAATGAGCCATATAATAAGCTCACCTGAGAATACATCTCACTGAGTTTATTTCTGAATGAGAATGCATAGACCACATTGTAGAAGCCATTTTGAAATTGGAGGGACCATTTCTATTTGGTATTTTATATGCCAACATCATCTGATGTTTAAAATGTTGTCCTTGAATATCCTCCCTAGCAAGAGGAAAGTGTCTAAAGATGTAGAGCTCCCATTGTTAAAAGGAAGGAGAATCTTTCACATCTGTGCAATAGGAAACAGTAGGTTGCAGTTTCTTCTTACTGCCTCCACGTGAAACTGGACAAATGGATATGTTGTGTTGATGATTCAGAAGGAATACATCAGTGGTGGGATTCTAAAAATTTTACTACCAGTTCTATGGTGTGACTTGGGCATGGTGTGGCTTGGTGGGCATGGCAGGGGAAGGATACTGTAAAATCTCCATTCCCTCCCCATTTTGTTACAGCAAAATCCCATTCCCTCCCCATCCCACTAACCTGCTTTCCAGTTACGTTCTCCTGTGCAGGGCAACAAAAGAAGATCCAGCCGATCAGCTGGAACTCGGGAGGCAGAGAATAGATGGGGTGGGGGGGTGAGGCCAATGGGAGGTGGTATTTGCCAGTTCTCGGGACTACTCAAAATTTCCGCTACCGGTTCTCCAGAACTGATCAGAACCTGATGAATACCACCTCTGGAATACATTCTTTTAGTACTTTGAAGGAAACCAGCCATATCAGCATGCTAAAGACAATATGCCAAGCATTTGCCTTCCCCTATCAGCTAACTGAATCACTTCACACCTCTCACATTCCTCAACATTAGCTCCTGGTTTGTTTCCCCAAATTGACTCCTTCTTAATCTTTCAGCTCCATGAAACTTTGGGCAAGCAACATTAAGAACTCCTCCTGCTTTCCAAAAGGCTTCTGACATACAAGCCAAGCACAGCTTTTTAAAATAGGGATGTCATGATTAATTTAGCCAGATGTAAACCCTTCTGGCTGACTTTCACACCCTGTGCTAATTCAGAATGTGATTTGTTTGCGTTTGCTTTAGAGTTTTGTGTAGAACAACCAGTTCGTTTGTTTTATAAACAGTCTGGAGTCTGGATGAGCAGGGAGATGGCCAACTTTGCTGATCATACCAATCATCCTGTGTTTGGCGAAATCAAAAAGAGATGGCAAGGACCTCTGAATGGCTCTTCCCCAGACTCGGTAAAAGGGCTGCAAAATAGTAAATGCCATTCGAAAGGAGGAGATGCAGAATTTAGCACATTGGCAGAAAAGAAATTATACGTTACATTTGCATTAATGAATTAGGGATGACAATAATAGACAGAAAGGGAACTTGGATTCACAGTATCTAGGCTCAGTTAAAATATTCACCCACCATGTAGAAAGGTTCAAAACTGTACAAAAGGCCAGTTCCATTCTCAGGGCTGTTCCTCACAGCTCTGTTAACATGTATTCCTCCCATCCTTGAGCTTGCCGAAAAATATCCCAGTATCAATCAAGCTGTATTCTGCTTCCTCGAGACAGCTAGTGACTGGCGTTGTCCTTAAAATTTTGAAGTAACGGAGACAATTAGAGTGATTTATGGATTCCCTGGCTGCGTTTCTCCCCTCCCTTTCCCCAAGAGCATCTGCTGATGGGAAGAAGAAACCAATTGTCCTTAACGTGAGGTGGGACAGGTTTGGATAAATGTAGGCAATTACCTAGGATAGAGGCTTTTCCTGAGTGACAGGTTGTTGGCAGGGCAAGCTGGTGACCTATTGCTATTTCTAATTATGGATCTTGCATTTTTCAAGCAGACTACTAGAGTGATTTGTTAAAATTGGTATTTACTACTCTTATGGAAGAACACTAAATCTGCATCTGGCTGACAGGTTTCATGCACCCCTCTGCATGTGACCTGGTAATCAGGAGCTGAATAAAGAGGAAGGACCAATCAATAATGGCTGCAGGAAAACATAGGTTTGGGCAGTAAATGGCCATGGATGGCCACACTCAATTCAGCCTATACCAATTGGCTGTGCCTGTCCCTTGTCACTCCAGCTAAAAGGGGATTTGTTTTTGTCAATTTCACCCCAATACCACAACACAAATGAATGCTGTAAGAGAATATCAGTGCTGGCAGCTAGTTATGCAATGACAGCATGCAGAGGTTGGCCAATAAAGATGCAGAATATTATTGCATATGTCCTTCTTCAAGTAGGTTGAGCCTCTGTTACTTTGCCCCAGCTCCTGCCAACCTAGCAGCTCCAAAGTATGCACATGCAAATAAATAGGTAACATTTTGATGAGAAGGTAATACCATTCCCTGCACCATGGTGTATAGTCATGCTGACCACATGACTACAGAAGTCGTCTTTGGATAATAAAATAAAATAGAATTCTTTATTGGCCAAGTGTGATTGGACACACAAGGAATTTGTCTTGGTGCAAATGCTCTAAAAGAAAAGATATATTCATCAAGAGTCAACAATCATAAGGTACAACACTTAAACACTTAGTCAAAGGGTACAATAAACAATCAGATCATATATCGAAACAGGCAACATAGAGCATAAGGATACAAGCAATGAAGTTACAGCCATACAATCACAAGAGGGGATGGGTAATAAGGAGTGATGAGATGGTTAATAGTAATAATAATGCAGACTTTGTAAATAGTTGGACAGTTGGACAGAGGGAATTATTTGTTTAGCAGAGTGATGGCGTTTGGGGAAAAAATGTTCTTGAGTCTAGCTTTTCTGGTGTGCAGTGCTCTATAGCGTCATTTTGAGGGAAGGAGTTGAAACAGTTTATGTCCGGGATGTGAAGGGTATGTAAATATTATCACAGCCCTCTTTTTGACTTGTGCAGTATACAGGTTTTCAAATGAAGGCAGGTTGGTAGTAATTGTTTTTTCTGCAGTCCTAATTATCTTCTGAAGTCTGTGTCTGTCCTGTTGGGTTGCAGAACCAAACCAGATAATTATAGAAATGCAGATGACAGACTCAATAATTCCTCTGTAGAACTGTATCAGCAGCTTGTTCATCAGTTTGAACTTTCTGAGTTGGTGCAGAAGGAACATTCTTTGTTGTGCTTTTTTGATGACATTTTTGATGTTAGGTGAACATTTTAGGTCATGTGATATAATAGAACCTAGAAATTTGAAGGTCTCTACTGTGTTGTCTAGTATTGTAAGAGGTGGTAGTATGGGAGGGTTTCTTCTAAAGTCTACCACCATTTCTACGGTTTCCAGATTGTTCCAGTTACACCACGAGGCAAGTTGTACAACCTCCTGTTTGTATGCAGATTTGTCGTTGTCTCGAATGAGACCAGTCACTGGCTCCCTCGGCTAAGAAATGGAGATGAGCACCACACCTGACAGTTAGACAGAACTGGCAGGGGAAAATCTTTATCTTTACTTTTAGAAAGCATCTGTGTGAAACCACATCATCAGAAGTTGCCAAAAAAACAACCACATATTAATTTGTGACAGAATGAACAATAAATAGCCCTCTGTTTTTCCTAGTTTAAATCAATGATAGGCCCTCCTCCTGATCATTTTCTTCCAAGGCAGGTCTGTTATTCCTTCAAAAGGTTGCTTTTTCAAGTACTCTTCCAAAACATGGCTAAGAATCCAGCAGCTTGCATAGTGCCAATTAGACACTCTGTGGACAGATGCATCTATAGAAGCCAAGAATCCAGTCTTTCTAGCAGCCCAAGTCAAAATGGCAGTAGCAACTGGGAATGAGAAAGCATTCCTATAACAAACTAACTCATTTTATAGGATCTGGGCAGATCCCTTCCCCTTACTGTAAGAAATTATAAAAAAGGTGTCCTGGATTTTTAGTCCATGGCAAAAGTCACACTGGAGGGAGAAAGAAAAACATTAAAACTGGAACAGCTTTGTGACTTTGTCTCTATGAGCTGGGAATGAATTGAAAGCGATACCAAGAGGGCATGTTCTTTGAAAATAGGAAGGCATCTGCATTAGTGGGTTGTAAAATAAAACAACAGTTGTATCATGTCCTTATATGAAGTGATAGGGAACATGCTTATAAAGGGTATTATAAAGCAAGTAGCATGACTGTGGTTGCAAAAGGAAATAAATCAATAAAATGTGAAAAAATATCAAGGTGTTGGATCAGGCTCCCTGTAAGGAAAGCCTACAGCAGGAGTGTTCAACTTTAAGACTTGTGAACTTCAATAAGCAGAATTCCCTAGCTAGCATGGAGCATGGGTGGTTGGGGAATTCTGGGAGCTGAAGTGCACAAGTCTTAAATTTGCAAGGTTGGACACCCCTGGCCTACATCAGAATTAGTGAATTTCCGTAAGAGGAGCCAATGAAGGGGTATGAAAATATGCATTAGCATGGAGCAACTAATTTTATAGTTTTAAATGCAGGTGAACAAATTCATAAAAGGTCAGGCTATTAATGGCTGTCAGTTTATGTTATTTAGGTAGCTGCAGCATACTGTTGCCGGATGCTTAATCTATGGTTTACACAATGGAGAGGAGGTAGACGAATCTTTATGCAGGGCATTTATTCTGCTTTTCTACACTTAGAAGAAGGGACTGAAACATGTGACCTTCTAAATTACTCCTGGTGCTGTGCCCAAGCCCCAAAGTAATGAGTGATGAATGAGGATTACAGTGGGACCTTTCCTCTGCTCAGCGCTGCCTGCTTAGCAGCAAACATCATCTTGCAATGACTGATGTCAGTTTTCATGCTCTGGTTTATTCCTTTTGAAGCTACCATGCTGTGCCAAAGTTTCTAGGTCATTCCAGAGAATTCAGATAGCCGAGTTAAAAAAGAAGGATAAAGCAATAGACGCAATTTACATAGACTTCTGCAAAGCCTTTGATTCAGTGATACATGACAAACTACTGTTAAAACTAAACTCTTACGGCATTTCTGGATCCCTTCATAAGTGGATTACTGCATTCCTGTCAAACAGGCAACAAATAGTAAAAATAGGGAGCGCTATATCAAACCCTGCTCCAGTTAACAGTGGTGTCCCTCAAGGCAGAGTTCTAGGACCCACACTCTTTATACTCTATATAAATGACCTTTGCAATCACCTTATAAGCTACTGCATTCTCTTCGCGGCTGATTCAGCACTACCGACAATGCTACTGTTCTTCAAAGTGGCCTTGTTTATGTGTACAAATGGTCAAATATTTGGCAACTCCAAATCTCAACCAACAAATGCTCTATTCTACACATTGGTAAAAAAAAAAAAACCAGTACACCAAATACAAGCTAGGCAGATATGACCTCGTTGATGACTCTCATTCTGTCAAGGACCTCAGAGTACTCATACATAATGATCTAAGTGCTAGAGCTCACTGTAACAGCATTGCCAAAAAGGCATTAAGAGTTGTAAAACTAATTTTACGAAGCTTCTCCTCTGGAAATATTGAATTGCTAACTAGGGCATACAAAACCTTTGCTAGACCAATACTCGAATACAGCTCATCTGTCTGGAATCCGCACTGTATATCAGACATTAATACAATTGAGCGAATCCAGAAGTATTTCATGAGAAGAGTACTACACTTCTCTGCTCTCAACAGGATACCCTATATCACCAGGCTTGAAATTTTGGGCTTGGACAATCTTGAACTACACCGCCTATGGTAAGACTTAAGCGTAGCACACAAAATTATCTGCTACAATATCCTACCAGTCAATGACTACTTCAGCTTCAACCACATACAAGAGCACACAACAGATACAAACTCAATGTAAACTGCTTCAAACTCGATTGCAGAAAGTATGACTTCAACAACAGAGTGGTCAATGCCTGGAATGCACTATCTGACTCTGTTGTTACATCCTCTAGCCCCCACTCCTTTAACCTCAAACTATCCACTATTGACCTCACCCCATTTCTAAGAGGTCTGTAAGGGGTGTGCATAAGTGCACAATCGTGCCTACTGCCCCTGTCCTATTGTCCCCATTTATTCGTACCTATTTTCTGTATTCTTACTCATGTTTATTCTTATACCTGTTATTTTGTAAGCAATTGACAAATCAAATAAATAAATAATAATAATAATAAAATAAGGAGAAGGATGCAGCAGCAGGTCAGAGACACAAAGTTGCCTAAGGAAAATTGACAGGTACACATGACTGTACCCAAGTGACCGAGGGGCCTTGGATCAGGGCATTAACTGAACTTGAACCAGAGAAAGACCTTTAATCCAAATCCAATTTCACAGCCTTGTGACTCTTTGTATCTCAAAGTCCAAACTACTTCTCCATAAGCTGCAAGCTGGGTGGATAAAAATGAATATACAGGTGAAACTCAAAAAATGAGAATATCATGCAAAAGTTCATTTATTTCAGTAATGTAACTTAAAAGGTGAAATTAATATATGAGATAGACTCATTACATACAAAGCAAGATAGTTCAAGCTATGATTTGTCATAACTGAGATGATTATGGCTTACAGCTCATGAAAAATCCAAATCCACAATCTTAGAAAATTAGAATATTACATGCAATCAATAAAACAAGGATTGTACATAGAACAATATCGGACCTCTGAAAAGTATAAGCATACATATGTACTCAGTACTTGATCTGGGCCCCTTTTGTAGCAATTACTGCCTCAATGTGGCATGGCATGGAAGCTATCAGCCTATGGCACTGCTGAAGTGTTATGGAAGACCAGGATGCTTCAATAGCAGCCTTCAGCTCTTCTGCATTGTTCGGTCTCATGTCTCTCATCTTTCTCTTGGCAATGCCCCATAGATTCTCTATGGGGTTCAGGTCAGGCGAGTTTGCTGGCCAATCAAGCACAGTAATCCCACGGTCATTGAAGCAGGTTTAGCTGCTTTTGGCAGTATGGGCAGGTGCCAAGTCCTGCTGGAACATGAAGTCAGCATCCCCATAAAGCTCTTCTGCAGAAGGAAGCATGAAGTGCTCCAAAATCTCCTGGTAGAAGGCTGCGCTGACCCTGGATTTAATGAAGCACAGTGGACCAACACCAGCAGATGACATGGCTCCCCAAATCAACACAGACTGTGGAAACTTCACACTGGACTTCAAGCATCTTGCAGTGTGTGCCTCTCCATTCTTCCTCCAGACTCTGGGTCCTTGGTTTCCAAATGAGATGCAAAAGTTGCTCTCATCAGAAAGGAGTACTTTGGACCACTGAGCAACAGACAAGTTCTTTTTGTCTTTAGCCCAGGTAAGATGCTTCTTGCGCTGTTTGTTCAGGAGCGGCTTGACAAGAGTAATACGACATTTGAAGCCCATGTCCAGGATCCATCTGTGTGTGGCGGCTCTTGATGCACTGACTCCAGCCTCAGTCCACTCTTTGTGAAAGTCCCCAACACTTTTGAATGGCCTTTTCCTGACAATCCTCTCCAGGCTGCGGTCATCCCTGCTGCTTGTGCACCTTTTTCTTCCACACTTTTTCCTTCCACATAATTTTCTATTAATGTGCTTTTTTTGGGAACATCCAACTTCTTTTGCAATTACCTTTTGAGGCTTTCCCTCCTTATGGAGGGTGTCAATGATGGTTTTCTGCACAACTGTCAGGTCAGCAGTCTTTCCCATGATTGTGCTTCCTACTGAACCAGACTGAGAGACCATTTAAAGGCTCAGGAACCCTTTGCAGATGTTATGGGTTAATTAGCTGATTAGATTGGGACACTTTGAGCCTAGAATATTGAACCTTTTCACAATATTCTAATGTGGAGATTGTGGATTTGGGGTTTTTATGAGCTGTAAACCATAATCATCTCAATTATGTCACATCACGGCTTGAACTATCTTGCTTTGCATGTAATGAGTCAGTCTCATATATTAGTGTCACCTTTTAAGTTGCATTACTGAAATAAATGAACTTTTGCACAATATTCTAATTTTTCGAGTTTCACCTGTATAAACAGGACCAAACGCCTTGCATTCCTCCCTGCCTTTGCTGTTTCCTTCTTACCCACCCACCCCCAAAACCACTCCACCTCTATTCTAGCCTTTTGGTGTCTGGGAAGGGCTGGAGAGGGAATAGTAGCCTATAGGATGATGCCCTGCAAGCATCTTACTGTACCATGCTATTATCTGAACACCTCCTGCTTCTCCTTTTGTTTGTTTTTTGCTCCTGCAATATAAAGGCACTAAGGTGCATAAGGAATGTATGTATTACGGGGAATTCACCTCTTTTTAAGCAACTACATTAAACTCTTATACTGCATCAAAGTTAGGTAGCTGAGCATAGTCTCAAAGTGCTTTGTCATTAGAGAAGGGATTCTACTTTTATCCTCAGTTTTGCTTTTATAACAGATGTAATTGATCATCTGAATGCACTGAACTTGAACCTTCAGGGTAGAAAACAGGTGATAATAGGACCGTGTTAAATCATTCAAAATGAAATTTCCTTTGTGGGTGAAACAGGTAATTGGATTCCTCAAATAACATTAAACCTAAATCTTTGAAGCCTTTTAAGACCCTTGAATCAAATTTCAGATCTTTTTCTGCATTGTTTGTCCTGCAAACTGACAAAGCTGGCAAGGAGATAGTAGAGTTTCAGTGCTACATTATTTTGAAGAATTGGGTGGAATTTGAGATTTCCACCAAAGTGCCTGTCCTGAGAAAGATACCCAAGTTACTCATTGCTTCCACAAGGATATTTGCAATATTGGAAATACATTTATATGAAAAGTTTTCCCCCATCTATGACAGTTAATAAAGCTGCATTAAGGGCGAGGCTGACTGATGATCATTGGCAAGCAACGTTGAGACTGGTTTCATCTTTGCTACAGGAACAAATATTGGTGTTCTGGATCTGGTTTGTTCAAAGAATAAAAAGAATGCATAACAAATGATCTTAGAATAAGGGCTGTGTAATACAATTATCTGGAATTGTGATTGATGTTCTTTCTACTATTGCTTTGGATTTTACCAAAATACATGGGTCTCACTACTATATAAAGATTAAAAAATATTTATGAAATAATAGGCCAAAGTCTATGTCAAAAAAATTGGAGTTTAGTTGATGTAGATTGATACAGGCCGAGTTGGTGAAAAACTGCAAAATTCTAAATGAATATTATTTGGGGGCAAAGTTATTCTGTTAAGCAACAGTGGATAGATGTGTGAGAACAAAAGAGAGCATTCAGAAAAAAGTGATTAGATCATTCAATGGTCAGAAATGAATAAAAAAGATAATTGTTTCATGAGAGCTATTGGTATTGAGTTGGTATTGAACAGAATTATGTATTAGAATACCAGAGAAGTATGAGAAGTTACACTAATGGGAACAATTAAAAAGGATGCTTGATAGAAAAATGAAGCGAAAGAAGTTTTGGTTGAAGGGAAAAGAAGGAAATGATTGTGAAGAAGAATTTAGTTCTGGCTTGACATGGGGCACATGAAATGATTGGTTAACCTCAGAAAAGTAGGTGTGAGAAAACAATTCAAACCAGCTTTGGCTTGACCTTATCTTTAAAAGGGGGCAATGAATGTTTTTGACAGGTTTCAATATTCTATTACTATAACCTATAAAAATTAAGTAGCATATCTGGAATTTCTGCAGGTTCTTTTCTTGACCTGTCCAACCACAAAGAGCTGACAGAATGCTTCAGAAAATGAGAATGAGAAAATTATATGAGAAAGATGCAAAGAATGTAGTAAGATTAACATTTAAAAAGGGAAAGAAATGCAGAGCAGTTTTGAGTGAAGTAAAAACATGTTTGGAAACGAGTGAAAAGGAATAAACAAGAAGTAATTAGCGGGATGTATGAAACTAAAAATAAAAGAAATGGAATGATTGGTGAAAAAAAACTAATGAGGAAATGCTTGAAAGAAGTTTAAGATATGTACTGGAATGATAGTGATAGGTGGTAGGGTAGGAAAGAAACCCCATTCCCAAATACCTCAGACCCAAAAGGGAAAATTTGAACCTGACTGTCAGACTCTAGATCTTCATTTCAAGAGGAGATGGGCTCTTACCTATGTTGCTCCTTATAAGTGAGAAAAAAGAACTCCCCCCCTCCCATATCTATGTAAGAAAATGTGAAGCTAGGTACAATTAGAATTCCTTTCCATTAAATTCCTTTAATGTATAAGTTGATCTGAGTTGCTTCTTTGTATCATTAGCCCTATTTAATTCCACTTGTATTTGTATGTCAATATTTCTGCAGAGTTAAAACTTCCAGGATTCATTACATTTACTTTTTCTCCATTGTCTTCAATTCTCAGGTCTATCTTTAATCTACCTTATATACACTATTCATATTTACTGGTATGGAATCTAGCCTACTTGCCCCCTAGCTATACTGCTAGCTGTAGAAATGGATGAATTTTGAAAGTGAAAATGCCTGTGTCTAAGAACAGACTTCATTATACAGCACTGAGAAGTATATAGCCAGGTAAAAAATCAGCGTTGAATACAATGGGAATTATTATTTAAGTAATACTTTATTGCACTCTGTATGACATTGCTTGCCCCAAAAGAGAATAGTATGATGCATTATGGGAAAAACACACTTCAGTTTTTCTGTTTCTACAAGAGTCAGAGCTGGTATACTACTTTTTCCTTCCACAGATTTATAGCAGCAATTCAGAAACAATTCTGGATCTTTGTATTCCCATGATTTGAATGTTTTGGAGTAAGTCATTTTTCCCCAGTTGTATTCAGGTTATCTGAAAATGCAGAACAGATATTATTGCCTGATCTTGCTTCATTTGCATGTTCTAGAGGTGATCAAACAGGAAGATGTGTCATTCCATATACAAGCAACCACCCAGATATGTTTATTTTGGGGATATGACTAAACAGATGCACACAATATAAACTAAGAACATAACAGAGGAAGAATTACTGTACATTTATTTTTCTGTGGAACAGTCTGAGAGAAATTTGGCTCTTTCAGGATCAGTGGGTAGTTCAGAGGTTGTTGACTGAATGAAGTTTCTGTGCATTCCCCCTCAGCTTTTTGAGGTCAATGGAAATGAAAAGGTTGAGAGGTTGGGGAATGGAAATGATGTTGGTGTGAAAGTGCCTTTTGTTGACTGGTTTCCAGATCATTAAATATAGTTGCAAGAGCAGACTCTTTAGGTCACATGACTTTTCACCTCTTTCCATTATAAAAATGACTGTTTATATTTAGACATCTTGTTTAACCATCTCCTGCTTAGTAAAAATAATTTCTTGTTTATGCCCTGGCAACGTAATTTTTCAGGAACTTTTGAGAAGTTATTATTAAAAATAACTTCAGTGCTATATTAATGGAAGTTCTTCTAGCTTAGGATATTTGTTTAACATGATCTTATTTTACAGAATCCATACTGGCTATTTTAACTCAGTATTTATCTTGAGCTTAGCCAATTAGATCTTGAATTCAAGTGCTACTTATGTTGCCTGGCATCAAAAGTTATTTCCTATACTAGGATCATATGTGGAGACTTTTAAGATACTAGAATCTTTAGGTGAATATCATCAAATGGAGACTTATAATAGTGATTTCAGTATTAAACTGCTCTGAATACTTTCTAGTAATCATTTCAAAACAAGAGAGACAAAAAGAAGTGTCATCATAATTTAAAAACTAACCAACTAGTTGTGACATAAGCTGTACAAACCAGAGTACACTTCATCAGTTGCACAAAGGGTAATATTTATGCTCTTGAAGTGGACTTAAGTTCATTAAAGTAGATGCCATAATTAATTGGTTCATTTTTAAGTGGTTCAAGAATTTTGTTCTTTAGGAAATTCCTTACGTTAATCACATTAGGGAGTTAGTTCAAGCATGGCTACTTCTTTGATATGTTTAAGGTAAAGTTTATCAGATGAACCAAAAGAGGAGAATGAAGGGGTGATGCAAAACAGCTGCAAACTATAAGAAGTTTAATAACTACAGTAAGCCAAATTTGGGGAGCCTTTTACCATGCTTCAGCTTTTCCAACTTTGTAGTTTCCAGATCAAACATCTTGGTTAATTTTGAGGGAAAGGAAGATAAAACAAGATAGAAAAAGAAAGAATGTTGAGTATTTTCATTAGACTATGATTGACATCAGATTGTGTGGGACTAAAATAATATATTATCTAGTCAGAGACTTGGATAGTTGATAAATTTGTAGAGCAACATAATGCTTCACTTTTAAATATGCAGATTCTATGATCTTAAACAAGAGATTGTATTATTTTTGCTTTATTTTGTAACAAGCATTTAATCAGCTACCAAACAATAAGTACGATCTCAAGTTACATTATAAAATTTTTAGAGGACTTGATTCCGCTTTACAAAACTGAGGGCTCATAATTAATTAACAATACTTTTATAGTTTTGATTCATATTTGGATATTTGCAAGATTTTAAATTTTTGGATGCAGTTTTGGGAACTTTTTTCTTTTTAATTTTATGTGCATGATTTCAGTGTTAGTGACAACAATTGATCTCATGAGCTTCATGCAGATCTAAGCTTCATGGTTCTGTTAACTGCAGAAATGGGAAGAGCTATAATATGACAAAACTAGTGAGCACCAGGTTTCAGAAAAACCATTAAATTCCTAAATAACTGTAAAGTACATTTGGACCCGTGCAATTTGTGTGCTTGGTATATTGAAATATAAGATTCAAATATTATACAAACCAAAGGATTGATCAGCGAAGGGGAGAATGTTGACTGTTGTATATAATCTTCCTGGAATACTCAATTCAGTTTAGTCCTAACCTTCATGACTTTGTTTCTTTCTTCTCCTTGGAAACTCATTTTCATTCTGACTTTTTTTGCTTCAGTTCACCTTGTTTTTCTTACTTTCAGATAATGCTTCTAATTGTTTTTTTGTCCAGATGATGTTATAAACCTTTTTGAAATTTATAACCCCCAACTTCACTTCAATCTATTTAGAAAATCAGGAGGGGTAAAATCATTTATTTTTACATTATTCATGGGGGGGACGGAATGGTGGTAACAATTTGGATATTCTTTTTATTGACAGAAACAGGTGATAGTGATATTTTAATATTGTAGTACATTGATCTATTATAAGCATGATCAAAATGCTTTTTGCAGCCTTCCTAGCACAACATCATTCACCACCATCACAACACAATTCATTCTATTGCTTCTCCAAATGTTCCTATTTCCCATGCCTTTATTTTTATTCAGTGTTTTCTTTTGACACTATCATAGCAACTCAGCACAACTGAGGACATAATTCTTTTTTTTTTTACTCCCCATATGTAGCATTTTGAAAACGTGCTTCTGTTTGAAAATTTGTCCCTCAGGAATACAGTCCATGAGGTTGCAGCAACTCTTGCATTAATGCTGTTTCTTGTTTGCATCCTAGAAAGGAAACATTCCCTACCCACACATCTGGATTAGAAACAATTATAAGGCTATTCTGCAGACTGAAATGGAGGGTAAGAAGAGCGCGTCTTCCTAGGTTGCCCCCCAGGATGAGCTAAGCCTTGGCTGTCAGATTTCCTTCTTCTGCCAGGTTTCCAAGCTATATTTATTTTGAGCAGGCATTTTGAACTTTTTTTGTCTGGCATGAAACAAGTCTGCCAGAAATGGCTGTTTTTCTTCTCTGCATCATTAGTGAGGCAACCTTCCAACAGTGAAGGGTCACTCACTTGGTACTTAAGTACTTTTAAAGATGTTTCCTTTTCCTAACTGGAGAGATAATTTGAACAGAAATTCTCCAAAGACTTTCTTTTAGCCTTTCCTCAAAAAAAAAAAAAAACCAGCTTTACTTTGTCACTGCTTTGAACTCAGCATTGCTTCACTGTGACCTCTCTCTCGAGGCAGTCACCTCAGAATTGTTCTGAAAATACAATTCTGCATGAATTACATAGGCTCAGAAAAGTAGATGGTTCAATGAATTGGTCCGGGGGACAAGAATATTATTTGTTTTTATTCTGTTTATTTTTTTAAAAAAATAGTGGCAAGTAGGTCCTATTTTGTGACATACCTACAAGGTTAAGCTATTCCTGAGTGTGCTCAGAATTAACTTGCGTCTAAGTTCATTAATTCCCGAGGCTAAATGATGCCTATTCATCAGAGTCCTTCAGGTTCCAAGTTTGATTCCCAATTATCCTATTGTGATGGGAAAAAATTCAGACATGAATTAGTTTAATCAGGAAATAACAAAAGAAAGAATTGTGTGTACTCCTTTCTCATTTGAAATGTGTTGAAAAGACTCCAGTAGAGCTTTAGGCAGTGTTTCCAAAATCAAGGTTAACAAGTATTCCTTATCCTTTTAATGCTTTTCAGCATTCTTGACACTATGTTGGAAAGTCTGTCTCCTATAATCTTGGAAAGAAATCAGTAACACCCAAGGGTTACTTCTACCTTGCTCAATGGTTCTAATGATTAAGATGTTTCTCTAACTGTTTCACACAGAACTTGCTATCTTAGAGTCTCTTAAATCATTCGTTTCTTTCAAAATTTCAAATATATTTAGCTAGTTGCAAAGACAATAAAAAAATATAAAATGGAATGGAATACAATACATGCAGAGAAAAATAAGATAATATGACAAATCAACTTTTTAGTTTTACTTTCAAATAACTAATGCACACAGAAAATAACTTTAACAATAATACTGCAGAGGATTACTATTAATAAATTGCTAAAGAGAATAACTGTAGAGTAGCAGCTGTTGAAAGGTGTCAAATACCTTTCTTTTGAGGATTCGATTGTCCCGCTGGGAGAGCTCCGGTGCAAGGATAAGGACAACTGCTTGAAAGCTGGATCTTTTTATTTTTCAGGAAGGCGGAGAACAGCGAGAAGTCTGCGTTCCTGGGCTAGCTAGCTTCTTGGTAAGCCCCTGGTTTTTTATACCCTTTTCTCCCTTTGTAAGTTGATTTTGTGTGAGTGTTTGTATTTGTGCCTAATGTTTCAAATCCTGTTTGAGTTTGTCTTTATTTCCATTGGAGGGCAAACTCCGCGGGGTGCAGAAGGCAAACTCTGTGGGGTAGCCAGATTGTATTATTAGCTTTCTGTAATCTCTTTTAGCTTTAAGATAGTTTTTCATATTTGTTCTGTGGCAATCTCCTGTCTGTCCCTTTTGTAATTTATATTTTGTGTCTTTTGTCTGTTTGTTTTGCTTATTTGGTACGTCCTGTGTTTGTAAGGGTTTTCTAAATTATCTTTTGTTTCCTTTTCCTATTTGTCTAGTTTTCTTAATTACTTAGGCTTTTGTCTATAGGGATTCTTTAATACTTTTTATTTGATTCTTTTTCCTATGTAAGTTTGTTTTCTGGCTGACCTGATGTTCCCCTTGGGCTTTTCCTGTTTTTTTGTGACACTACTGCCTTCGTGAAATTCCCTTTCCATACAGCTGTAGTTTAAAATAGGTGGTTCCTAAAAATTAAGATATTAAAAGCACAGTTTTGAACTGTTCTTATGAGAAAAGAAAATGAAATACTCTAGAAAAGTTGTGTGACTCAGCAGAAAACTCAAAGAAGATCTGAAAATAAAAAAAGGCCTGCATGACACCTTACAACTTTATGATTTCTAACCCTAGATCATCTTTCCAAAGTGGTATATGTTGTGTTTGGTATGTCTGTCTTTTTTCTGCCTGATGCAAAGACAGGATACTACATTTTTTAAAAGACATTTCTACAGTATATATCTAGTTTCTGGTTATTTCGCATGCTTTCTTTTATAAAGCTTACATTCTCTATTGTACTTGAATTTACAAATGGACCAGGCAAAAATCAGTCTGATTTCCTGCTTTAGCAAATTTGCATCACATAATAAACAATATGTTCATACACAATGATTTTTTAAAAGTTCTATGCATATAAAAATAAACATGTTTTAGGATATGTACATATTACTGATACAAGAATCCTTTTACCTTTCAACATTTCCATTAGAAATATTGGGATGAAATATTGAGATGGGGGTGGGAGTAGTGGTTGGAGGAATGTTATATCATAACTGTGTATCATATATTATTTAATATGAGCAGAGATAAGTCAAAAATAGTGTTAAATATTTGTTAAATTCTAGCTAAGTTGGTATATAATTTCATTTTCATTTGTATATTTTATTTACTTGATTTTTTTTTCAAAACCAAAACAAATTTGATACCATTGATAGCATTTATTAATTCTGCTATGAACCATATCTAATTACCAAAATTATATTATAACTGCTGGTCTATTTTATTAAACTGTAGGCATCGTTTGAGGCACTTCTAACTTAACTTTGTCCCAGTGTCTTCATTGGACCCACACTTTAAGTCATCTATCCTAATTGTAAAATATAGTAAAGTCAAATCTAGAGCCTTGCAATGTTATTGGTCTTTAGCAAATAAAAAATCCTCTGTTTTACAGTTGTTTGCATTTGTTTGAAAATCAGTGAAACATAAAATTCAAAATAGACTTTCATCATTCCTGAAAGGGATAGAAGGATAGAAGTCATGCAAAGTATTAATATCACTTTATAAAACCTTAGTAAGACCATACTTAGAATACTGCATCCAGTTTTGGTCACTATATTATAAAAAAGATGTAGAGACTCTGGAAAGGGTGCAGAGAAAAGCAACAAAGATGATTAAGGGACTGGAGGCGAAAACATATGAAAAACTGTTGCATGAATTGGATTTGTCTAATCAAGTGAAAAGAAGGACTGGGGTGACATGATAGTAGTGTTCCAATATTTCAGGGGCTGCCACAAAGAAGAGAAGGTCAATCTATTTTCCAATGCACTTGAAGGCAGGACACAAAACAATGGATAGAAACTAATCAAGGAGAGAAGCAACCTACAAATTTCCTAACAGTGAGAACAATTACGGTAACCAGTGGAATGGCTTGCCTTCAGTGTGTGCTCCATTAGTTGAGGCTTTTAAGAAGAGACTGGACAGCAATTTGTCTGAAATGGTATAGGATCTCTTGTTTGCATAGGGGTTTGGACTAGAAGGCCTTCAAGATCCCTTCCAACTCTGTTATTCTGTTATTCTCTGGATATTCCATAACTTCCTGGATCTACTGTTATCTATACAGCAGTTGGGAGCTCTCATTACCGAGATTTGGAGGATGGAATTCTGGTGTAGATTTGGGTCACTTTTGCACTATCCAAGACAACCCACATTCTTCTGGCAGGATTCAGTCATGCCTCCTTCCACTCCTCAAGTGGAGTTTCAAGTGCTGTTTTGGTGCTATTGAGTCATATATATTTCAATAATAGAACTATTATAACTGATCAGTCAAAGTGGACTAAATCTGTATAATTTACATCCTCCCACACCCTGAAACATGTACATATATATTGTCCTTCGATCTCTGACTAGGGAGAAGGGAAATCAAACAGACAATCTATGGCTATCTTGGGATAGCCACCAGCCATTTTTACTGCATACCTATGAATAGCTGTACCATATTTATTTTAAATTCCCATTCCTGCATAATTGAGGCTACCCACCACTAATAACTACATTAAAACAACAACAATAACAACAACAATAACAACAACAGAATGAAATCTGAAATGGTAGCCTCGTTAGAAAATAACTACAATCAGGCTAGTTTATACAATGGCATTCACTGTACCTCTCCATGCTGACATTGCTTTTATTATGTGTACTTGATATCAGAATAGTTGAATCTGTTGAAATAAGGTGGAAAAGAGAGTAGATCCAACGGCTAGAAATCCTTGGGCGTAAAAGGATTAAAAATCCTACCAAAGATGACATTGCAAACAATTCTTATTAGAATGAAAAATGGGAGACATCCAAGAAAAACTTACATTCTTCTACATTTCTGAAAAGAAAGAGAGACATTTAAAGAGACTTTAAAGGGCTTACAAGTGGTGGGATTCAAATTTTTTTACTACCATTTCTGTGGGCGTGGCTTGGTGGGCGTGGCAGGGGAAGGATACTGTAAAATCTCCAGTCAGAGGTGGTATTTGCTGGTTCTCCGAACTATTCAAAATTTCCGCTACCGCTTCTCCAGAACTGGTCAGAACCTGCTGAATATCACCTCTGCTTACAACCAAACAAGAAGACAAGGCAATCACCAGAAACTGCAGATATTGTATCAGAAAGCCTAAAGCTCAGAATAAGCTGAGACTTGCAAAAGAAAAAAGCCACAAACAACCACAAAGACATTTTGGGCACACCAGAAAGCAAGGCAAAGGAAAAGAAACTGTGAGTCTGTTGGGTGGGGAAAATGCTGAACTGATAATAGGGAGTATCAGTAATATAGAATGTCTTAATTTGTTCTCTCAGAAAGTTAATGCTGTACCTGACCATAGTTATTCCACCATAGAAGGGAGTGAGCTGCAGCTTAGGGCAGACAAAGAATGAATAAAAGAACATTTAGATGGTGTTAATGAATTCAACTCTCCAGGGCCAAATGACTCACATCCTTGGATATGGATAGAACTACAACAGGGGAGCAGAGTTTGCAAAGATGCAAATTCTACTTTTTGAAAAAGTCCGTTGAATTGGTAAGATCATAGAAAACTGAAAAGAGCTAATGTTGCCCTTTTTTTCCTATCAAAAAGAAGATGGAGGAACTGGGAAATTATAGACTTATCAGCTTGACATCTACTGTTTATAAGCAAGATCCTGGAGCAGAGTATTAAAAGGTACGTTTGTGAACATTTGGATAGGAATGCAATAATAAACAAGAACCAACATGAGTTATTTTTCACAACAAATTATATCAGATTAAGCTGATCTCCCCTTTCAACATAATTGCTAGCTAAATAAATTGGGAAAATGCATTAGACACAGAGAATACCTTGACCTCAACAAAAAACATTCAGTGAATTCTCTTATGGTGTCCTCATGAATGAAATGAGTTAGAGGGTACAACTATTAATGAATGACCACACCCAGAGAGTATTCATAAATGGTTCAATTTCAGATTGGAAAGTAGCATTGAATTGCATATCATGGGGTCTATTAGGTTTTGGGCTATTGAACATGGATGAAAGGGTTGAAGGAATGATATGCAAATTACTTAAAACCAGAAAAAGTAGTTAACACTTTGGAACAGAAAATGTGTAAATCTTTTTTGAATTTTCTCTGGAAGGCTTGATCAAAATGTACAGACAGATATGCAATGATCTCCATCTGGGCAAAAGTATATATGTAAAAAAGAATTGGGTTTTGCTAGTAGGTTGCAAACATCAGCTAACGGTATAATGGTAAGAAGGCAAATGCTGTTTTGGAATATCCAGATCATAGGAAGTTATTGTCTCATTCTACTCTGTTTTGGACAGGGTCACTTAGAATACCATATCCATTGCTGGGCACCACAGTGCAAGAATGACATCAAGAGACTGAAGTTACTTCAGAGGAAGTCTGCCAAGGTGTTAAGGAGACTGGAAAGAAAGCCATATCAGGAACAGTAAAAGGAAATGGGTATGTTTAGCTTGCAGAGGAGAAGACTGAGAGGAGATGTGTTAACAATTTCATACATTTAAAGAGTTGTCATGTAGAAGTGGGAGTGAAGCTGATTTAGGTTAGATAGCAGAAGTCTTGACAGTACAAGATGTCAACCAGTGAAATAAATTGCCTCATTAATTGAGTTCTTCAAACAGAGCTTGGAGAGATTTAGTGCCATTACTTTTCCACCTTTATGCATCTACAGGTAGCCAACTAGGTGTTCTGTTTCAAGTAATCAGGTCCCTCCTGGATAAGGAGGATGGGAGCCTTAGTAGCTTCTCTGTGAGGAATTGTGAGGAAGATTGCAGGCATCTGTCAGGCAGAATCACTCAACTTCGTTTGGAGTTGGAATCTGTGTTAACTGTCCAGTTGGCGAATCCAGAAAAAGGAACCCCTGGGACATTATTTTACCAAAAGTATAAAACTTTACTGAATAAACCACATTGGCAGAGAAGAAGCAAAACCAACTCTGAGTTTCCCATGCCAAAGAAAGTGTAGTTAATTCCCCCTTTTCCCATAGTCTAAAACATCTACCAATCAATTTTGTCCGTTTTGTTATGGGAAACAGCCAGTCACACGGGGAGTTGACATCTGCTTGGTGTGTCCTTGAGATGCCAGCAATGTCTCATGGTGCTGACAGATGTTTGAATACCATTCTCCCACCTTGCATTCCAACCCCCCTCCCTGTTATTGTCAAGCTGAGAACGAAGGAAAAATGTTGGGGAAAGTGAAAATCAGTCTTGAAATGCAGACACCCTGGAAGAAGGGTAGACCTGAAACAATAATAAACATATATACACATTATTACTTACAAACCAATTACTGCTGCATTCCCTATTGGGGCTGCTGAGGGTACTTAGTATGAAACTTCTTAACTAACTTTGCAGCCCTAACATCTGGAGCAACCACTCACTCAGCAACTGTTAATGGGTAGCCCTTCAACAGTACTAGATATTGTAACTTACCCTTGCGATATCTGGAATCAAGAATCTTTTTGACCTCATAGTAGTGCTCTCCCTTGACTAGGATGGGAAGTAGTTCTCTGACTGGTTTCAACCCAGAGTCCCAAAAGGGTTTATCAAAAGACTACAATGAAATACTGGATGAACCTGCCTGAGGCTATTTGGCAAAGTCAGTTCCACTCTCACTGGATTTATGATCTAGATTATTTGGAAAGGCCCTATGTATTTGAGACCTAATGTTTTACAAGCTTGTCTCAGGTTTAAATATTTTGTGGACAAATACACCTTATCCCCCACTCTAAACTCTCCCTGGGTGGGGGGATCTTCTCCAATCAGCTTGCCTCTTTTTATTTTCCCTAGCCTTATTCAGCACCTTGGTGCCTCATGTGGCTTTCAGAGTATCTATCCACTCAGCTGAGCATGGAGCTTCCTGTGGGGGCTCTGGCATGTGCATTAATTAAGTCCCTGTGGCCACCTTGGAAGGGCTAAAGCACTGTTATATGCCACCCCCGTGAAAGGCAGGAGCTCTGCCCAATTAGTTTGGTGGTAATTTACATAACAGTTCAGGTATTGCTCTATTAGTGCATTCAGAAGCTCCATTGGTACTAGGATGATAGGTGGAGCAGAGCCTTTGGAGGTGACAGACACAGGTCTGATACATGTTATATGGGAGAAGCTTGAATCAGTTGCTCTTGAAGAAGGATTCTTGGGGTGATAATATCCAATTTTATATCTCTACCCATACAGAGGTGTTGCTGGCCGAGTGCTGGCTGAGTGCCCAGCAGTTGTAAGGATCTGGATGAGGAGGAACTGGCTTCAACAACCCTGGCAAGAAGGAGTTGGGTATAGGTTTTTGCTCCCTCACCAGGTCCAGATGATATTTCATCTTTAGTTCTGGATGGGATAGAAACTCCCTGGACTGTGCTGCTATACAACTTTGGGGGTCCCCCTGGACAAAGCTTCTGCTTAAAGAGCAGGTGGCAACCATGGCAGGAGGTGTTGCCTTTGCACAGATTTGTCTAGGATCGTTTTCTGGACTGGGGTGCCTTGGTCATGGTCATTCCTTGATCACCTCCTGTTTTGATTACTTCAATGCATTTTACATGGGGCTGCCCTCAAAGAGCACCCAGAAACTTCTATTGGTCCAGAACATGACAGTGCACATTGTGATAAGAGCCCCTGGTGTATTCAGTTCCTTATTGAATAGATCCGTGATGGCGAACCTATGGCACACGTACCAGAAGTGGCACACAGAGCCATTTTTGCTGGCATGCAAGCTGTCACCTAGAACAAATCCACTGCGCATGTGTGCGCGTGCCTCCTGCCAGCCAGCTGATTGTTGGGTATCTGCCACGCATGGGTGGGGGGGCATGTGGTGGTCATGCATGCATGCACAAAGGCGGGGGGTCACACACACAGAGCACACAGGGCGGGGCGCACATGCATGCGCAAGGGTGGGGGGTCACACGTGCATTGCATTATGGATGTAGACATGCATGTGTGCATGCACACACACTTTTGGCCCTTTTTTTCTGATACAGAAAAAAAGCTTCCATGTGAGTCTGAGAAAAATGAGTTATTGTTTAAAAAGTTGTGTTAACTTTAATGAGAAAATTAAGGTATCCATTAGTCCTGATGTCAACAAGCATGGGTAAGGTAGTGTGACCTAGAGACTGGAAAGTTTGGTGTTTATACCAAGCCTGAGAAGGTTGTACAAAAGAATGTGCAGGTTACCAAACCATTGCATTAATTCTTCACAAAAACACAGTTTTGCTTCAAACATATGGAGCCAAACATATGGAGAAAAATGTAAAATGAGTGGGCTTGTTTAAAAAACGGCAAGGGATACAAGATCAGAGAACTAATATAAACCAGATAATAAAGAACAAAAGAACATAAAAAGTTTCCTTTTTCTTCATTGACTGCAACAAGCATTTTGTTGACTTTGTTGATCATGTCAGAATGTGGAAAATATTGAGGTTAATGAATGGGTGCCAGAACACCTGATTATTCTTCTGAGGAATCTTTATGATAAACAAGAAATTATGGTAAGAATTAAAATCAGAGATCAGAATATGAAAGGGAATGAAACAAAGATGTATATTGTCTGTATAACTTGTACAATCATTATATGTAACAATGATAGGATCATGGAAGAGATGAAAGTACACCCAGAATTGGAAATTAAAACAATAAATATATGAGTTATGCATATGATATAATTTTGCTGGCAAAAAGTAAAGAAGACTTACAAGAACATATAATAAACATAATAGAAAATCATATAGGCAAAATATGTTTGTGAAATATACTATAAATACAATAAATAAAAAATAAAATAGACAAAATAGACATAGAACTAATTGGAGATTGTAACCACCTAAAGATAATCTCCAACATATCTTTCATCCCTTCCATTTTATGGAGATTTTTTTGTAAATTGATAATTAATTAAAATATACAGTATATCAGTTTACATGCATAATGGACTTACAATAAAGAAGTGAAGTTAAACTGGTAGGTTGGTTTTCTTTTGTATTTCCTTTCAAGGATATTTATGAAAAAGCACAGCAGTGGTAAAGAAGAGATTAATTCCAGGGAGAATGCAAAAGACAGAATTTGTTTCACTTAAAAAAGAATAGTTAAAGCAATAGTTTTGTTTTGTTTTTTGCTTTGCTTTAATAGTGAAAAAGCAGTGGTGGTGCAATGGTTAGAATCTGCCTGTCCAATAAGATGTAGTGATGAGAACAAGTTGCTCCCAAATTTGAGGGAAGACCACCTAAAATGACCTTGTTCTCAAATCTTCTCAATGATGGCCCCCTATCTCTGGAACCACCAATCCCCACAAATGTGCCCTACTCCCGTGCTATTAGATATGAAAACATGGCTCTTCACAGAGGTATATGGAAATGTCTTAGGCCTCATTAATGTTTATGTCCTTGGATTTTTTAAATATGTTACTAACTGCTTGTATTTCTTACTATTTATACAGTAATTTTATGGGACTACTTAGAAGCCACTCAAACCCATAAACAAAAGAAAGATAGGTATAAGTAAGTTGAAAGTATTATTGCACAGTTGGTTCTGGATATTTCTTTTATGCAGAAGAGATGAATTAAAATTAAACCTCAGCATGGTAGTTAGTATAATTCAGTATTATATACAGTATTCATACATGTTTTCAAAATCATAAATATTAGATAATTTTTAACCTCTCTCCAACCCAATCCTTAGAAGAATCCTACATATAGAGGTGTTTTTCTCCGGAACTGGTCCTGAGTCCTCTAATTTTTCAAGCCTAACTGGATGATTGCCTAAAAGCATAAGCTAAGGAAGCCTTTCTGTTTGATTTTGAAGAAAAAAGAACGAATTATTCTTCATTCAGATCATTATGGCAAGATCTGACCAAAACCAATATCTTCAATGAGTTTTCCAGTCAATTATTTCTTGGGTTTACACATTGCACTAGAAAAATATGGTGACTTTCTCTGGCTTAATGTTCATACAACCAGGGGTGAGATGCTACCGGTTCTGCCTGACTCTATAGAACCAGTAGCTCTGAAGAGCAGCAAACACCAAACTGGTTCTGTGTCTGCTGCTGTTTGGCCCACCCGCCTGCCCGGACTCTTACCTGACCTTTATTTCCTGCTTTTTCAACCTCAGCTGCTTTGTGTGGCACAGCTGAGGTTGAAAAAGCAGGAAAAAAGTGGCTTTTCAAACGCTGAGCACCTGCGCACAGCGCTTTTCAGCTGTCTGGGCAGCAGAGTTTAAGGTTTTTTACATGCGCACACAAAACATAGTCACTGAACTGGTAGTAACACTGGCTGAATCCCACCCCTGCATGCAACCATTGCTCAACTAAGGACGCCTCTGTAATATAGGGAAACCTTTCCCTACATAGAGATTAAACTCAAGGTTTGAATCAGAGACTTCTGAAGGCAAACATATGCTTAATAAATGAATTACAGTTGTTATAATAGAATGTTGTCAAGGCCACCTGTTTTAGCTGCTGTTACAAGGAAATAAATCAAGGTTTTGTCATCTTCGAAGACAGTAATTTTCAAACATCATCAGACCAAGATAGAATACAGATTAATGTGTGAGCATAATCCAGCAGTTCATTTTTTATTTTCCCTGTCAAGATTTTTGCTAAGTTTAGAAATCATTCAAAGACTGGGATCTTAAAGTTGTCTGCTCTGCACACATATTTAGAAAGGATTCTAGATTTAATTCCTCTCCCTCAAATCAGGACACACTTTTTAAACATATAAAATACTTCTGCTTGTCACTATATTCTTGTCAGACTACGTCAACACACATTTTATTAATTTAGTAGGCTTCCAAGTTATTTTACCGTATTCAAACACTGGTGGATATTAATAACTCTGTAATCTTGATCATAATCATAGGTGTGTCTATGTTTTGCAAGTCTATAGTTTGCAGCAGCTGCCTCCAAGCTGACCAGTAGCTAAGGGTTGGTCTCTAATCTTAGTATGTATCCACAAAAGTAAAAATGACTTGCTGGTCCCCTTCTACAAGCCATGCATCTACAGTACATTTGTCTAACAGTTTGGAATTCAAATTCCTTTCATGGCTGCCTTATGAGAGATAGCATTGAAGGAAGACCAATTGTTAAAAAAAAGTTCCATGGCAAAGTAGTAGTAGACCTGTTGATGAAAGATTTAATGATTGGTGGCAGTCAAGATGTTGTGGCATACATCAACTATTTTTATGTCTAGAATCTTTCTGAGGACTGATAAAGTTGCTAAACTCTTCTAAATTGTGGAGATGAAGTGAAGGCCCTAAAAAATAATAATAAATAGGGAGAAATGAAGACATTTGGAACGTCATAATGTTTCCATTTTAAAAAATTGACATTTTACAGTATAGAAGTCCTTTTTCCTCATCTAATTTTCTTTTTCATATTATCCCTCATCTATTTTGTTATAGGGCATTCAACTTGTTAAATATATTAAAATATTGTTTAGTTTCTCTGTTTTGAGTCACTAAGGCTGCAATGTGCACTTACTAAAATTTCCTTAAGGAACCACAAAAGTTAAAAGTTGAAAAAATATAAACCAGACCCAATTTAGATCACTGTGGTTAGCATGGGTACAACAAACATTAATTGTTAGGTATACCAAGGCTCAATTGGCTCAAGAAACCAGAACCTTAATTATGGTTCTTCTGGAATATTATTTCACTCTTAGAGAGCATGACAGAGCAGGGTCAAAAGGCTAAAATATCCAAATTCCAGCAACTGTCAGCCTAGGTGGCATGCATTCAGAAACCTTCATATTGTTTCATTTTGCTGCAAACATACTGCAGATTTGGAAGCTGCAAATGGTGATTTGGTCTGTCCAGATGTTCTGGAGCTATATATCTCAGATTTTCCAGCCAAAAGCCTTAGTGGGAAGCTGGCATTTTATTATAAATCCAAGATGATGGAAGTCAAGATAGACCATTAACATTAAATGCAAATTTCTGATTTTTCATCTTTCAACTTACTATTCCTATCTAACCATTCTTTATGATAAATTTTGTAGTGGTCTTTTTTTTTTTGACCACCTGGCTGGAGAATTCTGGGAATCGAAGTTCACCAGTCTTAAAGGTGCCAAGTTTGGGGACTCCTGGCTTAATAGGATATGTACATTGTGTTATTGGAGATCATGCTTCGTTATACACTGCTCAAAAAAATAAAGGGAACACTTAAACAACACAATGTAACTCCAAGTCAATCACACTTCTGTGAAATCAAACTGTCCACTTAGGTAGCAGCACTGATTGACAATCAATTTCACACGCTGTTGTGCAAATGGAATAGACAAGAGGTGGAAAGCATAGGCAGTTAGCAAGACATCCCCAATAAAGGAGTGGTTCTGCAGGTGGTGACCACAGACCACTTCTCAGTTCCTATGCTTTCTGGCTGATGGTTTGGTCACTTTTGAATACTGGCGGTGCTTTCACTCTAGTGGTAGCATGAGACAGAGTCTACAACCCACACAAGTGGCTCAGGGAGTGCAGCTCATCCAGGATGGCACATCAATGCGAGCTGTGGCAAGAAGGTTTGCTGTGTCTGTCAGCATAATGTCCAGAGCATGGAGGCACTACCAAGAGACAGGCCAGTACATCAGGAGATGTGGAGGAGGCCGTAGGAGGGCAACAACCCAGCATCAGGACCACTACCTCTGCCATTGTGCAAGGAGGGACAGGAGGAGCACTGCCAGAGTCCTGCAGAATGACCTCCAGTGGGCCACAAATGTGCATGTGGCTGCTCAAACAGTCAGAAACAGACTCCATGAGGGTGGTATGAGGGCCCAACGTCCACAGGTGGGGGTTTTGCTTACAGCCCAACACCATGCAGGATGTTTGGCATTTGCCAGAGAACATCAAGGTTGGCAAATTCACCACTGGTGCCCTGTGCTCTTCACAGATGAAAGCAGGTTCACACTGAGCACATGTGACAGACGTAACAGGGTCTGGAGACGCCATGGAGAACATTCTGCTGCCTAGAACGTCCTCCAGCATGACCGGTTTGGCAGTGGATCAGTAATGGTGTGGGGTGGCATTTCGCCAGAGGTAGCCTGACTGCCATTAGGTACCGAGATGAGATCCTCAGACCCCTTGTGAGACCATATGCTGGTGGTGTTGGCCTGGGTTCCTCCTAATGCAAGACAATGCTAGACCTCATGTGGCTGGAATGTGTCAGCAGTTCCTGCAAGATGAAGGTATTGATGCTATGGACTGGCCCGCCCATTCCCCAGACCTGAATCCAATTGAGCACATCTGGGACATCATGTGTTGCTCCATCCATCAACGCCACGTTGCACCACAGACTGTCCAAGAGTTGGGGGGATGCTTTAGTCCAGGTGTGGGAGAAGATCCCTTAGGAGACCATCCTCCACCTTATCAGGAGCATGCCCAGGCGTTGTAGGGAGGTCATACAGGCACATGGAGACCACACACACTACTGAGCCTCATTTTGACTTGTTTTAAGGACATTACATCAAAGTTGGATCAGCCTGTAGTGTTTTTTTCCACTTGAATTTTGAATGTAACTCCAAATCCAGACCTCCATGGGTTGCTAAATTTGATTTCCATTGATAATTTTTGTGTGATTTTGTTGTCAGCACATTCAACTATGTAATGAACAAAGTATTTAATAAGAATATTTCATTCATTCAGATCTAGGAGGTCTTATTTTTGTGTTCCCTTTATTTTTTTGAGCAGTGTACTTAGAGGGGCCTTCCTGCTATTGCAGAAAAAAGAGGCTAACAGGAGTAGCAGGAGTGGAGGAGGGAGAGAGTTATGTGGAACACTTGCAACTGAGCTCTCCATGTCTGTATTGCCTCATCACAGCTCCTGTACTGTAGCAGCCATTTGGAATTTCTGAGCATATTAATGATGTGCCTTTGGCTATGTTGTCCAATGCGGTTGCCTCACTGATTCTGTTCCATATAGGGTATCAAACTGGCTGCGTCCTAATGTGAGAAAGCCCTCATCTTCTTCGTGACAGCAGGTGCGTATTATTGACTGGCTGCGGGCAGAAAGTCAACAAATGCAGGAATTTCATGAGTTTCCTCTGATCTGAAAAGGTGCTTCAGAGTATACAGGGGAGATGTAAAGCACCTTTTTGGAATCAGATCTAAAGCACCTCACAGCTGTAATCATTGCTTACCTTGGTCTGATTTGCTTCATTATATAAAATGGCAATGTGGGTAATTCCCTGATATGTCAGGATATATATGCCCACAAAAGCAAAGCAATTATTCTTTAGGTTATCTATCTGGATTGATGTTTTCTCTATATCGGAGAGTCATAGCTCTAAAAATTAACAACCAAATGAAAATTAAATAAACTCTGAAAACATCTCAGTTGAAGAAGAACAGGTGATATCTGCAGTGGATTTTATAAGGATGTCCAGCTCTGTCAGACCACTGGAGAAGTGACAATAAGCAGAGAAAAGTGTATGAAGGACTCCAGAAGCAACATCTTGTTTTTATTCAGTTCTCTTTTGAGTCATTAACAGTCAGGCGCCAGTAGTGCTGAAACTTATCATTATTATAGCCACAAATGGGCTTTGATTCCTAAAGGAAGACTTTATCCTTTAGCTGGCCTTAGAAGAGATGAAGAAGGGGGAAAAAATGCCATAAAAGCAAAAAAATAAACTTTGGGAGGCAAGGGGAAATACAGAGTGAAATATAAAATGAAATTATTAAACCTTGATCTAACATAGCAAGCATAACTAAGTAGCCCATTTCATGGCAAAAGAAAACAGAGAGATAACAGTATCCAGAAATTCTAATTATATTTGAGGACCAGAACAAGAAATGTTAGGCACCATTTCTCTGTTTTTCCTGCTTCTACTACCCTTCCCTAAAATGTTTCCTGTATCAAATGTTTATAATTTTCTGGGGTGGAAAGTACACATTCTTCTATATCTTGCCGAATTATAGCTTCATGCAGACCTACTTTGCTCAATTAACATTGAGGTATTTAATATTCCAGTGATATCTGGAAGGGAGTCACCTAACTGGGAGTTGTTCTTTTCTTTAACCTTAGTGGGCCTGAAGACAAAACCCTATTCAACTTCTGAACAACCTTTTCTCCTCAGGGACAGAATGGAAGCAAGGTTTCCCACTCTTTTTGTTCACATGGAAAAGGGAACTGCTTTTTCATGTGCAGCAGGAAAGGAAATTGCTTCCAACCTCTTTGCTGCACATGAGGAAAAAGAATTGTCTCTACCTGCTCCAGCATTGAGAGACAAAGTCTTGCTGAGCTATCTTAGCCACAGGGAGGACTTTAATCCAATCTGCAGCAGAAAAGTGCGGAGAGATTTGTCAGCATTGGGGGAAGATGGTGGCCTAATGAAATAAGAGTTTGGGCCTGGGAATAGGAACATATACAGGGAAGGTTAAAAAAATCAAGATGGGAAACACTTCTTGCACGATAGAAATCCAACCCCCTTTTGTGTGCATGGGGGAAAAATCTCTGGAGGTCCATAGTCCTTGCTCTACAATCTGGAAATGTCTCCATAAGTGATCTATATTTCTGAACTTTCTTGTATCTGGCAGAGGAAGTGACTGTTCTAGCAGCTATTGGTGCTGGGTGCTACTCAAATGGTAAAAATGTACAGTTTTAGGCTGTGCTTGCAGAACTCAGAGCCTGTGATTTATTTGATGATAGTTTACTAAATTAATTCAATTGATTCATACAATTCACTAAACTATAAACAGGACAACCACGTTCTAGTTTACATAAAAGTGTACTATAAAATAAGTAAATAACAAGGCTCAAAAACTTCACAAGTAGGTCTATGCCTAGTGCTCTTCAGTCAGGAGGACACATTGATATTAGGGATGTTCCAAAAATGATGCTCAAGAATTTTCCAGGAGAAGCTAGGATTGGAGGAATCCAAAGCATTTCTATTTTCTCAGACATTTCCTTAGAAAAAGAAAAAGGTTAGGACACCTACAGCCATGGAACTAGGATTATCTAGCTTCCAATAAAAGCAATGAGATGGAAGAGATAAAATGGAAAGAAAAACCATTAAAATGGTTTTCTATTTTATATTCTGCTTGTGCAAATTGACAAAACATACAATAAATCAGATTATTGTTTTCTATTCTGATTCCTTAGCTGATCAACAATTCATTCCTGACTGCTAACAAGATTTTTTAAAAATACATAAAGAATGATTACAAGAAAAACACCCACACACTACAGTATTGGGGACAAAAACTCACAAACCCTTAAATTTAAATTAGGCTCAAGCTGTATCCCATGTGAGTTCTAAGATACTAGAAACCAGATCTTCAGAGTTTTTCTAAAGGCCAGCAGAGTTGGAGGCATTCAAATCTCTGGGGAAAGCTACTCCACAGGATTGGCACAGTGATAAAGCATGCCTTCTGGATCTCCTTAAGTGACACTGCTTACTAGACAGAACTTGGAGCACACCAGCCCTGTCTAATATGGTTATATAATCAGAGATAATTCACCATAGTTGTGGTTAATTTTCAAAATGTTCCTGATAATCAAGGCATGAAATGAAGCCTGGATTCATAAATTGTAATAACCCACACATTACTTAACCCATGATCTGTTGGATAAGCCTTAATTGGTTGAGTACCTAAAACATGCCAAGCCAAAGCCAACCAGACATATTATTGCTTAAAATGATGAATGAAGTTGCTACACTTATATTGTTGACAGATCTAGATGATAGTCTTGAAAATACAGAGAAACAAAGTTTTTGATTATACAATGAAGAGTTGGGTTTACACGTCACATTAAGTTAGCTTTTCCCAGCCTCAGTACCTTCCAAATGTATGGGCTTCTGAGAATTCCAGGATTTGAAGTCCAAATTCTGGACAGTGTCTAGATTGGAAGAGGCTACACTTAGACATAATGTATAGGGTTTTAAAAATCTACCATAATGGTGAAACAAGGCATGGCTTTGAGTAATGTACAAATTCAACATTTTTAGTAAGGTCAGCAAAGGGGAAGAATATGTCAGTTTTCTGGTATTTACTTTGCATTTTACTAGAATCCAGAGGTCTAGCAATTAAAGCCAGGTGCCAAATACGGTCTTTGGGCTTTTCCTCAGTGGTTTAACATGCTATAGCTCTTCTCTGGCAATAAAAATAATTGCTATATGATGGGTATTATGGACTATGGCTTCCATTCTGCATTTACAGGATCTTGCCTAGCCAAAATATGATAGGGTATCTATAGTTTTCAGACAAAGATTGGTTAATATAAAATCAGTGATGCCTGGTATATCTTGCTGACCATCAACTTAAGCTGTTGCTAATCTTAAGCATCTTTGCATACCTCATTTCATACTCTAAACAGTTAACTTGATTCCATTCTCTGTTAAAGGGTGGTTAAATATTTATATTTTAGTATCTTGTTGCTGTGGTGGGCCTTTTTTGACATGCAGAAAAACCACGAAGAGCAAAATACTGTTTATATCTTGGATTAGTGACAAGATATGGTCAATATTATGTGTTGAAGAGGGAATTGTTGGAAGAAATGTCCATCTGGGCTCAGTTCCTAGTGGGAAGAAGACACTGGAAACATGGAGACTGCTTGGAAGGATGGTTTAATGGTGAACCAAGGTATCTGCTGGGGGCAGGGAACTGGGGTCTTTTGTTTCTGTTTCCTTTAAGATTTTTATTTCTCTTTTAGGGGAAATATTCTGCCTTTTTAATATTTCCTAAAACATTTCATTCTTCTATGAGCGGGATGGGTGCTAACTTTCTCGGAATATTGGTATTGCCATGGCATTCTTGTGTCAGTTTTAGCTAGAAATGAAATATTATTGTCTATGAGATAGAAGCAGTCCCTGATTTATGAGAGTTTAATGTTGGTTCAAAGTAGCAATGGCCTTGGAAAAAGTGATTTATAACTGTACCTGCACTTACAACCATCCCCTTACCCCCATGTTCACGTGATTGCAATATGGATGCTTGGCAGTCGGCTTGCATTTATGACCAGTTGCTGCATCCTGCAGTCATGTGATCACATTTAATAACCTTTTTGCTGATTTCCGGCAAAAAATATCAATTAGGGAAATTGGATTAGCTTCATAACTATATGATTCGCTTAACAACCACGGTAAAATTGTCATAAAACCAGATCCAACTTGACATGATTGCAATGTCTTACAATGGAAATTTCAGTCCCAACTTGGTTGTAAGTTGAGGATTAACTGTACTTTTGATATTAAAAAATATAGGTATCTCTCAGCAATATAATTAAATTCATAATCCTATATGCACAAATCTATTCCTGGTTCTATATTCTACAAGTTTTCTTCCAATTCTATGGCTAGTTAAACTTAGAGGAAAAATATTATTTTTGTTTTCCGTGTTGATAAATGTTTTGGAATCCCCCCAAACTGGAGACACTCTGTTAGAAGACTCCAACCTATTTTTTGCCCAACTGATACAATAAGGGCAGTCTCATTGTGCCAACAATATAGCTGGACAGGTATTACATTTGTGATTGCTCGCTTCAAGATATTGAAGACTAAAGATCTAAAATGTTGGTAATTTCTTACAAACTTTGTGTACAATATCTCTAACACTGTCTAGAGTACTGTAGATGAAATTTGATGCGGTGCAGCACATAGATATGTTAAACAGAGAAGAAGAGATTTTTACTAGGGTGGGTGGAATCCTTTGAGCACATTTGATACAAATGAGAAAACAGATTGGCTCATTTGGGCATCTCAGAGAATAAGCAATAGCTGAATTTATATGTCCCCCTTAATGTCTAATTTTGGGAGGGTTCTTGGGACACTGAACCATGAACTAGCTACATGGTTGAGTACACAAAACATAAGGTAACAGATAATCAGAGTTGGAAGGGACCTTGTAGGTCATCTAGTCTAACCACTTACCCAAGCGGGAGACCCTACACCATTTCTGACAAATGGCACTCCAATCTCTTCTTGAAGGTCTCAAGTGATGGCGCTCCCACAACTTCCCAGGGCAAGCTGTTCCATTGGTTGATTGTTCTCACTGTCATAAAGTTTCTCCTTATTTCCAGGTTAAATCTCTCCTTGTTTAGTTTCCATCCATTGTTCCTTGTCTGGCATACCAGTGCTTTAGAAAATAGCTTGACCCCCTCGTCTCTGTGGCAGCCCCTCAAATATTGGAAGACCTCTATCATGCCTCCCCTGGTCCTTCTCTTCATTAGACTAGCCTAGCCCAGTTCCTGTAACCGTTCTTCGTATGTTTTAGTTTCCAGTCCCCTAATCATCCTGGTTGCTCTTCTCCGTACTTTTTCTAGAATCTCAACATCTTTTTAATAGTGTGGTGACCAAAACTGGACGCAGTACTCTAGGTGTGGTCTTACTAAGGCTTTATAGACTTGATCTCGATTGTATCCCTCTTGTAAAATGAAGTTGGCTAGATTGTGGTTCAAGGGCATCTTGTATGTGCTTATACTCAGAGCATCACCCATTTCAGCTGTCAAATATTGTAACTTAAAACATTGCAGAGCTATGGTTTTAAGGAGAGTGCATCTTCCTCTTCCGAATAAAACCATTACTGGCCATAACGGAGGACGAGGAAGCGCTGAACTACGCCTTCTACTACTGAAGCACTCTCGGTTGTGAAAAATGAAGCCTCTGCAAAAGTTGAAGCAAATCTCAAAAAAAGATTTATTTTATGAAGCAGCCGGTTGCCCGACCCGAGGAAGAGTCTGGGAGAAGAAGAGGAGGAGGAGGAGGAGGAGAAATTCCTGGTGCAACCTCGATCCTCTTCCTCCGGGATTCCGACGGCCGGGTCTTGTTTTCTGGCCGGAAGTCATTTTTCCTCGCGGCAGCGTCTGGTGTCCTAGAAACGGCCCGGCGGCCGAGAGCGGGAGGCGGTTGACAGGATGCTGAACGCGGATCGCCTCTCTCAGCCGGGGCTCGAGTATCTGGGTGAGGCTCCAGCGGGCGCGGCGGGAGGAGGAGGAGGAGGAGGGAGATGGAAGTAGCTTCTCCGCTGTCGCCGTGGGGCAAAGGTCGCCTTCCCGGGAGGGAGGGAGAAGTGATTCTGGGCTCCCTTTCCTTCGATCCTTTCTTGTCTGGGATGATGTGCCTACGGCGGAGCTCGCTTCCCCCGCGGCGCAGAGGACAATCACCTCGCCGTTTGCTGGCTTGGGAGGGCGGGGTTGGGGGCTGTCGGCTTGCCAGCCCTCGGGCCACTTGCCCTGGTCGGTATCTTCCTCTCCCGTCCGAGATGGAGATATCATCCTTTAAGGGCACTGGGACCGAGCAAGCGTATCAGTGGAAGTAACTTGCTCGCTCTCGGAGCTTGGGACGAAATTGTGCTGTGAAGGGAAAACTGGAAATTACTATTAATGTCACCATTTCGAAGAATAACCATTTGAAGTAATAAACATTTTCTTATATTGCAATAATATCACCCTGGAGGTGTCTGTAGGATTAAAGAAGACCCCCCCCCCACCTGTCCCCATGTACTTTTTGCTCCCTTCTCTCACCCCCCCCCCATCTTTTAACGATATATTATCATTTATTGCTTTATC
Source organism: Pseudonaja textilis (assembly GCF_049901715.1). NCBI lineage: Eukaryota > Metazoa > Chordata > Lepidosauria > Squamata > Elapidae > Pseudonaja > Pseudonaja textilis. The sequence goes on from NC_141990.1 coordinate 263,896,586, forward strand.
CTTTTAATGATTACTGGTTTTAATATTGGTAAGCTGCCCAGAATTGCCTCTAGATGAGACAGGTGGCACACAAAAGAAGAGAGAGAAAAGAGAGAGAGAAGGAAGGAAAGAAAGGAGGGAGGGAAGGAAGGAAGGAAGGAAGGGAGGAAGGAAGGCTATGTTACAATAACAGCCTAAATGAGTGATTGTTCATCACCTGGTTCTCTGGCAGTGGTGCTTCTGAGGAAGTGACCTGATTCACATATTGATAAGCCACAGTTTGTTGAACCATGGCACAGTTGTAAGAACTACCAGACACCTGTTTCTTGGGTTCACATAACCTTAAATTAAACAAAGTGTAGTACAATATGTTTTGGTGCAATATGAGAGCCCACCAATTGTGATTTCATTAGTAAATCATAGATCAGAAAATCATGGCTTAACACAATGTGGGAATCTAGTCACTATGCAGGAAATTTCATTTACCACTGTAAAATAGCTGTAAAATTGCTTAATATCTAAATGTTTTATAATTTTCATCCACACATCCCCTCCTAATGTTTACTCTATGTAACTGCACTTATTTAATTGGGTTATTGTGTTGTGTGAACTCTAATTATTTTGACTCAGGAATATACAAATTTTTCAAAATTATCTCAGTAGTTATGTATCCTACTTGAATTAGGATGTAGCAGTCAAGTTGTATCATCCAAACAAACTTAAAATGCTGTCCTGGCCTTTGAACATAGAGATGTGAGCCTAAAGAGGACCTGCTAAAATAGGAAATGCTAGGCATCATCATCATTATTCTATTTCCTTCTCTTCTTGAGTGTTGGCGAGAAAAGGAGTGAATTAGAAACAAAATTGGGGTGAAGATGGCTAATTTTTTCTACACCCCAGCCATCTAGTTGTCAGTTGAACAGATGGTTGGGATACCAGACCATTAGTCATCCTAATGCCTTTTACCAATTTTTTTGCCTGTAGATACTTAGGTTGACAGTCACCTAGAAGTGGTAGTGGGTTTTTGAGTGGATCAAAATCATTTTGAGTTCTCTGTATCAACAAAAAGTTAAAGCCAAATCAAAATTTGACATATCACCTTGGTCTTCACAGGCAAAACAATTAGAAAACCATAAAACAAGGATTACCTTATTAATACCTTATTTTCTCTCTATATAATAATTGTGTGACTTTAGGATGTGCTAAACAGAATTCCAATACAAGTTATGTGTGATATTAAGTATTATTAGGTTAGGGGAAAGAGTTAAAGGTGTCATACTCCAATTAGTGTACAGGAGAGGTTTTGTTTAAAGAGAAAAAATGAATGGATAGTTGAGAACAGACAAAGAATGATAAGTATTATGACTTGAACTGAGATAAGTAGAATAAAACTAAGAGAGTTAAAAAAAGGAAGAAGCTATATAGAAAATGGAAAACGGTAATAAGATATGGAATGATATATAAAAGGAACATGATTTTTGAAGTGGTGCCTGTACGATGAGTTTCAACCCGGGATCAAGCAACTTTCAGAAAAGATGTTTTATGTTTTTATGTCTTATGTCTTGTTTGTTTTTGTATTGGAAGAGAATAATGAAAATGTATAAGACAGATGGATATAAAAAATGTATACAATCTAAAGTTAAAGAGATATAATTTGAATAAATAGAAGGAAAGGAAGTAATAAAGAGAAGTTCGGGATAAGATATGAAGATGAATAGATAAGGTAAATATATATATTAAATTGTGTTTGTTTGGAAATGTGATAACTTGGAATAATTCTGTCTTTAAATAAGATGTTGTATTGGTTTTTTTAGAAAAAGATTTCTTATGTCATTATATTTTATGTTTTGTTTGTTTGTGTATTGTTTTGTAAAATCAATAAAATTTGGTTTTTTTTTTTAAAAAAAGGATTACCTTATTAATAAATGTATTCTGCAAACAACTTCAATTACAAAACTTAGATAGTTGACTAATATTAAAAGAAATACATAGCAAAAGTTTAGTTTATCTCGTGAACTGGAGGAAGTGAATACTATTTTTTTAGAAGTGGTTGAATAATTCTTTAATATAATCTAGTGAAAGTAAGGAAAGTTTGGAAAAACACCTTTGAATCTTTTTTGGCATTGACTTATGTTCAAACAGCATTCTTTGAAGAGAATAGCAACCTTCCTCAAAGTGCTTTGTTATATTTCTCAAGGTCTTGCTAATAGTATTATTTGGCTGTGAGACTATGGGTAATTGTGACAAGAGAAACCAAATCAAGTTAATCTTATTCAGACTGTTTGTTGCCCAGGGCTGTCATATCAGGTGTTCTTTGAAGAGATGCTTAACTCGGCTTCCTTTTGGAGACGAGTAAACTATCTTATAAACACTCTTTGTCTCATGCACACAAAAGTCATGCAAGTTAAATGGGTGCTTCCAATACCCTTCCATATTCACAATGTTTTCTCTATGGCATTTTATTATAACAAAATATATTTCTGTGCAAAGTTTTTTTCTTTACTCATCACAACATTTATATTCAATATACTTGTAGAAGTTGATGTTTCACAAATTACTTTTCATTGGTAATAAGAAATTGCAATGTCAGTTGCTTTGTTTAATAAGGAATAATATAACTTAACCTTTCTTCCCCAGCCGCTGTTTCCACAAACAACCGCTTGCCCCATCAACTTCCATGCAGAAGGAAAATCAGGTTTATTTGAAATAAAAACAGTTAATTTGCAATGATTTAAGCAGGAAGTATTGATATGTAGCCCAAAACGGGAGCCAAAAGTAATTGCTGAAGTTAAGGATGTTACCAATATGGAAACTAGGTGGTGAAATAAGTTCTAAAATGTTGCTCAGTTTTTGCAAAGTATGCTTAGTTTTTGTAAAATACAATTCAAGTACAAGTGCAGTTGTAAAATACAATTTAAATATAAGTACATCCATTCTTTTAGTGAATGTTCAAAGTTATAACAATACAAAAATGTGACTTATAACTTGTCCTCACACTTCTAACCATTGCAGCATTTCCACAGTCACATGATCAAAATTTGGGCACTTGGCAACTAGCATATATTTACTTTACTTTACTTTATTGTCATTGTACCTTGTACAACAAAATTAAATGGTATCTTCAGTGTACATTATAACTATAAAAATAAAATATTTACAACAGTTGTAGTGTCCCGGAGGCATGTGAACACCATTGCAACCTTTCCAGCTGGCTTCTGACGTGGGAGGTCAGATTCGCTTAATGAGCATGTGATTCAATTCATTTTGGTAAGTGATTTCCTTACCAAATCTGGCAAAAGTCATAAAATTAGGCATGACTCAATTAACCATCAACTTGCTTAGCAATGGAAATTCTGTCTCATTTGTGGCTGTAATTCAAGGACTACCTGTATTACTTACAACAGCGCTGTAAATTAGACGAACATAATTATCACATTTTCTGGAGCTCTGAGCTTGGTTGTTTGCAAACACTTCATTACTGGACTAGATAACATCATCAGTGAGGTAACCACCAAGCTCAGAGAGCACCAAGGAGTCCAGAAAATGTAATAATTATTCAATTCTGCACTAACATATTATCTTCTATTGTAATCACATTTTAGATGCCAGAGTTCAGGCAAAATAATTTTTTCTTGGCCTGTTAATTTTTTTTGACTATTTATCCAAGGAACTTTCTGACTCAAAGTTCACATTCTTAGGTACACCATGTTTGATTCTGCTTCTCTTGAAATCTTGGTTCCTTTGATGAAACTTGGCCTTTTCAGTGAAGCGGTTTATATATTCCATCTCTAATTGAGGGCTTATTCTTCATAGAGCAATTTTGAAACTTTTAATTATTTTCCCTCTTGAGTTAAGTTCCTTTCCTTCCCCTCTCTACTAGAATCCCTTTTCCTTCATCTTGTGCCAGCTGTGGACATGTGAGAACATGAATCCCTGCCAGAGAAACTCTGCATTTTATAGTGCTTGGGTGTAGTCAGTGCCAGAGATGTTGTGCTCTCTTACAAAAAGGAAATGCTGTGGAATTGGTGTTTTTCTGTCATTACCAGCCAGAGAGTTTTTGACTTTTAATATAGTACCTGAAAACCAGCTCCTGAAACACTGTGTATATGCGTTTTGATTTCTGGTCATGTTTTCCTTACTTTCTAACTTGCCACCTATCTTCATATAATTAAGTAATTAACATGTTATTTAGCTCTGTTAAATAAAACTAATATTATGTTAATTTAGTTATATCAGCAGTCTGGGTTCCTGCAGCACACTAAACCCATTTGGGTTGTTTGTATTTTTTTGTATCATGTGAATACCACTAGCATGATTTTTAAACCATTGTTTTTGGCATAGCAGCCATGAAACCAGACAGTTGTGCAGTAGAGTTGACTCAGCCTTCTATCCTTCCAAGGTTGGTAAAATGAGGACCCAGATAGTTGGGGCAATATGCTGACTATAAACCACTTAGGGCTGTAAAAGCACTGTGAAGTGGTATATAAGTCTAAGTACTATTGTAATCTAATCAACCATAGTTAGCAAAAAATTACACAATTGGTTTCATAAAGCCAAAGACTGGGTTAGATCCGGACTAAATCAGCCACTAATGTAACTAAGGGCTTTTAATTTTTCCCATAGTTTTCAGATGGGATATATATTCAACTAATTAATTTGCTTAGTTCTTTCGTAGTCCTAAACAAAATATTTTCCAAATTTTTTATATGGATGTACAAAAAATATACAAAAAACCCTGTTGTCTGTTATCATCCGGTACTGTGGAGAATGCTATTCTGTTACCATATTGAAAAATAATCAAATTGCCATTCCGTTCAGCTCTTGTATATGCAATGGGACATGGCACTATCTGCTGTTCCATCTCAATCTGTAAATGTCTTGAATAAAAACCTGAAATAGTGGAAGCAAAAGTGATAGCACTATGTGAAAAGCACTAATATGTAATATATGAATCCTTCCATCCTCCACCATTCAGTCAGAACTGAAGAAGCTTCTTGGATAAGAAGCTAAACACCTTCAAGAAAAAACAAAGTCCAGTTGTGTTTTGAAAAAACACCTTTGGGACAACCATGACCTGGATGACTGAGAATTTCTATAAACACTAATATTTCTTACTAATATATAAGAAAAAGAACTCAGGATTTTAGTAAATCTTAAGCCTGATTTAGGCAAATGCAGCTCTTAGCTGTATCAACAAAAGTATAATGTCCTGATCATGAAAAATGATATTGTAATTTTATTTCACTTTGTTGAAGCCTCACTTGGAATAGTCTGCATAATTGAGCAATGCTTTTTGGGAATTAGGAACATGTTCAAAGAAAATTGATAGATTGGGTTTAGCAAACAAATTCTATGCAGCATTGTTAAAGGAAATATAGCTCCATGGAGAAGACATTTAAAAGCCAATTTATACCATCAAAACAATTTCAGTGAAATATTAGGAAAAGCTTCCTGACTGTATTTTTTGTACCTCAGAAAATAGCAGATTGTATGTTACTAGGTTTTTAAGCAGATTCTGGTGATTAAAGATACAGTATCAGGGATACTGTAGCAGCAGAGCTTCATGTTTTAAGGGATTGAACTAGGTGATCTTTAAGAACCCAACCTTTGGCTGAACTATTCATCATACTAACTCAGGAGATTTGAAACTATGATTTGTTGAACACACCAGCCAGATTCGTAGTCAGACTGAATTTTAAAAAGATGACACAATATTCAAAGTAAAAGCCAACATCATAGCTTCCTGCTGTGAATCCAATCAGTAATTAGAATAAGAAAGGAAAGGAAATATCTCCCTTACAATAATCCATTTACTTATCAGTAATATGCCAACTATTAACTTATGCTTGATGCTGCTCACTGGCTACCATGAATGAAAACAATCTGTGTTTGATACAAAAATAAATGAGAGAATGACTATAAACAAGGTTGCTTGCTAGCTTCAGGAAGCAGTGTGTTGTCTTTGCTATGCTAGCTAAAAACACAAAAATGTTTGTTTTCAGTTGAGCTCAAAACTGAGAAATGCTTTTGTTCTTAATTTAGATTCTGTTTGACCATGTTGTTCTTAGTGGTAAAATACTCCCAGATTGTACAGACTCAGAACACATGTCTTAGATCAGCAACATATACCATGCATTGTAACTTTATATACAGAATGACACATCAGGCCAACTCATTTTGCCAGGCAATGGAAGGGATCCCCTCCTCTTCTGAATAGTTGTGATCGGATTAATGGTGAGTCGCACAAAATCCTGCAAAGCAGAGAATGGTATTGGCACAAACTGCTATTTCTCTTTTTGGACTATGTGTCTTATCCCAGTTGCTATATTATGATGTCAAATATGAATATAAAAAGGCTAAAAGAATAGGTTCAACTGAAAATGCATAAGCATTCTTTTTGTTAATCTGATCTCTGACAGTTATTAAGGAGATACTTAAGACTTAGAATTTCCCATTTTTTATTGGTCTGTGGTCTATTCAGCATTCTTGAATAGAACAAGCATTAAAAATACTGATTTTTGCATGATATGTGTAATATGTATGTGTGCAGGCACACCTTCAACTCCTGATGACTTCATAGACAAATCCATGCAGCTTTCTTGGCAACATTTTTGGGAAGAGGTTTGCCATTGCCTTCTTCATAGGCTGAGAGAGAATGACTGGCCCAAAGTCATCCAGATGGTTTCATGCCAAAGGCAGGACTAGCACCAAACTGCTTATTGTGTGACATACTGTATTGAGCTAAGATGTAATTAGAGAATGTATTGCTCAGGATATTTTGTGAATCCAACTAGTGTGAATAATTTATTATTCAGAATGCAGACAATTGGATTCTTGGAGAGAAACACGGTTCAGTTAGCCACAAATTAGCACTGACAGTAAACATGTAGTATGAACATAAACAATAGCTGTTCTGAACATATTTTTTTTGAAGATTATATTTATTGTATCTTAAAGTTGCCTTTCTAAGCATGCTTATTGTGGATATCAGCATCTGGAACAAAATATGAGCAGCTGGAACAAGAGAAGCAAATGATAAAATGCATTGCACTATTTCGACTTCTACATGTATTATGACAAACTGTATATATATGGAATGGAGCTGCTTCAACTGATTCCTGTGGTGGTGGAAATAATAAGAGACATCTTAATGCAAGCAGTGTGAAGTATAAAAAAATTATACTCTTTAAATCATTGCATTTTAAATGCATACATTTCTTCTTTGGGTTTTTTTTTAAATTAAACACTGCTACTCTGGGTTTAGTTTCCAAAACTTTAAATGAACAATACAGAAATCCCAATGGCTGAAAATGGTAGCCATGATGACATTTTATTATGCCAAACAGTTGGATTTTTAGTTTTCTGTAGTGTGCTTGCATATTTTTTTTCCAGATTCTCACTGACTGCCTGAACAAGTCCCTGCAGTTTTCTTGGCAAGGTTTTTCAGGTGGAGTTTGCCATTGCCTCCTTCCTAGGACTGAGAGAAAGTTATTGACCTATGGGTCATCCAGCTGATTTTGTGCCTAAAGTGGGACTAGAATTCATGTTTTCCTTCTTTCTAGTTTGATGCTTTGACACCATACTAGCTATCTTACATACAAATAAATCCCACTAAATTCAGAGGAGCTAGTCTCGGGTAATGAGATTGTAACTTCTAGGCAGCCTATAGCATGATATAGGATAAAGCATGAATAAAATTATAAATCCACACATTGAACCAATAAATAATAAATAAACTCTTAATGCTATAAATAAACTCAGGGTTGCTATCAAAGAAGTCTGAATGTTCTCTTAAATGTACTGTTTTCATCTTCTGAAACATTAGGTTATGTTACCTGGCTGTTAACAACTTTGACTTTGCCAGTAGGATATTAAGTGCTAAGAGAAAACTACTCTACTGGCTCATACCCTGAATAATTCAGTGGCTTCTAGTTGTTATGGAGGGATATATTTTTGGAACATTAGTTATATATTCTGTCTATGGCCATTTGGACTCCAACTTTGATATTGTCACAGATGAAAAGGAGAGGGCAAATATGCACAAAGAAAAAGTAATGTAAAAGTACTATGATAATATGTTCCTGATAAGCTATAACCCTGCCAAATGTACTGTTCTTTATTCTCTAAAGGTCATAGGGTCACAACAGCTGCTCAAAATTAAGAGTGTAGAAAAATATTTGTGCAGTGTATATTCTTAATATTAATTAATATTCTTAAGTACTGTTACTGGGATCTAGAAATATGTTATGGTTAGAATGAATATCAAGGCATTTTTGGCATGAAGTATTATATCTGTATTGTTTCAGCATCATTATTTGGTTCTCATTAAAATAAAATTAACAGTAACATACAAAGCAAATAGAGGAGAAAGGGGGCAGTTTAGGATCTGCTTTTGTTAAGCAGAGCTTTTCAAATTGTGTTCCTAGAATTCCATGAGAGGTTGATGGATTTCATGAGTGACTAAGAGCAAAAAAGGAGAGACATGAACAGTTTTCTTTCACTAAATAATTTACCCTTCATCAGAAGCCCCAGAAACCTTTTTTTAAACTAACAGGGTCCCATAGAGTTTCCCATTTGAAAACTCCTGCTCTAGACTCGTCCAAGGTACTGATGTCAGACTGACTGGATGAGAGTTGCTGAAATCATTTTTCACTTTTTTGAAGAATAAAATATTTAGTCTTCTGCAATCATTCAACAATATTTCTTTAAAACACATAAACGCCTGCCATAGGATATATCTGATCTCATTTAGAATAAATATATTTGACCTGATTATGTTTCCAGAAATCTCAAACTGAATTCCTGCCCCTTCAACCTTTTTTCCCATACTTACATAACAACACATATCCTTAGTTGAGGTAAACTTAAGAGTTGTTTTACCATTTCTCTGCAGACTTCTTAGTATTTTGCCATCATACTGTAGCAGCTGCATTGATCCCTTTTTCATATTTTTTATTTTGTTTGTATGCAAATATTTTGGTTTTTAACATCCTTACCAACTTTAGTTTTCTGACATTACTTCTATTGGGCATACCCTTTCTCTGAGTAATATTCCTTAATAATTCTATGATTCATTAACTTGTTCCCCATCTTCTCCAGCTGCACTTACAGTGGTAGGTATTCTTATCTGGTAGGCAGATATGAATAGCTAATTGTAAGAAGCTTCTCAGCTGTTCCATAGAGATTATTGTCACCATTCCCAAATAATTGTTTTCCACAAAACTTTCAACTTAAGAGGCAATTTGGTTTAGTGGCTAAGTCACCAATCTAAACAGTAGGAAACTATGAGCTCAAGTCCCATCTTAACCATGAAAGCTAATCGGCTGAACTTGGGTCAGTTATTCTCAGCCCAACTCACCTCATAGGGTTGTTGTTTTAGGGAAAATAGGAGGAAGGAGTATCAGTTATGCTAGCTGTCTTGAGGTATTTGTAAAATCAATAAAGGTGGTACAAGCAAGCAAATTGTCTTTCTTTGTATTCGTGTAGAATCAGGCATGACCAAGTAAATTTGTTCATATAAAAGTCCTTCCATTAAGCATGGTTCGAGAAGCTTAATATAATTAAATGGATGTGTGAATTATCTAGAAAGATAAAGGTATCATAAACTTATTGAGATTCAAAATGCAAAAAGAAAAGCAAAGTAAAACCTAACCTCAACATTCTTGCAAGGAAGTAACGATTTGGGAAATAGATACCAATTTCTGCTGGATGAGAACCATCAGCCATAAACTTTAAACTTGTGTATCTGAGAAATACTTGAAGTGGAACAATTACCATGAAATATATGTATAAACTGCACCAAATATATACCAAGTCACATACATCATTATCTCAGACTTTTATCTAGAGCTAATATTATTGGAAAATCAAGGAGTTTTGAAAAAACACAGCACTCATTTGTGCCAGTGGAATATTGTATTAATTATGTAAAATTGTAAAAGTACAATTTCAAACATTTTAAACAAACCATTGTATGTTTTTTATTTTTAGTTTACAAATTTAGCACACTAAAATATCTCATAGTTGCAGATCTCACAGTGAGTGTGCTAAGATTCATAGATTCTCTAATAAAGTTGTTAGGTATTTGAAGTATCCTGCCCCATTACTCATGACAAGAAATGTCCTAATTAAGTATGATATGGTAGTATTCATTGTGTTTTTAATTTTCTTGTGATTATATTGCATCTTTCCTCCAAATAATTCATTGTATTGTATGTTGTTCTTTCTCATTCTCAAATTTATTGCAACTTTGTGATGTAATTTAGGTCTTTCAAAGATCAGCCAGTATGTTTCATGGCTGAGTAACATTTGAGCATAATGTTAACTAATCCTACTCTTCTGTTCTGTATATCTAGGAAAAGAGTTGACCTGCCAAGAATATATAATATTAAGAGAAAATTAATGTTTGGCTTCATACTTCATGTTAGCCCTTAAAATTAGCATAACTAATTAGCATATATTTAATCCAGCCAGTTGTGGTTTATTTAGTAAACTGAGGTTAAGCAATTCATATAGCATGGCTGTATGAATCTTATCAGTGTGTCTCAGTATTTTTATACAAGTTAACCTGTAAGTAAATGTTAATTTTAGTTTCATTGGGCTTTTAAACCATAATATTTAACTCTTCTGTCAGAAAATCATATGTATATTTTTTCTGTTTTGAATACTCTTCAAGAAAGAAAAAAAGATAAAATAAATATTTATTTTTATGTAAAAGAATCACTGGGTTCATCAACCATACTTAATTGTAAAGGGTAATATTCAAATTTTGTTAAACTGTTGAATGAACAAAACCAACTGTAGCTTATTCAACAAATAATGTTTTTAAAACTTGTGATATATAACATAGAAAACAAGGTGTAGAAAGTACTGTTTTACATTCTTAGTGTGTACAAGGTTACTATTAGCAACCTAAATAAAGTTAACTGAGTCAGAACCTTTTTAAGCAGAAATGTGGTATTTTTGTATTTTTGTTTCTGTTTATATGGTAGTTTTTATTTCTATTTTATGTGCTTGAATAAGAACATTGTTTAAAGCACAGTTTGTTTGACTCCGATTAACATTCAGAATGTTATAATACTGGTATCACTTTTGTTACCAATAGGCATCATATCAGAATATATATATCAAAATCATGAAAAATAGAATCAAACTCAACTTCTGGTGATTTTATATCCATTTGGAAACAGTATGAAAGTGGCATGCCATTACCTTCTTTCAGTCAATATTTTTGGACTGAGTTATTAGTTTGAGGAGATGATATCTCCTGGAAAATATAATATAAAAATAGGGAAATTGTGTTGTATATTTTTCATGCAAGAAATGTAAACTTTTAAATAAAGGGTAATTAAACAAGGGATTTCATACTTAAAAGCTTTTAAAAACACAAATTTAATGGATTTTTATACCAGGATATATATCTGCCATCCATCCATCCATCCGTCCATCCATCTATCCACCCGTCCATTCTGCTGTATCATTATCATGCTATCACTTAAAACTTATAGTATTTATTCATAAAAAATGAATATTTGTAACACTTTAGCTTGAAATTGGAGCTTATGAATTACTCCTGACATTAGTGGTCATTTACCTAGCTGTTGAGTGTGTTAAGTCAGTTTCAAGTGGCTGTCCTTTAAACCAGAGGTCCCAAACTTTCCCAGTTTGGCAGCCTAGCTCAGCACAGGTGTGTGTGTGAATGGCAGGCGATGCACAAAGCTCCATTTGTGTGAGTGGCACACACACGCACCCTCCACTCACGCAAATGGAGCTTCGTGCTTGAGCAGAGAGTGCTTGCACTCACACACGAAGCTCCAGTTGCAAGAGTGGCAGACACGTGCGCTAGCGTGTGAAGCTCCACTTACACGAGCAGAGGCAGCTCATGCAGAGGCACTTGCACTCGAGTGCAAAGCTCCAATTTAAGCAAATTCACTTCATGCATAGTGTTTGCCAATTTCTCCCATGACCCAATTTCAAACAGGCCCCAGCCTGGTAATGGGCCCCACCCAGGGGGGTTGGGGACTCCTGCTTTAAACTACTCTTTATTTTATTTTTATTTTTACTAATCTCTGAGCCTAATTTGGGAAATTTGAATATCTTTTTTATTGTTGCTATTTTAAACTACAAGGAGTTCCTTATAAACATTTATCACCTAGAGATCTACTAGTAACCCTGTTTCTGTTTCAGAAATTAAATCCATTATTCGATCATTAAAAGCTAATAAGGCACCTGGTGAAGATTTTTTGTCCCCGGAATTATTTAAGACTTATATGGACTGGTGGGCGCCTTTGTTAGCAGGGCTGTTCACCTTTATTAACAATACTGGCCGCATACCTGTGGGTTGGGAAGTGTCTATTATTGTTCCCTTACATAAAAAAGGAGATAGGGGCAATTCAATTAATTACAGACCAATAAGCCTAACTGGAAATGTTGCTAAAGTGTATGCAAAGTATTTGTTGAGCAAAATTGAAATCTGGTTTATGGAGAATAATCTTTTGGCAGAGGAACAAGTTGGCTTTAGAACAGAGCAATCTACCGTAGATAATTGTTTCACATTATATCACTTGGTAACAAGGTATTTAAAAGTGGGTAGGAAATTATTCACTGCATTTATTGATCTAAGTGCGGCTTTTGATTCGTTAAACAGAAATATCTTGTGGAGGAAACTGGCGGACCTGAACATGGAGCCCAGACTCCTTTTTCTGGTTTAGGGCCCTTTACTCAAATACCCATGTGAAAATCCATAGTGGCGTAAATGGAGCCCTGTCTAAGAGCATACCGACCAATATTGGCGTAAGACAGGGCTGCATTTTAGCCCCAATGCTTTTCAATATCTATGTCAATGATTTACCAGGATTCCTGCATGCAGTAGATTTTCATATGCCAAAGATTCTTGATAAATTTATTAATACTCTTTTATATGCCGATGACATGGTATTAATGGCTCATTCACAAATAGGCTTGAAGAGACTGTTGCATAAGCTGAATACCTATTGTACTTTGAATTTCTTAAATATTAATAAAAGCAAATCCAAAGTGTTGGTTTTCAGCACAAAAAGTAGGAAATATAATTGGCAGATTACTGGGGAGTCAATCGAACAAGTAAATTCTTACACCGACTTAGGAGTGGTCTTTACTAATACAGGTTCTTGGTTTAATCACTTTAAAAGTAGTGCATTAAGAGCTGAGATAAGCGCCAAAAGATTATATAAATTATTTAACCATAATTACCCAGGCACTTTGACCCCTATGTTGAAAGTATTTAGGGCAAAAATAGTTCCAATGCTGACATATGGTGCAGAACTGTGGGATTTAAATAAAGCCTCCCCACTTGAACAAACACAGACCCGTTTTTTAAGACACTTATTGGGGACTGATAAGAACACTTCTGCTTCGGCAGTCAGAGCGGAATTGGGTATCCACTCCTTACATAGCCACTTAATAATTAAAACATTTACATACTGGCTAAAGATACAGTCAATGGGTTCGGATAGACTTCCCAAACTATACCTAACTGAACAGTTAAATAAGTTCCAATTTAACTCCTGGGCCAGTCAACTCCACAGAGCCATCTTAAGACATGGGTTCTCTACCCAATATTTATTGTCAAGGGTTTCCCAGGCAAGGGAAATTTTTAAATAGAGAGTCTTGGATATTAGTGCCCAGACTGACATGGAATTATTAGCAAAAAACAGATCTATAAGATGGTTGGCTAAGAATAAAAACATCTTCCAACCTGAAAAATACCTTTCGATGGGTATGCCACAATTACAGAGAAGAGCCTACCAGAGCCAGATTTGAGTTACTGGATTCCATGTCTAGATATGGGCGCTTCCACCATGTACCATACCACAAAAGAACCTGCTTATGTGGTTCATCTGCTATTGAAGATATTTCCCACATCTTGTTTAGCTGCCAATATATGCCCCTATTAGGCTTAAATATTTATCATTTCTACTGGAAAGAACAGCCCACTGGGAATCAAACCACAGATTGTTATATTTCCTCCGGGCCTCTAATGTACACATCATTCGTAGGACTGCTAAGTTTATAATCAAGGCAGCGGTCCTAAGAACACAATATATTGAACAAATTGGTGTATCCTGCAAGGGTGATCTATTATCCGATTTCTGACTCCCTGGTTTTCTACATATGTTTTCATTACTGTATTCTTATATATCTAACTTATCTGTATTTTGGTTGTTATATATTTACGTTATGTTATTGATAAGGTCTTATGACTATTCAATTAAATAAACAATACTAGTAACTCCATTTTCTACCCATATAACAATAGGTGACATGCTTTGGCCTCAATTTCTGTTATCCCAGGTTTGACTGACCATTGGGCTTGACAGTTCATACACTGGTTTTTTGTAAAAGCAACAAAGCAAACAAGCAGCTCTCAACAAAAAAACTCTTCATATTTTATTGATAATTATAAGTTTGATAATACTCTAGTGAATTAGAACAGCTGTTTATTATACCTGTTTTATTATTAATGGTTTAACCATATTCAACACAAATTGAATACTTAATTTTTAATTTATCTTAGAGTAGTGAACCCTTATGTTTATTTCAATTACTGATGTATTTTATTAAGTTCTGTGAGCGTTCCATATCTCTACAAACTGTTTCTAATTTTTCTTAGTGTAATCAAGCAAAGCATAACATACTTGATAGAACTGAGTTACAGCAGAACACAGATTTTCTTCCATGATCTGTTTCCTATTTGAGAGAGACTTTAAAAAAATGAAATAATGTTGACTTGATTAGAAGAGGCCATATGAAGCAATCTCCTCCCCAAATTTCAATGAACCTCATTTCTGCCAGCCATTAAGAAGGCACTGAAGTCTTAGTTCTCCCCAAAGGTGAATCAGGAAATCAGATGACTTTGCTGTAAGACATGACTCATGTATCTAGTCCTCATTGAAGAATATTTTACTGTATTACATTTAATTATTTTGCAATTTTCTATTCTTTGATCTTTTTAACCCTTTTTAACTTCCTAGAATTGCTTGGTGAGTGAGCAGTATAACAATTGATTAAATAAATAAAAAGGAAAGAATACAAATTAGGAGAAATAATTGTTTAAATCTGTCCCTAAATGATGTCAAAGACTAATACACTTATGTTTTTGTTAGTGAATGGACATTGCAATAACTCTCTTCATCGTACTCTTTTCACATTCCTTTGATTGGATATCTTTCAGAGGGAGAGTTATTCCAGTCTGTTGCAGTAATTTCATGACTAATATATACTAGAAACAGCTTTACATTAGATTCATGTGACACAATTCCAAAGTAAATTTTGATGTGTTGCATACAGTACCATAGAAAAATATATAACCTAAAGATAACTGAGTGAGAAAGATTGAAGTGAAAGGAAAATGAAATTGACTTAGCTTCAGTTTTCCAACTCACTCTGATTTGAGAGTGCTTAGTTTTCCATTATCTTTGTTTCATAAGACTAAGCCTGGAATAAGTTGATATGTGCAAAACTTGTATCTGTTTAAATTTAAAACATAAAATATCTTTTAACACAGTTTTCTCCATTTATTTGGTAACTTTAAAATGACAAATCTTGTAATCTTAATGGAAATTCATTTAATTATATTAAAAGCTACTTTCTGATCCAATATAGAAACAGAAAATCATAGAAAATTGATGGCAGAGAAAGAACTGGTGATCCATTGAGGCTGCGCTTTGAGGGTTTTTTGTTGTTTGCTTAGAGAGGGTTGTAAACCACTGTAAAGCGGAATACAAGTGTAAGTACTATTGCTATTGCTATTCTACAAGCAGGAGCGGTTAGCTACGCCTCTCCCTTCAAAAACACTGATTAGAATCTACCTGGATGAAGAAAAATTAGCACAAAACTGTGCTCCATCTACCTAACCACTGAAGCAAGCCCAGAAGGATACTATGATCTGTGGTATTGAAACCTGCTGAGAAGTCAAAAAGAGCAAGGGCTGATACACTACTTCTATTCCACTCTTGCCAGAGGTCATCCACAAGTGTGACCAGGACCATTTCTGTACTATGAGTGGGCGTGAAACTTGAGTGAAGGGTCCAGAGGTCCAGATAATCTATTTCCTCCAGAGTTTTATATAGTAGAATTGTGACAACTTTCTCAACAACTTTCCCTAAAATGGGAAAGATAAAGACAGGACCAAAGTTGTCTAGGAAGTGTGGGTCTAGTGATGGCTTTTTCAGGAAGGGTCAGACCATTACATTTATAAATGTTGACAGGACCACCAATTTCTCAAGAATGTGTTTACCAGCACTTCCTTCCCTGTAATCTAAATTCCTGTTAGTGCTTCTCAAGTTAGCATTTATCTTTTCAGCAGCTGCTTCATGCTGATGGTTCACATTGAACTTATCGGGGAGAAAGCTAGTTCTTGTGGACTAAAAGTATTTTTGCCAAGCCAAATCTCTTCCATCCTATACTTGTACCCTTTCTCCCAGCCAGATGCAATTTTTCACATTTCTCTTTACTAAATTCCATCCTATTCATATCAGCCCACCGCTCAAGCCTTAGATCTTTCTAAATTTTCTGTGTTTCATTTAAAGTATTAGCCACCGCACAACTTTGTGTCACTTGCAAACCCAGTAAATGTTCCCTAATCTTCCCCGTCCAAGTAATAAATTAAAACATTGAACATCTTAAGGCCCATATCCATGCATACATAGTGTCATGCCTCTGTTGGAGTCTGATTCTGGGGGAGAGATGGAAAAGCTGACAGGGAGTGGGAGTGTGGCTCCGTTGGTTGTGGAGGAAACTGGGGAAGGGCACAGGCTGAATGGGCATTCAGAGGAAGACCCAGGCCCATCCCTTCTTCATCCTAATGCATGCAGGGAGGAGCGGATAAGGGAGAAATGTGAGTGGTGTGGTCTACAGGGGAGGAAGGGGCCCTGATCCCCTTCATGGGCTGCAGCTGGGAGGACTGGTTAAAAGGACAAACTGCATGGCAAAGTTTCTGGAAGCAAAGTGTGCATTCTTGTTGGAGTTTATCTGTGTTTTGGCTTCCTCCCAACTGTGGTTGCTGCATTATCTGGAAGAAGTCTGCAATTAATCATCCTTGCCTGCCATAGTAATTCCTTCAGTGTGGTGTGTTGGGTTTTTTATTTTGAATTAACTTTTCTTTGGGTGTGGACTGCATTTACTCCCTCCATAAACTGTTTTCTTTAAAAGTTTGATATCCTGCCGAGGATAATTGGACATTGGGGCCAAGTTGGAGGCATTAAAGAGACATTCTTCTATTTTTGTAACTTGGTTATTTTTGTGTCATGCCTGGGGTCATCACACATACATACATACGTACTACTTGTATCTGAGGGATCGCCTTTTTTCAAGAGTCTCTACCCATCCAACCAGGTCGAGCAGAATCAGCATGTTGTGAATCCTGTCTGTCAAAGAATGTTGATTGGTGGGGACCAGAAGACAAGCTTTTTTTTCCACAGTGGCTCCTGCTCTGTAGAACATTTTCGCTTCGGAGATCAGAATGTCCCCAACCCTATTAGCCTCTCATAAGGTCCTAAAAATCTGGCTATGTTCCCAAGCCTGGGATGCTGAATGTTTCAAGGGTCCCATTTCTTGGCTATATTCCTAACTGGCCAAGAAGCTTGCTCCCATGTAGATTTAATTTGGATGTTTTTAGTGTTTTATTAGTTTTACTGTTTTTATTGTTTTAATTTTCCCCCATATTTTTAACTCTAATATATTTTTTTGAAGTGTAGGTTCAGTCATTGACTGAGATGAGTGGGCATAGAAATTGAACAAACACAAATAAACAAATTCCATGATACCAAGCCAGTAATTATATCTATGAAGGAGATAAGTTTATAATAGCACAATTTTTTAAATAGTATCATCATTCTGGCTCCAGTCAATTGTAGCATGCCTATCCAGGTGCTCACAATGGTATGTTTCCATCTCTTGGAAGTTGGAACTAAGTTGGACTTTGGCTTGATTCATCACAGTTAATACTATGTACTTAAAATTACTAATTATAATAGCAAGTATTCAAGGGGTGTTTCCAAGAAAGGAAAATAACAATGATGGAACTGACAGAGGCGATAAATAGACAAAACACTGGAAAGACTCCAAGCCCAGATGGGCTACCAGTAGAATTCTACAAGACCTTGCAGGAATCTTTAAACACTACAATGATTGAAGTAATGAATGAGGTTTTGTCAAAAGCCAAAATACCTAACCCATGGACAGAGGCTTATATTACTCTTATACCAAAAGAAGATACCAACTTACAACAAATAAAAAAACTACAGACCTATATCCCTGCTGAATGCAGACTACAAAATATTTGCCTCAATAATGGCAGAAAGTTTTAAAAGATATTTGAATTACTTTATACATAGTGATCAAAATGGATTTCTGCCTAAAAGGCAAATAAAAGAGAACATGAGAATAATCATGAATACATTGGAATATTATGAAACACACCAGGGGTGGGATTCTACCTGTTCGCACCTGTTCGCTAGAACCGGTTGTTAACATTCTAAGCAGTTCGGAGAACCGGTTGTTAGAAGAAATTACTGACCTAATCCTGTAAGGAAGGCAGGAAGGAAACATTCTGGTGTTGCTTACAGAAACTGCCTCCCAGTTAACCCTTATTACGTTCTTGGCAGGACTAGACTTCCTGTCTCAGGAACTTCTCTGGAGTTATTTTTCCCTCCTTTGCTGGTACTTTGCTTGTGTGGAGTGACTATTCAAAGTTACAATGGCACTGAAAAAAGTGCTATGACCATTTTTCACACTTACAATTGATGCAGCGTCCCCACAGTCATGAAAGGCCAGGTGAGGAGATGCATGCCTCGATGTGAGTGATATTAAGTTGGCCACGCCCAGCTAATAACATGACCACCAAGCCATGTCCACCCAGTCACATGATCACCAACCACGCCCACCAACTGGTTGTTAAAAAATTTGAATCCCACCCCTGAAACACACCCAGAGAAGCAAATTCCTAGATGCACAAAAAGCCTTTGATAATGTAAATTGGCAATTTATGTTACTGCAAATGGAAGAGACGGGTTTTGGAGAAAGTTTTATTAAGGCAATATATCATAAACAATCTGCAAAAGTAAGGATAAATGGAGATTTGACGGATAATATTAATATTAAAAAAAGGAACCAGACAAGGATGCCCTCTGTCACCATTGTTATTTGTATTGACTCTGGAAGTATTAAATAGAAATATTAGGAAAAATAAAGAAATAAAGGGAACGAAAATAAAAAAGGAGGAATATAAATTACAAGCATTTGCAGATGATCTGGTCTTTATATTGGAAGAACCATTGGAAACAGTGTCTAAACTGATAGAAAAGATAGAAGAATACAGACAGGTGGCAGGATTAAAAGTAAAGATAAAACTAAGATCTTAGTCAAGAATATGATGGAAAAACAAAGGAAAGAACTGACAGATAAATTGAATATCCAGATCACAAACGAAGTGAAATATTTGGGAATATAGCTGCCAGCAAGATTTGGAACATTAAAGGAAGATAATTATTATAAACTAAAATAACAAATTGGGACAGACCTAGAAAAATGGCAAAATCTACAATTATCTCTAATAGGGAGAATATCTACAATCAAAATAAATATACTACCAAGGATATTATATTTGTTTCAGATGATTCCAATTGAATTAAGGAAAGAATACTTTGAAGACTTAAATAAAATAATGTTGAAATATATATGGCAGGGAAAAAAGACAAGAATTAAACTAAAATTGTTACAGGATGAGGGGAGGTTTTGGACTACCCAATTATATTATATTACCAGCAGTTATGCTGATGTAACTGATCGAATGAAAGAATGGATTGTTCTGAAAAATACTAGATTGTTAACACTGGAAGGTCATGATTTACAATTGGGGTGGCATGCATTTTTATGGTATAAGGAAAGCTAAGTACATGGGTATTTTAGGAAACATTATATTTGAGACACTTTATTGTCAATATGGGAGAAAATAAGGAAACAATACTATATGGTTATCAACAATAGAAGCAGTTGCGTATCCAATTGTTTTTAAAATGGAACAGATAGTTAGATATAGTGAAATTTTAAATGAAAAGGGTGATCTCAAAACAAAGCAAGAATTAGATGAACAAGGGATAAATATGAATTGGTATTCTTATATGCAAATACATTCTAGATATGATAAAGATAGTAAGACAGAAGGGCTTATAAAGAACCTTCTGAATTAGATAAAATCTTAACAGGTACTGAAGAGAGGATGATCAAAAAATTATATGGTTATTTACTAGGAGTGAAATTCGAACAAGAGCAAGTTAAAGAAATGATGATTGCATAGGGGTGGGGGAAGGGATATTGTATAGATTTAGAAAAATAGCAGAAATTATGGACCAGAAACTATAAATTAACAATGTCAACAGCTTATAAAGAGAATTTGTATAAGATGTTTTATAGGTTGCACCTACCCCCAGCAAGAATAGCAAAGATGTTCAAGAATAAATCAGCGAAGTGTTGGAAATGTCATCAGATACCTGGATCATATGTGGGGGACATGTGCGGAATCTAAAAGATATTGGACTGAAATACACACATGGTTGGAAAATATGACAAAACAGCATATAGATTTAAAACCAGAGATATTTTTATTGGGAATTTTACCTGAAGGTTACAATAAAGAATTGACATATCTGATTATTAATGTTTTAACTGCAGCTAGAATTGTATTTGCTCAAAATTGGAAAAATTAGAAAATTCTGATAGAGGAGGAAGTGATTAAGAAAATAATGGAATGTGCAGAAATGAGTAGATTAACATTAGCAATTAGAGAGCAACAAGAAAAAGAGTACTATAAGATAGGGGATTTATTTTATCAATGGTTAGACAGAAAAGTAGGAAATTGAAGAATAACAATAGAAATGATACGTTACAATTGATTATTTCTGAATAAGTTATGTTATAATAAAAACTAGTAAGAACTGAGATTTGCTCTTCTAATACTGTTAATACATTTCACATGGTAGCTTTGTAACAACTCCCAACTGTTCATTAATATTCAGAACTCAGAACTTAGGCCAAGAGCTTGGCTAAAATATTCCTCCCTCTTTCCCCCCTCTGCTAAAGAGTGTGTATGTGTGTGTGTGTGTGTGTGTGTATTTATCTTCCCATTGTGAGGAGAAAAAAATCCTAATAGGTTTGAGAAATGTGGACAATTATTGCCAGTTTGTATCTGAATTTGTTAAACACTGTCTCTAGCTAGAATAATGTCTTGAAATTACTGAGCATAGAATTTGGACATATGGAGAAAAGGATGGGAGGGGCAAAGATGAAAATAACCTTGTTGCTGTTAACTTTGGAGTGTGACTGACTGAAGTGCATTAGTCGTTCTTCCCTGAGGCAATACAGGTGCGCAGAGTTATTTTTCTTTAATCACTCACATAAATTAACATTTATTCTTTTGCATTAAAATAATTAAATAAAACTACACCCTATATCTTTTATTATCAGATAATATCTTTGAACCTCTGGCTGACAACCTTGCTGTTGGCCGCAAGGTATTTTCCAGGGTGTGTATTACCTACTTTTGTATTAAATAATGTTCTAGGTGGAAAACAAACAAACAAAATAAAAAACCTGATAGCAATCAGAATCTATGCAAAGTTTTAATAATAATAATGCCCAGTAGCAAGTCATGTTTTCCAGACACTTTTCCTGGGTTTGTTCTCCCTTCCCACCTTATCACTTTCATCAGGGTGAACAAAATAGATACTGTATGTGGGTGAGCTGTTAGAGAGCCCGTTTGGTCTAGTAAATAAGGCACCAGGCCAGAAACCAGGAGTCCGTGAGTTCAAGTCCTACCTTAGCTGGCTGGGTGACTTTGGATCAGTCACTGTCTCTTAGCTTATAACATCAGGCTTGAGTGACAAGCCGGTTGCTTTGTCAATTCCTGTTGCAATCACTGGATCAACACTTGATTGATCTGATAAAGTGGACCATATACGGGTCAGGAAGGCTAAAATAGAGAGATGCAGAGGCAGTTATTCATACTATAGAAAGGAAAGAATATAGTAGTATTTTCTTGTGCTATTTTCTTTGAAAGTTTATCCACAACGGCACTCATTACATTTAAAGTAATGTAAAATGGAATGCTTCTGGAATGCATTTTCTAATAACTTGAAATAATAAGACTTGTTTTTTCATTATGCTGTTTATGGAGTATAGTCCTACATGTTGCTATTGTACTTAATTATAAGGAAACATCAGTGCAAATTGTTTGTAGAATTTGGGTATTTCCTGATGAAGCTGTATTATTCTGTCTCTTTATTGAATTCTGCAGATCCAGATATTTCACAATTTCTCATTAGTAACCCACTTTTCTTTTATTTCATCTATCCAAAGAAATAAAACCAAAAAAAGAAAAAGAAAATTGCCAAGAAAATAAAAGCAGCTGCAGAGGTCTTTTTATAATGAATAATCCTAGTAACTGTCATATGCTTCTGTCTTTTCGGGGGTGACTGAGCCAGCTAGATTATGTTGTGATTAAATAGAATTACTTGTAAATTTTGAATGTCATTCCCCAAAGATACATCATTTTCAAAGGTGGAAAGTGAAATTCTGTGTGGCACTTGGTACAATTCAGTATCCAGTGTAAATCTAGGTAGCTTACTTATATACAGTATCATTTAATTTCATATAATGACAACCATGATATATAGATGCATGCCTATTATTTGACCATGTCTTGATACACTTCAAAATATCCAAATAAAAACTTACCTTCCTGTAGGGTATTTTGGAGGGGAATTTTGCTGTGTATGGCTAAAGTAATGCTAGTAGAAAGCTGTGTGGGAAAAGTTTTCAATCAGCAATTGGCATCAAAGTGGCTAAATGGCAAGTTCTTCATGCAAAATATTACTCTGCTTGTGTGGCCATTTCTTTTTGTTAAAGCAGCAAGATTGCTAAAGCATTTCATCCAGTTATGAAACGTATAAATGAATGGTGTCTTTGTCCAGTTGCAATGACCCTTATTCCAGCACACTTGAAAATGTACAGCTTTGTTTACGAACTATTTGATTCTAATGTGTCTTTGCATGTCACTTTGATGTATGATAAGAGTCCATTGAAAAATAACATGTTTTGGAAGTATTTTAGGATATATCTGCTATCCTGAAATATTTGTACAAAAACTCTGTGTCTAATTCTTCCAAAAAAGCTCGTGAAGCTTAACAAAAAGAGATCCAACCTAGAATTAAGGAGAAATGTCCTGTCTGTGAAAATGATTAGTGAAATGGCTTTCCTCAAGAACTTGTGGATGTTCCATCACTGGAAGTTTTTAAGAAGAGATCGGACAATAATTTGTCCAGAGTGGTATTGGGTCTCCTGCTTGAGCAGGGGGACTGGATGAGAAGACCTCCAAGGTCCCTTCTGGCTCTATTATTCTGTTAATATTAATAAAGGAATTCATTTAGTCTCTTTAAAATGGGTGCCCAGCTTACGTTGGCTTAAGAGTTGCATTAGGCTTTGTGTGACACATTGAGGACCACACTACTCAATTGGCAAGTTCAGAATGTAGGTGGTCTAATTTTGATTGTGAAATAATAAGTTTGAAATTCTGAATCACTCTCTAGAAGATTCTAGTAGGCTAATGTTTTGAATAACTGAACAGTAATATATTAAGAGTCGACTTAGCCCAACACATAATTATATCTAAAATTTTATTTTTATTCTGTGCTGCTTTCATTTGTTTTTCCTGTAGTAGCTGGCAGATATAAAATACAATAAATTATTCAATTATGGTGTAATTTTTACTACCATTATATAACACACAAACATGTACCCCTGACCTAGGAATTGTTTTAATGATGTGGAGAAAATGTGATCAAATCTCAGGGTCTTAGATATCTCAGCGCACAGAATGTACACTTTTCAGGACACATTTTATTAATATGATAGCATAAGATTGTACACCTGTGGTTGTGTTCACACATAGTTTGCCTATTTGTTTATTTTCCGACTTATATGCTCCCCAACTTGCCTGGAGGCAACTTTAGGGGGCTTATATGGTTCATTTATTTAACCATGGTTTATTTAATAACTCACAGTCAAATAATTTGTTATAACGTCAGTCATGGGTTATAATACTGAGTGCCTGAATTAATATATGTTAAACCAAAACTAAAGGAACTATCTTAAGGCATACTGAAATGTGTGAGCGAGGTCAGTATATATGCTTTTCAGGATGTAAGAAGCATAACGAAAGGTTTAAGTCTTTAAATTTTTAATTGTTCCAATTGTATTAACAGAAAGACACATATGATAAGACCTTTACACAGGATAACAAATTCTACTCTTAATTTCAGCCCAAAGGCATGTCATTACTTATATGGAAGATGCAGTGAGTCAACTACTAGAAAGCAAGGAAGATATTGGTCAATATGGCATTGCCAGATTCTTCACTGAATAGTAAGTATATTGCAATCTACCAGTTTCCTTATTTATGGAAAATGGGGAGATCGATCTGATTCTCCCTCTGATTTTATACTAATGCACTCATATAATATGTGCTACAACATAACATTTCCATGGTAAAAAAATACATAAAATAGAATAATGCAAAGATGAAAAAAATTCAACCAACCTAAGCTAAAGTGGAACAATGTATGTATACATTATGTATGTATGTATACATAATGTATGTATACTGTATGTATACTGTATGTATACTGTATGTATACTGTATGTATAATGTATGTATATGTATACTGTATGTATACTGTATGTATAATGTATGTATACATTATACATTATGCAAAATTCCAAAGTTGTTAGCCAACCAATTAAAAAAAGTTGTTCACAACGATGTGTTTTTTTTTCTGATTATACAATGCTTACAAATTTGAGGTAAATCTAATTTTTTAGGGAGGCTTTTCCATAATAAGAAATGTCCTCTTGGAGGATTACAAGAAATTTCTCCCAAGCTTTTTCACTGGGTATCTTTAGATGGTCCTAAATGAACCCTGATTTCATTTAATAGTATATTCAATTTAAGAAAAGCTTAGCCTAAAGAAACCAACTGATTTTTAATTCCCTAGTATGAGTCTTGCCCAGTCATGTATTTGTTAATATCTCCTAGAATTAGATATAAACTTCAGAGAAGCTAAGCACAAACAGCTAGGTGGTGTAACCAGATATTAACTGGATTCAATTCAGTAGAAGATATATCAAACATTATTTTATAATAACACAGTAGCCAGTCCTAAGTTCTGGATGTGGGAAAAACATTATATTACTGAATTTGATGACTGATCTCATTTTACTGATAGTCTGATATTTCTCTGATCTTCACCAATTTGCCATGTGATAGACTTGATTGTTATTTTTCCTGTTTTTGAAAACTTCTAGATGAATAGAATATTGATCTTTAAGACATCTCCTCCTCTTTTTCTAAAATAGAAGATTATGTGCCATTAAGTTGGTGTCCACTCTTAGCAAACTCAATATTTTCTTCATGAAGAATAGCTCATAGAAATAAAAAATCTATTTTAATATAGGTAATATGCTGGCAGCTCTATACAGTAGACTAATCAAGAGGCAGATGGTGAGTAAGACTAAAACTAGTTTTAGTGGGATAGGTACAGGAACAAAATCTTGCAAGTCTGAATGTGCTTCCCCTCATCCCTCTTCATATGAATTAGGGGGACACCTGTCTTCCTCATATCTTCATATGACTTAAGCCATGTTTATCTGTTTGATGGGTTGGTAATGGGCCTTCCCTTTTTATTGAAGAATTTTTTACAGGATAAAAATATAAAAAGGAAATAAAGGAAAGTAAAAGAAAAGTGGTGAGAAAAGAATACAGAAGTGAAAGAAAAAGAGAGAGAAAATAGAAAAACTAAATGTCTTCCAATTTACAGCAGTTACAATGCATAAGTTTTATCATCTTTCCCTCCCTCCCTCCCTCCCCTCTCTCCCTCTCTCACCTTATATCATAACTCCTTTTTTCCACAAGCTACATTTTCTAATCATCCAATTTATAAATCACAAGTACATTTTTTTCTATTTTCAGCAAAAAGTCCATAAAGAGTTACCAGTCATTGACAAACATAAGTTATTTTCTTTTCTCTAATTAAATATGTCAATTTTGCTCTGTTTGTAAATTGGCTTTTTTACCTATCATTCTTCCATTTAGGTACAGTATTTCAAAATCTTTTCATCTTCATGTCATTACTGTGTAACAAAAAATATATATCCATAAGTCATTTCTAGTTGTTTGTCCATTAGATCCAGCAAGAAAAGCAGATCTTCCCTCTCTGTATCAAGACCGTCATTTGTATCAGGCCTGTCCAACCCATGGTACGTGGGTTTCATACAGCATGTCAAGCAGTCTTATATGGCTCACCAATGTTTTTTAAAAAGTAAGCCACTGCTGCCACTGTGCCAGAAGTTATGCTGCCAAGTACCTCCAAGCCTCACTGCCATCCACCAGCTCCAGCTAGCTGCGGAACAGCTGAATGGCACTTCAGGTATTTCTTTACAGCCCACAAGTATTTTTCCCCTCAACAAATTGTGCAAATCTGATCTATATTCTACATATATTTGACATACATGCAATCACTTTCTGAGGATATTCTGCTTTAACTTTGAAAAGAAGAAGTCCTAATGAAATAAAATCTGTTATCTGAAAAGGTTAGCATGTTTGGCTTCATGAAGAAAAGATGCAATGAAAAACACAGTGAATACAAACAAGAAAACGTAAACCCGGTCAATTTCTGCTTGATCTTAGAAGTGGAATAATGGGGAATTGAGGGGGTGAGGTATTTCTCTTTTAAGTCAGGTGGCATGGGAGAGAGATCACAGTTTCTGAGAAGGACAAAGTGGGAAATGCCATGCTGTGTGGGTGGCACAAGTTCTTGTTGTTTGGTGAACATTTCTGGAATTCCTAAAATTCCTTGTGGTTCCCAGCAAAATATTCTGCCTAGGCAAAGACAAGAAGTAGCCTGACTTCTAAAAGGGTTTTGTAGGATTGAATCAAACTATACATTTTGCAGAATTGTGTGATATTTTCTTCTGCATTTTTAAAAAAGAGTTAAGTAGCTGAAGGCAGGTTACAGTTGAAGGCTGACTAACTAGCAATGTTCTTTATTTGTTTTCCATCTCAGAATTGTTATCTGCAAGCTATGTGTTTTATTTTTGAAAAAAGAAACAGAAACCTACACAATTCCTGCATCTTGATCTAAATAGGATAGAATGCAATTTGGACAAAGTGATCTTCAGATGGAAAAGGTTAAACAGCTTCTCTCTTTCTCTTTTTTTCTTTTCCAACTGTAGTCCGACTAGGTTACTTTGCATAAACAAAGAAAGAAAAACCAAGGAATCAGAGAACTCTGTGCAGTTGGAGCCAGAATGCTTCTATCATTTACTTATTTACTCTATTTGTACATCTCCCATTCACAGAGGCTC
The DNA here is from genome assembly GCF_049901715.1 of Pseudonaja textilis. Taxonomy (NCBI): domain Eukaryota; kingdom Metazoa; phylum Chordata; class Lepidosauria; order Squamata; family Elapidae; genus Pseudonaja; species Pseudonaja textilis. The sequence continues at coordinate 263,924,018 of NC_141990.1, forward strand.
TGTTGACTAACATCAACATTGATGAGAAAAAAATAAAAACCCCAATGCACGATATGAATAAAAGCAACATCAAAACAATAAACTTAAAAAGCACAAAATAATGTACCCACCAGATTCCAGACTTCATTTACAACAAACACTTCTCCTGTGCTGGATGGAACAACCAGGTCTAAACTACTGTCCTGAAATCCAAATGAAAATAAGTATACCAGAGTTCTCTGAGAGGAGGAAATTCGTTACTCTGTAATTCTGTTATATATATATGGATATAGTGATAAAAATACCCAGCACTTCATTCAGAGTCAAAGATGGCATGTCTTAGATTGGTTAGGTCCCAAAACCCCAAACTACTCTGCCTTGCAGGAATTTAGTTAAAGTATATCCTCCCACCCCCAATGCTGAAAGTCTTCAGATGATTCAGACTTCTGCGATGAATCACAGATCACTTCCAAAGCTGAAGCCCAGTCATCTTCATTAGCACTGTCCAGCTAGAATCCAACTCTGTTCGAATCTAACTGATTTTATTTGCCAAATGCTCTGAACGTTCTTTACAGTGACCCTTCAGATGTTCTTCAGTACTGTCTTTCTCTAAAAGGAAAATGACATTATGTTTATTGTATTATTTTTAAAATGACAAGGAAATGGAAATGAAGCAAGAGAATGAATGGTTTTGGAGTTGTAGGAGACTTTTGAGAATTTCATGATTCCCTGAAATTCCATGGAATCATGACATGAAAACAAATACATGGATCATAGGACTAATTAATTTGTTCTTACTTGAGGCACAAATTACTGTGTTCAAATTATTATACTTTGTCACTTCTCTTTTGAGAAGTCTACAATTCTGGGAAAAGTGGAAAAGGGGAGAAAAAAGGATGTCCAGCAGCAAGGTGAATATAATGGTAATAAGAACATCATTGAAGGATTAAGTTGAGGACAGATCTTCATGAAGAAAGTACTGCATATCTATGTGTTTGCTAATCAGCTTGATGTCACCTAATCATCGAAAGGAAACAAGTCTTCTTACAAAAAGCCACTAGGCAGCATTCAGAAGTCACAATAAAATGACAAAACATCTTCTTTTTGCCCCTTGAATCACCACTATCCAAGTTCAGATTTGAACTCTTAATCTGACAGGGAAGATATGAGGTGGGACTTTCTTTAGCAATGGCTGTTTCCCTTTCTTCATTTCCCTAAATTCCTCAGGAAACTGAGCAGCTGCAGTGGATCTGTGAGTGGGGAGAGGCTACTCTGGTATAATTGGTTTAATCCCTTAGTTACCCCCTTATTCCTGTGGCCAATCATGATTTTAACCAAACTATCCACAAATCTTCAGGAAACTCCCAAAATACCTTCTGAAAACAACTGGATTCAATAGGTATCTGAAGAAGACTAATCTAAAACATTCTTTTCCATTGTAGAACAAAAAGAGATAATGGTCTATTCATGACAAGGGACTAAACTTGGTTTTCCTCACCTTTCAGATCATGTTGCAAAAGCAGTTAATGTGTAATCTCAGTTTGGCTCTATATACTGTAAATAGGGGCAGGTCAATGACTGTCATGGCAGTCATGTATTCCTATGCTGATCCAGACCCTTCACCCTGGGAGGGCACATTGAAGTCTCCCAACCCCGCGGGAGAAAACTTCCATGTTTGCAATTACATTGAATAGCCCTGGCTAAGCAACAGATGGAATGGTACACCATCATCCAGCCCAACTATGCTTTCTTCCTCAACTACAGAAATAAGACCTCACATCCAGTTATCTATAGAGTAGTGCATCTTGATGCCAGTACAGTCTCATAGATTACAATAATTACAGCTTTCCATATATGCACTAGTACTGATAAAGCTCTTATAGGCAGATCTTTGAGATATTAATTCCCCCTCCCCTACCCCCAGATTTTAGTATGAAAGCCAGGTTTCTCTTTAATCCATAATTAAATCATGGGTGGAGATATTTTCCCCCACAGCAGACCTAGCATTCAGTAACTTGAGCCAAACCCTTGGGGCTTCAAGGAATCTGGTACCCTGGCTCTTGGAATGAAGAATAAAAAGTTCAGTCAGAAATACCAGTCCTCATTTCCCTGAGTGAAGTCCATTCATTGCCTTTCAAATGCCTTGTATTATCATCACCATCACCGTGATTCTATTCTCCCTGGTTGTGCCACCACTATGACCAGAATAGCTCTCTGGTATCTTGTGCCAAATCACAGTAAGCTCGAGTAACTTTTGAGCTTTTGAAACTCTCTGCCACTTACTTTACTTACTTAATCTTATTTTTATTAGAGATTGGATATTGTAAACAATATCAGGACCCTGGTACCCAACTCTCTCACCCAAGATATGGTTCTTCATGCCTCTAGCCAAATTTCATTCTTCTCAATGTTATAAAGTGAGAAACAAATACAAGGAAGTTACATTGATGGAATGTTGTCATCCCAAATTGAACTGTCATCCACACATCCTACTTTAAACAGTCCATGCAACAAGCTGTTCCCAAACAATTTCCGGAACAACTTTGATGACACAGCCTAACTGGAGAATCAGTGTTCCAAGCCATGTCCTATTCCATCAGTTTCAACCCAGACTTCTTACTATTAGCACAAACCTTCAGAGATCCTTCCTGTTTTCACTGCTGGCCAACTGTGATGCCCAGTGAATTAAAACATTAGAGAGACAAACAGTGAAGCAAGCAAAATTACTGTGGCAAAATTGAAGTTGTTTGGGCCTCCAATGCTATCCTGCTCTCTCCTTAGCCTCTTAATTTATCATGGACACCTTTTAGTCAGGAAATGCCTTTTTTTTTTTTACTAAGGTGCCTTAAAGCTGTAAGAAAGCAATGCTCTCAGGACCTTGTGTATTGACCTCAGATTCCATTCAATTGCAAGTATTGTCTTTAGTAAATGATTTCTTGTCCTTTTTCCTTTTTATTGTTGTTCCTTTTGCTTGTGTTCTGCACCTTGCGGTTAAGTGTGTTAGGAGGATAAAAACATCCTGAGAAGAGTTAAGGCATAGCTGACTATGATGACGAATAAGTGAATTAGTACACTGCTCAAAAAAATAAAGGGAACACTTAAACAACACAATGTAACTCCAAGTCAATCACACTTCTGTGAAATCAAACTGCCCACTTAGGTAGCAACACTGATTGACAATCAATTTCACATGCTGTTGTGCAAATGGAATAGACAACAGGTGGAAAGCATAGGCAGTTAGCAAGACATTCCCAATAAAGGAGTGGTTCTTCAGGTGGTGACCACAGACCACTTCTCAGTTCCTATGCTTTCTGGCTGATGGTTTGGTCACTTTTGAATGCTGGCGGTGCTTTAACTCGTGGTGGCATGAGGCGGAGTCTACAACCCACACAAGTGGCTCAGGTAGTGCAGCTCATCCAGGATGGCACATCAATGCAAGCTGTGGCAAGAAGGTTTGCTGTGTCTGTCAGCGTAGTGTCCAGAGCATGGAGGCACTCCCAGGAGACAGGCCAGTACATCAGGAGATGTGGAGGAGGCCGTAGGAGGGCAACAACCCAGCATCAGGACCGCTACCTCCACCTTTGTACAAGGAGGGACAGGAGGAGCACTGCCAGAGTCCTGCAGAATGACCTCCAGTGGGCCACAAATGTGCATGTGGCTGCTCAAACGGTCAGAAACAGACTCTATGAGAGTAGTATGAGGGCCCGACATCCACAGCCTTCCATATACTCGCCAGAGGCAGCCTGAGTGCCATTAGGTACCGAGATGAGATCCTCAGACCCCTTGTGAGACCATATGCTGGTCATCACATTCAACTTTTTTAATGAACAAAGTATTTAATAAGAATATTTCATTCATTCAGATCTAGGATGTCTTATTTTTGTGTTCCCTTAATTTTTTTGAGCAGTGTATATTACTTAGGTAGTAAGTAACTGAGACGATCAGTTAAAACATCTTCAATACGAGCAATAGAAAAAGTATTAAAATGTTAATATTTTTGAGAAAGTACTGATAAAAGCACTCTCTATTGTGCTCTCTCTTCCCATTCCTAAACTTTTTGCAGATTTCTGTTCTTACTGAAGAATATATGAATCCTCTTCTCTCCAAACTCCTTTGCTATAATAGTTTGGTCAAACAAATCTGTGATTGTTCCTGTGACGGTGAGCCTGTCATAGAACATGAGCAAAAGATTGCCAATGTGCTCAGCTTTTATAGAAGACTTTCTGAAAAAAGGGATCATATTACTGTAACACACATGATGAGAGAATATTAAATACTAGCAAGGATGGGGTTTCTTTTAGGCAGAATGCTCCCAATAGTCTCTGAAAGTTTATGCCAGAGAGGAGACATGCTGAGATGGTACTCTAATCATTTTTTCTTTTGGAAATTGTAGCAGGATACATCATTATTTCAATAGGTTTTTGATGAGAAAGTGATAAATAAGCCAAGAAGAATATCTGATGCATGATTTTTTAAAATGTCCTTTTCTTCTTTCGAAAGTTTCTCTGCAAGGGAATCTTCAATTACATTAAAATTAAGGTTGTCAAGAATCCCTTTTCAAGGGAGTTTTCAGCCTTCCAAGAAGAAAAACCAAGGTGACAAAGTGGAGTATGTTAATGTAAGAGATTCTGGCATGTGTTCACATGTATCCTAGTTTCTGTAACATTATGACAACTGGGCAGAAGACTGGTCTTTTGGCTGGATTTTAGCATTCTTCTTTTGGATGGCTATACTGTTATATAGCAACTACCAGATGTGCCAATAGATTTTTGCTACTTAATTGGCAAAACCCAGTGCTAATAAAAACTCTTTATTAATATTGCTATGAGGAATAGGTTCAGAAACTGAATATTAAACAAATCTTGTTTCTGCATGTTGTAAACAAAAATAGTTTGTTGATGTCTTCACACATCAACAATTCCTCAACAATTTGTATGTAATGTAACTTCCACAATGAGATTAGTAGAATAGATTGCCCAATCTAAGGCATCTCTTTCTTAAGAAGAAATGTGAATTTTTTTAAGATGTGTTTATTTTGAGATTCTTTTATTTCCTATGCATAAAGTTGACTTGAAGTTTGGGGATAGTGGTGGAGGAGGAAGACTAAACAGTAATAGTGCCAGCAGCATTATCTTTCCATCTGTGAGCGAAAAAATAAGCCACTGAAGCTTATTTTTTGTCATCATTAAATCCATTCAATAAGCTTTGGAAAATCTGATTCAAATTTTCATGAGGCTAAATGACCTAATGAATGTATAGTTTCAACTTAATATTTGTGTTTATGACTTTCACATTCTGGCCATGTATTTCTATCTCTTTCTTTTAATATCTCATATTTGAAGTTCGTTTCTTTTCTCTACTGACTGAGAATAATAGAATCCTAAGGTTGGAAGGAGCCTTAGAAATCTTTTAATCCCCACACCCAAGGCAGAAGTCCTCATATCATACCAAATGGTTGTCCATTTTTTTCTTGAAAACCTCCAGTAATGGTGCACCCACAATTGTGGGAAGCTAGGTATTCCACTGCTTAATAGTTCTCACTGTCAGGAAATCTCTCCTTATTACCAGGTTGGATCTATGAGGACCTTCCACTCATTACTTCTAATATACCACAGGTGGCAGCCCTTCAAGTACTGGAAAACTGCTATCAAGTCTCACCCCAATCTTCTCTTTGTTAGGCTAAACATATATAACTCCTTTAGCTGTTCTTCATAGGATTTAGCTTCCAGACCCCTTTGTTGCTCTTCTTTGTACTTTTTCTAGGGACCCAGCATATTTTTTGTATTGTGGTGAACAAAATGGACTCAATATTCCAAATGCAATCTCAGCAGTGCAGTATAGAATGGTATTATCATTTCTCTTTATCTCAATGCTATCCCTCTGTTGATGCCGCCAAGGGCCACGTCATCTTTTTTGGCAACTGCAGCACACTGCTGACTCATAGATAAGCAGTAGTCCACAAGGCTACTGGATCCCTTCATAGGCCTTACTTTTGAGCTAGATACCTACCTATCTTGGTCTGTCTTCTGAAGGATTAGCAATTCCTTCCAAGTTTGTGTCATCCATAAATTTGGTGACTGCCCTTCAATCCCTTCATCTAGAACATTTATGGAGATGCTGAAGAGCATTTGGTAAAGACAGAATCTTGAGGAACTCCACTGTATACTTCCCTTCACATAGATGTGGTTCCATTAAGGACCACATTCTGAGTGACTGTCCTTAATAGAACTGCAATGATTTCAGCATTGCCTTTACTGCAATTAAAGAGGACAGCATTATCTCCAACAGTATAACAAACTGACCATAACAAACTTAGTGATAAATGCATGGCTGCTCCAATCCTCAATCTGGCTATGAGGTGATACTTTCAATTGGCATTTTCTCCTGAGATGCTTTGTTTACTGATTACTGACAAGTCTTCCATGTTGCTAAAATACCCACTCTTAGAAATACTGAAAAGGAGGAGACTCTGGCATGTAGTTTTATCCCTGTGATCTAGAGAATGAAATAGCATTCTGAGATTTATACTGAAGAAATGGTCATTGCATTGATCTGAGATACAGAATGTAGAGGGTAGTTCGGTTTATTCAAAACTTGCACACTTTGAGTGGAGATTGAATTAGAGAAGCCAAAGGCAGACTATTTGATCTGCCAACTGATTAGCATTTTGTTTTGTTTTTCGGTTTTTTAAAAATTATTTTCTTTTTATTGTTTTGCTGAGAAATTTGAAATCCAGCTTCAGAATTATATTGGAATTAGCTTGGATATTATACATCAAGTGAGAATTAAAGCCACTGATTTCGCAGTTTAAATATGTTATTCTGATAGAATATCAATGTCTTCAGCATCTGCATGTCAATGTTTGCAAGTTAATGGTAAAAAATATCTACTGAATGTTTAGTTGCTTTCTTAGTAATTGGTAGCCAGTAACAGTGAATTGTAATTATATTCTATTCCTTTCACCACTTGGGCTTTCCTTTCTGCTGATGAAGTGTGACAAAGATTCCACTTCAGTATAGAATAAAGGTCTGCATGTTGACATTTTCTCAACAGCATGCTCTCGGGAGCCACTTATTTTTGCTCAGTGAGCCAAAGCTGGTTTTCTATGCCCTGAGAATGAATAGGAAAAAAAGGAAGAATAATTAAATATTCAGTAAGATGTATTGCTTGAATATTTAATCTGTTTATACTTTTCCTTACTCAATTCATGTAATTTTCCTTACAACTTGCAAAGAAAATGAGATTTATTGACATAAAACTTTAATTTTCTTACAAGGAATTAACTTGCTGCTTCCCCAGATTTTTCTAAGGAAGGTTCCATCAGGTTGCAACAAAGGACTGAACAGCTGTTACTCACCTTGAACAGTTTTCATTTTAGCTATTTATTCTTTCCAACTACAAATTGGTTTCTCAGTTTGCTTTTTTCATCCTTCTCCAATTCAGTTTTTTTTAAAGTTCTTTAACATCATATGGCTATGAGTGGAAACTGTTTTAGAATTTTAACTATTGAATTATGTAATCAGTTCTTGAAGACTTTTCAGCTGAAAAGCAGTGATAAATGCTTTAAATAAGAGTTTCTGATAAGAACTTTATAAAGATAAAGTATTAGAAAAGACAGCTCTTGTATGAAAAACACTATAGGTTCTAAAATGGTTTTATTTTTTTGCTTCTCTTTGTTTATCTTTTTAGAATAAAATAACATTTATAGAAATGTGATTCAATGTTCAAAGCACTGAAATCATATCTGATTTCAGAACAACAGCATCATAAATATGAACAATTTTATTCCCACTTGCAGAAGCATATGATGACATTGGAAATTGTGGTTACCCTCAGGCTTTTTAAAGTTTGCTAAGATTTGAAAGGGGGACTTCCTAGTTCACTGTTTTCAGCCATTAAGGCATAACATTATGGAAATACAATATAGCATAATATAATCCCTCCGGAGATTAGATTGGCCCCAATTCTGCTATTTTTCATAAAGCCTTAAAGACATATAATAGTTATGTCACTGAGCTTTGGGATCTTGGACATCTTGCCACAATTGATTATAGTTTTACTGATTTATTATTGTTGTTTTATCTTGGCTCCTATGTATTTTTTTTCTATTTTATGATATAATTAACTGTTGTTAGCAGCTAAGAGTCATGTATTTGAAGTGGGAGGCTATGTACGTAAAATTTAAATATAATATTCTTTATTTAAGTATAAATTAAAACAATAAATATTATTTTAAAAAATATGTGAAAGGATTATTTTCCAATTTATTTCCAGATAAAAATAACACATAAAACAAATCTATAAATGTTCTAAAGAATTGGAAGGTTTCTGCTAACCTGGCTATAATGAGCCAGAATTGAAACAAGGATAGATAAAAATAATTCCAAGATGAAAGAGACTAAATACAGTAATTTCAAACACTTGTCAGAGCAAAGTCCTGACAGAACGAAAATTGACAGCTTCAAAGGTTCAAAGACATATCTTCAACTGGAACAGTGCTCTGCAGCCTAGACCTTAGAAGAGTAGAAGTATCAGACATGTGGCCAGTGGACTGCATGCAGCCCACAATACTCCTGAGTGTAATTCTAACCAGATTAAAATGCAATTGGGTAATATTTAAGAAAATAAAATAACAATGTAATAAAACATAGATCTTACTACATTTTAAAATTAATTAATTCGATGTTGCTGAACAAGTCACTATTACCTTGCACGTAGCACACACTTATACCTCTCATGTTCCTTCTCCCATTTGACAGTAGCCAACCCAAGCACTCTCAGGCTTGTACGGCACCTCTCTGCCACTTGCACACTGTTTCCCACTTGACAGAAGCCCCCCAGTTCTACACCATGATCGTGCCATATCTCCCCACTGCTTGCACTCCTGGCAGCAGCTACTGTATTTTGCCTGCCTGACTGCCAGCCAGCCTACTTGAAACCCACTTGTGACTTGCAACTTCCTGCTGGCTTTCCCACTTACTTTAGTTGTGGGAAGCTGGCAGGAAGTTCAAGAATGTGCTCGCTTAATGACACCTGATTCTCACTTAACAGGGATTGCCATTGCTAACCAATGTGGTCATGTGATATTGCACTTTATGTTCACATTGCTTAGTGATGGAAATTCCCGTTCTGATTGCTATCATAACTCATGGACTATCTGGGTAAATATCTCTCTATATAAATATTGAAAAGAAATAATCAGATTTGTAATATTTCTTTTAATGCTTTACTTTTATCCAGTTCATTCATATATGCATACATACATACATATAAAATATGTGGTTTTCTATCTATATATGTACATATATACATATAAAATTATGTGGTTATCCATCTAGCTATCTAGCGTCTATTTATATTGAAATGAAATAATCAGATTTGTAATGTTTCTTTTAATGCATTAGTTATATCCAGTTCATATCATAAATAATATGGTGGTTTTCTAAGTCAATATTTGGCCCATAGGGATCCTTAGTTATGGTTTAGTGGCTCCCCGATTCTATTTCAGTTTGATACCATTGCCCTAGAGTAAATCTGTTTATGTTTCCCAAATTAATATATATACAGTATTAAGAGTGCATATATAATGTACACAATAGGTTTAAGCTTTACAGTCCTATGATTTTTGAAGAATATGCATAAACTTGTTAAGTTGTGCAAGAAACTTACAAGCTTTCCCTATGGTTGCCAAGAGTTATTGTGTACAAAGGCTTTTCTATTGCAGTACTGATAGTCCTTGATTTACAATGGCTATTTAGTGATCATTGCTTCTGTTTAGTTCTGATAGCTTCCTCATGGTCACATGATTGCATTTTGGGCACTCAGCAACTGGCCTATTGTCTAGGTGCTAAACAGTTTGCATATATGCATAATTTTTTAAGACATCTTCAGGGTTATGTTACTTTTCAGGGTTTTTGTGGGGAAGGCTCCATTCTCCAATATTATCATAGAATTCATCAAATATTGTGTTTTTTAAAAATTCTCTTCAAGTTCTAAACATTTTCCAAAATGTAGAACATGCATGCCATGGTAAGTGAAGAAGAACATGAGGTCACAATGCAGCAGCGAGTGAAAATGTATAAATGTTGTTTTAAAAACAATTGCTATTTTCTAATTCTGGTCAATTTTCTGTGCAAAAGTAAGTGGTAGTATACTGAAAACTAATTACATCCTTACACTTTTCCTTGGGGAGAAATAAATAAACGTGATAACCGTCACAATGGAATGTAGAATGCACATGGGCTTTGCCTAAAGAATTCATAATTACCAGTATATCTATTTACTCTTCCATATACCTATTTTTCCCACAAGGATTTTGCATTGCAGCGTAACATAGTTATGGAGTCTTTCTCTGTAGAAGGAAAATGTCTACCCTTGGGGAAATCTATCCATTTGTATTGCATTACAACATAGTGGTAGTGGATCATAACAGATTGCAGCTGATTGTATGGTTAATGTTTCACCTATAAAATGATACAATATTACATTTTTCTTTGGGTCACTTATTGGAAAGAAAACCAAGACATTTTACTATGTCCCTGTTAATAGTTTTTCCCCTCCTAACCTTTGAGAGAAATTCAGACAAGGATTTGCTCTCCCAATCCAAGTCTGTGAGTTAAAGCTATCTTCATTCTCTACTAGCGTGTGGGCGGGGGTAAAGGAAGAGAGGAAATTGAAGCATGACGCCTCAGAGGCTCAATTTACCTTTGGAGTGAATAATAGTGTGTGTGAGGGGGTGTTCTCACTTAGTAGTCAATGAAGCTTTGGCCACAGTGACATTAAAAAGCAAGTTGATACCCTTGGGAATGTAATGTAATGTAATTTGGGCTCTGATCATAAAGATTATCTTCCACAGTTTTCCTACAGTGAAGTTTCAGTTGTGAGAGTAATGTGGAGGCTAGATGTCTATGTTAGTTATATAGCACTGCAGTGATAAGATATATATGGAGCACCGTGCAACCCTCAAACGCTAATTCTTAACTTTGCTGTGAACTTCTTTTTCCTTTCCTTGAGCTATCTCCAAGCATTTCTCCATGGCTACTTAGCCCTTTATGTGATAGGCCCGCAGCCTTCCAGCATACTGAATTTCCCAACTCATAACTCTAAAATGCTTTATTTCAGAGTAGAAAGAGTGCACTATATGTGGCCTATTATATCCATATCAGTTTGCTTATCCTTTTCAAACAGCCATTGTTTTTTAATAGGGTTTTGCCTGGCAGGAGTAGTTCTTAAATCCTGCCATGTAAGAATGGCCAGCTTGAGTTACAGCTGGCTGTACTATGCTGTTCTGATCAAAGGATTCCTGCTTTTTAAAACTTTCTTTTTCCTTTGTTTCTTTGCCCCTTTGTTTTCATATATAGTGGTCCATAATTCAACACAGCAAAATCGTGCAACCTTTGATTTGAAAGATCAAGGTATTAAGTAACTGACCTAGTTTCCTGTTGTTTCTTTGACCTATTAGAAAGACGGTAAGAAAAAACGAAAAGAAGTTTTTGAGTGATAGTCTACACCAGCCTCCTTCTGTCTAGTGCTTTCCAGATATTTTAGATTAGAGCTCCCAGGATTTCTAGCTAACGTGATCAATGGAAAAGATTATAATATTTTTGTTTGAATTTTGAAAAATGGCTTGTCTCTGCTGAAACTTCAAATAGAATTTATCAAACTATGAAAAGTATCCGTAATGAGGCCCATGTTGATTACTGTTGGTAAATCCAGTGTCTTCATCGTGACTCATTAGACTTAGAATAGAGAGGCACAGCATGTGGTACTTCAGATGTTGCTGAATTATAATTCCCAGTAACCCTATGAAACATGATCAGAGGTGAGGAATTGTGCAAAGCTACTGATCCATTCACAGTACTGTCAACTAAAAGGAGGAATGAGATCAAATATCCTTGGCACTGAGGTCCACAAATGTGAATGGTGTCCATTTTGTCTATTAACTTGTTGTCTGTATCCAGTGTTATGTTGTACTTTAGAAGTAGTGGCACTTAAGCATTTCCAAAGAAGGTTTTGCTCTTTTCTTAAGCTTCCCAAGACTGTTGAAGTTGCTGGAAGCTTAATAAAATACTGGGAATTGGGTTCCATTTTTTTCGCAAAACATGAGCATCCAGCAACAATAGCTACCAAATATGAAGGCATACCATCCTGACAACATGGGGCTGTGTTCCAGACTTGAACACTAAATAGTATAAGCATATTAGGAAGGTTGAGATAAAACTGTTCAAACTTGGCAGGGAGCCTAGGGGCTCCATGCTATGTACAAAAAGACCATATAGAAGAAGCAATTATTGTTTACACAAGGGTGGGTTTTTTTAGGATACAGCAAACCTTTTAGTTAGAGTCTGTAAGATATGTGTGGACAGTTTGATGATTAGAAACAGTGCATGGGCATGTGGTATTACGCTTGTTTATGTTTTGTTTTCTCCTCCGATATTGAGTGGCATGAAACAGTCTTGTAAGTAGGTGTGGGTGTGTGGGTGGGTGTTTGTGTGTGTGTGTGGAGAGAGAGAGAGAGAGAGAAAGAAAGAAAGAAAGAAAGAAAGAAAGAAAGAAAGAAAGAAAGAAAGAAAGAAAGAAAGAAAGAAAGAAAGAAAGAAAGATTCTGTTGTTATAGCCAGTCTCAATGGTCTGGTATAACTGATATACTGACACCTACCAAGTAATGCTTTCTTGAACATGATTAATATTAATTAGTATTAAGATCACTAGAGATAGTTCTTGACTTAGAACCATTTATTTAGTGTCCGTTTGAAGTTATGACACTGAAAAAAGTGACTAACAACTGGTCCTTGCCCCTACAACCATCACAGCCTCCTCACAAATACATGATCAAAATCTGTGCACTTGGCAAATGGCAAGAATTTACAATGGTTGCAGTCTAAAAAGGAGGTGTATTCCTGGTTATTCATGTCAGGAAATAAGTACAGGAATATGAAGGGGCTTGTTTTATAAAGAAAAACCATTCAAATCACACACCTTTATCAAATGAACTATCCTGCAATGCATTCTATTGAGAGCCAGACATGGTTCCTACTCACAGAATGAGTCTATTTGAAAGCATTTACTGCCCTTTCCTCGAACAGAAGGTTCTCTTATTTCAATAAAGGAGAATAATTGTAGGTCAGGTTGGAATGAGGGATCCTTGCTGCCCTCTGAGCTTGCTTGTTTTCTTGTAGATGTTTCATTACCCAAACTCGGTTATCTTATTTGCACATATTGTTTCAGTACCTATTTTTCAGGAGGCATAGTTGATCCAATATTGTGGCTGGTTTCTATTAAAAATTAGCATGACATCCTATGTTTTTTTTTTCTTAGCTTGAAAAAGCCCAAAGGTTTTCTGAGGGTTTTTTAAAAAAGACTTTTGTATAAAAGACTTTTGTATTTCTGGCACATTGCCTAAATACTATTATACTGGAGACAATGCTCAATTGAGTCTGTGCTCAGAGCAGTAGTACCTGAGTTCTAATAGTCCCAGCACATTCCCTGTTGGAAAAATTGGGCTTTATAATTGCTGAATCCTGCTCCATCTATTCTTTTTTGTGTGTGTGCGCACATGCCTGTTTTGCTAACATAGAGTGAGTATGCTGCAAGGCACGTCTTTCCCATTCCTGGCACACTAAGAAGATTCCTGTCTGGTTTGGCTTCTGTGGAGCATGTAAAGGCAAGGTTTCTAAGTACAAACATTTTTTTGCTGATGCCCGAAGTCCTCTAAACCCCTTTTAAAATTTCTGAAGTTACCCTGGATTCGGTCTCCTATCCAACACTCCCCCCACCCTTAACAGAGCTTCCCACTTCGGTAATGTGAAAGGTGACTATTACTATTAAAGAGACCACCCATAAGCCCAACAAAACCTCTGAGTGAAATGCTAGTGCTTGAAGTATGTTAGGGTACTAATGAGGACTTTAGTTTTGTTAGTGCAAGTAGACAAGTCAAGGAATTGTGTCCATGGTAACTCCCAATTGATATGTTAATTTGCCTATCCCTCCTTAATGGTTTGAAGAGAGCCAGTCTTTAGCAATATTTGATGTAATGGTTGTCTTTATTTTTAAGGGGATGTACCTGTAGGCAATTATGCATAATACCCATTAAGAAAAATGGAAAGTAGCTAAATATGACACCCTGAACCACACAGTAACAAATCTAGTACTGTGCAAATCTATTTCACATGGTAAGTTTGTGATTCAGCATGTCCTATAAAGACAGAACATTGCATTAATTGGACAAAGCATGGTTCAGTTCATGTTTTTATTTAAATACTTTTATTTATCCTGCCTTTGTTATTTTTACAAATAACTCAAAGCAGAGAACATATCCAACATATCTTCCTCCTTGTATTTTCCTCACAACAGCAACACTATGAGATGGGTTGGGCTGAGAGACTGACTGGCCCAAAGCTGGCTTTCATGGCTAGACATAACTTGAACTCACTTTCTAGCCTGGTGACATAACCACTAAAGCAAACTGGCTTTATCTAACTCACCATTTTTGATGGATAGTTAATAGGCTTTAGGAATGTCTTAGATGTTAAAAAAAATCTATGTTAGAAATCAGTAGTTTCTGTAGAAAATAACATAAAGCTTTATTATACTTTCTTTATTTGAAATGCTTTCTATTGGAATATTTTCAAATATTTTGAGAGCTTTTTGTGGGATGATGTCTTTGAATCAGTGTTGACGCCTAGTGACTGTTTGGACAGGTCACTGCAGTTTTCTTGCCAAAATTTCAGAAGTGGTTTGTCATTGTCTCCTTCTAAGATTGAAATAGTTTGACTGGCCCAAAATCACCCAGCTTACTTTGTGCCTAAGATAGGATTATACCTCATGGTCACCTAGTTTCTAATCTGCTGCCCTTAACCAACACACCCAATTGATTCTCCATATTAAGTTTAATAATGTGATGACTAATCTAATGATATTAAATTTAAATCTGAAGTTGAACCAGGAAAACCATGCTATGGTGCAGGATATATGAATTCAGATTATCTTAAATTAGTGTCCTTCAGATATGCAGAGCTTCAATGTTCAAGCTCCTGAGGAATTATGAGTAAGGATGTCTATTACACTTAAGTACAGAAAGATTTCATTAGATCCCCTACTGAGGTTCTTGACACCATTTCTTGATTTCATCCCATAGACCCCTCCTAACATGAAGTAGTCAAATGTTCAGGTTCAGACATATCCTGGTACTGTGTTGTTTTAGTTCTCTAGTTTGCCAGTCAGGTAGACTTAGACTTACTTAGAATAACTATTATTACTTTGAATGTACACTAATCGGCATACATTAAAATGAAATTTTGTTGCATACAGCTCTCAAAGGGTCACCACCTCCAATATACACAACATAAACATGACTAAATAAATAAATAAAAAATTATGGATATACCCATATATATTATATGACGCAGAGAAACAACATAGTCTAGTTCAGATGTGTACATGTACCCGGCACGAAAAACGAATCTTGCGAGTTTATCAAATGGATGGCATAGGGAACAAAGCTGTTACAGAATCTGGTAGTCCTGCTAGAAATACTTTGAAACCTCTTCCCAAAGGAGAGCAATAGAAACAGACTGTGAAGTGAGTGTATGGGGTCTCTAACAATGTTTGAGCTTTAAGCACATAGAACTTGTAAGCAGTATCTTGAATAACAGGAAGCAAGCTTCCTATAATCTTCTCAGCTATCCTTCTCACTCTCTGTATGGACTTTCTATCTGAGGCACTGTGGCCACCAAACCAAACCCTGAACCCAGTTTGTTAAAATGCTCTCAATTGTGCCTCTGTAAAAAGTGGTCAGGACAGAAAGAGAAAGATGTATTCTTCTCATCTCATGCAGGAAATGCAGAAAAGGCTGAACAGATAATTTCATGAAATCATTTGCAGTTTTTTTGTTACAGGATAAAGTATGAATTTCCCAATAATAAATAATTGAGAAGCTGTTGGCCAGACTTTTATATAATATTACTGTTTATTATCACTATGTTTCATGTAAATACACTGAAGATATTTAGAAATCTGTGTCCTGTATTTTTTATACTAGTAACAGACTTACATAAACTATAGCTGCTTGTTCAGAAAACCAATTACTAGCCACTAATTTTAAATCAGTGTATTAAAAAAAATTCTAAGCTTTTATTGACCTCTGTGAACTAGTATTTTGTGCAATTCCACCATTGTGCTTAAAGAACATAAAACATGTATCATAGATATTTGGGAAAAACATAAACAGGAAGCAACCATTTTCAGGAAAGAGTTTAAATCAGAACTCTTTATTCTGACATCTAATTTGTTTTTTTGAAAAATATGCAAAGAGAATTTACAGTACATATAGCCAACATTCTGTTAAGGGAGACTGTAGTTATGTCTGAATTTGTACAAACCAAGAAAACTCTTCACCTTTTCATCTACCCAGATTAAAAGTCCTGTTTTGTGGGAAGAAGTGTCAACATAGAGGTAAATGGCAAAAAGTGGGCTAAGTATCCCACAACTTTGTCTTAAAAACAATCCTCCCAACTTTATACATCATTGGAACCAAGTAGGGAGAAGTTTATCTAATCAAGTCTGTCCTGGTTAATTGAAAATAGAAATGAAAACTTCTTGCAACCACACCAAAGGAGAAGGGAGTGGGAAAGACTCACACCCAAAACTCATTCACATCAGAGTGAATCATAATTTAGTGTTACTTTCATGCTAATGTAATATGTTGAATAAAAGGTCAAGGTACACTGGATATTAAAAGTCTACACATTAAAATGCCTGGATTTTGATATGTAAAAAAGCAGGCCAAGATAAATCACTTCAGAATTTTTTCCACCTTTAATATAACATATAAGCTGTACAAGTCAATTGAAAAAAACAAATGTTTTTTTTGGGGGAGAAATAACAATAAAAACATAAAATAGCATGATAATATAAGTGTTCATACCCTCTTATAAATGGCTGTGTTCAGAATTAAGCAATCACACTCCAATTGATGGTAAATAGTAATCCGTTCACACCTGCTATCAATTAAAGTGACTCTGATCAAGCCTATATAAAGTTCAGCTGTTCTAGTAAAAGTTTTCTAACATCCAGTTACTCTTACAGCAAAAGCCATGATCTGCAAAGAGCTTTCAAAGCTTTCAAAGGGGTCTCATTGTTGAAAGGTATCAGTCAGGAGAAAGTTAGAAAACATTTCTAAGGCATTGGATATACCATGGAACACAGTGAAGATAGTCATCAACAAGTGGAGAAAATATGGTACAATAGTGATATTATCAAGAACTGATGTCCCTCCAAACTTGATGAAAAAACAAGAAAAAATGGATCCAAGAGAATGCCAAGAGGCCTACATGCCAAGAGGCCTTAAAGGAACTGCAGGAATTTCTCACAAGTATTAGTTGTGCATTGTATGTGACAGCAATCTTCCATATTCTTCATATGTTTGGGCTGTGCGGTAGGGTAGCAAGAAGGATTGCAAAAAACTACATCAGGCCTGACAAAAGCATGTGGAAAGTTGTGTTATGGCCTGATGAGACTAAGGTTGAACTTTTTGGCCATAATTCTCAAAAGTATGTTTAGTGCAAAACCATTCTGCTTCACCAAAACTATACCATATCCACAGTAAAACATAGTAGAGGCAGCATTACGGGGCTACTTTGGGGCTTTAGTCAAGGTGGAGGGAATTATGAACAGTTCCAAATGTCAGTTAATTATGTGACAAAACCATCAGGCTTCTGTTAAAATGCTAATGATGAAGTGGAATTTCACCTTTCAATATGACAATAACCCAAAGCATACATCCAAATCAACCAAAGAATGACTTCACTGGGAGATGATCAAAGTTTCAGAGTGGCCCAACCAGAGCCCAGACCTAAGTCCAGTTGAAAATCTGTGGAGTGATCTGAAGAGTAGCTGTGCATAGGAGTTGCCCTCACAATCTGATTTGGAGTGCTTTTGCAAGGAAGAGTGGACAAAGATTCCTAAGGTAAGATGTGCCATGCTGATGGGCTCTTCCCGAAAATATCATAAAACCAAAAGGTGT
This sequence comes from Pseudonaja textilis, assembly GCF_049901715.1. Taxonomy (NCBI): domain Eukaryota; kingdom Metazoa; phylum Chordata; class Lepidosauria; order Squamata; family Elapidae; genus Pseudonaja; species Pseudonaja textilis. Next base: position 263,942,019 of record NC_141990.1, read on the forward strand.
TTCGATGAAGTATTAGTGTAACCATGTTATTGTAAAAACAAATTATTATTTCCCCCCTAAAAGATTCCAGTTTGTTTTTCAATGAATTGTAGAACTTAGATGTTTTATTAAAGGTGGAAAAAAATCTGAAATGATTTATCTTGGTCTGCTTTTTTTACATCTCAAAAATGGGTGTGTAGACTTTTTATATCCATTGGACTTTTAAGATACTTTTACATAGTTTAATACACTCCAGAAGATCTTCAGGGAGACTCTGCCTTCTTCTTACTTTCTTTGGAAACAAGGAGCACTGTGCTACTGCGAGATCAATTATAGAGCCATTCTTCCTTCTAGGAAAAGTACTGCAGTTCTGTCACAATAGCCAGCCAATTGGGCATTATGGAATATTTCAAATTACCTATATTCTCATTTGTAAGTTTTGATGGTTTTATATTAGAGAAGGCCTGACTTTGCCTCTGAAATGACTAATCTATTCATTCCACACATTTTCTGAAACCACAGTTTTCTCAATCAGCTAAGTTCCAAGACACAGAAATCAGGGCACATTTTTGTTCCAGCTAGTAGAAATGAAAGCTCCATGAAAATATACCCTTTTCAACTGTTCATTATACAGTATATATTCTGTATCAAATTAATTTTTAATATTCCAATCCCTAGTTGATTGGGTAGATAATTGAGTCCAGTACTATAGCTCCTCTTGTAACTCCTCCAGAGATATTGATGCTTTTTTGGGAAGAAATTATATAAGATGATAGTCCAATATGTCATTAGTAAGAGATTCACAGTTGTATAACAAAAAAAATCTTGTAGTTTCTTAAATATTCAAAAAGTTTGAGGACTGTTTGGGACATTTTAAAGTTTTATATAGAGCAGATATGCTACATAGCCATACCTTTTCAAAACATTACTCAAGCTTAATTTCATTTTTAACTGTACACAAAATGTTATATTCTATTCATAATATGTAATTTCATTTTTAACTTTACACAAAATATTATATTCTATTCATAATATGTAAACCAAGAAGGCCCCTAGTTTGGATGAGTTTCCAATAGAATGGTATCAAAAATGCAGTAAACTCTGGATACATATATTGTTAAAAGTATGTAATGAGTTCTTTATAAAATTATTATTTTAATTATTATTTTTATGAGACTGATGTAATAGCTACATTGCAACTAAAATTGATCAAATTGTTTGATAACTTTGTTAAATGTAGATGTAAAAATTTTGACTGCAAATCCAGCACATAGGTTGCAGAATTTGTTCCTTTGCTGGTTCTGAAAAATAATAAAGATGGCACTACATATACTTCACTGGAGAGAGGAATTTCCCTAGATTTAATTGATGTGGGGAGTAGCCAGTGAAAAGGGTCTATTCCTGAATTAGGCACCCACTGCAACTCAATTTAGAAGGACACCTGAAATAGCCTTTTTAGATATCTTAGGTTATAAAAACAAGCATAGGTGAAAGTGCATTTCTTAAGATTCTGTGGTCTCAAGCCATGAAGGTTTTTATAAGTTAAGACCAACACTTTGATTTGGGACCAGAAAACACAGGAATGTAGTGAAAATGATAAAGAACTGGTATAATAGATTCATACCCATCACCCATTCCAGTTAGTATTCTTACCATTGCATTGTGTGCTAAGTGATATTTGTGGATCATCTACAAGTTCAATTCCCCATTTAACACATTATGGTAGTCTAAATGAGAAGTTTCTGGGACATCTTATTATCTTTGCAGAGCTATATCTAAACTGGAGCACCAGTAAAAACTGGTATAGGTGCTTCATATCATGGAGGCCACTTATGTCCACAATGTTAAAGGTGGATTTAGAATTAACCCAAGCCATGAATCTGATTCGTTGCAGTCCTATCCAGAGCAGATTCAGTTTCTGTCCTTGGTGCAGATGAACAGTGCATGTCTGTCTTGTCTGGATTGAAATTCATTTTGCTGGCACTCATCCAGTTCATTACTACTGCCAGACTCTGATTCAGCAGTTTTACCATCTCACCTGAATTTGATGAAAAACAGAGATAGAGCTAAGTATCATCAGCAGGCTGATCACATTTTAGTCTTAACTTTAGGATGATCTCATTCAGCAGTTTCTGGTAGATGTCAAACAGGGAGGGTAAAATAAAATATTTCATTATATGCCACAGAGTAAATGCTATGTGTTTGAGCAGAAATTTCCAAGTATCACCTTTTGATTACTTTTACCTAGATTTGAACAGAACCACTTTAAAGATGTTCCACTCGTATCTTGCTGGGACTTTCCAAAAGGCTATAATCACAAATGGCATCTAAACCACTACAATGGTCATTTTCAAATGAAGATATTTTCAAATGAAGGCTTAATGGTCATCTGTCAGAGATTATGTACTGGAACTCTATGTTTGGAGGTTAGGATGGATGAACTCTGAAGTTCTTCTAATTCTTATGATTTTTATGAACTCAAAGATAATTGATATCCTCCGCCCTCAAAAGGAGAAAGTTGTCAGCAACTTCCTGGAACAACAGTGTTTTCCAGAGTACCTATAGTTGATTTTGAAAATCATAATCTACAGAGAACAACAAAGATGGTAAGGATTTGGGGACTAAATCCTATGCAGAAGAATTAAAGGAATTTGCTATGTTTGTCCTAAAAAAAAAGAAGACTAGGGGGAAACACGAGAGTTGTCTTTCAATACATGAAGAGTGGAAGGTGTGGATTTATTCTCAACGGCGCCCAAGAGTAAATCAAGAACTATTGCTTAGTAGCTCCATTTCCAAGTTTGAAATAATAAGACATTTCCTGACTGTGAGAATTATTAAAAAGTTGAATACCCTGCTTCCTTAAAACCATGGGAGCTCTACCACAGGAGATTTTCAAAAGAGGTTGGCAGCTATTTATCCAGAATGGCATGATCATTCCTGCACTTAGCGGGAGATAAGACTAGAAGACTTCCAAGATCTGTTTCCCTAGGATTCTCCTTGGCAGGGTTGGTAGGGATCAACAAGAATAATTATTTTATGAATTTTTTCACTTATTTTAACCTATACAAGCATACAAATGCTTGCTGGCTTGCTTGCTAGAGTAGTCTGTAGAGCCACATGGTGCTGGGGAGAGAAGATAGCTAGGCAAATGAATACTTGCTGACGCTTCCTGAAGTAGGCTGAGGCTTCCCATGGCGCAGCAAATAAGCCCAGAACTGCATGGTTCTGGGACTGCTTGCTACGCCAAGGCAGCATGCAGCATGATCAAAAGAGCATTGATGGACAGGGAGATAGGGGAGTGAGAGAATTGATGAACCACATAAAATCCTATCCCCTGAATTTTGATCACATGATTGAGAGGCAATGCAATGGAATAGCTTTGGACATGGGTTGTAAATCAATTTTTTTCAGCACTGTCATTATTTCAAATAATTACTGCATGAATGTTTATAAGTTGAGGATTATCTGAATACTAGGTTAGTGATAGTGTATGTACAAATATAACTTTAGGCAGGATTTGTTCAGAAGATGAAGATCAGGAATTAATGTGCAAGAAGAATAAGGGAGTGCAACCCTGTTAAGTGTCGGACAGTTCAAGAGTAGAATTTTATGATGCTTGGGTAATTATTTACTATAATTATAAATACATAGTGAAAAATTACGTTAAAATGTCAGTGGGTGGACATTTGCATTTTATTAATAGAATTGTAATGACCGTTAATAAGTCCTGCATGGTACAAAATCTAAATAAGGGTCCAGGACAACTCATCTCGGCTGGCTTGCCCTGGCCAACTCAGTGCAGGACAATTTGACATGGCCAACTTGCTGCAGGACAATTCAATGAGGGATAACTGTACTGTTATCCACCAATGTTTCTTTGACATTATTTTAATTTTTGTAATTTAATTTTTGTAATTTTGTCCCTCCTTTCGCATCCTTTCTTTAATGATTCTATACCATTTCTTGAATATTTCAATAAAAAGAAATATTGAAGAAATGGTGGAATAGAATCATTAAAAAAAAACAATGCTAAAGGAGGCACAAAAAAGAATGCTAAAGGAGGAACAATGAGGGACAAAATGTGAGTGACAAAAATTTGAGTAATGTTGAAGAAACAGTGACGGATAACAGTATAGTTATCGCTCATTGAGTTGTCCTGTGGTGAGTTGGCCAGGGTGAGTGGTCTAAATAATACTAAAGCAGCATAATAGTAAAAAAATAGTATTGCAATCATCAGATATGAAATTAACTTCTTTCTCTTTCTCTCTTTTTAAATGAACGATATAACACTTGGGGTTTAAATTATTTTCATGGTTATAGCAACTGATCCAAAGCTTGGTGAAATAAAATGAAATTTTTATTAACTTTGCTGGTCTTTGAATTAAGCCCTTGGGGCATTGTAGTTTGATTCTGGTTGTCTCTTTATCTTGTCATCTCTCACCATGCAACAACAGATCCCTTTCCCTGATTTGTACAACACTGACAGCACAGTATTTGTATCCACAATCATCCAGCAGCACTTGTCTAAAAATAGCAAGTAGCTGCAGAGGAGAAAAAAAATCAGAATCCAGTTGTATGTTTATTTAAAAACATTTGCTGTATATACAACTCCAATTCTAAAACACACCGGATGGTGTACAAAATTATAATATAACATTGAAATATGAAAACAAAAAACTAGAAGGTTGTCCATAGTTTTTCACAAAGGGTAAACAGCTTTCATTGCCTTGAAATGTCAGGCAAAAAAAGAGCCATGCTTATCTCTGGGCAGTATATTTTATAATGTGGGAGCCTCTACCAAGAAGGCTTGCTTTCTGACCCACACCCATATGCTAAAGTCAGATTTAATAAAGCAGTTCCCAATGCACTGAAAAATGTTTGGTATTACTTTGGTGTATATTGTAACTACATTAGTAAGCAATATTTTAATGTATTAAAAATTTCTAGGTCCAGTGCCGACCTAGAAACCAAGCAATGGTGAGTTCAACTCCCATCTTGGGCATGAGAGCTGGCTGAATGACTTTGAGCCAGTCATTCTCTCTCAGTCCAGCCCAGTCACAGGGTTGTTGCTGAGGAGGAAATAGGAGATGGAAGGTGTATTGGATGTGTTTGCTGCCTATTTGTAAAAATAATAAATGCAGTATATAAACAGAAAAAAAACCAAAATGCAGTTTCTGGTCTATAATTCATCTTGAATCCCAGCTATCAAGTTCCCACATAATTTCTTTGTTCCAGAACTGACACTGTTGTCACTTTACTTTCTCTACAACTTCCTTCTTAGACTGATGCAGACTGCAAGCATGGCAATTACAACTCTGATAGCTTTTACTGACCTTAAAGCAGAGATAGAGGGTGGTTATTTACTCAGAGAACAAAGAATTTAAGAGAAATTTCTTTGCCTTGTAATTATGCCTAATGATGCAAGCTCCTAGCCAAAACAGGAATACCAAAAATAGTTTTAAGACAGTCAAACACCAGAGATTTCCACAAAAGCCAGTCTAGCTTAGGGTCTGATTTCAGGCAATGGGCAGGAAGTATCTGGAACACATTCTTTATAGCCAGAATTCCTGGCTATGCTTAATTAGAGCAGTTAATGCCCCTTCCTTTTGAACTGTACTGACCTTTACTGCTTAGCTCTCTTTAGCAGGCGGCATGAGTTAGGACTTAACACTCTCCTGAGGTCAGGCTCCTTGCTTTTGGAATCAGTGGTCATCTGGGCTGAGTTATTCACCAGTGCCTGACAGCTTCCTGAACTGTAGGCTGGGAATGTGAGGTTTTCTTCTGTCTCCAAATCTCTGGAATCAAAGGAGTCTAGAACAGTTTCTCTAAGGTAGGCCCCTTGAGGATCAACCAATGGGAGCAAACTAGCACCTCTCTCAAGGAAACTGGGAGACATTTCTATTTTGCAGTGAGGTATTGACTGCAGCCCAATAAAGAACTCCTAGTTCCTTCCCATGCCATTTTAACTAGATAAATGAGTGGATCATATTCACAAACTATCATGCTTATCTCCTAGTTTTTCACAAAACTTGTCCACTTTTTCACAATCCATAGACTCAAGAACCTTCCAAATAGCATTCCAAGTAGATGTTATCTGTATCACTTCATTGGATCTCAACCATCCAGCTTCAAACTCAAGAGTGGATTTTATTATTTTATTTACGAAATATCTTAGCAAATTTGCACACCTTGAACTTGGTGATTCAAATCCAAATATTTTCATTTTTATTGTTTGTTTAATAGGAATTCAAATCGAGAAATGTTTGGAAAACTGCTGAGATAAATTAACTTGTAATTAATCAATTAATTTAAAAACATTCTATGCTCTGAAATTTAGTGTGGTCTAGTGGTTAAGTATCAAGCTAAAAACCAAGAGAATTCTAGTCCTGCCTTCAGCATGAAAGCCAGCTGGGCAACTTTTGACCGGTTATTCTCTCTCAGCCCACAATGTCATTGTTATTTTTCACCCCTAAAAGATTTCAGTTTCTTTTTCAATTAAATTGTATGGCTTATATGTTATATAAATGGAAGAAATGGTGAAGTGATTTATCTTGGTCTGATTTTTTTTACATCTCAAAAACAGAATCCATGAGAAAAAAGAAGCCATTTAGGTCCAATCTGATCCAAAGCCTTGGCCATCCTCTCATTGAAAAAAATATATGGCCAAGGACTCAGCTGGATCATGAGGCAGACCAAGAGGAATAACTCCCAACTCCCTCTGGATCCATTAGTAACTGGAATGGATTGATCATATATATATATCAGCTTTGTTCGGATATTTTCCCATGTCATTATAGTTGTGCTTTTAAAGTTGTAGCAACGTTTCGGCAGAATCTCATCTGCCATCATCAGGTTTCTGTATTGTGCTCGTCTGTGAGTCAGACTTTCACAGCCGTTTCAGTTTTAAATTTGGTGCTAGCCTACTGCTTTTTTCTTCATCCTGATTGGTTGAGAGTCTTGGTCTGTGTTTATTGGTCTTGGAGTTTGCTGTGTTCTACTTGATTGGTGTTTCTAATATCTTCTGTCTGTTTTGTGGCTTTTTTTGTCTTGATTGGCTGGCAACATTGTGTTCCTGTATTGCAGGCTTTTAGTGCAGCTTGGCTCCGAGTAAATGGACGGCTATCATTTATTAGGAAGCTAGGTTTCATCTGGGTGCCTGGTTGGGGTGTGTTTGAGCTGGAGGTATTGGGGGGATTTGTTTGTGCCCAGGTGTTTTCCTGGCTTGTGGTGTGGAGATTTTTGTGTTTGTGAGTGCAGGCTTCCAAATAATTGACAGTCTGGTGGAATCATCTCTTGTATTCATGCTTTCAGGTCTTTTTTCAGTCTCTATGGCTTCTCTGATAATTCTGCAGCTGGGGTTTTCTATAGTGGCTAGGGTTTTGGTGCCATTGAAGTCGATGCTATGACCTGTGGCTTTCATGTGTTGGACTAGTGAGGAAGTGTGTTCCAGCTTTTTTACTGCATTTTTGTGTTCATCCATGCAGGTACTTATTCTTCTATTGGTCTGTCCAATGTATGTGACAGGGCATGATGCACAGGGAACTTCATATATGCCTTGGTTTTCCAGGTCAATTTTATCTTTGGGGTTTTCTAAGGGTGGCTGCTATTTTTCTGTCTGTTTTGAAGTCACATGACCACCAAGCCACACCCACAAATTAGGCCACACCCACACTACCGATTGTTAAGAAATTTGAATCCCACCTCTGCAAGTAACTGTATTTGCATAACCAACCAGTTTTTCATTACCCCTCCACCATGGCTCATTCACTTTTAATCCTACATCATGCTAGCCACTTTATTTAGCTGAACAAATGAGTTAACAGCTCATAAAAGTGTGTGCTTTTTAGTAACATTTATTAGTGGGAAAAGATGCTACGTCACTCCTTCTGAAAGTCTTTAAAAGAAGTCTATGTTTATCTCATCATAGTTAGAGTATCTAAGGCAGAAAGTCATCTCAGTCATTATTCCCAGGTTTGAGAGTTTCCTGCCAACCAGACTAGCTTTGTATTTGATAGATACCCTTTCATTAGAAGGCAAAAAACAGGATTATTCAGACAGGAAAATATTTTGCTGAATTGGTTTATTTATTTAGTGTGTTACTTGGATATTTGTATTTTGTTTTTAGATTATTTTTTCCCCTAATACAATAAGTGGAAAGGTAATATTTGTACTGAAATATATATTTGATGTTTATTTTGGCATTTGAAAACTAACTCTGGGTGCCTTGCTACTTTTTCTTATTTTAAAACTTTCTCATGTGATAAAAGATTTTTCAATTAACAGCTCATTATCTTGGTAAATATATCAAGATTAAGCAAAACATGCAGCATTTCTGTCAAGCAAAATGATAAGTGTATATTTAACAGTTCTTGGAATCTACAACTTGTATTTTATGTAAGTTAATCACCCTATAACTAGAAATAATAGTTTCAGAAATGGCTGTTCCTTATCCAGTCTGTCTTGTGAAAGGATAATATTTCCTAATTAATTCTTTGTTTCTTGACTATATGTAACCTCTATGACAACTTTATCTGAATCTTCAATTTGTTGATATATAAGCAACTGAATGTTAACAGCAATTTCGTATTGAGACTTATTTATTTTTTATAAGCATAGATCTGTAGATATTATATGTGTTTTCCAGAGTGTGTGATATCTTAATGTCTTTCATAGTGGCTGACCCTGATTTAATTTTCTTTCTTTATAGCTTTAATAGTGTGCGTCAAGGAACTCATATTTTGTTCCGAGAGTTCAACTTTGTCCAAGCTACACCCCATAATAGAACATCCTTTCTAAGGACTTTTTGGCAATGCTTCAGGACAGTGGGGAAAAATGGAGGTGAGTCTTTAAATATTTGTCTTAATTTTAAGCCAAAAGTGATAACTGTGATAACTTTTTGTCTAAAATTTTTGAATCAGTAACAAAATCTGCAAATTTGCAGTGGTTTTAAATATACTTTATATTCTTTTTCATGGAGAGATTGAGTGGATGTTTAGACTGGATTTGACTTTTCTATCTACCTATCTAGTCCTTCCCAAGAAACCTGGGAGAGGCAGATGCTATTTTATGGTGTTAAAGGTCTTGTCACAGGATGTAATTTCCAAATAAAGCTTTTAAATAGTACCATTCTTACTGAGAATCATGGAGGAGGCTCCATGATGTCATGTGTTGCTGAGCTGCCTCTAGCATCAACTGGCTGAAATCTGTGTAGTGCATAATGAAATCATACAATTATCAAGGCATTCTGGAGTGAAACATAATTTCCAGTGTTAGAAAGCTATGTCTCAGTTGCAGGACATGGGTTCTCCAACAGGATAACAACCTAAAATATACATCTAAGAGGACCAAAGAATTGTGAAAAGCAAATATTAGACTGTTCTGAAGGGACCTGATTTGAGTCTTGATCTGGATCCAATAGATCATCAGTAAAAAGAGATGAAACTCTGTTAGTGTTTGGGGATAAACCCCTGAGCTGAGTGCACAGCAGCAGTCAAGCCAGGAAGCCAAATGAGAATGAGGCTGGGCCCTAGAGTATACACACACTTGAGACAAAAACACTGTTTGTGGTTGTAAATAGATATTTAATTCATACAGAGATTAAGAATAGTCATTCAGTCCATATGTCAGTATCCAGTTTATCAATCCAGTTATCAAGTCCATTTACAGTAAATACAATGTCCTTATCTGCTTGTAATCTTCTCTCTATGATACCTTTCTCACCAAGACAATGCTGAATCCTCAGCTCACTAGGCAAACAGTCCTTGTGTTCAGGTGAAATGGTATCTGGCACAGTAGCCTCCAAGGTAAGCAGATAGACCAACACAGTAGGCAGCAGACTAGGAACAGTAACCAGGTGCATCCAGAAGCCGGACTCAGACAGTTGCATCCAGAAGCCGGGGCTATTACGTTTCCCCTCCTACCTATATGGCTGCCTGCAACCGCACCCACAATGACATTGCAGTTTCTAGCTTTAAAGCTACAAGCACTTTAATCCTAGTTTTACATATTTATTCAACCCAAACCAGTTGGAGTATTCATATACCCAACATTCTCCCCTTTTGGGTGATATAAATATGCAATGCTTTCACAATCTGAACCCATATTTTTCACAATTCTCTAGATGCTTAATAGCACCTTGGGCTTTAGTAAAATGATCAGCTACATTGTCCTCCGACATGCAGTACTCCAGCTGTATCAATTTACTCTGTACAGACTGTCTTACATTAAGATATCTCAAATCTGTATGTTTACTTCTCGTTTTAACTGCAATATTAGTGGCCATTTTAATTGCTGCCTGATTATCTTCATGTACAACTATAGGGTAATTTACAGTTATACCCATATCCTTCAACATTTGTTTGTACATAATCAACTCAGTACACAATAAAGATAAACAGGAGAATTCTGCCTCCATAGTAGACAAACTTATATGCTGTTGCCTTATAGACTTCCAGCCTATTAATGTCTTACCCAGCATTATGGCTGTTCCTGAAGTCGACTTTCTAGTATCTCTTTCTGCTGCAAAACTAGCATCTGCATAAGCACTCAATATGAGATCACCTTCTGGTTCTAAATACAGTGCATGGTTTAATGTACCTTTAAGATATCTTAGGATTCTTTTCAATGCTATCCAGTGACATTGAAGTGGGTCATTATTGTGCCGTGCCAGCTGATTAATACTAAAAGCAATATCTGGCCTTGACCAATTGCTAATATATGATAAGCTACCAATCAAGGATTGATACAGTTCCTTATCACTTTTGGGACTTTGTGTATCCATTTTGCAAATATCCTGACTCATTGGAGTCTTTACAGGCTTACAAAGTTCCATTTTATAATCCATTAGCAATTTAGATATCTTATCTTCTTAAGATATCCTAAACCCTTTCTGTGTTCTCAGTATATTTAAACCTAGATATCTCTTTATCTCACCTAATTGCTTGATTTTTACTTTCTTGGCTAATGATGATATTATTTCATTTGCTTCATCATTAGTCTTAGTTATCAGAGCAATATCATCAGTAAACAACAATAATAATGATATCTTCCCATGTTTCTCTCTCTTAAATAGACATGGGTCGGCTAAACCAGCTTTAAACCCTATATTGGTCAGTTCCTTCACAATATACTGGTTCCATTCATAGCCCGATTGTTTAAGACCATAGAGGCTCTTTTTTAACAACCAACAATCATTATTATTATCACCTTTCAATCCACTAGGCTTTTTCATATATACAGTATGTCTTAGTGGAGCATGCAAGTAAGCAGTTTCCACATCTAAATGGTTAACTATATACTTCTTGCTTGCTGCCCACACTAAGGCTGCCCTTAAAGTTGCTGCTTTAAGACTAGGTGCAAATACTTCATCATAGTCTTTTGCACTTTGTCTAAAGCCTTGGGCTACTAGTCTTGCCTTATGGATTGTGTTTCCATCCTTATCTGTTTTTATTTTAAAAATCCATTTGCAGCCAATGGTTTTTTCATTACTAGGTAATCTCACGTTTTCATATACTTGCATATCCTTCAGAGACTTTAATTCCTTATTAATTGCTGCATACCATTTTTCTTTCTCTTTAGAAGGATATCTTTTAATCTCATCCACAGTACTTGGGATTCTATTTTCCTGGCACACTGTGTTAGCCTGGTATCTATCAGGCGGTCTAGAAATACGTGTAGTCCTTCTGGGTATTACTGGGCTTGTATGAGGACTTCTTTGTGTTACTACTTGGTCCTTTTTCTCATCTTGCTGAGCTATTTCTTCCTTTTCTTCTTCTATGGGCACTATCTCTTCCTGTACTTCTCGCTTTACATTTTTCTTAAAGTTACAGGGATACTTAATGGGATTTCTGTAGGATTCAATAACCACCTCTTTATTGTTATCCTGCTCTAACTTATCCCATCCTACGTGCTCTAGAAATTGGGCATTGGCACTACATAACACTCTAGATGTGCCTTTCTCCCAAAATCTATATGCCCTATGGTTAGCTTGGTAACCAACGAAGAAAAATTGTTTAGCTCTATGTTGCCCTTTACGCCTGAGTTGTGTAGGGATATGCACCCATGCTGGTGCACCAAATGTGTGCAGGTAACTCAGATCAGGCTTCCTGCCATGCCACATGGTGAATGGTATTTCACCAGTGGTTGAGTTAACCACATTATTTAATAAATGATTAGCACACATTGTTGCCTCCCCCCACAAAGAATCAGGTAATCCAGAATCAGTTAACATAGTACGGGTCATCGCCTGCAATGTTTGGCCTCGCCTTTCTATAAATGCATTGTGTTGTGGTCTGTATGGTGCAGATGTCTTATGAGCTATTCCAGCTGCCTTTAACCTATTCTGGAATTTGCTATTTACAAATTCCGTACCATTATCTGTCACCAAGGTTATCAGTTGCCGTTTAGTTTTTCTTTCAGCAAACTTTAACCAGTTGAAGAAATGTTGATATGTTTCAGTTTTGCTTTTCATTAAGTAGCAAAACCCATATCTAGAGTAATGGTCCATAATGCTCAGTATATATCGAGCACCCCCCATACTGGGTTTCTTTGGACCTATAATGTCTGCAAATACAACTTCTAAAGGTTCTGTAGTTTTGAAACCATTTAGCCTATTTGCAGGCATTATTTTACTCTTATCTTCACAACAGACATTACAACGCAAATACTTATCACAGTGTTTTAACCTTATACCTTCAGATAACTCTACTGTACGTTTTAGCATTTTAAAATTCACATGCCCCAAACGCCTATGCAATAAATGGATACATTCATCATGAGGCTTGGTATTATTAAATACAGTCTGTGCCTCCCCTTTCTTACTATCATGTAAGACATACAATGCTCCATTTAAAGCTGCAGTTACCTTTTTGTTATCCCTTTCCAGTGTGCACTTATTATTCTTAATATCACAATTGCTAAACATGGCCAGTTCAGAGGATTTCTTTGGCTTCTTTAAATTCTGGCTTTTTCCTTTTTTGCAGAATCTTGCCAAATGTCCTCTGCCTCCACAATTAAAACACTTTTTAATTGTGTATGCCGTCGAAGATAAATTCTCTTCTTCCGGGTGCTTTACTTTACACAGCTGGTTTCTCTCAGGCCTTGAAGATAATTTCTCTTCCTTATTAGGCTTATCTTCCCTTAGCTGTTCACGTTCACTCCTTCTCCTGGCTTCCTCTAATAGTCTGCCGGTAATCTCAGTTACTGATAAACTGTCTTTAGGCAATACCTCTAAAGCAGTCACAAAATCATCATAGCTTCGATCCAGAGAAGACAATATGATGTATACTTGTTGCAACTCATTAAATACAAGCTCTTTTTCTTGCAGTTGTTGAAAAATGCTTTTCATACAGTTTAAATGAGTCAACATATCTCCATTTATCTCAAGATGTGTTCTAAACAGCTTCCGTGTAAGATTAATATGAGCTCCTACACTGTCTCGAACATAAATTCTTTTAAGACTATCCCAGCAGTCTGCAGCATTTTCCACTCCACGGATATGAATGAGTTGCTGGTCAGACAGGGTGAGACCTATGATGCACAAAGCCTGCTCATTCTTTCTTTCATAATCCTGTATCAGTTTATAATCCTCTTCATCATTGGGATTTAAGTTTGATACATCTGGTGGGTTTGTAATTATGTCCCACAAACCTTCTCTTCGTAGCAGTAAACTGCACTTCATTGACCATGAAACATAGTTTGTTCCATCTAGTCTGGATATCATGGACAGACTTGGCAAATTTACTTGTGCCATTGCTCTGGAGAAAAATAACTATTTAACAAACAGTTTGTCTTTACAGCAATGTGTAACTCTTGACCAAAACTCTCACTGGTATATCCTGGTTAGCTAGACTGTGCACACTGCTGGGCCCATAACCAATGTTAGTGTTTGGGGATAAACCCCTGAGCTGAGTGCACAGCAGCAGTCAAGCCAGGAAGCCAAATGAGAATGAGGCTGGGCCCTAGAGTATACACACACTTGAGACAAAAACACTGTTTGTGGTTGTAAATAGATATTTAATTCATACAGAGATTAAGAATAGTCATTCAGTCCATATGTCAGTATCCAGTTTATCAATCCAGTTATCAAGTCCATTTACAGTAAATACAATGTCCTTATCTGCTTGTAATCTTCTCTCTATGATACCTTTCTCACCAAGACAATGCTGAATCCTCAGCTCACTAGGCAAACAGTCCTTGTGTTCAGGTGAAATGGTATCTGGCACAGTAGCCTCCAAGGTAAGCAGATAGACCAACACAGTAGGCAGCAGACTAGGAACAGTAACCAGGTGCATCCAGAAGCCGGACTCAGACAGTTGCATCCAGAAGCCGGGGCTATTACGTTTCCCCTCCTACCTATATGGCTGCCTGCAACCGCACCCACAATGACATTGCAGTTTCTAGCTTTAAAGCTACAAGCACTTTAATCCTAGTTTTACATATTTATTCAACCCAAACCAGTTGGAGTATTCATATACCCAACAAACTCACAGTTGGGAAAAGGAAGCCATAAAACCTAAGATAACTGGAGCAATAGACAAAGTGCCAGTTGAAAAGAAAAAAGAACAATTAAACCCATTAATTAAAATTATAAAAATATACATACATACACAGGAGGGTATGCCAAGGGAATATCATGATAAAGGCCATCCAGCTGCCCAGCTAAAGCAAGCAAGCATCTATATTAGGAAGCTGTGATATAAAAATTGCTGGAGCTAGATCATATCAGTAACAATGGCAAAGGCATCATTTCACACTGCATAGGACAAAGCAACGGTAAGCCCCTCTTTTTTTAAATGATTGTCTTACAAGAAAACCACATGGACAGAAAACATAAAATGGTTGATAGCATAGTGCCAAATGATGGGCCTCTCGGGTTGGATAGCATTCAACAATTTACTGAGAATAGATGAAAATATGTTGGTGTTTATGATGTTGCTAGATTAAAGTCTTTAGGACATGTAGATGGTGTTGCATTGCAGGAAAAAAGAAAACCCAAAAGTGCAAAGACAGAATTACAGAAGGAACATGTAGCATAAGATGCATGAACATGGAAAAGCTCAGCACAGTAAAAATAAAAAAAATGAACAACACTGACATCAGTGAGTTGAGATGGACTGAGTTCAGGCACTTTCAGTCAGAAGATCACAAAGTTTACTACTCAGGATATGAAAAACAAGTGGATTGTTTCCAATTTGGCAGGCTACAGCAAGAAGTATAATTGACTACAGTGCAGTCAATGAATGAATAATATGAATTAAACTTTAAAACGTTTAATATGACAATCAGGTTTATGCCCCATCCACTCAGGCAGAAGAAGAGGTGGTTGGTGGTTTTTATGGTTAAGTTCAGTTCGAAATTGGGACAAGAAAGATGTGATTGTCATAATTGGAAATATGGAGGAAAATGTAGTTGGACTATATGATCTAGGAAACCAAAAGGAAGCAGGAGATAGACTTATCAGTTTCTGTTCCTCCAGTGATATCTTCACCCTAATTTGAAACAACACCTATATATGTGGACATTACTAAATTAAATTGATTACATTATTGGTAGAAGAAGGTGGAAGAGTTCAGTTATAAAGACATGGAACAGATGACAAATTGCTCGTGTTCAAGTTTTCAGTTGAGTTAAAGCAGACGAAGAAAGCCAACTAATTTTCATGTTCCTTGATCTTGTGGATAATGTTTTATCTGGAACATTAGAGAATTTATAAAAGTGAGAATCGCACGGGTAATGTTTCTTACACAAATAACAGACTCAAATTATAATGCTTTAGACACATTGGACAAGGATTCCCTTCCTGGAAACATTTATAATACTGGAAAAAGTGGAAGAGAAAAGGGAAATCAGGACAACCAGCATTCAGTTACTGTAGTGTGTATCATTGGAAACCTTAAAGGAATAGATCATCATGGAGAAAGTCAATGTGGATACTAAGAGTCAAAACCAGTTTGGTAGCACATAATCACACTGTCATAACTTGAATATCATGATTATGAAAATTTTGCTTGAGAGTCTACAAATGTGATAATAAAATTTCAACAGTATATAAAAAGTTTCATTTTCTGTATAAAACATTTTCCATTTTAGGAACTAATTGTGTGTGCTTTTTAATTAGAAAAGTTGCCAGAGGCCTTAATAAAATATTCATCAAACCAGTGACAGCTTTTGTAATGAGGATACATTATATTTTTCTGAAGGAAGGATTACTCTGAATTTAAGTTAGCCTCTCCAAAAAAGAAAAGGAAGGAAGGAATATGCAGAGGGACAGAGAGATCTGGTGAATCCCTTTCTTCCCTACTTTGGATGTCAACTTTGCTTAACTCAGTCCTGAAATTTTCATTCCCTTTCAAAATATTTGTGCACACTACTATATACAGTATATATGTGTGTGTATATCTGTCAGAAGTCATACCACCCAAAAGAAAAAAAAGGCAGGATCAGAACTATAACTATCTATGTCAACTAGTAAGTAATATGATTTGCTTATAATTTAAGATAGCCCTTAATAAAATTGATTCCTTATCTGCAAATAGCAAACACTCTCTTTTGTGCTTTGATGCCAAAACTTTTGTAACTGGACACACATTTCTCTTCTTCCTTCCTATTATCAGCAAATCAAACACCCACTTCCAGCCCAGGAAATTGCCCAGATGGGGGAAAAAGTTCATTTTTCTATTAACAAAATGTGGTGCTAAATAAGAACATCAAGCTAGCACATTGTGTACATATTTGAAAATACCAGCATTTTGATTTTCACAGGAATATGTGGAATATTAATATTTCCCTCATGGACATGCAGTAATAGGGTTTAGTTGCTTGAAAATGAATCATTAATAGAATTGGTTAGATGTTTAAACCAAACTATCTTAGACTATACAACATTTACCTTAAGTTCTTGTTTCCAAGTATTGGGTAATACTTGGAAACACTGCTGAGCCAAAGTTCCAAGACAGTTTCATGATTGGTAAGGTAGAACAAAATGAATGTTAATTCTGATAATTACATGATTGAAAGGAAAATAAAATAGTCTTTTAGAATTTGCACAAACAACTATAATTGGGACTACTACTTCTTGAAAGATAAAAAGTACATTTTATGAATTTTCCTGGATTCATCCTTACTGTAGGAGTTCATTTATCCGAGTGATTTTTAACTATTTTACCAGTTGGCAGCAGTATCAGAGAAATCGTACTATATCTCAGTTATTTATCACTCCCTGCTTCCATTTAGCATGGATTATTACAGTGCACTTTATATGCAGCTGTTTTTAAAGATAGTTCAGAAATTTTAACTAGTGCAGAATTTTAGCATGGTTGTGTGCTATAATCTAGTTATGGTATTCATGATTCATATCAGCTGCCTTGCCATAGTGTTTCTAGGTCTGATTTAAAAAGCTGGTTTAAAGTACAATCAGGTCTTAAAAGAATTTGGGATGAGCTTTTGGAATAGCATGCCCACACTTGAAAATAATGCCAAAGGCCCTCTTTTTTTTATATAATATTGATCAGTCAGCTGACAAGTAGAACTTTTTCATTGATTACACAACATTTAATAGCACTCATTTTCAGCTGGGATACATCAGGCCTATTTGCATTTTTTCCAAAACATCCTAAAAGATCTACTTACTTGCTTCAGATATTATAAGAATGCTTGATGGACAATTTTTAGTAACAACAATATAGTTGTTTTATCACTTAGTTAACTGCATTGAAAGAGCACCTTTAATAAATATCTACATATAGTTGTCCTCATAAGTTTATATAACCTGGCAGAATTTATGATTTCTTGGCCATTTTTCAGAGAATATGAATGATAATACAAAAACTTTTCTTTCACTCATGGTTAGTGTATGGCTTTTCTTTCACTCATGGTTA
Organism: Pseudonaja textilis; assembly: GCF_049901715.1. Taxonomy (NCBI): domain Eukaryota; kingdom Metazoa; phylum Chordata; class Lepidosauria; order Squamata; family Elapidae; genus Pseudonaja; species Pseudonaja textilis. The sequence goes on from NC_141990.1 coordinate 263,959,874, forward strand.
GTGTATTATCAATCAATTATGTTCTAAGAATGGAACACCCATAAATGCACAAGTTATCTAAAAACACCAAAGTAGGCATTTTCAAGACCTTCTCTATTAGCTACTTCTACTTGATAAATGGCTCTTCATTCACCACATATGTGCAGAACAAGTCAAGTCTAAAGATCCTTCTCTTCAGGGTATTAGTGAAATAAATTAGCCTAACATACAGTGATGAGAATTTTTGGTTGTCACCATGTGACTTGCAGAACATGCTTAAGAAAAGCCTTAAAATAATTCATGAATGAAGTGCTTTTATGATTTCTAGGCATCAGAAAGCAAACTCAGTATTTTTGGAGAAGCCATTGGGTAATATATAGGGGTATCTAAACAAGTTCAAGATTTTATAAAAATGATAAAATATGGACTGTTACATTACTCCTTATGTGCTTCCATGCAATATTGCAACATTAGTTCATAAGGTGCTGAGTTTGTTTTTGAACATGCAATTCATCATTTGCCATCCTTGCTGAAGTTCATAGTAGTGACATAAAAGGGAATGTTCTACATGTGTCCCATATGCTATGGGTCCTGTCTGCTAAGAAGCTGACAGGACCCAGGAGTCTAGTGTGTTTTGCTATGGCACCCACCCTGAGAAACATCGTCCCCATTCCTCTCCCCCCAGTTTTTTATTTTATTTTACATATACACATCAATGCGTGAACAGTGTGGCATCTGGGTATCATACATTTTAGTGCAAATAAGAATAACATTAATCTTATTTGTTACATTCATCAAACTTATGTAATTTTAATGTTAATACACATATTTGTATTAAATTATAGTTTTTCATTATTTAATTATTCAATGTTTCAATATATTATTCTAATGCCAATCGCAATGTTATTTAAACATACATGATAATTCCATTATTCAGTTTTTAATCTTCCCTCTAATTATTGCTTTTATCTCACTATATAAAAATGTGTATATTAATAACCCCCCTCTCTCTTATATCTATCTCCTTTCTAATTTTTAATCATGTCACCATTATATTTAAAAACATTTCCTTTTTACCCCTCATCTCTTATCCACATTAATACTTTAATTCTTATTCGCTTTCATTTTAATACAAAAATAACAGTAATATTAATCATATTCATTACATTCATCAAGCTAATGTAGTTCTAATGTAGATTAATAAACGTATTTATGTTAAGTTATGCTATTCCATTATTTAATTATTTCAGTGTTTCAATATATTATTCCAATGCCAATCACAATATTATTTAAACATACATAATAATAACACCACTCAATCTCTAATTTTCCCACCTTATTATTGATTTTATTTTATTATATAAAAGTATATACTAATATTTCCCCATTTTCTTATTTCTATCTCTGTTCTAGCTTTTAATCATGCCACCATTATAGTAAAAGACATTTCCTTTCTAACCATCATCTGTTGACCGAATTAGTATTTTAATTCTTTTTCATTTTTTGACTTGCCTCCCGTATTCCTCTCAGATCTTTGTTTCTGTCTGCATCCACATCCTGACTATCCAATCCAAATATTTCTCCCATCTCTATCCTCTTCCACTGTCTGGCTTTCAAAGTAACTACCCGTGTCCCTGTCTCCCTTTTGAAAATATGTTCCTGCATCTCCAGGTCTCTTTTTAAATCTCTTAAAGTATTTTCCCCTTGTTTTAATCATTGTTATTTTTATTGTTGTTCTCTTGTCTTCTTTTGTTTGCTGGTTCATATGTTCTATTTTTTTCCTTCATTTTTTCTGTTGGTGCCTCCCTTTCCCGGTGTCTTGATCTTTACTCATTGTCCTTTGTATTATATTTTCCAGCTCTATGCCATGCATTATTTTTTAAATTTCCTTGTGGTTTCTTATTATAATGTCTTTTATACTTTGATATATTGCCATATCTTCCAAAGTTCCACTCATTTCCCCTTGATGGAGCATCTCGTCTTGTTTTAATAGGTCCCGCTCTTATCCTGTAGTCCAGGAACCATATATTTAAGCCTAAGATTGGTCTTCAAAAAATACACTTCAAAAAATACACTGATCATAATTCCCGTAGTTAATCCTTCAGTTCCCTTTAAGTAGTCCAGGAAATATCTTTAAATCCCCTTTATAAATTCAGTCATGCATCATAACATCCAGGAGTCACTTTAATTAGACATCTTCCTTGTTCTCACATTTAAATCTCCAGTAGTCATAGGTAGATGCATATAACTCAATAAATATTTTCACTGTCCTCCAGATAAGTATTCAAAGTATCAAAAATCTTGCCAGGCTTCTAAATATATATTGTATTTCCTTTGATCAGCAGGTGGTGCTCTCAGATTAAATTTCAATGTTATAATGAAACCAACCAGTTTCAATCCAATTTGATTTTAATTCAATTTATAAAAGCAGGGTTAACTTTTTAAGTAAATAATTCCAACATTTTAAAATGCCTTCCCAAAACAACACTTTCCCAATTTAAAAATCCAATTTTCTGTATTTTTAAAGTTTTTTTGTTTTTCTTTCCTTGATTTTTTCTCTCCAATCTAGTATTTTTCTCAAAATGTTCACTCGCTGCTTTAACAAGTAGATCTGAGCAAATATTTCTCCTGTATTTTTTCTTTTGGGGTTAAATTTTGAGTAAAAAGGAATCCTCTCACCCAGTTCCAGATACTGTTCACTAACTCCACTCCAGCACCAGTCTTAGATGTTCCTCGGCTGTCCCAGCTTCATGGCAGTCATTTTTAGGCTCTCTTCTCCTTGTAATGGCTAAGAAGGAAAAGAAAGCACCGGGTCAGGCAGGAGCACCACTCTTTGCAGGGCTCCTTTGGCTCCTTTTGTAGCCCACCAACAGGGAGAACTCGGCACGGGAGTGAGGAGACCTGCTCTCCGTGACTGATCCTGTCACGACGTCAGCTGGAAGTCCATCACCACTCCTCTTTGATTACTTTCTGGAACTCCCTTAAAACTTGGGAGTGTCAACAGGCCTGGGAAATGTTTTTAAACAAAAGTTTAATGTTTTAAAATTTAGAAAAAGTATTTTTCCCCTTTCGGTTTAAAAGAATTGAAAGAATATGCTGAATTTTATTAATATGAATTGTAATAGTCTATAAATATTGATGGGCAAACAGAAATATATATTATTTCCCACAGCAAGGAAATGTGGAGATTCTTAATTCAATTCTTTTATCCAAAGTAGGGAATATATTTAATTTTGTTTCTGTTGGGACATTGCTTCCAGACTCTGTGCTTATGAAGAAAAAATAAATAAAAAATCTTGACTTTGTTTTTGTTGATTAAACAGGTTTGTTGTAATACTGCTGTATAAAAGTAAAAAGTTGAGGTTGTAATGTTATTATTTTCTACTGTGCCAAAGAGTTGGAAGTCAACGCCTTTTTTTTCTTTTCCCCCCTTTTCCCTCCCCTAGTTTTTCGTTACTTTTTATTTTTCTTTGTCTCTTATATTTTAATTAACAATATAATTTGAATTCTGAAAAAAAGAGAGAAAACATCTGGGAGTTATAATGGAATGGTGATATGATTAGGTGGCTCCGTTGTTCATAAACTGACACTCTTAGACAAAATAATATTAATTTTTGTACATGTATGGTTTTTTTTTTTAAAAAAATGGTCTGTACACAAACAAATGGTGGCCATGTAAGATAGATAGGCAAGCAGGCAGGCAGGCAGGCAGGGACATTGCAGGAATTTTAAAGTACTCCATAGGTACTGACAATTTAACCATATTTTAGGCTTTGTTTTCTGAAATGTTTGTGTTGCTGGCTAATTTAGAATTTGACATATAGCTATTGAAGCAGGGGAATATTAAAGGAGGCACCAGGACAGTCATAATAATATTTATTAAAATTATCCCCATTAGTTTCTTAAAGCTCCAGGGAACCTCCCCAATCTGCTGCGATAGCGACAATCTCCAACATTCACCTCACAAAGGGCTTGCTCTCATTGGGCAAGTTTTATAGCCCTTCAACCACTCTATTCCACTCCACTACTAGAGTTGCTTAGTTTAGATATCTGCAAAGCAAGATTAATATTATATTAATGAGAATTAAGTATCTGGCAGGCACTAGTGCCACCTATGATAAAAAGAAGGAAATAATTATCTACTTGGTGTTAAAGCAGGAACGTTGTTTCACAATTGGTAAGAGTAAATAGGAAGAGCTAGCTTACCTAATTTTGATCTTTCCAGATCAAAAGCACAGAATAGCCCTTCAACTTCAGTTTCAATGTATTTCCTACTTAAGAAAATTGCACAACTGATTTTCATCAAGCAGGCAAGGCTCCGATGCTGGCAGAAAAAGGATTCAAGGACTTGACATTGGCTGCCCTGATTTGAGGAGTTTAATATGAAGTGAAGTTTAATATGAAGCTTATTCTACAGTCGTAATAACTACCATGTTTGGTGGTTCTGTATCTTAAAATATAGCTTGATAATATTTTTCTCCTGTACAGATAAAATTTCTAAGATGGTTGTTTTTTAATGGTATTCAAAATTCTATAAACTAATTCTATCAAAAATAGCATAGCATTAAAACAGCTTTTGATAAATATAATAAATCAGTAATTAATAAATGCTGGTCATGCTATACATAATGCAACCACATACATTTACTACTAAAAAAATAACTAGCTATGTTCCTTAATGGATAGTAATAATGACACCTAAAGGTGTTCTGTGGAAGGGTATGGTGTATATAAACAGGTTTTGTTTTCAAGCCACCAATTTCTTCAAGTGAACTATTCTGAGAAGAATGTCAGTAGCTGGACAGGTAAAAGCTTCATATAGAATTAATTATATGTCTTTAATTTGAATGTTTTAGAGGTAACTAAAAAGTAACAAATCCAAACTACTAGGCAGAAAATGTATGCATAATCAACCTATCTTCTACCCCTTCCTTAGCACCTACCACTTCACCCCAATCTAAATCCTATAGCCCTCTAGCCACTCTGTGCATCCAATGAAGTGATCTTCAAAATGCTTATAGCATTTAGCTTTTAATTTTTAATTTTAATGTTTGGAAAAGATGGTCACAGACTCTCCTAATTCTTTTACTTCCATAAGCTTTATAGAAAGGTAAGCATAATATAATAGGTAGTTTGGCAACTTCTGATTTTAGAAGCAATATACATGTTTAATTATGTCACGTTTTCTTCTTTGGTAGAGATGGCAGTAAAAGAAAATGGCCTTGAGCTAAGTTTCAGATTTCATGCAGAACTTTATGTTTTTAATGGTGTTTTATGGCAGCACCAAGTCTTATACAGGAAATGGGGGATTTCACTCTAGTGGAAGGATTTTAGCCAACATGCCAGATGTTTTTTTTTTATACAGAACGCATTATTTGTTGTTTGATCTTGAGATAAACATGCTGTGACCTGGAAAATATACATTCTTTGCTGAAACCTTTCCTGGCTAAACACAAGATACACATAAATATTAAAAGTTACAGACAAATGCATGAATAAACAGATTCTTCCTGTTTTCTGAGAATGATTTTAAATATGATTTAACTGGCTATTTGTTAGCTTTGATGATTTGTTTGTAAAGAGGAAATGTAAAGCTTCTGCTTTCATTACTCCTTTTTAGTTTCTTCTTCCTGTTCGTTCAGTGGTACATCTGTGCAGCCTACTTCAACAGCTGTTTTTACTTTACATCATAAAAATCATATCTTATTAGTACATTTTGTGTTGGCTTAGGAACCTCTTACTTTCTTGTAACATGCCTTAGTTAGTTGGTTTAGAGTCAAAATGATAATCATTAGATGTAAAAAACATTGCATGTGTACAATGCACTGGGATTTTCTTTTTTAATGGCATGCTAATGTTACAAAACTTTAAAACTGTTTCAGAAATTCTAAGAAGAGAATTGGGTAGATCTGTATTATGGACAAGGAAAATCCATTATTTAAGCATCAGTAAAAAAGAATTGAATTGCCTCAAAACATTAAAATGTGTGTGTGTGAGTGTATATATACATACATACATACATATGTAAGTAGACTGCAAATTGAGAATGAATTACTGAAATTCAAATAGAAACATGCTACACTTCAATGTTTTGGGAAAGACTATGACCAGATGGTCTGTGTGACACTCAGTTTGTTTTTCAAATGCTAATTACTGGGGGGGAAACTTCATGGACCTTCTCTTTGCTTTCTTTTTTATCTTTTAATTGAACTTGTGTGGAGAGCCCTTTGAACAGAAGTCTGTCCCTCTGAAATAGAACAGTTAGACTGCATTGCAAAAAGCAGATATTGATCCTCCCGTTTTAAACTTAACTGTTTGTATTTTTAATCCCAATTTAAAAAAACTGTACATGAAAATCCCTCCCTCCCAAAACTGAAATATAATGATTAAACATGTTAGTCTCCTTATGCTTTCTTTCAATTGACCTTTGGAATCTAGTTGACCTGCTTTTTGGAATGTATTGTCTGTTCCCCAGAACAGTTTAATTAAATTGTGTTTCCTAAGTATAAACAGCCCTTCAAGGATCTCCTGTGGAGTTTTCTGAGTTAAGCACGTGCTTCCCTAACTCCTGTGGTTTGCAAGACATGGTGACTCTCTGGTTTTAATTACTGTATTTTTCTTTGAGTGCTGTTCAGCCAGCCCAATTAAATAGATTTTGATTGAGAACTCTCTTCCTCACAAAAGGGGAGATAGTCTCAAAAAGACAAATACATACTGATGTTTGGAATGACACTTTGCTTCTCAGTCCTCCAAAGTCACAACCTATTCAGAATTAATTACTGTTATGTGACACTGATTTTATTAGGGTTGAGATACGCATATTCTTAAATCTTCTTTGAAATAATAGGGATTAACATGTTTTGGTTGAATTGAGACCCTCATCTTAATTCAAGGCAGGAGTTGTGATTTTAATTTCATGAATCTTTATGTTGCATTTAACACAATTTATATTCCCCAGCAATGCCAGAGACAGCTGAGGTGTAATTAAAGACTTCCCTCTAGTAACAGGCCTTGAGCTTTTTGTTAGATTAAAAAAGAAAAAGACAATAATAATTTTATATTTTTAGAGAAAGTGTATAGAGTAATTGGGACAAGTCTTGGAAAGCCCAAGTTGTAAAACTTTGCTATAAAGCTCTGAATATTTAACATAGCAATTATAGTTGAGCAGCTTTTGAAGATATTGCTATCTCTGTAGTAGGCTACAATAGGTGCACTATTCTTGTGAAAATGACCTATTATGCAAATACTCTTCTTGTCATTCTAGCCAGTCTACTATTACCATCAATTCTCATATACTTCCAAACTAACTGTACTGAAGCTATATGAATGAATTCAATTTAATCTAGTTTTCAGAGTTGATCTGTTTCAAAAGGTTTGTGTGAACTCCTGCAAAGCTGGATACAAATGTAATATATAATAATTGTGATGGATGGACTTAGTTATAGTAATGATGGATGCACCATTGGAAGAACTAAAGGCCAGGTTAGAGATAGATTGTCATAGAGAAAGTCATCTGTGCTAATAGTTGACATTAGCTTGAAGGACATAATCATAATAAAATCATATTCCATAATCTACCTTTTCAGGAGTCTGATTCAGTAATGAAATATATTCACATTTACTGCAATGATAAAGTAAAAATCTCAATATTTTAGTAATCATTCAATAATTTCTGTGGCTGAAGCCAAAGCCAATTGGAGGTCGAATGCAACAGCCAACTGTAACATTTATATAAGTGGCAGGAATTCCCAAACTAATAAAAAGATAATTTTGGCTGAAGGTAATTTTGTTTAGCTAGACAAAGTTGTAAAACAGATTCGATTAATTTGTCTACAATTGGACCAGATTATTTATTTATTGATTGATTGAATTTATATTGCCACCTATGGCAACTCAAGGTGGCTTACAGAATATAAAACTACATTTAAACAATAAAACTAACAAAAAGAATCAAATAAATTAATACAGTACAATATAACAAAATCACCCCACCTCCCACCCCTACCCCGGTGACAGCAGGACACAGGAGCCATTTAATGGGCTCCATCCCATTCTGGGTTCCTCAGGCCCATTGACAGAACCAGGTCTTCAGTGCCTTCCAGAAGAGTATTAGAGTGGGGGCTGTTATCTCTGGGGGAATAATGTTCCAGAGAGAGGGAGCCATCAAGGAGAAGACCCTTCTGGGTCCCACCAAGTGTATCTCCCTCGGGGATGGGATCCCTGCCTCCCCCCTCTGACGGGTCGAGTAGATGTAACTGGCAAGAGACAGTCCCTCAGATAACCTGGTCTTAAGCCATGAAAGGCTTTAAAGGTGACAACCAGCATCTTGAATTGCACCTAGAAGCAAATTGGCAACCAATGCAGCTCCTGCAGGAGAGGTGATACATGTGCACATTGGGGTCTGCACAAAACCATTCAGGCTGCTGCATTTTGCACCAACTGGAGCTTCTGGATGCTCTTCGAGGGCAGCCCTATGTAGAACATGTTGCAATAGTCAATATGGGAAATGACATGGGCATGAGTGACTGTGAGAGGGACAGTTGGTCCAGGAAAGGTCTTAACTGGCGCACAACCTGCAGTTGTGCAAAGGCCCTCCTGGCCACAACCGCCACCTGCTTTTTGAGCGGGAGTCGTGAGTCCAGGAGAACCCCTAGATTACACACAAGGTCTGTTTGGGGTAGTGCCACCCCATCCAAGAACAAAGGTGGCAATTTTCCTTGAGCCAACAAACCCCAAACCCAGTGCCACTTGCTCTTGCAAGGGTTTGGTTCCAACCCATTGCTCCCCATCCAGCCCCTAACAGCCTCCAGGCACTGCAAGAGGGAGGACATGGCATCATTTAACTCACCACAGGCCAAGACATATATAGCTGAGTATCATCAGCAGATTGGTGATACCTCAGTCCATAGTGTCGGATGAACTCATCCAGCTGCTTCATATAAATGTTGAACAGGAGTGGAGAGAGTACTGAGCCCTTTGGAACCCTGCAAAGCAGTGAACGAGGATCTCCCCCCCTCTATCAGCACTGACTGAGAGCGGCCGCAAAGGAAGGAAGTGAACCAGGATAGCATAAGGCCTCCCATTCCCATTCCCATTCCCTGAAGCCACCCCAGGAGAATACCATGGTCCATTATGAAGTAGAATTTCAAATATTTGAGCCAAAATGAAACAAAAACAAACTCACCCCTGTCAGAAATAGCGTTAAAACATTGAATTAGGGAATTTAGATTTCTGGAATGAAGAAGGATACGGGTTTGCCTTTCTTTTTTGAAAAGTCAGAGAGAAAAAATCCCTGAAAAGGGCACTGTGTATTTTCATCATGCAATGTTTGCTCGTTTGTTTGTTTCTTTCATTTCTGTAGGAAAAATATAGCACTAAGAGGGTGTCTTATTTTTTTCAGAATTGTACTTGCAGTCTCTTGAAACCTCTTAGTAGTCTTTTGGATCTTTGGATAGTATCCAGAAAACCTATTGAAATGTTTTGGTAAACCCTTTTTTATTCCTGCTAGTCCAGGTATACAGCTGTACATAGCTTTTTTGTACAGCTTCAAAATATGGAAATGCTTTGGCTTATAGCAGTGAAATCCATCTTGTTTCTGCTTCTATCCATCTTTTCAAAGATAATTGTATAAGAATGATTGACTTACTGGAAAATAGCATGAGGATAGATTTGGAAAAATGGCTTTGGAGCAAAGCTCATAGGATTGCAAAGAATCCCAAGGAAGGGATGTCTATGCAATTTCTTTTCTTGGAGTTGGCATCTTCCTCTTTAGCTCTTATGAATTGAAATGGAATGAAAAATTTTATTGACTTCAAGAGAGTTTCCATGACCTTTTTTAAAATATGGAACTAATTATACATGTAAATCTTTTTTGCCCATGTCAAAATATTATTATGCAAAATTCAGATACCGTTGATATTATTTAATAATAATTTAACTATGTAATCATTTGTAGTTTAAACCACTAATTTAAATAAGTGTTATGATTCTCTTATCTATATTAAGAAAAATGCTACTGTACAATGCTACTTGTATCTATTTAAACAGTTTTTCACAAAATTAGCCATGTATCCCTTGATCTAGTCTGGTAGAATTAGAATTCTTTTGTTGGCCAAGTGTGATTGGACACCCAAGGAATTTGTCTTGGTGCAAATACTCTCAATATACATAAAAGAAAAAATAAATTTGTTAAGAGTCAAGAATCATAAGGTACAACACTTAATAATAGTCATAGGGTACAATAAGCAATCAAATCATACTAGGAAACAGTCAGTATAAATTGTAAGGATACAAGCAACAAAGTTACAGTCATACAGTCACAAGTGGGAGGGGATGGGTGATAAGGAGCGATAAGAAGATTAATAGTAATAGTAGTGCAGACTTTGTAAATAGTTGGACAGTGTTGAGGGAATTATTTGTTTAGCAGAGTGATGGCATTCTTGTGTCTAATTGTTCTGGTGTGCAGTGCTCTATAGCATCATTTTGAGGGAAGGAGTTGAAACAGTTTATGTCCAGGATGTAAATATTTTCACAGCCCCCTTTTTGACTCGTGCAGTATACAGGTCCTTGATTGAAGGCAGGTTGGTAGTCATTGTTTTTTCTGCAGTCCCGATTATCCTCTGAAGTCTGTGTTTGTCCTGTTGGATTGCAGAACCAAACCAGACAGTTATAGAGGTGCAGATGATAAGACTCCATAGTACAGAGGAATGGTTGTTAAATCTTTCTACTGTACCATCTTATATTGTGTGCACTGAAAATAAATTATTACAGATCTCAGTTAAAAATGTACTCTTGTACTCTTGCATTTAATGTGTTATCTAGCATGGGCTTCAATTGTGGAAGAATATTTCATGTTCACGTCTTATATAATTTCCAGGCTGGCTGTAGGTGAATAGGAGAAGGAGAATTAGTCTTTATCCATCCTTCTGTATTTTCTGTTGCCTTTGCAATTCCAGCAGTTCTAAAACATCTGCAGCAACAATAAATCTTTTAGCACATGTAAATCAGTCAAGTTCTGTTTTAGCCTTCTAATAGTACTCTAGGTGTGGTTTATATCACTTCAATTTTTGGAGCTACTCAATTAATTAAGACCAGCCAATAGGGAGAACCCAGTTCAAAGTAATACTATCAAAAACTCAGGTCGCCTCCTATTGCCAGCAGCTGATCAGAGATGTGGAATGGAAGTTGCTTGGAGATTTGTCAAGCTCTGGCAAGCCAGAAAGAAGAAAGCAAAGAAGCAAGAACAGATTGTTTACAAGGGATAAATATACAATCTTGAAAACCAAAAGAGGAATTTCCCAACCTCATTTGTTGTAATTAAGTAGAATCTCTTTGGATGATTTAAAATACTTTCCCCCAGATTTCTCACCTACATGGAATAAGTTCGATAACCTGTCAATTGATTCACCTACTGTATTTTGATATTTTTTATGTTTGCTTTCTCTTTCATTCATTTCCCAGCTTCCTCACAGTCTCTCACAGAAATTCCCAAAGTGCCTGCCAAAATCTGGAGAATGCCAGAATAAAGCATCTGGGCAGACCATTCTAACAGGTCTATGTGTCCTGTGCAGATCCCAGGTGGAAACCAATCTTATCCAGACTAGGAAGTGATCTGATTATGTAAAGATTTACGTGTAATATCCTTTATAGCCATATACTGTGAACCAACCAATCTGAACAAATGCCAGATATAGATGCCTATATATGTAGCTAGAAGGTTAAACTTTGGATAAATCTACTTATGGGATTTTAAGGGATAGGTAATTCATTATGTGATCATCACAAACATTAAAAATCAAATGTACCAACAAAACATGATTACTAAGGTAAAAGAAAAAAAGTGTGTTTATAGTACATCATTGTACAAACAGAAACATTTGTCTGTTATTTTTTTCTCTTTAGTTGAGTTCCTGTTTATTGTGTACTTATTGTGTAAATCAGTGCATTATACTTTCATTGTTTATATGCTCTGATTGCATATATATATTAATTTTACAGCAGATGAGTTGTGACATGTTTTTTTTTTGCTTGCTTTTAATTAAACAATTAATTCAGTCTATACAAGTAAGGCAAAAATGCCCAGGTAATGTTATATATTACAGATGTCATGAGTTTTAATTTCCTAAGAAAGATATCAGAAGTTTTGCTTGCTTAGGCTATGAGTTGGTAATATAAGGTGTGGCAATAAATATAGGAGTAGAAATGGGAGTATCTGAATTTAATCCTGATAACATTCCCAGCCTTGAGCAAATAATTTAAAGATGTTGTTCCTACCTTATTACATGTGTAATCTAGTGTGTATAGAAGAATCTTAACTCCATTGTTTTCAGTTTGATGGTTCAAGATAATCTTGACATCTATAAATTTTCTTGATATAAAGATGATAGGAACTTCCAAAAGGTTGTTCTTTTGTAAATGTAAAAATTGTATCTGATTCATTTCTGTCAAATACTTTTAAAATTTTATTAAATTATACTTATTGGACAGAGGATAGAACTAAAGATGTGTCATTTTAAATAACAACATTTAAATTACAAATATTTTGCTAGGGAAAATTTTGCTTTATTTGTGGTGAATCGTTTTGTGAGGACAAAGTCTAGTAACATGTAAGTGACTTTTTAAATAGCTTATTTTATTTTAATAATAGACAAAATTTATATATGGTGCTACTATTTAGAAATATGTTTACCTAAAACTGAATTTTGGCTAGAAAATTTCTGGCATGAAGTACTGTCTTTTTTTTAAAAAATCTTCCCTTATATTCTTTAGTGCTCCGAATCATTTGTTTTTGTTTTCCTTTTGGCAATCTAACTAAAATAGCTTTTCAGAAATATCCAGTGTTTTAAATATATAATTACTACAGAGAAGAAGAATTGCTACACTATCAAGAACAATTGATAGTACTATAAATCATTCTGGTTAATATTTTGTGATGTCCTATATTTAGTTTGTTTAATTTGGTCAGGATATTTTTGAGGGAAAGAACAACATTCTGGTGATTTTCAGTTGTGAATAAGTAATAGAATGGATAGCCATAAAACTTGTTTTGGATTGTGATCTTTGATATTTTCTCTTTTGTTTATAATGAAATGACAATTACTGATCTGAAAAAAGAACCACCTAAATATAAAACTGTATCCCATTAAAAATGTAGCAGTCCAAATATATGTTTAATATTACTTTAGGATTGCATCTCAGTTTTATTTTTATATCTGGGTACATATATCTGAAAATAAAATATACTCATATCTCATCAGTTAAAGAGGATGTACTCATGATCAGTTAAGCATGTGTCTCGTTAGGCATGCAGGCAGCCAAGGATCAGGCTGCAAATTCAGAGCTTTTAGAGAGGTTAATTCTACACATAATACACCTTTCTTTTTTTGTCTGGACATGTGTGCATTTTTTAAGGGAGGGGATTGTATGGCTCAGGACACATACAAAAGTGAGATCTTTATTGGCCAGAATAAACTGCTGTCCAGTAGGGGTTGTTGTTTCCTTTTCATGCTTTTTATTAAGATTTTGATTGCAACATTAGTAAAAGCAAACACAAGCTAAACTCACATAGAGAAAGAGAGATAAAAGGAGAGAATAAAAAGTGAAAGGGAAGAAGAAAAGAAAAAGGAGAAAATAAGATAAAAGTAAAGAAAAGAAATATATGTCTGTTCTTTATCACAAGTATACATAAAATTAATAACCCCTATAAGTTTACAAAAAATATTCCTACTTCTCATAACCTGCCCCGTATCTGTATGCAAATCCATAAATCATAAATTATTCAGTCCTGATGTCAGCAAAAAATCTGTAAATAATTACCAGTGCTTTATAAAAACATGTCTTATTTTAATCTTGGTGGAACAAATCAACTTTATGTACCTTCCTTTTACTTCTAACCATCTTCATGATCTTCAATTCATTCAGATGCTGTTGTAGGGTTTGATCTCTCTTCAATTAAACTTTTTCCCATCCCAAAGGCTTCTTCAGAGCGTTAGTAGGTCTCTTTTGTAAATCCAATAAAAAGTCATTGTCCAGGTCTGAGTTTATGATTTGTATTTCCACTTTTAAGTTTCAAAACTTTAACCAACTTCTTTTGTATATTCAGTAGAAAGTTGTTATCCTTTTGGTTCTTCATCTGTGTTTCCACTTTAACTGCCTTCTCTGTCTTATAAGCCATAATATTTTTATTATCGAGTTTTTCTAGTTCTGATGTTTCTATATAAAGCAAAATTTATTTAACATCTGTTGTTCCTTTGTTTTTGTTTTCATTTATTTGTTTATAGACCATCTTTATTATTTTTATAAATAATTCAAGGTAGTGAGCATATCCAACATCTTCTTCCTCCTATTTTCCTCAACAACAGTAACAACCTATGGGCTGAGAGAGAGTGACTGGTGACCAAAGTAACACTTTTGTTGTTGCTGCTATTTGCAACATCTTTTGGACATAATATATCTATAGAAGCTGCTGCCATTGTAACTGCTAATTTCTGACCCCATATTTTAAACATCTCCTGGAGTATTTAAAATGTTAACATTTTATGCCATTTTGTAAATCTCTGTAAAACCAAAAACCAAAGACAAGTTTTCATATTTTTTTTCCTTTTTCTTTAATGCGTGCAATCATTACTTCCCTCTAGAGTCCAATTTTTAAAAATAAAGATCTCTGTTATGACTCAAGATGGACAAAATAATTTGGTTCCCATAAAAAGTTGTTTATTTAATTATTTCAGAAATCTTATAATAAAAGTATCAATATTCCAAATTTGTCTGGACCTTTAATTTTTTATAATTTCCTTGGATCAAAATCTTATTGGACTTTTCCCCATTTATTTTAATTTTTTTAACCAACTTAAAATTATTTAAGTTAAAATTAATTATTAACATTTATTTTGTTCAAGAATGAAGATAAACTCATCAGGTGGATTTTAAAATAGTCATTCTAAAGATCTATAATAGATTTAAAATAATTAAATAGGCAATTTCCAAAAATGATTTAGAAAGTGTGGTTAACAAAGCCAGTGTTTCCATGCATTTAAAAGACTCCATAGTGATTGTGACAGTGGTGGTATTCAGCAGGTTCTGACCTGTTTGGGAGCACCGGTAGCAGAAATTTTGAATAGTTCGAAGAACCAGCAAATACCACCTCTGACTGCCCCTGACCCCTCTATTCTGTGCTTCCTGAGTCCCAGCTGATTAGCTGGGTCTTCTTTTGTTGCCCTACAAAGGAGAACGGAGCTGGCAAGCAGGTTAGTGGGGTGGGGAGGGAATGGGATTTTGCAGTAATCTTCCCCCAGTAGTGGGGAGGGAATGGGGATTTTGCGGTAACCTTGCCCCAGGAGTAGGGTGGGAATGGAGATTTTACAGTATCCTTCCCCTGCACGCCCACGAAGTCACACCATGCCCACCAAGCCATGCCTACAGAACCGGTAATAATTTTTTTGGAATCACACCACTGGATTGTGAGCATGATGGTTGAGTCTTTTACCTCTCAGTGTTCAAACCAATGGGAGGACACTGTCTACAGTCTCCTTAGCTGCAACTGTCTGGAGTACATTATGGTCATCTCCTGATCTTTCCTTATCTGGAGAGGTCCTGTAGAATTGATCTTCTCACTGTTTTTTCAGTCTTTGCTGCAGTCATAGTTTCTACTCTTTTAGGGATGTGTTACTTTGACATACCTCCCCAAGAAAAATCCTCCAGTTGTTAAAAAAAACCTGAAATAGATTTCTGGGAAAGCATATGGGCTGGTCTAGCAAAATGAATTTTCTATAGAAATTAACTGACACAATCAAAATATGGTTGAGAAAGACATGTTCAAATAATTGTATGTATTTAGGGAAGTTACTAATGAAACAGTATACATCATTTTCTGGTTTAAGGATTTTATATTAAGCTGCTTAGTTGTTGTTGTTTTTTAAAGCATATATTGTAAAAAGTTTTTCCAGCTTTTAAAAAATTAGTAGAGTACAAAATATTTTAGTGACACTTTTGTGTGTATGTGTGTGTGTGAGTGTGCGCACGCCTTGGAGTCAGTGTTGATCCATAGAAATTGCCTGGACATGGTCCTGCAGTTTTCTTCCCATGATTTTGGAGATGGCTTGCCATTGCTTTCTTCCTAGGGCTGGGACAGAGCACTTGACCCAAGGTGAACCAGCAGGCTTCATGCCTAAGGCAGGCCTGAAATACATGCTCTTCTAATTTCTAGCCCTGTGCTTTAACCACTATGCCAAACTGGCCCTCAGAGTGACTCATATGGTCAAATTTAGACTGTTTTACATTTGTACTGGTCATATTAGTTGTGATTCTATGCTATCTGTGTTTTGAATTATGTTTGACAGCATTCTTTAGAGGTTTTAATGGCATTACCTATCACAATGCTTTTTTCTAAAAAAATTTCTAAATATTGTGGTCAAAGTGAGAATCAATGAAATGTATTAAAAACATTTCTATTAATATAATTTTGTGCTGGGCCATGTAATGTGTGTAATTGTATGTTTTTGATTCTTAACCTAGGGTTTTTGGAAAAGCATGCTGACTCCTTGTTAATAATGTTGAATAACGAGGAAACACTTAGCAACCTGAATTGCAAGTTTAGGCTTTTGTGAAACAGATTGCTACCATGTGTATCCTGAATTACTTTGTACGAAGTGATTTTCTGCAGACCAAACCTCTCACTTTCTAACAAAATATGTTTATTAATCTTTGGTTTTGACATTTAGATTAAAACATCCCAAGTTAATGTTGTATCTTATGGAAATAATCTTAATTAGCTAGTAAACCGTCTCTATATTATGTAGCCTATACAAAAAATAGATGATAATTCTGAACATGACATATTTTATTGTTTCATGCTGTGTTATATATAGAATATATCTCTAGGCTATTGATCTGAGAACCTAATACTGTGACTTAATCCTTTAAAATTAGATAACTTTAAATCCATCAAAATGGAATCATATAGCTAGCTTTTCCCAAGTAATTACTGCAGTTCTAGGAACCCTGACAATAATGCTCATGTGAGTGAGAGGTCCTGGTAGGATCACTCTTGTTAGTTAAGTTGAAAAGGAAGAATCAACAAAGGGATGAGAGGTGGTGGGGCTGTGCATAAATAAGGGGAGGAAACTCCAAAATCAAATCCAGAAAAAGGCAGTGGTAAACCATTTGTGTATTGTAAGAAAACCAACCAAAATTAATATGAGATTGGTGATATATAAATAAGGTAAAGTAAGTACAATGGTAGATGAGTTGTATAAATTTGGATACTAGATGATGAAATGGGATTACATGGGAAGAGCATAGAACTTCTGAAAGTAGATCTGGAAATTATAATGTGGTCAGACCAAAGCCAAAAAGGAGTGTGGTCACTGAAACAATTGAAAAATGGGATGTGAGTAGCTGAAGATTGTATTGCTAAGTGGCACAATCATGGAATATCATGCTTTATAATCATGTTGCTTAGTGATGAAAATTCCTTTCCCAATTTTGTTTTAAGTGAGGACAACCTACACCCATTTGCCAAGCTAAATCACTGTTTTAAAAAAATAACAATAACAACTTACACAGTGTTGTAAAACAGTAATTTGATCATGCATATACTGAAATTGTTAGCTATGATTTTAAGAATTGGGATTGCTGCAAATTATTAGCAAAATCGGACTTGAAGCCTTCTGTAAAAATAAAATGTATGTTTCAAAACTCAAATACCAAAATTAAAGAAGTATTTGCACACTGTCTAATAATTAAAACACTGAATGGCAAACATTGGGATGATGATGAAATAGAAAATAGAAAGAAAAAAAGCAAAAGAAAGCAAAGATACTGCCAACAGTAATAGATACCTTGGAGGCAAGTCTAAAATATCTAGATCAGTGATTCCCAAACTTTTTCAGTCCACCGCCCCCTTGGTGCTACAAACTCATCCTTGGTGCCCCCCACCCAGGGGTGGGATTCAAATTTCTTTGGGTGTAGCCTAATTTGAGGGTGTGACTTGCTGGTCACATGACTGGTTGGGCGTGACTTGCTGGTCACGTGACTGGGTGACGTGGCTTGCTGGTTGGGTATGGCTTGCTGGTCACATGACCGGGTAGGTGTGGTTTGGTGGTCATGTGATTGGGTGGGCGTGGCCAGGTGACTGGCAAACAAGTGGTCCTCACTTAATGGTCGGCTGTTTAGCATGTGTTCTAATTTATGACTGGCCTCCCCAGAGATACTTGACCTGTTTTTGAAGTTTTGACAGCCATGCACACACATACACACACACTCCCTTCTAACCCTGCTGGAGCAGTTCATTGGACTAGAATTGGCAAAGCATCTCTTGATTAGATTCTAGTAGTGAATAAAATCTAATCAGAGATGCTTTGCCGATTCTTGTTGATTTGTTTTATTTGTATCTCTTTATTTTATGTTGCTGAATTGCATTGACATGTGTGTCCCTTCTTGTGCACAACCCAGAAGCTTTTGTGATCCTTTACAGCAAAAATTACCGACCTCTGGCTTTGCTCTACTTTTCAAACATGCCGCCACTGCAACGTTCTAGATGCCGGCCCCACAGGTCCACCCCATTGAGCCCACTGCACTGGAGGGATCTGCCCAAGCAAGTCAAGTCAATGGGGTGAGCCTGAGAGAAGGAAAGAGAGAGAGAAAAGAGAGAGAGAGAGAAAGAGAGAAGGAAGAAAAGAAAGAGAAAAGGGAAAGAAAGAAAAAGGGACAAAGAAAGAGGGGGGATGGAAGGAAGGGACAGAAAGAAAAAGAAATAAAGAAGGAGGGAGGGAGGGAGGAAAAAGATAATGCGATATCTATTCTGGTCTAATCATCTGCTCCAGCAGGGTTAGAAGGGAGTGTGGGTGTGTTCTCATTGTAATTTACCACTACATTTTGGTTTTGCCTTCTTCAGAATTGACACTGTAATACATTGGGGAAAAGTAATTTTTAGGGTGGAGATCTGGTCCAATGGATCCTGTTTAAAGCCTCAACAAAATATGAGAGCTTCCTGATAGTCTTGACCATGTTTCGTCCCCAAAACCTTTAATAGAAGCCAAAGATGTTTCAATGTGCTAGCAAAGACATTTCAATGTGGAAAAGGGCCTCAGTCTAAACTAGGCCTCATTTCAGTCTGATGCATTAGCTCTCTCGCTCTTGCTTTCTCTCTCTCTCCCCTCCCTCCCAGACTGGCTTTGCTCTACTTTCCCAATGTGCCTGCAGGGCTGCCGCTTCGAACATGGATGGATGGATGGATGGATGGTGAGAGAGACAGAGACAGAGAGTTAAGGTAGGTAGGTAGGTAGGTAGATAGATTGGTAGGTAGGTAGGTAGGTAGGTAGGCAGGCAGGAAAGCAGGCAGGCAGGCAGACCTTTTGGATGGATAGGTAGGTAGGTTGGTAGGTAGACAGGTAGCAGGCAGGTAAGTAGGTAGGCAGGAAGGCAGACAGACAGACCTTATGGATGGATGGATGGATGGATGGATGGATGGATAGATAGATAGATAGATAGATAGATAGATAGATAGATAGATAGATAGATAGATAGATAGATAGATAGATAGATCGATCGATCGATCTATATTGGTAGGTAGGTAGGTAGACAGGAAGGCAGGCAGACAGGCAGGCAGACCTTTTGGATGGATGGATGGATGGATGGAAAGAAAGAAAGAAAGAAAGAAAGAAAGAAAGAAAGAAAGAAAGAAAGAAAGAAAGAAAGAAAGAAAGAAAGAAAGAAAGAAAGAAAGAAAGAAAGAGACAGCAGTGGCACTTTGAGAAAGTAGAGCAAAGCCAGAGTAGGAGTTGAAGTCCACACAAGTTGCCAAGGTTGAGAAACACAGGCTGAATATATCAACCCAGCCATTCTGGTTTAGAGTTTAGCATGCTGTTTGATTCAGGCTTAGTCAATAAACCATGATCTTCCTGCTCCTTAATGCAGCTGCCCCTCTGCCCCTTCTCCAGCCCCCTGCCCCAGTTCTTTCTTTGGCATCCAATTGTGCAATGCCAACCTCCCCGGGCAGCGATGCGGCTGACTTCACCCTCTTTGCTTCAACCCAAGGTCCACTTCTATCAGGCCAAGCAAGGGGAGGTACTCTGCACATGCTCAGAGACTCCCAAATTCGGGGAAGCATTCCGCCCATCTTTATGCTCCACCTGGGAGGTGGAAGGCATGCAGAAGCAGCCCAGACCAGTGGAGGCGGAGGGAACAATCGCTTGGAAACTAAGCAAGCAAGCACACGCCTATTCATCTGAAGTAAATTATTTTGGTTGGGTGTGTAAACTATGTAAGTATATGCTTTACATAACTAATCAATGGGCACCAAATTATGTTCATGAAACATACAGAAATTGCATTCCTAAAAAATATAAATACTTTTTCATTTCTTTTTATTAACTTCTTTAATTGTATCATTTTAAAACATAGATATTTCTCACTTGATGGAGGTGTGTGTGTGTGTGTGTGTGTGTGTGTGTAAAAGAGTCCAATGTTTTGGATTAGAATTTTTGCTGAAAGTAATTTTAAACTGTTAAACTTCAGTCCCATTGATTTCAATAACAAATTAAGTATTTGCTAAGTGTATACTTAGGAAATATTTTGATATAACCAGAATAGCTTGCATCATTTCAGATTTAAAATGCAACCCTATCCCCACATTATATGAAAAGGTTACAGGTAATCTTCAACTTAAGACCGTAATTGAGTCCAAAATTTATACTGCTGAGCAAGAATTTTATCCCATTTTATTACCTTTCTTGTCATAGTTATTAAGTGAATCACTGCAATTGCTAAGTTATTAACATGGTGGTTAAGTCAATCTGGCTTTCCATTGACTTTACTTATCAAAAGGTTGCAAGAGGTGCTCACATGCACACCCTGCAACATATCATAAATATGAGTCCGTTGCCAAACATCTGAATTTTTTGATTACATGATCATGGGGATGCTGCAACATAAGTGTGAAAATAGTCATGAGTCCCTTTTTCCAGTTGTGTTGTAACTTTGAACATAACTTATTTTCTTTGAAGAAAATTGCCATGGGACTTGTTAAGTTTCTACAGCTGCAGACTTCTGTTCTTCAACCACTAAATAGCCTTTCTAGCAGGTTAGGTCTAGAGGATCTCTCATTCCTGCTTTCCTGTTATTTGAATGGCTCTCTCAGTTAATTATTGCATTACAGTTTTGTGACTTTCTTAATAAATACTTTTTAGGAAAAACACCTGGCTGCTTTTGACAAGTATGTGGGACTTCACCATCTAATATTTATCCCAAAGCTGTATCATGGGCAGTTTGAGGTCAGACACCAGCTGTTAACCAGAATCGCATTGCAGTAAGAAATAGCTCTTTCCTCAAGGCAATCCTCTCCCTTGATAATTCAATTTTGGAAGGGCCAATTACCCAAACATGAATGAGTTTGCACGTGCATATAGAAAATGTGTACGCATGTAGAATAAGTTTAGAAGTTATGGATAGTGGAAGTATTGAGGGAAATTATAGCTCTGTAGCAGAATTATATTCTGCATTTAGTATACAGTATCGGTTCCTCTGACTGAGACTTGGAGAGTTGTCACCAGTCATATTCGACTTTACTGAGTTGTATATATTGATCTATGACATAAAACGAAAGCTGTGTCTTCCTTGGATTGGATTCTATCATTGTGTTTTAACAGTAGAGAAATCTTAAGATGATAACACAGGGTGTTTTTTAAGATATGATGCCCAAGCAGTATTGCACAGAGATTTTTTTTAAAAAATGATACAAACCTTCTTGAAACTGCCCAGAAAAAGCCCTTGAAGATAAGTAGACATCTTA
Organism: Pseudonaja textilis; assembly: GCF_049901715.1. Classification (NCBI taxonomy): domain Eukaryota; kingdom Metazoa; phylum Chordata; class Lepidosauria; order Squamata; family Elapidae; genus Pseudonaja; species Pseudonaja textilis. The sequence goes on from NC_141990.1 coordinate 263,981,640, forward strand.
TGGTAAATGAATAGTTCATAATATTGACTATAACCATATATAAAATACTACTGCTGTGCCAAACTCTTTGAACTTTACAGTTCTGCTGAGCCCTAGCTATGAATTTAAATTTCTGGTGTGTAATAAGGAATATTTTGTAGCTTAAGGGCCATGCTCACTTCAAAATATTTTCTTTGAAGTATTGCAATGTCATGTAAACATGCTTTTATCATAGTTCTTTCACTGCAGCTTTTATTGATTGTCTTGAGAAATGTATTAATTACATAACTGAACAATCCAAATACAAATGAAAGCAAAGTCCCATTTGAAGACTTGTCTTTGGTACTGTTAAGAACTACTACAGTAAGAATGTCATGGAAAAATCTGGCTAAGGATGTTTCTTTGTGCAATTGTATTATAATCACAGCCATGGCAAATTAGAATAAGGAATTCCTCTTTTGTAATAAATTAAACCAAGTTTCATATTCACTTCTATTCAGGAATATAAGGTAAAGGTAAAGCTTCCCCTCGCACATATGTGCTACTCGTTTCCAGCTCTAGGGGATGGTGCTCATCTCCATTATAAAGCCAAACAGCCAGTGTTGTCCAAAGACGTCTCTGTGGTCATGTGGCCAGCATGACTAATCTGCGAAGGTGCACGGAACGCTATTACCTTCCCACCAAAGTGATCCCTATTTTTCTACTTGCATATTTTTTACATGCTTTCAAACTGCTAGGTTGGCAGAAGTCGGGACAAGTAATGGGAACTCCCTCCGTTATGGGGATTTGAACCACTAAACTGCCGACCTTTCTGATCGGCAAGCTCAGCGTCTTAGCCACTGAGCTATCGCATCCCTTCTATTCAGGCATAAAAGACTTAAATTCCATGGATTTAAGCAGGTTTGGGATTGTATCCTTACTTACTGCAGTGTAAAGTTTTGTAGGCAACAAACATCTACTTTTTCAGTTGTGTGAAACTGAGAAATTAACAGGTAGTTTCAGAGCAGAAAAGTATACCATCCATCCATCCATCATCACTGGCAGACCAAAAATTAAAAAGAAAAACAAAACATATCAGCTATCAGTAAATAACCCAACACCATAAAATATTTTTCAGGCTAACATTAATTAAAAGTATAAGATCTCTACAGGGGAGTTTGGAGTGTACCTCAGCTTGAATACCACAATGTGGTTTTTCTTCCATCCACCTTTTCATTGCATGCAATGCAATATTTTTCCTCTTATTCAACATAAAATAAAAGTTCCTTTGTGTATAAAACTGGACGGCTGTACATTGCATTAAAGCCGTAGCAGCATGCTTCCCCAACCTCATTAACAAGATTTAAAATGGAAATATGGCATGCAGTAGAAAATCACCTCTTTTTAATGTTCTGCAAAAATATATCTATAACAACATTTAGTGTAGTTAACAGTCAAACATATTTCTGTTTGTGATGTGTAACTCTTTTCTTACTAACATATACAGTACTTCTGCTCAATTAGGCAGGGCATGTACTATTAGTTAACCTTTTATTGATTGATTGATTGATTTTTAATTGGCAAACTTTGCACTAAGAGCTAATAGTACTGGCTACGTAGTAAATGCAACTTCTTTTCACAGAGACAATTACCAGATATTAGAGGTTTCCTTTTGCTTAATTGAGGAGGTAATGGAGTCAACAATGTCTACACACGCATGCACCTACAACCATTTTATAAAAATGGGCACCCCACCCTTGTTACTATTTTGTGGCCATTCTCATGGAATATTCTTACAATTTTGGATGTATCTGTTGTCCCACAAAGGTTGCATGCTATACAAAAAAAGGTTGCATGCAATCTATACAATTTATATGAATAGCACAATAAAGAAAACAATGATCTCTTTTTGTTAGATAAAATATAGTGATTATACTTTAAGAATTAAAGTAAAAAAAATACATGTGTGAGAAAAGCATACTGTGACTGAAGCAAAATTCAGGATGAAGTTGAGATTGATAATTTTGTGACAATTACTTTTCATCTAATGCAACATATACCAGAATACAATAACTATATATGTGCCTAGCTTAACACATTAGTGTGAACCAACAGCTGGGTCCCTTAACCCATAAAATTGCAGACATTCTTTTCACATCATTCACTCTTCTAAATTTGCAGTCCTTGGCTGCAGTCCCTTTCTGAAAATTTCTGTTGCAGAGATAGAGAGTGCCAAGACAGAGACTGGCAAAAAAAAGCGGGTTTTCTCCCTTTTCTTTGAAGAGCCAATGTGCCTCATTAGCATTTGAGAAGAATAGTTGTAAATAGACATGAAATGATGTGGAGAACTGCATAGTTTTAATATTAATCGTCTACTCCAGGGACTCTGACTGAGTAAGTGTTACACAATTGTACTAGTGTTACCCGACATCTTGCTGCTGAGTAAAAAACATTTGTTCATTTCTCTCTGGAGAATGTTTATAACTTTATTTCAATAACTGCATAGTAACTGAGATAACTTGATGCCAAACCAGTTTCCTCTGTATTTGCTGTTGTATTCTTCCACGTGGTTTAGGCATTAATGTACCATGTTAAAACAGTACAAAGTACATTCCTAAATTCACATTAAGACACTTGATTAAAATCAAGTAAATTTATATCTGGTTTACAGCTTTGCAATAGATCCCACATAACACTAAACCAGATAAAAGAGTTCAGTCTATACAATACAGTACTTAGAAATGAAAGGTAACTCTAAAGTTAGAGGTAACTCTATAAGTCCAGCTCTATTTTGATGACACGATATCCTTTTATTTGGAGGTTATGCTTATTTATTTTAGATATTCAAAAATTTGTAGGGCATAAATATTAAACAGAACTCTAGGCAGCTCACAACATGTTTTTCAGTAACAGTATGTGAGGTAGATAGGCAGGGTACTGAAAGCTTCAGAATGCACCTGCAGAAATTGTGTAACGTGGCAAGAGACAAAACAGCTTGGAAAGTTTTTATTTATAGTTACTAGGAGTTGGCTACTGGTTGCTGGTACATAACAAACAACACAACGGTGGTCAGGGAGGAAACCTCTATTTCCCCCCCCCATTGAATAAATTATGTAAATGATTCTTTCAAAGAAGAAAATTATGAATCAACGCTGGTAGGTACGGTATAGTATTCTAAATATTCTTCTTGCCATCTATTTCAACCTTCCCTGCCTTTCCCACTTAAGTTAAATATCAAGGGAAAACCTGTTGGAAATGTTCCTTTTGGACTCTTTCAAATGAGTGCTTTTTTAAAAGAAGATGTTGAAGATTGCTACTTCCTCTGCAGAAATTAAGAAAAATTATGCACTTTTTCTCTCATATTTGATTAATTTTAACAGCCATTTGTGTCTAGCTCTGGTCTCAAGCCTTTGAATATATATCCACAGAATGTCCTTATAATGCATCTTATAACAATATCTAAAGCTAATAGATGCTTTTGTATTTGCCTTTGATAAAAATAAAGTCCCTGAGTTTTTGAAAGTAATTTCATTTATCTTCAAATTATCTTGGTTTTCACAAAGAATATAATCTGTTTTTACTGCTCTGAGGAACTCAGTCATATTTATACCAAATGGTTAAGTGATGAGATTTCATCAATGGAATTATAAGCTCAGCCTTCACAGTGTCTGTTACAGTATTCATAATGGAAGCATCACTGAACAAATGTACATTTCCCAAAATTTTACGTTCAGGTTGAGTGGTCATATGATCATTCAATAGAGAGTTTTTTTTTCTTTGATTTTAGAGATATTTTTTTAAACTACCAAAATTAATAATAACTGACACCCTTCCATCCATGAATCTGTCTATTCCTGTTTAAAATGTGACTTTTGCCTCATCTGATAGTAGTGAGTTTCATAGTTAATTGTGTATTTATTATGTAAAAAAAAAGTTATGATTCCTGAACTCCCCACAGTTCTAATATTGTGTGTATGTGTGTGAGAGAGAAAAGGTAATATTTTCTATGCTATTTATGGTTTTGTTACTTCTTTCATGTTGTCTTTATCATCAACAACAACAACAAAACGACAGGAATTGTAGTCTTTTCATAGGAAAGGTGTTCCATCACCCTCATAATTTTAGTTGCCATTTTCCAATTATGCAATATCTTTTTGAAAGTCTTATGGCCCAAAATCCACTCAGTATGCCAGATGAAACATAGATTTATTTTCAAAGCAAATGTAAATGCATTAATTCTATTTATACTTGCATTTTCCAAAGATTCAAAACTTAGCATTCGTCCCTCTCTCTTTTTTGTTCTTGATGTTCAACACCTGTTTCATAAAAGCAAAAAATCTGGTTCATAGATATTTATTGACAGTTCAAGCTTTATTAGTGTGGAAGTCAAATTTGAATTATCTTTTTTTATTTATACCTTTCATTAAAAAGATTGTGCCTCTACTCATATTCCCTACTTCCTGTTTTTAACTAACTTGTAATCCAGAAAAGATCTTATTCCATGTCTGTTTGCTTAGAAACATTCATTTATAGATTTTGTCAAAAACTCAGTTAAATTTTGCAACTGCTGAAGTTTGTTAATATCTTTAAAGTCATATCAACTAAATCACTTTTTAATAAATAATTTCAAAAGTTCTAGTTAGTCAGTTAGTGAGATAAGTCTTATCTTTACAAAAGCCATGTTTATTTACTCTTAGTCTATATGTTGATTATTTTCTGTTTAATAATACTTTCCAAATAAATTGTAAAATACTTAGTATTAATTTCATATGTCCTCCCCTCATTTAAAATTTTAAACAATAATTTTATCCGTGGGAATCAGTGCAAATATAAAGATGAAGTTACATTTTGTATTAGACAAATAATTTTATATTTTAATTTATTAAGAATTTTAGATAAGTATCAATTATTTATTGGTATTTTGTTAATTTGTTTCAGTTCTTCAGATTTCCCCCCTAAACCGTATTTAGTCTCTTTGTATTCTGAGAAATATAGAACATTCTCAACAAATAATCCATTGATCTACAAATTTCTTTATTGTCCTTTAACATTATCATACCCAAAGTCTTACCATTTCTTTGGCTAATGTCCTTCTTTTTAATATATTGCAAAAATATTTTGTCAATGTTCTTTGTAATCCTCACAATTTTTTGTTTGTATCCCTTTTTGTTTGTTTCATTTTTATATAGTTGTCCTAGAATTTTTATTCCTTTTTGTTTTCATTATTTGGAAAGAGGGCCCATTTTTGAATAAAATGTTTTTGCCACAAATACAGGACTGCTGAGAGCTCTGCTCACATTCAACCCTGAGAATCTCTTGGAGTGCAGAAGTACCCCTACTTATGACTCATAAAAATAGGATTAAATATATAATTTTATATACAATATAAGTAATATAATAAACAAATACAAAATAAATCAAATTTATGTCCAATGTAAAATAATAAAAAAATTAAGTCAGAGTTGAGAAGACAAGAGTTGAGAAGACAGCAACAGGCAGCAAGCGTCATCTTTGCAAAGAAACTGAAGAAACAGTGGACTATCTGGTTAGCTGCTACAAGATCATCACCCAGACTGGCTACAGACATGGCATGATAAAGCAGCAACAATGGTGCACTGGAACATCTGCAAGAAATACCGTTTGCCTATAATCAAGAACCATAAAATAGAGAAAGTAATAGAAAATAAAGAACCTAAATTGCTCTGAGACTTTAGAATTTAAGTAGACAAGCACCTTCTGCATAACACTCCAGACTTAATAATTGTCGATAAGAAAGGGAAAAGAGTCTGGATAGTGGATATGGTAGTACATGGAGACAGCAGAACAGAAGAGAAGGAACTAGAAGTAGAACAATTGTGGCAAAAGAAAGCAAAGGTAGTACCAGTCAGAATAGGTTCCTTGGGTACAGTTCCAAAATGACCGGAGTACAATTTGAACACCATCGACATTGACAGATTCACCATCACTCAAAAGGTAGAAAAATACATTAAGAACTCTTATGAGATTTTCTGCATCAAAGGTATTATATGAAATCTCATGCAGATTAATAGTTGAATGTGAAATTGTTAAGGAGTCCCATGGAAGCTGTTCTAAGCTTCATGAAGATAGAATAAAACATGTGCAACGTTAAAGTATGAATATTTGTTTAAAAGAGAGCTCAGTAAATTTAGCAAGACGCTTTCACACAGACAAGTTTTTGTTAAGAACAGATTTTGGAATAGTTGGTTCATTGCCCTTGCTGGAATTCTGTCTAGTTGTCTGACTAGTGTTCCCTTCAGGGGAGCACAAAAATTGGATTCAGCCACTGTACTATTCTTCTTTCGCATTGTATTTTTTTTCTATTACATTTACTCAGAGGGTGAGCAAAACCACCCCTCTCTTCAATATTAAAAGAATCACCATGATGTCCTGGCAATTTACCAGGCACAAGGAGAGGGAGAGCCAAGGAAATGGGAGGCAGGACAAAGTGGGAATATCTACCAGTGAATAACCACTGATTCCAAAGCTCCATTGTGTGATCCCATCTGTGGTGCATCAGAAATCAGAAGTTAATTGGTTCTGCTCCCAGTGGGAATCTGGGCATGCAGATGCAGAGCTGAATGGAGAGCAGCACAAATGCCATGTGTGGAAGCCCTTATTGTCAACATAGGGTGCATAAGAATGCATCCCTACTGCCCTGTCCGTCATAATCTTCTATGATATCTTGTTTTCAATTAAGTTGAAACTGATTTGGGCATATGGAATTGTTTGTATTCTTTTCAAGTGCGCTTACTTACTAAATCACCGATGGAAACAAGAGATGGTATGCTGTTGTACCCAAGGACAACAAACTTTGGATATTCCACACTAATAAACAGCACATGTGTTCACCACAAGCATATTTTAGTAGAGTTTAATAGTTACCAACCTTCAGCTGGCTTTGCTTTTAGGGGCACAACAGTGAGCAAAACACATATTCTCGTATTAACAGAATACCAACTGTACCAGCTCATTTGCAGGGCATCTCAAAGTCATCCAAGTTAAATAAAACCTTAAGAATGTGAAACACATAAAACTATAGCTGCTTCCCTCCATAGCTGGTGACACTGTAATGAGAACTGGCTAAGTTGATGATTCTCACTCCTTGGGTTGGATAGCACTGCACCTTTCATAATTGCCTTGAGTGTATCCGGTTATATCAAAGTGCTTTCATGTGAAAACACAAAAAAAGCTCTGTTCAGGCTACTTTGCACCCTCTGTTGTAACTGAGCAGCCATCGTGAAAGCCATTTCTGTTTTATTTTCCTGTGAGTAATTCTGCAAAAAAGGTGGGGGGGTGGGGGAGACAAGCGACTTTGTATTTCAGTACATTTGGTTTAGCCAAGAGGGTTATTCACTGCTGCTTTGTTCTTTGAAGCAAACTAGAAAACTCAGATTAATAGGATGTTTATTCTTCACCATGTTCCTGGAATCAAAGGAACTGGGTTGTATTATTAAGGAAGTTGTGTGTGGCAGGCCTGGAACTTTCCTCACTGAACTCCAGAGAAAGAAAAAATATTGCTTTTCATCCTTTCCTCATTACAGAGACTGAAACAGGAGCACTCTTAGATGCAGTATCATGTAGTGTTGCATTAAGCTTCTCTCTAGTGCAGCTTTAACAGATGCTAATGAGAACACTAGTTGAGGTCAGGAAATTTTTGGAAGAGAGACTACAGCCAATGTAAAGCATGATAGGATGTCTCAATCGGTTTTTGAATGCTCGTGGCTGAATTTGCCTTATTTGCCTATGTTCTGCACATAGAAGCAATCATTTTTCTCTCCAGTTATTTTATGTTTCTTTAGTAGATTATATTTCCAGATATAAAATTTATGCCACCAGATAAAAACTGAATGCACCAATTATCACATTAAGCAAGAAAACCTTCTACGCACCAATTCCACCCATGCTTTCTACAATTTTGTAAACAACAAACTAAAAGACTCAAGGTCCATCCCACCCCTGAAAGGACCTAATGGTAAAGACTGCAACAATGACACTATTAAAGCCAACCTCTTTAATACATTCTTTGACTTAGTATTTGTAAACAGCAATGGATCATGCCCAGTATTTCCAAGTCGAACCACAGACAACTACAATGATCTAATACATACTGATTTTACAGAAGACAATGTTGAAAAAGCACTACGCAATCTAAAACCATCTCTATCTATTGGACCGGATGGAATATGTGCCTACTTCTTAAAAAAACTATTCACTGCCATAGCCAAACCTCTAAGCATAATCTTTGAAAAATCTTTCAGGACCAGCTCCTTGCCAAAACTATGGTCACAAGCCACGGTCATCCCCATCTTCAAAAAGGGAGACCCCAGCCTAGTTGAAAATTATGGATCAATCTCTTTATGCTGCGTCACCTGTAAAGTCATGGAATCAATTATTAACCAATCCATCATCCTCCACTTACAAACAAACAACCTACTCTCTAATAAACAATTTGGTTTCAGGAAAAAACTATCCTGTAATCTGCAACTCTTACACTGCAAAAACATATGGACTACACAACTCGATCAGGGCAAAGCAATAGACGCAATCTACATAAACTTCTGTAAAGCCTTTGATTCAGTGGTACATGACAAACTACTACTAAAACTAAAATCTTACGGTACCTCTGGACAGCTGCATAACTGGATAGAAGCATTCCTGTCAAACAGACAACAAATGGTCAAAATTGGGAGCGTCCTATCAAATTCTGTACCTGTCAACAGTGGTGTCCCACAGGGCAGTGTTCTAGGACCAACTCTTTTCATAATCTACATAAATGACCTCTGTTCATATCAAGAGTAACTGCGTTCTCTTAGCTGATGATGTAAAGCTATTCAACATCACAGACAATACTGCTACCCTTCAAAAAGACCTTGACTATACATCAGAATGGTCAAACCAATGGCAACTTCAAATTTCAACAAATAAGTGCTCTGTTCTACATATTGGCAAAAAGAAATCAGAAAATAAAATATAGGCTGAATAGTCAAGACCTTGTTGACGATCCAAACCCTGTCAAGAATCTTGGAGTACTCATCTCTAATGACCTAAGTGCTAGAGCCCACTGTAACTACATAGCCAAAAAGGCGTTAAGAGTTGTTAACCTAATCTTACATAGCTTTTTCTCTGGTAATATCACACTACTAACTAGAGCATACAAAACATTTGCTAGACCAATACTTGAATACAGCTCATCAGTTTGGAACCCACATTACGTATCTGATATTAACACAGTTGAGAAAGTCCAGAAATATTTCACAAGAAGAGTTCTCCACTCCTCTTCTCGTTGCAGAATACCACCAGACTTGAAATTCTAGACCTAGAAAACCTAGAACTACGCTGCCTTCAGTCCAATCTAAGTATAGTACATAAAATTATATATTGCAATGTCCTGTCAATGAATACTTCAGCTTCAACCATAACAATACAAGAGCAAACAATAGATACAAACTCAAGGTTAATCGCACCAAACTTGATTGCAGGAAACATGACTTCAGCAACAGAGTGTCAATGTCTGGAATACTCTACCTGACTCTGTGGTTTCTTCCCCAAACCCCAAAACCTTTAACCTTAGACTGTCTACCATTGACCTCACCCCTTTCCTGAGAGGTCTGTAGGGGGCGTGCATAAGCGTACCAACGTGCCTACCATTCCTGTCCTATTGTTTATTTTATTTTTCTTATATGTATCCATGTATTCATAACTATGTTTTTACTTATACCCGTTATCTTGTAAGCAATTGACATAAATAAATAAATAAAATATCCTGGCATTGTGATTCAAATATTAAATGACAGATTGGAGTTGAGAATCACAATACTGCATATTGTATGCAGCACTGTAAAGGAAATGATGCTTTAGTAATTTTTTTTTTGTTAATTTCATCCTTACTACAAAATATTTAAATGGAAGCACTACTTACAAATGTACAAAAATTATGCTAAATACTCAGAAGTAATTCCTTATATGCTTAAGGACTATAATATTCCCATGCCAGTTGTGTATTCATATGCAAGCATCTGAATCAGATTATTGTCCTTCCATTTATTTTGGCTGACAATGGATTTCCAATATTTTATTCATAGATGCTAACATTTTTAAAATAAACATTTTTTTATTTTGTCTCCTGAGAATCTGTGCATGTCTATTATGAAATTTCTCTATGTTGCACATACTTATGAATGTCTAATCAGCCAGAATATTAACCTAAGTATATTGAAACTTATTATTAAGTCACTGCACTTCATGCATTGCAAAAAAAGATTATTAGTTGTGGTCATATTATTTTTGCAGTTTGGTTGTTTGCTACTTCTGATCTTTTAGATAAAAGAATCCTTTTTCCCCAAGGAATGATATCATTTCTTCGAAACTATGACATGATGACCATACTGAAAAATCACTACATAAGTGTCATATAGCATTTTACATAGTAGACAGTTTCCATTCCTTGACTTTAAAAAAGTGATTAAACTATGAAATATTAGTAAATGCATCATCACAAATTTACAATTTCAGTTAGTTCACGGTGATATTTTTCAAGTACTTGTATTTGGGACTAGGATTAGCGAGACCAAAGTTCAAATGTAGTCTCATCCATGGATAGTATTGTTGGGCCAATTATTCTCTTTCAGCTGAACTTTATCTTCATAATGATATGGGGAAAAATTGGGAAAATGAACTACTGTATATGCTACCTTGAGCTTCTGGAAAAATAATGGGTTGGAAATATAATAAATAAGTGAGTGCAACTTGTTTTTTTATTTATTCAGTTAGAAAGAGACTGCATTAATAGCATCAGTAGCATATGTGTCTAACATTATTGCAGTTTTAGAAAAAAAGATTACAGAAGAATTTTTTAAAAGGATACCTATTAAAATAATTGGATTTCTCAGTTTATATCTGTATGAACTACAGTAGATGTACAGATAGATATAAACAAACAGGATTCATGTGGATTTTTTTTCTCCTATAGGAAACATATCCATTCAGCTCATGAGTTACATACATGGTACTAGCTTCTGATGAAGTTGTGATATTTTTTTCTGTACCCACCTTTCCCTTATCCCATTCTTCAGTTGAACTGTCTGCCTTCTTTTTCCCTTTATTGTTGGTTGGGCTGGTGAAAGATTTGTTTGCACTTTTAAAATCTATTGTATTTAAAAAAAAAAATCTTGAAAAATTGCTGTAGCTGAAATCAAGGCATAACAAGAGCCCTGGTGATGCAGTGGTTAAGTGCAGTATTGCAAACAAACTCTGCCCACAGCATGCAGTTTGATCCTGATGAGGCTCAAGGTTGACTCAGTTTTCCATCCTTCTGAGGTCGGTAAAATGAGGATCCAAATTATTGGGGGCAATATGCAAATAGTGCTTACATTGTAAACCAATCAGAGAGTACTCTAAAGTGCTGTGGGACAGCATATAACCTAAATGCTATTTCTATTTCTATGACATTATGGAAACATAAGAGCCAGTTAGGCATTGATGTTTAGAACCAGCTAGTAGATCCAATTTCTCTTCAGTCAACCCCACACAGTTTCCATTTTCCAAACCATTTCAGTTTACACTTAAAAGGTTTCAGAATATTTCTAAGCAGATCTTATCCTTTTCATATTTGTGTTAAATTTAATGATGAAAAAATAATGAATATTGTTGATATTTGTACAAATCTGAAGTTTCCTGAGAAAGTCAACCAATCACTATTCATCATTCTGTATCCAAGTTGTACAATAGTCTAACATTTTTGTACTTACCTAATGGTTGTTTCCCCAGTAATATTACACTGTGAATATATAGGCATCCCTTCATCCATCCTTCTCCCCAATTCTTCTGTTTGTGTACATTTGGCAGTTTGCAGAAGCAAACACCTTAATGAGAGGTGGTGCTGAGGAAAATTCTGTTGAAAATATGTAAGCCTATAACATTCATTGTTCCATGAGGATTTTACAGTTAATCTTTAATGAACATTATAACATTGTGTTTGAACCTCTTTTGGGGAACCTTTCTGGTGAGTAGGCAAGTAAAGGAATAGTAGTCTGATAAAATGTATTTATAAACCCCAGAACATGGTAGTTCCATTATCAAAAGCTTAAATCATACTTGGGGAAGAGAAAGAAAGAAAATGGATGGCAAATAATACCCTAGTTTCAGATGAAATAAAATGCTGAAGCTGTGGTTAAACATGGGAAGCAAAGTGTGTGGTCAGAAAGCCTTCCAATGGAAACAGAAATTCTTGGTAGCAGAAAAATGTCAATAACTGTTCCACCATCAGGGATTTTAGAAGGAATTTTGCAGACTAGCTGTGAGTTCTTTTGTAATTTTATTTGCTTGTTTTTGGTATGGGATATAAGGAAAGAGTGAAGGAACAAATAGGACAGCTTTGGTGTCATCAACGTGACCAGTAGATGGAGCATTCTGCTGTCAGATTTATAAAGGTGTTTGAAAGGATTGTAAAACAGACTGGGAAGGAATGAGTATAGTTGCATATTAAACAAATTTATTGTGCTTTTAAGTCATCCCATGTAAGAAATTGTTTTATCCTGGTGTGGGATTCTACCAGTTCAGACCAGTTCTATAGAACCGGTTGTTATGATTCTGCGCAGTTCGGAGAACTGGCAAATCGTTCCCCTGGCTGGCCCCTCCCCACCCCTCCCTGCCCACCCCTTCCCGCCCAGTCAGTCCTGACTATGCATGTACAACATTGCGCGCGTGCCCGACATCGCTGACTGGGTTTTTCCCTACCCAGTCACCCTTTAAGGTATTTCTTTTTCCCCCCCCTCCTGACCATCAGCTGTTCCTATGATTAGCTGTGCTGGGATTCCCCTCATCATTTTACTTCTTCACCCAGAAGGCTTCCTTGAGGAAGGCAAAGAATAGAGAGGGGTGAAGCACCACCACCCCGCTCCATTTTTTTTGCCTTCCTAGGCCCCAGGAAAACTTCCTAGGAGCAAAATCGCCCCCCGCAGGAGGCTTCCCTGAGACCCAGAAGGCCACAAAAAACAGGATGGGTGGGTGCTGCTGCTGCAAAAAAAACCAAGCCACACCCACCCAGTTACATGACCATGCCCACCTAGCCACGCCCACATAACTGTTGTTAAAATTTTTGAATCTCACCCCTGCCTACACCTTCTAAAAATAATCTGTTGAATTTCTATTTCCCCTTATCTATTCCCTTAAATCTATAAATTGCGGGTGGGTGGGCCACAACAGCAGCAGACATAGAACCAGTTCTATGTCTGCTGCTCTTTGGAGCAACCGGTTCTACAAAGGTGGACAGAACTGGTAGAAACCCACCCCTGATAATAACCTGTTGTTTAATGGAAAAAGTTTACACTGGGCACGTAAAGCCTTCCAGCATGTTTAAATAGCTCTGTGGATCCTACTTCCCTGTAAAAAGTCATACTTCCGCTCCACAGAAAGTGGGTGACTGAGTTTGTGATGAAGTCTAGGGGAAGGAAAAGAGGCAAAGGAACAGGATTCTTCCCTCAATCTTCATTGGCTGCTACAACATCTTTTGCTTATGTTCAGTTTGTACTCCAGGAGGACTCATATTGTAGATGCTTGTCATCTACTCTGAGTCAGTTCTTCTATTTGTTACGGTTGAACATTATGAGGGTGTATCCGTTTTCTGGAATTTTTTCTGGAATTTTTCAGGAGTATGAATGAATTTCCAGAAAAATTGCAGATTACAGGAATCATTTGTGCTTCAGTTTGAAATGCAGACAACACAGACTCATCCACAACAGCCTGTGCCTGTGTTCAACAGTGAGGGGACATAGGGCAGAAAACATCCTGCAGAAAGTACATCTCCACGACACAGCTCTTTCAACAGTTCCAAGAAGCCTCTAAACCCATTTGCGCTACTCAGGTGTCCCTGACAACACTGGCAAACCTCCAAGTGGCCTCAGTTACTGTCTAAAAGAATGCAAATGACCAGCTATCTGCAAGGAGTATAAATCGTTCCATTCTCCACCACTCAGTCAGAGATGAAGAAGCTTCTTGGATGAGAAACAAAATGTCTTCAAAGAAAAAAACGTCCAGTTGCCTCTTGAAAAAGCACCTTTGGGACTACCATGACCTGGATGACTGAGAATCTCCATAGACATATGGCTGACATCAGTGCTTTCCTCCAGGTTCCTGCAGAATAATCTGTGAACAGTTTTTCTGTGCGATGATTCAATTAATTGAAACTAATTACTGGGCTGAAGTACATCCTAACCCATTTGTTAACTAATTGTTCTATAGGCAGTCCTTGCTTTATGATGGCAATTGGCAATTGCTGTTGCTAAGCAACATGAATGTAAAACACAACATCACCTGAACATGCTACTTAGTGATAGCAATTCCAGCAGTCCTAGTTGCCATTGTTATACAAATCACCACGGGTCATTAAGTGAGGACATCCTGTGGTCGCCATTTGCAATTTATCACTGACTTTCCCATTAACTTTGCTGCTGGAAGCCAACAAAGAAGGTTGCAAATAGTGACCACATGACTGCGGGATGCTGCAATATTGGAATTGCAAGCTGGGGGCCAAGTTCCCAGATCTCAATCATGACTGGAGGGATTCTGAGATCGCCAGAATTCTGAGGAAGGGTCATAAATACTACTCATTCAGCGCCATCAGAAGTTTGAACTGTCGCCAAACAAATGGGAGTAAATAGAAGACTTCCTGTACGTGGTTCAGAATAGAGGACCCTTGTTTCTTCTGCCTCATGAAAAATGAAATTTGTGTACCATCTTCAAAAAAATTTCCCCTGGATGATTAGAAATATCTGTCTGAATAATGTTTACACTAAACTTCCTGAAAAAAAAGAAGAGGGAAACCTTTTTGAAAACAGTCAAAGAGAGAAATTCATAAGTGCAGGCCCACTAAGAATACCATTCAGACTTCCTCTTCTCTCTGGGTTAAGAGAAGACCAAAAAAAAAAAAATCATTTAATTCCCTTCTCTTTTACCAAAACTATCAGTTCAAAATGTATTCATAGAGCAAGGGCAACTTGTCCAAAAAGAGTGTTGTTTAGTCCTGCAGTCATCCATTTCCAAATTAGTATATCAGGAAAATAAAATATGCAATTATACATGTATCTATTTATAAAACTTATATAACTGCTCATATTATGCACCATCACCTTGGCTTACAAATAGCAATAACAGACAAACAAATTATAAATAACCATTACAAAACATCAACCCAATCAATATTCAACTTTACTAAGCTTACTCTACTCCATTGCTTGTGGGAAGAGGCTGAGCAAAACATTACTGAGGGAGACTACACAAGTGCATATTAATTTCTACCACATACTGAGGAAGTAGTCTATTTCAATATTTCTCCTCAAGAGTAGTATCTTTGCAGATAACCTGTGTGATAATAAATGATGTTCTCAGTTTATGTAGAAATGAGGGTTTTATGACAGTGCTTTCGGTGTTTGTAATGCTTTGATGTTTTCAGTAAAGACGGATGTATCATTGATTAATAAGGAAAATGGGGAATGGCATAAAGATACTGAAGAATCCAGACACTAAAGCTCACTCATTTTTTTATATTAAAAAGGTGGACTACTTGTACTATTTTTTTTTTTAAGAAAGACTGATCATAGGACAAAAGTCAGGAACTTTTCCACAAAAAAGTTAATTTCCTTGTATATTTGCGATTTCCCGTTCCGGAGCATGCAGTATTAATGCTGCTGGGCATACCAATTAATTTTGCAGTTTATAGCCCTTTTAATTGTTGTCTGACCTGCTGGCCTTTCATAATTTTTTAAAAAACTGCTTTTCCTTCAGGCATTGGGGCCAGGTGGTTAAGTGAAGCTTTGTTTTGGCTGTCTTCTTATAAGAGGGAAGGGATTTATTTGGACCTCTGATGCTTTATACATTGATTGTAATTTGATTGTAAGTGTTTGGGTTTTTTGTTTAATTGTTTTGGATCACATTTTGTTTTATTAACTAGCTGCCCAGAGTGCCTGCAACTAAATGAGCAACTGTATAAATCATACATAAATAAATAGACAGTTATAACATTTGGCTACAATATTTTTTTGGTAGACTTTATTTCTCTGTTACAGGACTGGGGAACAACGACCCTTTTAAGACTTGGCCCTTTTCCGGCTTCCGGAGCCCAGGGGAGGCCAGTTTTTGCCTTCCCAGAAGCCTGAGAGAAGCCTCTGGATTCTGAGGAAGGCAAAAAAACAGCCCTCCCAGAAGTTCCAGTAAGCCACATCTTCCATGGCCTCGGTCACCCAGCAACTGGGTAGTGAACCGGTTGCTGGGACTTTTGAATCCCACCCCTGGTTATAAGTCACTTTTTTCAGTGCTGGTGTAACTTTGAACGGTCACTTAATGAACTGTTGTAAGCTGAAGACTACCTGTATTGCAGAGAGGCAAGGTCAGACTCTTGCCAACTCCTTGAAGGAGTCTTTTAGTTGTTCTGTTTTTCAAACTACTTTCTTATCCATCTTTTGAATTCTTCCAACAGCTTAGAGATGAAGGATGAAGTAAAGGGACACATAAATATATAATGAAGAAAGTTCTTATTCCTATGCATTTCTTCTAGTCTTACAAAGCACAAAGAAGACATAAAGAAGACAATTTCTTCATTATGATTTTTGCTATCTGTAACCAGATAGAAAAAGGCTTGACAAGGGAACAAAAGGAGCTATGTGAACAGCTCATTTCATCTCTTGCTTATTTGTTTCTTTCTTTTCTCTTCAGTTATTATATACGATGCAGAATTAAAAAGAAAGAGAGAGTGGACTGACTTGCTAAGAAACCTTTTAGATGGAGAAATTGACTGACAGCAATCTCATCCAGAATGGTGGACCATTATTAGTAATTGCCATGCTCAGACACCAAAATGATGGATGAAAATCCAACTGTCGTCAGGACATCTTACAGAATGACAGATACTACATTTCCTTTCTCAGAAATCTTGTCATATCTATAATGATTGCTATTCTGTTAAGTACAAGAGATGATGCATGATTGGACAGTTTGGATTGCCATGTCAAAATATAAAGAGAAACCTCAGATGCCTTAAAATTAGCCTTTCTCTCAATCGTAGCAATTTTCCAAAGCCTAAAATCAATGTTCTTTGAATATGTTCTATTACAACATGTTGCTGTTTGTGATTCTTTCTGTCATTTGTAAGCTTAGACAGGTTTTAATTTTTTTAGTGTAATTTCTGTAAATTCTACAAACCAAGGACATAAAATTGCAAAGTTTTCTTGTATGTGATTTTTTAAGGGATGGTTGCATTCATTCACTTTCTGTTCTTTAATCTTTAACAGGAATAACGGGAATAATTGAGATAATTAAATTGTGTTTTCTTTCATTTTAGTTTAAGCATAAATAGTAGGAAAGTTACATCAATTACCTATTTTTAGTTATCAAAGTAAAATGTAGTTCTTTTAGATTCAGAAAGATAGGAGAGAATGAAAGCATGTAAATAGAGGAACATACTAATCTCTCTCTCTCTCTCACGCACACACACACACAGAATTATACTATCAAATCTCAATTGTCTTATATTTATATTCCTTCTTTTAAAAAAGGCACAAGTTTACTTTCATAATTAAAGTTTCTAAACAGTCCAGAATTTCAAAATTTGAGAGGCAGGGAACAAAAATAAGAAAGAAAAGGTTTTATTAGCTAGCTATGTTTGTGTTAGTTTGTACCTTGAAGTCAGTGATGACTCCTGTCAATTGTCTAAACTAGACCCTATTAGTCTTTTTGGCAAGATTTAAATGCATTTACAGTAGGTATTTAAAGTTCTTAATGCAGAATAACTCTGAAAAATATTTTTCTTTTCTTTTAAAAATGTATTTTATAAATTGAGCTATTCACCAAACCTGAGAACACTTCTAACTGAACGCCCAAATTGAGTTTGAAAGGGATAGGATCTGAAAGATGTGCTTGTAAGCAGGGTAGCAACAGCTGCAAGTTTACAGTGTCGGGGCAGCCCAGATGCTGGACTGTCAAGTGCTGTTGCAGCCCCAAATGACGTCAGCCGATCTGACTACAGAGGATTTAAGGCGGTGTGTATACATGTGTATGAGAGAAAATGTGTGTATAAGTTTCTAGTTAGCTTTGCAAAATATATGCCTTCATTAGTTTATACTTCATTTTTTTGCCAGATTTAAGGCACTGATTTTAAAAAATCAACAAAAGCAAGGCTTTATTAGAGCTTTTTTATTGAAAAAGTACAGGTCAGTACAATCAAGCAGAGGGTTATTTTCATCACTAATTTTAGGGCTAGCAAAGATTCGGCAATATGATAAATCTGGTAAAAAGTTCATGACATAGGCATCTTTTCCTGATGGGATTAGGTAACATGTCATATTTGGTAGGGTCACGATCTGATATTACTGATTAAAACTACAGATGAGCTCCCATTACCAGTTCATATATAGTAGATTTATTAAGTTGGCCAAGATAACTTCTGTGCAAAGGCAGACATGAAATGAAATCACACCTTATTGTTTTTCTGCTTCATTTTAAAATTAGCAAATACCACTTTGTTAATTGCATTTATTTTTATGGTGTAGTTTCTTCTTAGAAGAAAGCATGTATCTTAGAGACACTGGGGCTATGGTAGATCTTCCAAAGTTCAGAGACCAGTATGAAAAAAAAAGAATCATAATTTAGGGGTCTGCACAGAAGACTGCAATTTAAATGTGTTTTCTTCTGACCTTTTGTTCAAACAGCCACTTCTGTGCTTGATTTGAACAATCTGTGCTTCATGATGGGAAAATGAATACTGTTTTTAAATACTGTAAGGAAATCTCTGTTCTCCACTTCACTCTTCCAGTTTGACTTTTGGAGCCTCTTGGAGTTCATTGGTGGTACGGAAGGCTTGAATGGTATGCAGTCATTATGGCTGCCTCTTACATGGATCACAGTATGGCCTTTTAGAGATAAAGCATTTAAAATGGTAATTTGTGGTACAGATGGATTACAAGAAAGTTCTATTTATTATGATGGTATCTTTCTGTGTCCTGCCATTGCCTTCCTTGTGGAACAGCCATGAGGACTGTTGACTTGATTGTGGCCTGGCCTGTGGCCTGAGTATGCTAGAGACAGGAAGAATCTGTGTGGTCACGTACCCAATAACTCTTGTTTATTCTGAGCAGCTCTTGGCAATTTCAAGAGATTGGGGTTTTTTTTTTGAACTGGGCCTTCAGTGATGTCATTGTAGTTAACTGGAAAACAGTAATCATAGCAAATGGTAGACATCGCTCAGAGACAATAATAATCGTATTTTGGGTGATGTAGCACTGAAAATGATAGTAGTAGCACTTATATCCTGCTTCATAGCGCTTACAGCACTCTCTGAGTAGTTTACAATGTCAGCATATTGTCCCCAACAATATAGGTCCTCATTTTACTGACCTTGGAAGAAAGAAAGGCTGAGTCAACCTTGAGCTGCTCAGGATCGAACTTCTGGCTCTGGCCAGATTTAGTCTGCAAATACAGCAATCTAACCACCACACCACAAAGTGATATTTCTTGATACCTTCTGGGCATGACTGAATTTTGATTGAGTTCTCCAGGAATTGTAGTGGGGGCATGGGAATAAAAAGGTTCTGGGGGTTGATATCTGCAGCTATCAATAGACAAACTAGGAAGCAATATAAGATACTGTCTCAGCATTGCGCTGATTGAATGTACACTGCTCAAAAAAATAAAGGGAACACAAAAATAAGACATCCTAGATCTGAATGAATGAAATATTCTTATTAAACACTTTGTTCATTACATAGTTGAATGTGCTGACAACAAAATCACACAAAAATTATCAATGGAAATCAAATTGAGCAACCCATGGAGGTCTGGATTTGGAGTTACATTCAAAATTAAAGTGGAAAACTACAGGCTGATCCAACTTTGATGTAGTGTCCTTAAACCAAGTCAAAATGAGTCTCAGTAGTGTGTGTGGCCTCCACGTGCCTGTATGACCTCCCTACAATGTTTGGGCGTGCTCCTGATGAGGTGGCGGATGGTCTCCTGAGGGATCTCCTCCCACACCTGGACTAAAGCATCCCCCAACTCCTGGACAGTCTGTGGTGCAATGTGGCATTGGTGGATGGAGAGGGACATGATGTCCCAGATGTGCTCAATTGGATTCAGGTCAGGGGAACGGGCAGGCCAGTCCATAGTATCAATGCCTTTGTCTTGCAGGAACTGCTGACACACTCCAGCCACATGAGGACTAGCATTGTCTTGCATTAGGAGGAACCCAGGGCCAACCGCACTAGCATATGGTCTCACAAGGGGTCTGAGGATCTCATCTCGGTACCTAATGGCAGTCAGGCTACCTCTGGCGAGCACATGGAGGGCTGTGCGGCCCCCTAAAGAAATGCCACCCCACACCATTACTGATCCACTGCCAAACCGGTCATGCTGGAGATGTTGCAGGCAGCAGAACGTTCTCCACGGCGTCTCCAGACCCTGTCACGTCTGTCACATGTGTTCAGTGTGAACCTGCTTTCATCTGTGAAGAGCACAGGGCACCAGTGGTGAATTTGCCAACCTTGGTGTTTTCTGGCAAATGCCAAACGTCCTGCACGGTGTTGGGCTGTAAGCAAACCCCCCACCTGTGGACGTCGGACCCTCATACCACCCTCATGGAGTCTGTTTCTGACCGTTTGAGCAGCCACATGTACATTTGTGGCCCACTGGAGGTCATTCTGCAGGACTCTGGCAGTGCTCCTCCTGTCCCTCCTTGCACAATGGCAGAGGTAGCGGTCCTGATGCTGGGTTGTTGCCCTCCTACGGCCTCCTCCACATCTCCTGATGTACTGGCCTGTCTCTTGGTAGTGGCCTCCATGCTCTGGACACTATGCTGACAGACACAGCAAACCTTCTTGCCACAGCTCGCATTGATGTGCCATCCTGGATGAGCTGCACTCCCTGAGCCACTTGTGTGGGTTGTAGACTCCGTCTCATGCTACCACTAGAGTGAAAGCACCGCCAGTATTCAAAAGTGACCAAACCATCAGCCAGAAAGCATAGGAACTGAGAAGTGGTCTGTGGTCACCACCTGCAGAACCACTCCTTTATTGGGGATGTCTTGATAACTGCCTATGCTTTCTACCTGTTGTCTATTCCATTTGCATAACAGCCTGTGAAATTGATTGTCAATCAGTGTTGCTACCTAAGTGGACAGTTTGATTTCACAGAAGTGTGATTGACTTGGAGTTACATTGTGTTGTTTAAGTGTTCCCTTAATTTTTTTGAGCAGTGTATAAGTGAAGAAAGAAGAGAGAAGGCAGAATAAAAAGCATGGCCATGAAAAGTTTCTGATTGTTCCTTAAATAGTTCTAATTTGACAAGACTCTTTAAGATGAAAAAGAATTTATATAAATTTAGTCTCCATCATCTTGAGTGTAATGGCAGTTGACTGTAACTTTCTTCTTGATATATATTTATTTCCAATAGGATTAAGCAAAGAAATAAAATGTCTACATTTTTTAAATGTCTGGAATATAATTAGAAAAATGATTAAAAGGACAACAAAATCACACAGGTCTTCAAAACTTTGCTAATACAGTAGTGCCTTCAATGTTAGCTAATCTTAGCTAATTTCATTTGCTGGCAAAATTCCATGCATGGGTTGTTTTTTTTTTCTCTTTGGTCACTTTTAATTGTGAAAGAGAGGATTTGGACTATAATTCAGATTTTGATAGGCATTTGAAACCACTTGAGGAGGGAGGACGGGGCTGACGTCGCGGTGGTACGACATGCAATCTTAATGCTCTAAGATCACCTTCAATATCTTTTCTGCTGGACAGTCCTTTTGGACCTTAACCATCCCATAGAGACGGTGACAGAGAAGGGCACATCCTGTTGATCCCAGGGACATCGCAAAGTCCCTTGTCAATCCAGGAGAAGTCCTTTTTTCCGGCGGCAGAGAGGCAACCATTGAAGCCGCTGAAGCTGGGACAACTCTGAACGGAAGAAGAAAGTGGAAAGAGAAAGTGTGTTGGTTTGGTGAGATAACTTTTAAATATTTCTATTTGAGAGAACACCTTGAGAGGGAAAAAGAAAAAGTTTAAATTGAAGACAGAAGAGCGGAAGTGGAGAGATTAAGCTTGAAGTGAAATTAGTGTCTTTTTTATTCTTTTTTATTGCTGGACTTTTTACAAACGCCTTTTAACTTTAGAAACTGGACTGGTCTTTTTTTTTTTCTTTGGCTTTCATACTCAGTAACTGTTTTTATTGTTGCCAGCATAGACAACTTGATTATGGCTAAAGAAGTATTAGTCTGGTTGAAAGCCAATCAACCAATAGAAGTATTCAAGTATTTGAGGGTCTGCCACAAAGGGGAGAGGGTCAACTTAAATTTCCAAAGCACCAGAGGGCAAGACAAGAAGCAATAGATGGAAACTAATCAAGGAGAGGAGAAACCTGGAATTAAGGATAAACTTCCTAACAGTGAGAACAGTTAATCAGTGGAACAGCTTGCCTTCAGAAGTTGTGAGTGCTTCATCACTGGAGGTTTTTAAGAAGACACTGGACAGCCACTTGTCTCAAATTGTATAGGGTCTTCTGATTGACCGGGGGGGTTAGACTAGAAAACCTCCAATGTCCCATCCAACTCTATTCTGATTGATTGATTGATTGATTGATTGATTGAATGTTAAGGTACTGTTCTAGAAAGCAAGATACTGTATTCTATTCCTGCCTTAGACATGAAAGCCAGCTAGTTGACTTATGGTTAGTCACTCTCTCAATCCCACCAACCTCCAGGGTTGTTATAGAAAAAAGGAGGAGGCAGGAGAGTCAGGTATGTTTGGTGCTTTGAGTTGATTGGAAAGAAAGAAAGAAAGAAAGAAAGAAAGAAAGAAAGAAAGAAAGAAAGAAAGAAAGAAAGAAAGAAAGAAAGAAAGAAAGAAAGAAAGAAAGAAAGAAAATTACTGAGAAACAGATTATCACTAACCAAGCTTTATAAATATTCCATCTATGTTACCAGTAAAGTAAATACTGGAAGCTTAAAAAAGCATTATTTCTATTCAGAGGTCACTTTATGCATTTGTTATAGTATATTTGTAGATGAATTACAATTTTACCATTTTACTATTACTGCATTATTTCTTTCAATTAAGGTTTCATCAAGTCCAAATTATCAAAAGTAACAAGAATTATGAATTTATCTATCTGTAAAACAAAATAGATCCATAAATATATAAATCTAAAACTATAAAATTGGTGGTTTCTAGCTAGAAGTAAGTTTTTTTTTTTCACAATGGCAAAATAGGAGATATTAAGAATACTTGGCATTCAGTATAAGACTGTCTCAAGTTACAAATTCAATCTTGAGATCTGTTTATATATAATATGTACAAATTCATTTTTCATCAAAAATAAGTATGGTGAAGTGATACTACTTACATCATTTTCAGGCATGGTCTGCAAATTTAAGGAAAACATCTGGCCATCTTCCTGTTTTGGTACTCCTGAATCTTTTCACTTAGTCCAATTTTAAAAAGTAAATGAATAGTAATGTCTTTATTCTAGAATGTTCACATAGTAACATGTTTTACAAGTACAGAATATTGTAAGCTTTTCTTTGTTGTAAAATGTAATGGTAAAAAGCTGTGCTTAGTCATGATTTCCATAGTGGCTCCTAATATAAAATTAAGTGATTTATCACATTTCCCTGTTTTATTATACAAAGAGAATGCCACTTGGCTTTACCAAATGTGCTGACTTATTAGTTGTGCTTTAATAATGAATTCAGGTGAAACTGGCTTATGTTTGATACATATAATGTAGAAACTTCACTTTAGAGTAGAATAAGGATATAAAACCAGCTGATTTGGAATCAGGATCCTAGTGGAAGAACTTCACAAGATTCTGCACACAATTTGTAAAATGTCTGTAGACCCACCAAAACATTTATTATTCCTTAAACCTCACTGCAAAAACTGTATACTTATTGTATGAATTCAGCCCAAACACAATTTCTTTATTCTCCACTGAGCCTAAGGGAGAATCCAGGATGGGTAGTCTCTAGTCTCCTAGCTCTGCAGATTGAGTTGAAAAACTGAGGAGACACCCCCTGGTAGTGGTCCCCAGTTCTTCACTCGGTCTCAGCATGTACAGACCACCCTTTAAGGGCTCTGAATAGTTAGGATTGTTGGCACTTTCATTTTTCGCACCTTTTTTTCAGTTCGTGTTTTTTTGCTTTTTATTTTAAGTTTTTGACTTTCCTTGCTGGTGGACTGGTTTTTGTTTTGTTTTTCTGCCAAAACTTGAGTGGAGGTGACCCTGAGAGCCCGTGTGGCCCGGGCTGGGGCGGGAGTCGGCGTCTTATTTAACTCGCCTCCTCCCGATCCACTTTACCTTGCCTGAGATGAGCCACAGCTGCTGCTAAGCGCTTCTGTCCCTTTTTGGCGGCAGCGGCCATTTATTTCGTTTGGGGACAATCTTGCAGTTCGTCTCCAGGATTGTCCCTTGGGGCGGGGTTTCTGGCCATCGAGATTAAATCCTGACCCCCCCATCCAGTCCCCAGAGCAGTGTAGCAGCTGCAAGACGCTTGAGTGTGCCTGATAATTGCGGTGCAGCCATCGCCAGGCTCGCAAGCCTCTGACCTGTCAGGGCTTGCTGCAATTCAAAGAGGCAGCCATTTTTTTTCAACTTTTTTTCCTTGACTCGGCCTTTGAATTGTGGAGCCTAGCCTCCTGAAGTGGTGGACACTACTGTGGCTGTAGCTGACAGCTTAGGCTGAATATTTTTTATTTTATTTTATTTTTACTTCTTTCTCCCTTTCTCTACCCCTGTCAAGTAACAGTTATTTTTGGCGGGCTCAAAGATGGCCGCCAGGGGAGCTGATCAAGAATTGTCAGTTCCTCAGCAGGGTAGAGAGAAGGCTGTAAAGGGATCTCCTAAGCCCAGGTTTGCTGGTCTAGAAGCAGCAGCTAGGATTAGAGCCAGGGCTCTAGCCCCTAAGAGATCCTCTAGGGCTGAGGATAGACAGGCCAGGTGTAGACAAAAAGCCATAGACAAACAGTTTGACAGGGCACTGAAAGATTCCAGGATGGCTGAATACAGAGCCACCCCTCAAACTTTGCCTCCTCAAGATGACAGGAAGCCAGACCAACTGGCAGATAGACAGTATATGACTGCCTGGTCTTCTGGGGGCTCAAGTACCCACAATTTGCAGGGTAACCTCCAAATCAGGGCTGAGACTTCTCACTATTTTTCTGAGCCGCCTCAGGGGATCTTGATGGTGGCAGCTGCAGACCAAATCTCCAGTAGAGACAGACCTGTGCCAGCAGCCACCTTTACACCTACGGCAGCTGGCTTACAACTGGAGGAGACCTCGATGCAAGAAATGCCATCCTTCATGAGAGCCTGGATCTCCCAGACAATAAGACAGGAATTGCAGGCAGAGGTCGACCAGCTGCGCCAGCTGTCTTATTTGAAACTTAGCAGAGGAGTCCTGCAGGGGCAGGGGCAGGCTTCTGCTGAACAGTTGGTCCACTTCAGAGAGCGCTTGGCCTCCCCTTCAGAAAGCAGTCAAATTTATGGCTTCAAGAGGGACCTCCTTCCAGAAAGGGATTTTTCGGATGAGGAGTCAGAGGTAGCAGGTCCCACTCCTTTAAGGGCCTTTTCCAGCCTGCTCTTTTTAAGACTCTGTTGGTTAAGGCCAAGAGCACGGCTCACCTCAAAAAGGACATGGTCACTCAGGACCTTCCCATTGAGGGGGAGGATCAGGAGGATTTCCTGTTCACTGAGAAAGCATCTGTGGTGGATGCTGTACCTGTGCCCCAGATGTTTATGAACCTGATCAAAAAGCAATGGGAGTCCCCTGGGATGTACACTCACCCCAGTGGGTCTGAGTCTACCTTATTTAATGTGGACAAAGACCTTTTGGACATTATGGAAGTGCCAAAGGTAGATGGCCCAGTGGTAGTCCTAGCTTCCTCATCTGTCATCCCACCTGATGCGGCAGATGTTCTAAAGACAGAGGACCGGAAGGAGGAGATGACGCTCTGGAGAGCTCATCAAGCCGACTCCTGGGCCATCAGAGCATCGACGACTGCATCCTTTTTTACTCGGGCCTCGTTGCGGTGACTGTGGCAGCTACAGGACAGAATCCCACCTGAGATTCTCAGGGTACATCAGGACCTGAATAAGATTATAGCTGTGGCTCAATTGACTGCTGATGCCACCCTCACGTCAGCCAAATTTTCTTCCACAGCCATGGCCTCTTCCATAACAGCATGCAGGTTTCTCTGGCTAAGAAATTGGCAGATGGACGTCAGAACCAAATGGAAGCTGGCGTTGACTCCCTTTAAGGGAGAGAAGCTTTTGGGGGAAGCCCTGGATCCCTTTTTGATGGAAACCAGGGACAAGTGAAAGATCCTGCCCTCCCAGGGGAGGCGCAATGATTACAGGTCTCATCCCTACTACAGGAAGCCCTCCTTTAAACAGGGGGAAGCTGGGGCAGGCTTTCCCCATCAAAGTAGGCCCTTTTTCCAGAGATCCTCCTCTAAGGCCAATAGACAGGCCTTTGCCACCAGAGGGCATCAGAGGCAAGAGGGCTGAAGGTCCTTTAGGGGTTCCAACAGACCCTTCAGGCGCAATAAGTGATGCCCAAGCCTCAACCCCCATAGGGGTTGTTCTGGCAGAGGTGTGAACAGACCAAATGGATGTTTGGATCCTGTCAACCTTATGGTCAGGTCTCTCTCTAGAGTTTCTCTCCCCCCCCCCCGAGTTTTTGTGTGCTGCCCCATCTCCAGGGACCCCTCAAAGAGGGATCTCATGGAATCAGTGATCCACCATCTGCTGGACATTTGGGCCATCCAGCCGGTTCCAGTGGACCAGGAGAGACAGGGTTTCTATTCAATGTTGTTTGTGATTCCAAAGGCCTCGGGGTAGCGAGCAATCCTCAACCTGAAAGGGCTCAACAGACATCTAATCTATGGAAGGTTCAGGATGCACTCCCTCCACTCCATTCTAGAGAGACTGCGGGAGGGAGATTTTTTGGCCTCGGTAGACTTGACGGAGGCCTACCTCCATGTGCCCATACACCCCAACCACCCTCAGTTCCTGAGGTTTTGCTATGGCAGCCGCCATTTTCAATACAGGGCTCTCCCGTTCGGCCTGTCATCAGCCCCTCGGACTTTTACCAAGCTCTTGGCAGCAGTAGTGGCACACCTCAGAGCCTTACCCATAAGGATCCAATGCTATTTGGACAACATCCTGATAGCATCATCTTCCAGACCCCAGGTGGAGGAGTATCTGATGTCAACAATCAGGATTCTTCGAGAGCATGGGTTCTCAATAAACCTGGACAAATGCCACCTAGTACCATCAACTTGGATCTTGCATTTGGGGGCCATTATAGACACCTTGGCCGGACAGGTTTTTCTCTCACAGGAGCGTCGAGACAGTATCAGGGAAGTCACGTCACTGATCAGGGAAGTCACATCGCTGATCCTGTCTTCCAGAGAGGTACCTATCATCTTGCTGTCTCAACTTCTCGGCAAAATGATATCGTGCATCAGGATTGTCCCATGGGCCCGCTTCCACGCCCGAACCCTTCAGTGGTTCCTGCTCCCTTACCAGACGGTGAGCAGGGGCGACTCTCCAAGGAGAGTTCGCGTCCCCTTGCCAGTTCTTCGTTCCCTCCATTGGTGACAGTTCTGAGCCATGGATCAGGGATGCTTGTACAGGGAACCCCAGAGGATTACCATCACCACCGATGCCAGTCTCTATGGTTGGGGGCCCCACTTGGGAGCCCAGGTCACCCAGGGAGGTGGTCACAAGAGGAGCTTGGCCACAACATAAATTGGCTAGAGCTCAGGGCTGCCCGCTTAGCGCTCAAGGATCTAAGGCAAGAGGTGGTGGGGAAACATATGCTTCTCATAGACAATGTGGCTACCAAGGCCCACATAAACTGGCAGGGGGGCACACACTCCAGATCTCTAATGCAGAAAGCAACTCAATAGTGCAGGTGGGCGGAGAGAAACCTGTTGTCTCTACGAGCAGAACATATCTCGGGAGTATCCAACATGCAGGCAGACTGGTTGAGCAGGGCCACAGTCGACCAGTCAGAATGGCGACTGCATCCCAGTCTATTCCAGGAGATGACGGAACGCTTCAGGTGCCCGATTCTGGATCTCTTTGCACCAGAGAACACGTACCTCCCGAGGTTCTTTGCTTGATTCCCTGCCCGAGGACCAGAAGGGGTCAACGGTCTCCAGTGCAGGTGGCCCCAGGGACTATTGTATGCCTTCCCCCCCCTTCTCCTGATTCCGGGGGCAATTAGGAAAGTACTGATAGAAAGGGCGGAAGTTCTGTTGGTAGCCCCTTGCTGGCCCAGGCATCCTTGGTTTGCCAACCTGGTGGGCCTGTCAGTCACCGGACCCTGGAGAATTCCCCTGCACAATATCTCCCTCAGCCAGGGCCCGATCGAGCACCCAGATCCAGCCTGGTTTCGATTGACCATCTGGCACTTGAGCGGCGGATCCTGAAATGGGAGAAGTTTTCCACAAAGGTCATTCAGACCATCCAGGCGGCCAGAAGACCTTCCACGACCAGGATATATAACGCAATGTGGAAGATTTTCTGCAGTTGGTGCACTTGTCACCAATTGGAACCCACTGGGGTTTCTGTTGCAAAGGTATTAGAGTTCCTGCAGGACAAGTTGGATAAAGGTCTCGCCCCCAATACCTTGAAGAGACAGGTGGCTGCCTTGGCCTCGGTGATTTCGGTCAAGGGCTCTACTACTCTGGCCCAACGCCCTAGGGAGAAAGCCTTCCTTAGGGAAGCCACGAATCTGAGGCCATAGGTGGTCCACTGCTACCCCACCTGGGATTTGCCTAAGGTCCTGCAGGCACTAACTTCTCCCCCATTTGAACCCCTACCTGAAGTCTGCCTTCGCCCTCTCACATGCAAGGTGTCATTCTTGGTGGCCATTACCTCGGCCAGGCATATTTCGGAGTTAGCGGCCTTATCCATCAGGACAGATCTGTGAGTATTCCATGCAGACAGGGTGGTTCTGCGGTAGGACCCTATCTTCCTGCCCAAGGTGAACTCCTTATTCCATCATTCACAGGAGTTGATTTTGCCTAATTCCTGTCCTGAGCCTACCCATGCGCTAGAGAAAAAATGGCACACTTTGGACGTTAGGAGGGCCCTCTGTATTTACATTAAAAGAACTTCTTCTTTTAGGAGGACGGAAGCCTTGTTTGTTTCCTTTCAGCCGTCAACTTTAGGTCGCAGGGTGACACCTTCCACAGTAGGTCGCTGGCTCAGAGCCTGCATTGCAAAGGCCTATGAGTTACAGAGCCTTTCTGTGCCCAGGAGGATCACAGCGCACTCAGCCAGAAGTGCAGCGACCACCGCAGCCTGGGCAACGCAGGCATCGATTCTGGACATTTGTAGAGCTGTGACCTGGTCATCAGTGACCCCATTCATAAGACATTACATAAGACTCCTTTGCCTCAGCGGAGGCGTCCTTTGGAAGATGACTCCTGCAGGGTGTGCATGTAGAAATAGGGACCTCCGACCAATCCAGCTCCCACCCATAGGACAGCCATCAGCCAGCTTTGGCATGTCCCATCCTGGATTCTCCCTTCGGCTCAGTGGAGAAGGGGCGTTGGTCCTACCTGAATGCTTCTTCTTGGGGAGCCGAAGGGAGAATCCAGTCCCACCCTGTATTCTGTCTGGTCGGAATAGGGAGGAAATGTCCCTTTTTTTTCGCAGTATCAATGAACTATCTGTTTGAAGACAAGGAGCAGCTGAATTCGCTTCAACGTCATTCAGAACTGGGGACCGCTACCAGGCGGGGTGTCCTCAGGTTTTCAACTCGGTCTGCAGAGCTAGGAGATTAGAGAGCACCCATCCTGGATTCTCCCTTCGGCTCCCCGAGAAGAAGCGTTCAGGTAGGACCAGCGCCCCTTCTGTGTGGAAATATGCAGACAGATACTAAATGGGCTGATAAGAAACAATACAAAAGAATAAGAAAAACATGTGGCCATCATCCCTACTGGACTTTTCCCCTTGTCCATCTGGAATTGATTTGCATTTCAATAGCTGACTTAGCAGGATGAGTATGTTTCCTTCCTGCTGCCTGTTCCCTCTCATTACTCGTATTGTGGTGTTCCTTCCTGTCCATCATATCACAACTGAGAATCTCCAAGTAAATACCAGGTGCATGGCTTTCTTCTCTTAGTTTAAGGGACATCACTAATATGATGCTATTTCTTTGGCATAAAAAAAGTCCCCACCACAGGTCTACTTGCTGATCTGCTTTTGCATGCTCCATTTACAGAACTTGCAATTTCTTACAATAGTATTGCATGTTGCATAAATTTTGTGCCTATTTTGTACGTGCATACCCATGTTTTGTACTCCCCAGTAGTCAATTGCTGTACATTTTCCTGACAAAAAAGGACGGTACACTCTAGATTTGAAATAAAAACTGAAAACAAAAATACAAAAGATATCAGTAACAAAATAAAATACTTTGATAAAGAATCAATTTCCAATAATTAATGTTCAACACAGAATACATAGTACCTAAATACATAAAGCTGCCTTAAGAGGTATACTACTGAAGAATCACACCTGTTTTTGTAATTTTTTTCCTCAGCCATACTTGTTTTGCCTTGACCTTGTTGAAATGGTGTCAGATTTTATAGTCTTGGTTTCTTTATGCAGAAATATGTTTCTTAAAATTCAGTGCAGAAGCTTGGAGCAAAATAGAGTAAAAAGTCTGAGAAGAAGAGATGGGAAAACAGAGAAATGCCACATCTATACCTGGTTCTATCATTCTGCCACAAAAAAATAAAGGGAAAATAAAAGGGAAAAAGAATGCTACCGGCATCCCTGAATGTATTCTACCTCTTATTTAAACACAGGGCATCTTTCTCCAACCAGATGCTCTAGAAATATGTGGGATTTCGGTTTCTATACTCCTCAACAAGCATGATTTTTCATCGTTAGTAGAAGATTATGATAGCTGAATTCTAACATATCTGGAGGAGCACTAGCATGGGAAAATTTGAACTCAAATTCTGCCTACATATGGGTATGATTAAATAGGCAGGAACAGAAGCTGGGAACTCATGAGTATTCAAACCGAGTTTAATTTGCTTAAACATTGTAAAATATCAAATGTCTAGGATGAGACCCAATTGAAATACAGGCAAGGATCTCAGATTTATGCACAGTAGCTTTCCAGGATCTCTTTTGCTAGTGTGATCCTTTACCCACCCCTAAGTGCCAAAGAATTCTCTGTACCTTCATTGTATGAGGCACAATGGGCTGCAATCGGGAGAAGAAAGCGGTAGCTTTGTAAATGCATGCCAGTGCTTAGTTTGAGAACATGCGGGGGCCTCTTTTGATTCTAGCTGCATTAATTAAATATTGGAGCAGAAAAGTAAATGCTCAATTGAAGGATAACAAGTAACTGAGCAAATGAGCTCTAACTATAGCCTTCCATTTAGTGCCCTTTGGCTTCACTCCCTTCCTGTTCTTGGCTCTAGTTTTACTACTGGCTTTTCTTCCATTCTTTACATTCTTCTGCATATAGAAATTTGTCACAATTATTGCTGTTCAGCCAGCCCTCTCTTTAGCTTGAGTCCACAACCTTTGGGACTGGGAACTTGCAATCACGCACAGCTTTTTGATATAAGTAGCTTTCCATTCTCTTTCCATCCCGTAAACGCTCTCGAGCTTCCCCTCTTTGGTCTTCTCCCCTCAAGAACCACAGAGGCTTTTCTTTGCCAATCTTTTACAAAGCGGGACTCTTAAGAGTTGATTCATTGGATTGGCTACTTTGTGTATTTTGGATCTTGTCTCTTTGCCTTTCTTTAATACATTGACCAGTTTTGCACACACACAATTCCAGGAAGCCATCCAGCTGCCTTACTAGATGCCAAAGTAATAATGTTTGTGGGTTTAATCGCCATACTTATTCATATATGTCCTTAGATCTTGTTTGCCTTTCCTAATGCTGCCAGATGTTGCTTGGATGGTTTTACAAACATATGGTAGTGAATGTTCCCATACCAGTGATTTTTTTTTTAACAGATTGAAACTATTTTGTTTTAAAGGAGTCTTTTGGACCAAACTAGGTATTACATGAAAACATGTGTAGATTACTTATTATAGCTTTTTTTTTTTAAAACACCAGGGAATATCTTTTTTAGCAAGACAATTTGGATCTGGGTATGCATGCTTGTGAATGAGTGCATACGTATCTAGGATTCAATTCAAATTGACACTGAACTTCTTGGCTGCCCAGGAAAACAGGCACTTATATATGAGTTTACCAAGAAGCATTATTGGGTTTGCAGGGTAACACTGAACTGGGAAAATGGTATCAGCACCCTTTTTTCCCATAATGTTCAGTTTGAATTGCCCTTCTCAAAAAGATCGTTGCTCTGTAGAAGGAGTAATTTGTGTGTTTTCTGTATACAAAAATCTCAAGGTTTTGCCCCCCCCCCCACAATTCAGTTGTTTTTTGAGTCATAAATTTTTCTTTTGAAACAAAATTTCTAATTATGTTATTCTATTTATATCACAATTCTGTAAATTTCTCCAGAAGCCCCATTATGTTCAGTGAGATTTATTCTCATAAAAGTATGTGCAGGATTACTTTCTTACTCTCTGTGTTGAGTATTTGTTTAGAACAAACCAAAGTTTGCATCAATGCCCTTACACATTTCTTTTTGTAGAAGTTTCAATAATTTGGGCCTACTGTAGAATGTTGTGATGTCAGGAGAAATGGTATGACTAAAAAGCAGACTTTGGAATGTATGATTGAAGACTATGAAGGAAGCAAATATGCCAGTTTTTAGTTTGTAAAAATTAAATACGATCCTGTGTACAAAGAAGTGTGTGAAACATAGCATGCATAGGGCCTGTTTCCTGCAGTTCTTGACAATAGATTTTGTTAAAATAGTCGTTATACACACTGCTTTTGTTAAGTGACAAAACACTCAAATACATCACCTTGCTAAATCGGACAATTACCCTGTATTGTGAACTAATCTTATATGTCCTGAACTACAATTAATGTAGGATTGAATGATTTTTCTGCCTAAATAGTAATCTCTGAATCAGGAAGTTTAATATCATAGGCTTAAGAATTTTCTCAATTCCTGAATGTTTCATATCCCATATAATTCACCCTGTCTTTAGAGAAATTTTGGCCTTCCCTATTAACATTTCGACCATATGTAAGAGAAATTTTAAATACAATGAAATGTTACCTGCCACATGCTGTCTAATATGAAGTACAAGTAGGCCTCACTTATTAAATGCCTCATTTAACAACTGTTCAAAGTTATGATACTGCAAAAAAAAAAAAAAAACTTTGCAGCCAAGGCACACATTACAACCTTCACAGCATACCTCAGTCACATGATAGCTAAAACAGTCAGTACACTTGTCCTGTGTCTAACCCCTTTCCCTTCTCTTGTAGAGAGGAGAGTTTGGAGAGGAAGGGATTACAAGAGGATAAGTAGGCACACCATGGGGAATACACATAAGAAAGAATGCACTAGCACTGGCACCCCCAACCACTAGGGTTGAGAACCAGAAGCACATAGGCAAACGTGTTCTTATATGCTCCCTTCTTCTTCTTCAATCTCTCTGCTATGTGAAGGGGAAAACAAAAAACCCAAGCAAACAAACAAAACCAAAACAGATCAGGCCCAAGAAAGATTCTCCAAATAAGTGGTTTAGGCAATCTCTCCTGTGCCTGAGCTGGGTTTTTTTTCCCCCCCTTCTGCTTACAAAAGAGTAAGCGGGCACATAATGAGATGTATACTGGCTGTTGGCCTAGTGTGCTCACAGATCCCAGCCCCAAACACAGAGGATAACAGAGCTGGAAGTGGAACCCCCTGCTGAAGCATTTCAGACAAATAGCTATCCAGTCTCTTCTTTAAAAACTCCAGTGTTGGAGCATCCACATGTTTGGGGCTCGCTTGTACCAGCAGATTCCTTTTGCTGTGTGTTTTCCAATGTGTGTCTGTTTACTGTCTTGTTATCCCTTTCTCTTCAATGAAATGTAAATGTAACAATTCACTCCTTGCTAATTATTCCGGGACAGGGATGGGCATTTCAAAGGACAGGGGAGTGGAGAAACAAGAAAGCTAAAGTAAAAGAATAAGCACAGTTGCAGTCATATGATTCCACATGGAGTGATTGCTTTGTTTAACAAGTTGCCAATCCCAATTGTGATCATGAATCAAAGACTACCTATATCCTAAAAATAAATGAAGAAGTCCATGATCCGTCCTCAATGCTGGGGAGACTATTTAATGCTCACATTTAATGCTTTTGCTTTCTGTTCCAGACTTGCTGACTGCCAAGGAGTACCACTGCTTACTGCAACTCCTTTGCCCTGACTTTCCTGTGGAGCTTACTCAGAAAGCAGCAAGGTGAGCCTTTATGCATTCCCAGATGGGTACTGCCTTGATGATATTTTAATGCCAATGATCAGTTCATATTCCAATAGTAAAGGCAAAAGATAAAGATACCTTCAAGCTGACGCCGCTGCTCCACTTGGATGTATTCATGTAACATGATTGGCAACACTATGTTGATAGTACTCAGCAACTCTAAATTATCTGTATTACTGGAACAGATTGCTTTGCTGCATAGAAATGGGGGCATAGTTCTTTCTGTATGATTGTAATTCTTTCATGGTTGCCCAGCCCTGTGGGCAGAAACCTTTGACTTTGCTGCTGTCTGTTGCCAATTAAATATGGCAACTTTTGGTGTTCAGGTTTAAAAATGAAAATTAATACCACGGCTGCAACATCTGTATTTAGAAAGATGTTTCTCACAGGATTTTTTACTATATTTTTAGAATTGAAGCTCATATTTCCACCAAATCCTGCAATTCATCAATACTTACTGATCTGTTTTGGGTTTTTTCAGGAGTAAGAGCTCTTATAATGAATGACAAAGACATACAGTTCTGGATTCATTTGCAGACTAAAATATCTAAAGAATATCTAGCTTAATTCTAAACCCACATAGAAACCAGACTAATATAGTTGCTTGAAAAGTAATTGACATCTTCCTCACTCTTAATGGTTTGTTGACGAAGCCATCTCTAAAAATATAATGCACTAAGACGACTCTAAAATCTAGGATTTCTGTGATTGCATTAGGTTCTTGAAGCTTCTTGTTTTGTTTGTTTGTCTCCAAGGGCCAAACCCTCAAATGAATAATGAGTAGATTTTATCAGGTACTTTGGGATTTCCCAGGAACTTGCAGTGTGTTTCATCAAATGCTTGGTTTTACTGAGGAGTTAACAGAGCTCTTGAAGTGATTGTCCTACAGCAGCAATTCTCAGTTTACCAATCTTACGATACTTTGTTTTTGGTTCTTGGAGATGAAACACCAGAAATTGTACAAAAAGCAGCACAACTATGGAGAAGAGCTTAACCTGTAAAGATCAGGCCAGTGAACTACCACTATTTGTCTTATTGTGTCATTGGTTTGTTGTTCAGCAGTGCTAGTTAAGATGGCCTGCTCCTTCCGGGAAGAGATAGGCAGGAAGATCTGCCAATCTGCATAGTGTTTGCTGATAAAAGTCATTCAATTTCTGTTTTTTTCTATACCTGACCAGTCTCTGAAATTGTGACTGGAGCAAAGTCTTGTTCAGTGATACAAAATTCATTTTGGCTCATAAAGTCTGATAAAGTAGGGCTCTGTAGCCTGTAACTGAAATGTATACT
Organism: Pseudonaja textilis; assembly: GCF_049901715.1. Taxonomy (NCBI): domain Eukaryota; kingdom Metazoa; phylum Chordata; class Lepidosauria; order Squamata; family Elapidae; genus Pseudonaja; species Pseudonaja textilis. Next base: position 264,017,327 of record NC_141990.1, read on the forward strand.
CCTTTTGGGTCCTTTCACTAGGGGACAGGGATTGAGTGACTAGATTAGTAAATGACAATGACTATCTAGGAGAGTTGGTTATACTAGGTGCTTTAAAAGAGGCAAGCATGCATTGTTGAAGAGATCTCCCCTAGATCTGGCTACATTTTCTTTTCTAGCCTTCTATTTCTAGAGAAGGCTGTTAAAAACATGATAAAGTTTCAGCTACAGAATGTCATACAAAAGCAAATCATGTGATGATAGATTCAGATAGAGTTCAGTCAGGATATGGGACATAAGTATCTTGGGCTGCTTTGGTTGACAACCTTCAACAAGATCTGGATTGCACTCCTCCTGGTTGTACTTGATCTTTCACTAGTGGTTTGACAATGGTAACTTTCTGGACTGTCTGCAAAGTTTGGGGATCAGAAGCACTGCTCTACAATCTCTTTCTCCTCAAGCCGACAGTGCCAGTTGGTGGCAAGGGAGGAGAGGTTAGCACAACAGGGAATCCTTTGGGCAGAGATGGCATTTTAAACAAATAGTAACAGCGATTAGGAAAACACGAACTTGACGGGAAAAATAGGAAGGCATGATAAAGAAACTCAAAGTTCATCTTCTTTGACTGTGGTATAAGAAGAAGAGAAGGAGAAATGCTTTCATGTATTTAACATTCCGTTATTATAACTTATGTCAACAGAATATTTCTTGTGGTGCTTGTTTACTAACCTGGTCTACCTTGAAACGATGACAGGGCCTTTTTTTAAACACATGTATGAAACCACTAGGACAGGTTGTCCATCAGTTTGAGATGAGGTATTAGTATGCTCGTAATACCCAGTTAAACATATTCACCTTGGGCCAGACCAGAGAGTCTGTGACACTCTTTCTGGAGATTACAAGAGACTGATACAAAACAGGTTGAAGTTCAGGTCCAAAATTACTGTTTATACAGAAATCTGTCATTTTGTCTTCTCTGGATTTATTTCTTGGTTGGGGAATCTCTCCACCAAAGAATCAGGTCTGTGATCTTCAGGTCACCCTGAAGATCCTTCTTTAAGCGCACCAATTGGAATCTTGCTTAGAGCAGAAAGCTCTGGCAACAATGACATATGCCTGGCTAGATTACCACAGTGTGCCTTATATGGGAATATCTTTGAAGATGATTCAAAAATAACAATAGATACAATAGATCCTCCAAAATGGAGGAGTCTTCATGCTAGGAGTTGAGAGCTATTTATAGCCAGTTACATTGCAATGCTTCTTTAATTTTCAATAGGTTTGTCTGTACAGTTCAATTCCAAAGGGCTTTTTAAAACTGATATGTCTTGGCTCCTAGGTTCCTTCAGGATCCTTTGGTATAACTTGCCAGTACATTCTTTATGAACACAAGATGATTGTATTAGGCTAATAATGATTATTTTAAATTTTATTTCATTCTTTTAATGTTTCTGCTGTGGTGATTGGCTTATGGATTCATAACTGTGGATTTATGTTTTATGCCTTGGGTGGTTAATATTTGGCAGTATGAAACGTAATACATAAAGCTCCAGCTGCCACTTAGGGGGTCTTTGACTCTTTGCCACTTTTGTTATGGAAATCGAAAGTCTCCATTGAAATACAAATCTCCCCAAATCATGTTTGAAACCTGCTTTTTAAAATGTGATAGAGACATAGGTCTACAGCAAAAGGGCACTTTTTGATTCTCACAATGGATTTGGAGAAAATGACAACTTTTCCACAACCTTTTAGCATCTTATTAACGTATCTTTTAACAATTCACATGTTGTTTATATCAGTATAAGCGGCTTAAACAAGAGCTACTTACTAGATTCTTAAGAACTGGCAAATAAAATGTTCTAACAGATCAACTCAATTTAAAATAGAAGTCATTTATTTTCAGCTTAGATCTGCCAAATGAGATTAATAGCAGTCTCTTTCAGAAATTGTTTGTGGGAATGAATGAAGGAGAATTGCCATTAATAATTGCAAAATTGGCTAATGACTTCCGTGAATCTGACTACAAGTCTAAATTAAAAACTTGGATGTATGGCTGCTTTTTTAAAAATAACTTGCAACCCTTTTCTAAATATTAAGCTTTGTTGAGGGGGCAGCCTTTCTGTGTCTATGCTTGTGTGTGTGTGCTTACTTGGAGACAAGGGCTTTAAGGATTTTGGAATGCCGGGTGTGAGAGAAAACTGAGAGCTGTGTCTCTGAGACTCAGGTGGGGATGATATCACTGCCTTTACTCTTCCCAGGTGGAGAGCTTTGCTTTTGTCAACTATGCTAGTAAAATAAGTTCTTTGATATGGCCTTAGTCTGAAGATGTCTTCAACTGTACCATTTGATATTCTTATGTGCTTGTCTACTTTTCTATCAAAGGTTGTATTTCAACTTGACTGATGATCCATAAATTTCACCAGCTGGAAAAAAGATTAATTTGAGGAATCATTTTTTCCAAGCAATTTCTTCTTTGTATGCATACTGTGTTCATCATATGCTTCTTTTTGGAAGTCCTCTGACAGGATTTTTGTTGATTTTTGAGGAGTTATAAATTCAGTGGCAGCACACACTAGAAACCACAACCCACCAGGGACTATGGCTTTTATAGACATAGTTTATGTCACCATATTTTTTTGTGTTCTTGAAACTGCAGACTGAGACGATTCTGTAATGCAGCTAGCTCTTCTAGGAGCTGTTGCTATGTATTAATAATAAACAATAAGAAGAGAAAATTGAATAAGAGAAAAAAGGAAAAACAACAGCAAAGTAGAATGGCACATTGTTCATCTCTTAAGTATTCATTTACTTCAGTAGCTTACTAATGGAAAAGTGGACTAGGATTTAATAGAGGTTTATGAAAATGACATTCTGAACCATAATTTTTGTTCCACATTTGATATTGTTCATCATAGATCTAATCCTAGTCAGTACAGAAGAATTGATTAACGGGATAAAGGCAGTGGAAACTTTGAGACAAAGTCCCTTAAGGTTGAAAATACTGGAGAGAAGGAGAGGGATTGTGTCTTAGTTGCACATGAACACATGAGAGCCAGTTTGGTGTGGTGATGAAGGTGCTAGTCTAGAACCAGGAGACTGTGAGTCCTAGGCCTGCCTTAGGAATGAAATCCAGCTGGGTGACTAGGCCGGTCACTATGCTAATTTCAAAAAGAGGATAGGGGCACGAGTACCCACAGCAGGAGTATGTCAAAAAAAATAAAAATAAAGTGCCTGTGACTGTAATCAAAGCTCTGTCCCTTCTTAATATACACTGCACAAACTTAAAGCTTCAATAACACAATTGCATCTATGTTCCTTCACCTGTCCCATACAGATTTCAGGGTCTGGGAATAAAGAGCTATTGGGTTTCTATTGATATGTCAAAATGCTGGAGGAAATGATTAAGCTGTTGGTTTGTAAGAATTAGGAGAAAAAATGCATTGCGTGGCGTGAGTTTATCAAGATTAAATCTTACTAAAAATATCCATTCTCCATTTTGGTAGAGTAACTACAGTAGCTTAATTGACCATGGGAATACAATACACATAGTTTGCCTTGACTTTCAGCAAAAGCATTCAGTGTGTAGAATTGCACTACAGAAGATAACATACAAAGTAGATTTTACTACTGTAAGGGAACAAGCTGGTTAAACAATCATGCTCAATTATATATATCATTGGGTCCACCTAAAGATGAAATTAAAATTTTAATTGTAATTCTTTTTATGAAATAAATTATTAAAATATGCTAAGGAAAGGATTTACTCTTTTACTACCTGAGACACCCCTACATTGAAGAGCTCGTACCTTCTCTTTCCTCTTCAGAAGGATTTTGCTCTAAATTAGGGTTATACTTTTTAGTTGAGCCCCTACACCCATGATGGCGAACCTATGACACCAGAGGTGGTATTCCAGGGGTGTCCAACCTTGGCAACTTTAAGACTTGTGGACTTCAACTCCCAGCTTTGCTGGCTGAGGAATTCTGGGAGTTGAAGTCCACAAGTCTTAAAGTTGCCAAGGTTGGACACCCCTGTGGTATTCAGCAGGTTCTGACCAGTTCTGGAGAACAGGTAGTAGAAATTTTGAATAGTTCGGAGAACTAGCAAATACCACCTCTGACTGGAGATTTTACAGTATCCTTCCCCTGCCATGCCCACCAAGCCATGAATCCCACCAGTGTATAGCATGTGTGCCAAAGGTGACACGCAGAATCTTCTCTCTGGGCATGTGAGCCGTCGCCCCAGCTCAGCTCTGCCACGCAAGCGCATGCGCGCCTCCTGCCGGACAGCTGGTCTTTGAGTCTCTGCCGTGCATGCGCAGGGGTTGGGGCACACACGGGGTTCACACACACATGGGTGATGGGCAGGTTGCATGCATGGGTCATGCACGCATGCATGGGAAATGGAGTACATGCGCAGGGTGACGCACTCATGCTTAGGAATGGGGAGGTCACGCATGCGGGGGGCATGCGTGCATTGCATTTTGGGGATGTGCGTATGTGCTTTGGGCACTTGGTGCCGAAAAGGTTAGCCATCACTGCCCTACACTAAGATTTTCCCTCCGCACAGTACTTTAGGAGATCCAAAAACAAGACAGCACTCCATTGTTACTCCACTTACATGGTCATTTGAGGAAATATGTCAGGCATGGAAGACCAGATTCATACGTGAAGGTTCAATTAATCTGATTTATTGCTAAAAGCCTGTGCACAAGAAGCTTCTCAGCTAATGATCAACAGTTAGTTGGGTGTTCGCTTAGGACTTACTTTTCTTGTTGCTAACTATTCTAGGCTGATCCTTCTTTTTACTCCATCCCCAAGTTCCGTCATTCCTTCTCTTACAAATAACAATCCTCTTGAGCAATTAGATCACAAACTCTCAGGGAAGTTTCCAACTGAATATTGTACTTTTTCAGGTCAGAATAATTTTCTTGTATATCTTAATTTGTTGTCACTTAATTGCACCCAATTTTACTTCTTTATTAATATTATAGAGCTCTTTAGAATTGCAAGGTAGACTTATACCTATTCCATTGCCAAAACTTGATCATCTGTCATTGGGGTCAATATATAGAAATACAGAAAAGTTCTCTGTGCATTCTATATGCTTTGCCTTTCCATTATTCTAGAAATAGAAAATATTCGTAAAAACTCCCATGTCTCCCGTTGATGCTTCTTGCTTTATCAGGAGCTGTCTAAAAGGTAAAATATGTGATATAGAATTCAGCCAAGGACTTTTAGCATTTCCAGGGCTTGAAGATGCCAATGGCTATATTTTATTGCCTGGGAGATGGAAGATGCTCTGTGTGCCAGCTTCAAAACCATCTCCTTGCTGTGGCCATTGACCACCTCTGTAATGTGGTTAGTAATGAGAATAAGAACTGGAGTGCTAGCAGACAGCACCAGGAGGAGGCTTCTGGGACATAATAAATAAAACAGAAGTTTGACATCTTCAAAGGGTTTGGTATTAAATAGTAGCTTTTCTCCTGGGGACTCTCTTAGCCTTATCCTTTCTTCTTCACGGTAATTAATTCAAGCTGCTCTGCATGCTTGAATCTGCCTCACTGAACTGAGCTGTTCTGAGTGGCAGGGAAGGAAGCTTCTCCTGCAGATATGTCCTATAGCTCTTCCATCTCCTTTCCCCACCCCACTTTATTTTTATTTTTTATTTTTATTTATTTATTTTTGTCAATTGCTTACAAGATAATAGGTATAAGTAAAAACATAGTTATGAATACATGGATACATATAAGAAAAATAAAAATAATGAAAAGAAACAATAGGACAGGACGGTAGGCACGTTGGTGCGCGTATGCACGCCCCCTACAGACCTCTTAGGAAAGGGGTGAGGTCAATAGTAGACAGTCTAAGGTTAAAGTTTTTGGGGTTTGGGGAAGAAACCACAGAGTCAGGTAGAGTATTCCAGACATTGACCGCTCTCTTGCTGAAGTCGTATTTCCTGTAATCAAGTTTGGTGCGGTTAACCTTGAGTTTGTATCTATTGTGTGCTCTTGTGTTGTTATGGTTGAAGCTGAAGTATTCATTGACAGGTAGGACATTGCAATGTATGATTTTATATACTATACTTAGATTGGATCGAAGGCGGCATAGTTCTAGGTTTTCTAGGTCTAGAATTTCTAGTCTTGTGGCATAAGGTATTCTGCAATGAGTAGAGGAGTGGAGAACTCTTCTTGTGAAATATTTCTGCACTTTCTCAACTGTGTTAATATCAGATATGTAATGTGGGTTCCATACTGATGAGCTGTATTCGAGTATTGGTCTAGCAAATGTTTTATATGCTCTAGTTAGTAGTGTGATATTACCAGAGAAAAAGCTACGTAAGATTAGGTTAACAACTCTTAACACCTTTTTGGCTATGTAGTTACAGTGGGCTCTAGCACTTAGGTCATTAGAGATGAGTACTCCAAGATCCTTGACAGAGTTTGGATCGTCAACAAGGTCTTGACTATTCAGCCTGTATTTTATTTTCTGATTTTTTTAGCCAATATGTAGAACAGAGCATTTATTTGTTGAAATTTGAAGTTGCCATTTGTTTGACCATTCTGATACATAGTCAAGGTCTTTTTGAAGGGTAGCAGTATTGTCTGTGGTGTTGAATAGTTTTACATCATCAGCGAAGAGAACGCAGTTGCTCTTGATATGATCACAAAGGTCATTTATGTAGAGTATGAAAAGAGTTGGTGCTAGAACACTGCCTTGGGGGATACCACTGTTGATGGTACAGAATTTGATAGGACGCTCCCAATTTTGACCATTTGTTGTCTGTTTGACAGGAATGCTTCTATCCAGTTATGCAGCTGTCCAGAGGTACCATAAGATTTTAGTTTTAGGAGTACTTTGTCATGTACCACTGAATCAAAGGCTTTACAGAAGTCTATGTAGATTGCTTCTATTGCTTTGCCCTGATCGAGTTGTGTAGTCCATATGTTTTTGTAGTGTAAGAGTTGAAGATTACAGGATAGTTTTTTCTGAAACCAAATTGTTTATTGGAGAGTAGGTTGTTTGTTTCTAAGTGGAGGATGATGGATTGGTTAATAATTGATTCCATGACTTTACAGGTGACGTAGCATAAAGAGATTGGTCTGTAATTTTCAACTAGGCTGGGGTCTCCCTTTTTGAAGATGGGGATGACCGTGGCTTGTGACCATAGTTTTGGCAAGGAGCTGGTCCTGAAAGATTTTTCAAAGATTATGCTTAGAGGTTTGGCTATGGCAGTGGATAGCTTTTTTAAGAAGTAGGCACATATTCCGTCCTGTCCAATAGATAGAGATGGTTTTAGATTGCATAGTGCTTTTTCAACATTGTCTTCTGTAAAATCGATATGTATTAGATCATTGTAGTTGTCTGTGGTTCAACTAGGAAATACTGGGTATGATCCATTGCTGTTTACAAATACTGAGCCAAAGAATGTGTTAAAGAGGTTGGCTTTAATAGTGTCAATTGCAGTCTTTACCATTAGGTCCTTTCAGGGGTGGGATGGACCTTGAGTCTTTTAGTTTGTTGTTTACAAAATTGTAGAAAGTGCGGGTGGAATTGGTGCGTAGAAGGTTTTCATCTTGTTTAATGTGATAATTGGTGCATTCAGTTTTTATCTGGTGGCATAAATTTTTGTATCAGCTTTTGAAGTTGGCAATGTGACCAGATTTGTTTTTCCGCCAAAGTGATTTCTTTTTGGATTGAAGCTTCCTTATTGTTATGGGTAATTTATTTTTTCTGGTTTGGGGAGTTGTTAATGGTACATATAGTTTGATGACTCTTGATTTCAAGTAAAAATACGCTGTAATGGTCTTCTACAGTGTTGCATCCAGAGAATAGAAATTGCCAATCAAGGGATGAGAGATCGTTGTTTATAAGATCATAATTGCCTTTTTTGAAATTATAACTGGGGATTCCATCATTGTGATGATTTTTGTGTGGACGTATGTTGAGACAAAAGTCAATCATGTTGTGGTCACTTTTGTAAAAGGGTTCTTTAATTTGTATTCCGTAAATTGAATTCAAACTATTGCAGAAGATGAGATCAAGGCAGTTATTAAGTCTAGTATTGTTGGTTACTAGTTGTTCTAGTCCCAGATTTGTTACTGCATTGTAGAAGGTTGCATGTGTGGGTTCAGTTGTACATTCGTTAAGGGTCCAGTTAATATGAGGTAGATTGAAGTCACCGAGAAAGATAAAAGCGTGTGGGCAGGGTGTTGCCTATGTTAGTAGTGTATTTAACTTGTTTGCATGTTCAATATCATAATCAGGGGCTCTGTAACATAGTAAGAACCGAAATGTGATATTTAAGGGCAGTTCACAGATGATGGTCTCAGGAATAGCAAGCTCCTGGGTAACTTGGATGTTTTTTTAGTTGTAGGGACTTTTTATATAAGATAGCAATACCACCTCCTTTACGGATTTCACAATCTGATCGGTAAACGTGATAGTCTCTCATGTGGTAATGGAGTCAGGGAGAGATGCGTTGAGCCATGTTTCACAGACAAATATAATGTTGAATTTAGCCATATTTAGTAAGAGGAGAAATTCAGGTATTTTATTTAAAAGGCTTCTTGCATTGAGTAGCTTGCATTTAAGGCCAGTTGTGGTTGGAATAGAGGTAGTTAGGGGTGTGCGTGCCTAGTTTTGAGTGATGTTGGATTGGATAGGGTGGGATTGGATGTGGAGTTGTGGGTTGTGTGACTTTCTTTTGATGCAATCAGCTCTGTAGTCAATGTATAGGTCCTTTTTGCCATTGTCTAGATAGTTTTTGAGTTCTGCGCAGAGTTCACAGGAGCGGATTCTTTGCAGTATGGATAAGTCTGGTCTTGAGCAAAGTTTTTTGTGGTTGGGATTGGTTTTTGCAGTGGCATTTATTGTATGAATGAATATGCGTTTGCTGGACTAATTTTTGCCTACAACTCTACAAAATCTTGGGGCCACAGAACCGTCATTGTATTTGCACCCAGGGCCATCTCTGGTTATTTCAATGATATCTTCAGGAGAGATGCTTGTGGTATTTGAGTTGCTTATGATATCACGAACTTTGGTGATGACGTCTGATTCATTGGTGTCTTCCAGACCAAATAAAATAGCACTTGGACATTTCTGTTCAGGTTCCATGGTGTCTCTGATGAGTAAGGAGATATTATTTGTGGAATTAATAAGAAAACTTAGTTTTCTCAGGCTACTTCTATTAACTGTTCTAGTCCAAGTCAGTGAAGATTCTCTGGAGTTTAAAGATACTGTAATTCCAAATGATGCTCAACAAAGCAAGGATCTTCATGAAACTTAGGATTCATTCTAACAATAATCACAGACATTGATTAATTTTGGCGATGAGAACATCAGAACTGTTTATTTAGGCAAATACACTTAAGTTTTGTTTGTAATATACTGATAGTTCAGCAGTTTCCATACTTTTTCAGGCCTATTGGGACCTATTAGTTAAATAAGACTAAAACCTCCACCTGGAGGTTTATTTGTGTCCTCTGGATCACCTGAGTAGTACAAATGGGTGTAGAGCCTTCTTGGAACTGCTGAAAGGACTGTGTTGTAGACTGGAAATAGAAGATGTCACATCCATCCCCTTCTATTGAGAGAGGGCTGTTAAATTTTGACATAAATGGCCTCTTTGACCCATTTTTCAAACCAGCGGTCCTCTCTGTCCAAAATGTGGACTTTGCTGTCTTCAAAAGAGTGGCCTTTTAAATGCAGATGGACTACTGAATCTTGTCCTGATGGCCATAAACACATGGCACAACATAGGAGAACAAACCCATCAGGACAAGTTTATTGACCCATCTGTCTTCCCCTATTGACTTTGCTTGTTAGAAGGCCCTGGAAAGTTTGCAAATGGTGATCGCATGACCCTGGGATGTTGCAACCAGTGTTAATACATACCAGATGGCAAGTGCCAAATTGTGACCACATTGATGCTGCGATGGTCACAAGTGTAAGGACTGGTCGTCATTGTTTTCAACAGAATCGTAATTACGAATGGTCATTAAATGAAGAATCTTAAGTTGAGGACTATATGAAATCCAATTTCTATCCCCTGCTATTTCGTGATGTCTTGCATGATTTTTTGATGGTCTCTTGGAGAGTTTTGACAGAATTATAACTCTTGGGGAGATTCATGGTTAGCCTACGTCTTTTGCATTTTGGGACCATGGCTGCAGCTATAATCCAGTGGAGCCCCAGAGATGGTTTTGTAATGTTATCCACACTAATAAGCACCAATACAGTCTACAGTCTTTTAAGTGAGGCATGGTATGGATATAGTATCTGTACTGTAGCAACTTCTCTGGGATGAGGGGCCAAAGTGTATGAGATTTAAGCTGAGCAATGCTGAGCCACATCCATTTTAAATATTGAACTGAAGATAGTACATTGGCTCATCATATGTTGAATTATCTATGAAATAAATAAGCAAAATAAGCACTACATTTTGATGGGTTTATATATATATATTTATATATCAGTATGCAAATCTGACAATATTCTTTGCAGATATATAAAACTCAGAAAATCCTGGAAGATGCAAATAATTTTTCACAAAATTGTGAATGGGAGCTCACTTTTGTGCTTCCCATCCTTACTTTTTGGCTCACCAAACTATTGCCAACCTCAGTGCATCTTTGTGACATCTGGTTCACCAGTTTCCTTCAGATGGCAAACAAATGTTTTCAATCTCTCCCTTCACAATGACTTCCTGTTGAGAGATGGTGTTCAGATCCTGTATCTAACTGCCTAGAGTCTCACTTTTTAGTTATGTAATACCTGATACACCAGGAAAACAGATGCCTCTAGGAAGATTGCAACTGCTCTTATAAGATTATCTTAGTTGTTTTTCAAATGGTTGCCTTCCCTTCCTATGGAAAGCCATTCAACTGCTCTAGTTATGTCCTTCTACAACTTTTATTGTTTCTAAAACACAGCGTTTTATCTTCTTTCAGCATACATTATAACAATTTCTGCTTTTCATTTTCCTGCCCAGAAATTTTCCAGAGCTTTTGGGTTGAGATTTAGAGAACCTGTAACTCTGGTTCATAGGTAAAATTCATTCCTGGATTTTGATTATTTTACCCTCATTTGAGTTCTAAACTAGTTCAACTTTCTAATAGTTGAAATCATGACAACTATAGTTTTAAATGTTGTTTACTGTTAAAGTGTTTCTTCTTTCTACAGTTAATTATGTCACATCAGTGAACCCTTGTACTTTTCACACTGATTTAACTTCATCTAAGTTAGAGACAAACTTCTTACCAGATGCCTATTTCCTGCCAAAGGCAATGACTGATTTCCATCTGGTTCAGGTCATAATTCTTCTGACTTCCTTCTCTTAGATGATATGTAGCAGATGCTTCATTGTCTAGATGTTTGTTAGCCTCGTGCTGTGTGTAAATTGCAGTATTCTGTATTGCCAAGCCCACTTTAACTAAAATCAAGATTTTCCCAGAGTTTCTTTTAACAAGATTTATTGAAAGAAAATATTAAAAGGTACCAAAATCTCAGCAACTGGGTTGCTATTGTTTTAGGATCTTGTTTCCCAGCTAATTTAAGTGGGGACTTTTTCAATATTTGGCAAGAAGGCTGCTCTCTTAATAAGTGAGGAATGTCCAGGTGGCAGGGTGTAAATTTGTCAGTTTCTGAACATATTGTTATACATGTATGGAATGCTTAGAAATGACAAAGAATTATAAATTGTTTACTTGTAATTGTGGTTTTTCAAGTCCTTCTTGCATAACTTCATATTTTACTCCTTTCAAGTCACTGTATTGGTTCCAAGTACTTTGCAGTACTTGGTGAAGCCATGTGCTGGTGTGGATGAAGTCCCATTACAAAGCTCAGCGTTAAAATGTTCCTAAATGAAGGGTCATGCACAGATCCATTTGAAGAACTGCAGTAACAACAAGACATCTAAGACTAAAATACACAGTGTATATTAAAGATGTACAATTGTGTCACGTGAGAAATAAACACTAGGAGCATGCATATTTTGAGTATTATTTATCACAGCATTATGGTTCAGTTCATTCAAAGTTGCATAACTAACTCTCAATGATTAGCTATTGTGGGGGAAACCTAAGGAACAGCTGGGAGGGTGAACATAGGAAAGATTAGACAAGTGATTTAGTTAGGATACTTAAAACTTGATTGCATTGCAATATTACAGTATCAGTTCAGGCACTACTGGACACTCCCAACAGTAAACATGGTATCGAAGTAATGCCTTTCTTTCCTGTGGCATTGACATATTTTGTATGCTTCTTTTGACCTATCCAAACAACACTGGCAAATTAATGGCATAGTAATTTCTTCCTCCCCATAATTGCTGCTTTATCGTCCAACTGTTCTGTGAAGTTTTTGTAAGAGTACCCCAGACTTTGCTTTTATAAGGTTTGTAGGTTTAATGCTGTTGGAATAGCAATATACATTAAGACAGTAAAGTTTTGCTCTGCCTATTAGCGTTAACTGTGTTCATCCAAGCTTAAAACAGCACAGAGGAGATATTTGTGGTTGTAAACTTATTTTAGTTTTACCCTTTGTACTAGACTATTGCTTCTTTTCCAAAAGCAAGAAAACAAGTATTTTCTCATTTATTTGCTCAGGATTTAGTTCACTTTTAAACGACGTTATTTTATTAGAGTAACCCACAAGTATCCTACCTGTCAATGAATACTTCAGCTTCAACCATAACAACACAAGAGCACACAATAGATACAAACTCAAGGTTAACTGCACCAAACTTGATTGCAGTAAATACGACTTCAGCAAGAGAGTGGTCAATGTCTGGAATACTCTACCTGACTCTGTGGTTTCTTCCCCAAACTCCAAAAACTTTAACCTTAGACTGTCTACTATTGACCTCAGCCCTTTCCTAAGAGGTCTGTAGGGGGCGTGCATAAGTGCACCAACGTGTCTACCGTCCCTGTCCTATTGTTTCCTTTAATTATTTTTATTTTTCTTATATGTATCCATGTATACACATAACTATGTTTTTACTTATACCTATTATCTTGTAAGCAATTGACAAACCAAATAAAAATATAAATAAATAAAATAAAAACAAGCAATAGGAAATATAGATTGTTATACTCTGCTCATAAGGATAACTGCAGTCTTCTTGACAATCTAGTTTTCAAGGCTTTAGATTGCTTTTTGGAATGACTTTCACAAGGTCATCACACAACCAATTACCCAAGCACCATACGAAGGGCTGTCTTTGAAGAGGACTTGGGACTTGCAAATAGTAGAGAATATGGGGAACAGGACTGTTGGGAGGGAATTGCTGTTGTAGAATCCCACTCTTCTGGAGGCTACAGCACTGGCTACCAACTGAAAATGCTAGTTGGTTAAATTAATTAAACAAACAAACAAATATGCTGTTATCCATCAGTCTTTAGTGGTACTTTCTAGGAATAATAAATGAATAATAACAACAATGCTGTAATAACAAAAGTATCATAAAGCATTAAGAAGAAACTTGGTGGGCTTAATACAACAGATCCGGGGACTGATTTGGAGAACAAAATGTGATACCTTTTATCAGTCCTGAACATTTCTGCTTCACTTCCAATGCCCTGTATCTCTGCTGTACATCACATTGGCTGTTGCTGAGCATTCTCCTTCTTGATTCCAGGATTGTTTTAATGGATGATGCTGTGGACTGTTTGATGTCTTTTTCAGACTTCCTGTTTGCCTTCCAGATCCAGTTTTACTACTCAGGCAAGTCTATCCCACTTTATTACATTTGTGATTAATGTAATCAGACAGATCACATAGCATCATACTGGGAACAACCTTGGTCAGACAATTTTGCTCTATAATAAGACCTGTGCTGTCTGAAATCTGTATGTCAAGCTTTGTTCTGTATATCTGAGGATTATTTTAATTAATATATTCCCACTGTGCCTTTTAGAGCAAGTCTTAATAAGCAGTTGCAATAAAAATAGCTTTAAAAAAACTGATAACAGCCTAGATAAAAAATATATATAGTAAAGGCCCCAAAAAGCAGCTATGTGTATATGTCTACCCCAACAGAATTAGTTAACTGAAAACATTATGAGAGTGGAATGGTAATTGAAAATGCTTTGCTGGTATTACCAATCTGAATGCTTTTAGTAGCAAGTCAGAGAACAAGATCTCTAAGACTGTGACTTTGTAAGTTATGTCAGACTTTAAGCTGAGATCAGTCATGAAGGACAGCCACTGCTCCTGATATAAAATCCTTATATAATTGAAACAAACTTACCTGGCCTTTCCCATGCGGTGTTAATTCCTGTAAGCACCAGGCCAACTCTACAACCTCTGTGATGGCTGATGTACGCATGAATTCAAGGATGGTAATTCTGCATAGGTAATATAAGGATGGTTTAGATTGGAGTAATGCATGTATATAAACTGAAGACGAGGTGAAAAGGTTGACATTCTAAGCTAATAAAAAGTAGCTTTGTCAATAAGGGGTTCTGTCTCCACAAATATCAGAGCTCTGTTAAAACGTTTCAGATTCCAGGCCATAGCTGGGAAGTGAGTTTTTGTAAACATATCCTATTCCTAGTATTCCTATATGTGCTGATTCCATCAGGCTCCTCAGTGCTAGGGTCTTGAGTATAGATTAGTTTCTTATTTGGTTCCTCCCTTTTGGGACCTCTTTGGTAAATCGGAGGAATACTGGAGATTGGAGAGCCTGCCTACATAGGGAGATGTTAGAATCAAAGCTGGCTAGTTTTAGCACCATTTTTACGCCAGTGATTAAAGTTACAAAACCTTGTAAGCATCTCAGGGGTATCTTCAGGCTATGTTACCGTGTTCCTGGTAGAGCAAATCTTCCTGAAACGTGTTTACGAGATTTGTTTTCATCAGTCAGCATACAGAAATGCTCGAAAGCTGTTGACAGCTTCCCAGCATCTTGATTTACAGTTCCTACACATAAGATAAACTCTATGTAACTTTTGCACATCCTTCCGAAAAGGCTTATTGCATATAGGAAATTCCAATATTACAAATTATAGTCAATAACCAGTATAAGAGAGACACAGAGAGAAAGACTGGGAAAGAACAGCAAATATCCATGAATATACAATAAATGACAAAGTAGTTAATTTAAAATAGCGTATAAAATTATAATAAAACCTATTGAACTGATACAGTCTAGTCAACTAAATTTATAAAACCTATTATCTCTAAAACTCATTTTCTTTATTTGCTACTTTAGAATCCTTGGTTGGATAATTTGGGAATAAGCAAGAAAAAAATGAAATGGAAGAAGCAAATAACTTTTGTGATATACAGTATTAGGACAAAACATAGACTTTTAGGCAGCTGACTGGTACTTAGCTTGGGTAGGAAATTCCAAATATTTGGAGCAAGATCAGCTGTTTTATTCTGAGGTACGGTTTTGCCTTTGTTGAGAACTAAATGAAAGCAAGGGCCAGTTATTATACATGTTTTTCATTTGAACGTAAAATGTAATAAATGATTGCATGTAAATGTTTATTATCATCTCAGAGAGAGCATTGTACTAAATGGCTTATTTCACTGCTACTCCTAAGGCAAGTTTCTCTGTTAATTCTCTCTCGAAGCAAGGTTCAGTTGCATGGCAATTAATAACCCTTTCCTCAAGTCATCTTTCCCTCGACAGTTGTGTCATCTGGATGAGGGAGATTAAGCTACGCTGGAGATCAAACTAACAGAGAAAGGAAAATAAAAAGCAATAATTTATGATATGTTTCATCCTTTGAGAATTTCAGACCTTCAAATTCACATTAAAATGTCACCTATCTGTTTCGGTATATACACTTTTGCAGGTTCCAATCATGCATGCAAAAATTTGCACACTAATACCTTTGGATACCATTTCTGTTGTTATCCAAATTCAACAGTTGTTTTCAGGGTCACCCACCAATATGCATGAATGCAAAACACTCAGAGTGGAATCTACATCTTTGCATAGCTGATCAGGATGGTTTAAAAAACTTGTTTATATGCAACTTCTGGGAGTAAATAACAGGAAATTTTTGGAGCCAGATGGAGAATGCTTTCAGTCAGTTTCTTTGCTAATATCTCTTTTGATCCCATACTGTACTTAATTTGAAGTTGCATTGAAACACACTGGGTTGCTCACCAGAGCCTGCGTAATCCACCTCTCCTGAAACCTCTAACAATGCCAACTATCTAAATTTTATGTTTATTTCTGACTATGGAAGTGTGTGTGTGTGTGTGTGTCTGTCTGTCTGTCTGTCTGTCTGTCTGTCTGTGTATGTGTGTATTCTGATTGGGTGACCTTGTCTTTTATGCTTCTTCACACAATGAACACTCTACATAATTGAAAACCTAGTCCAAAGAATAGAATCAATCGGCTACCCAAAAGGCACTTTGAGTTAGCTTTGTTAACCTTTGTGTGATTTTCATGTCAAATAGCAACTAAATTAGCAGGTAAATTGCATATTGATATTGGTCACTGCATATTTATATGAGCTCTGGAAACAGTAAAACATTCTCAAAATACAGTATATAATTAGAATAGAATTAATTAGCTACATAGTTAATGCAGTCTTTTATATAGCACATAGTCTTACAGTACGTTGATAAGTGATTTTTGCAACCCATCTTTGTTTTTGAGCAGAGTTTATTGAAAATGTGGCCGCCATCTATCAAGAGCTGTTGACAGGTAAAAATCCAAACACCGTGATTGTGCCTACGTCATCTTCTGGACAGCATCGTTCGCGTCAAACTCTCAGTGAGTGCAGTCCAGTCGATGGGGTGGAGGCATCTGCATTTTACCAGTGCCTTGAATCATTATGTGACAAATCTAAATACAGGTAAGGCCATCTGGGTTCGAACAAGCTGTATCTATTTCATTGGCTTCAGGGTAAGGAAGGGGCTTACTGACATTTTGGTACAAACAATCCATATCAAAAAGCTCTTGTAAATGTGATCTTGTATCTTCAGTCTTGCTCTGTTCCTCTATTTCCTGAAACAAATGTGTGTCAGGCATTGGTACAGATTAAAATTTGACTTTTGTATGTATTATGCAACTGATTTTCAGCTGCCAACAGTTCTGCCCCATTTTATACCCATTTTATATTTATTATATCAATATATTTTGACATCCATATGTCAGACTCATCAATTTAATTTATTGGTTTCTCTGAGAAAAAGCACATGGAAAAAGAGCTATTTCATTTTAATAACCAGTATACTTTATTTACAATGAAAAAACTATGTTGACTGAAAGAAAGAAATGAATTAGTGAAGAGAGTTCAGCTGCAATTAAAATAACAAGAAAATGATATAATTTGTGAAGAAGATAAAAGGGCAAGATTTCATGGAACATTGTTCTTCATCACATCAGTCCTAACTGTGCTCTACTGACAACCTACAATTGTCACCTATAGAAAAAAGCATTTTAAAAGGGTAGCTTAAAAGTCCCCTTGTGAAGGGTTGGACTTTTTCTTTGTATTTGGAATCTCTGTCACAGCAAACAATTAAACAGCTTGCTTGTGGCATTCAGTTTGATTCAAGGCTTTTCCAAACATTCAGCGTCAAATGGGACAAAAGGTTGCAATAATTATTTTGCATATGCCAAAAACATACAGAAAGAAAAGCAGTACATGCACACAGTGGGAGAAGTCATAGAGAAAAGAGAACACAGAAACATACATTTTTAGAGAATACGGTAAGAAAGAGGTCACATTTTCTCCTACATGCAGAGCAATCAAGCAACAATTTGCTACTCTTTGGAAGTGATGCTCTTTTCATATTTGCAAATGAATAGAACATACTTTCCACTACATTGCCATCATTTTCCATGCCTTTCCACTGAGGGAAAAATGGGAAAAGCACGGGGTGATTTCTGAACGTTTGTCTAACACATAGGTTCATCCACTGGGGGAAATTTGTATGAAATGACCTATCAGGAAAATACAAACAATCTTTAATGGTAAAGAGGGAGGCTCTGGGAAAGGGGAGAACTCTTCTTGAATCCCCATAGAATGAGTTGACCACCATACCAGAGTTTCCCAATCCTGCTTTAATTGCTGCCTGGCCAACTAGATTTCCTTCAACATGAAGAAGAAAGGTATTGTTTAAAGTAATTGGGAAATGCTTTTCACGGGACCTTCTCTTCCCACGATTCTCCCAAGTTAAAAGGAACCATGAGTGCCCATGGGACTACTAGTCCATTCTCTCTCATTGCAGAAAGATACATTTCTCAAACTGTAGTAAAATGGGTTCGTGATGTAGATGATGCAATTCATGCAGTTTGATCAGTCTTATGTCTAAAGAAAGGTAATTCACAGACATCGATATATCAAGTGTTTTTCTTGTGTTCCTTGTGTTTGCCTAGCTGCCCCCCAGCCACTGTTCTCAAGGAAATTCTGAGCAATGTACAGAGAGTAACTTTCTATGGATTTCTGATGGCTCTTGCAAAGCATCATGGGATCAACAAAGCTCTCGGTAATGAAAAGTCCTGTATTTTCCATGCATAATATTTTAGGGATTTGGTGGCCTAGATTCCTTTGTGAAGGTTACAGAGTCCACAGGTCTAGTAGGTATATACCAGAAAAGTTTATATTTAAAGGGGAACAATTCCATGAGATTTAAACAGGGCAGGTCAATAACAAAACAAAAAAGTCCCTTAATTCCCATCTATCCCTATTAGATTTTCAGGCATTGTTATAACCCTCCAGCAGCAAGGAAAGAGATGGGCAACTACCCTTATGATCTGTTCTGTGCCCCAGATCCTTATTTAGCTTAATTCATGCAAGTGAACAAGATCCTGATTTTTTCTTAATTCTTCATTTTCTTCTGAAGAAGCCAAGACTTCTTTGTTTCAATAGAAATCTCATGATTCCAGGACAGAAGCAATGCCCATACGCCCTTTCAGGACTGTTACTTGTCCTGCAACCTTAAAATCAGGCTTTGAAAAAGTGGGTGTCCTTTTCCATAGCAGAATCTGTTCGTGTTGGAGATCGGCAGTGGGCCTGATGCATCTCTGGGCTTCTGAATATGGCAGCCTGCCTTCTTGATTCTGCCAGCAGCCATCCAAGTTGCTCTCGATGCCTCTGCATTTTCTTCGCTCAAGGATATATGTCTTAGCCCAAACTCCCCTCCCTTTCCAGCGTCCCATCCCCTGCCAACAACTGGAGCTGCTGTTTACCCAAAGCGTAGAGATTATATATCAAAAGGAACACGATACAAGCCCTCAATCCCTTCTGCAAACAAGCTTAGCTAGTAATGCATTCCCAAGCGAAGACGATGCCTAGAACACCCCAGTTCAGGCTTTTCTTTCTGCCTGTACAAAATCCACTTCCAGTAAGGTGCAAAGCAAACAGATGGGCTGAGAAAGCCCTGCCTACTGCCGCCATTGTGTACGGGTTTTTCCTTCCATTAAGAAAGGCCTGTCCTGGCTCCTAGCCAGGCTTCTACTGAGGCCTCTTGCGGGGCAGCTGTAAGTGTAACAGGTGCAGGCATCTTGGCAACGAAAGCAGGATTTTTCTCCTCCTGCCTTTTCATCTTCCCTGCACAGGGGATCATTTGAATAGGCTTTGGTCTGCCAGGGATCACAGGCTCCCTCAAGCCCCGCAGCAAGGGCAGTTCCAGGCGAGCAAGAGCTTCAGATGAGGAAGGAAAGCGCTTCCAGGCAGGGGCCCACCATGCCTCCAATCTCACCAGGATCTTGAAAGGAAAGAGAAGGAGAGATTAGAAGGCAGCTGATGAATTTGTCAAGCAGACTGCAGGCCCAGCCTCACTCCCGTGTGTCAATATTGATTCACCAATCCACTGCGTATTGTTTACCAATTCTCCCAAGAGATTGGAGCACCCTTGAGATCTTTAGATGCAAGAACACGCTTCGCATTCAGGAAATGGAGGCTGCGGAAGGCTGGCAGCAGCCCCTTTTTGCTCGTTTGGCCTTCGGTATTATAGTGCTAGGGATATAAGAGTGCCTTCCTTTTGGGGGATATTAGGCAGGACAGAAGAAACAGATTGCGCCTTCCCTCCTCAAGTGCAGCTTTCTTTCTGAAGGGACATTTTCCTCGTTAACAGGTTTCACCCCCAGGAACAGGGTTCATCCCTGTTTCTCCCATGGGTGACTGCTGCAAGGCGAAGGGTTATGCAAAAGATCTCTGTGAGGATCTGCTGCCCTGGGAGCCATATACATGCCGGGGATGCCAAGTTACGCCAAGAACTAGGTGTGCAGACTCTTCTCTGTAGACTTCCCCATCTAAGGCAGGAAGAGCATTCTGTTCTTGACAACAGACTTTAGTTAGGTCCCATGCACCACACTTGTATTAAAAAAAAGAGAGTACAATTTATTGTACAGGAGAAGAAAGCGCAGCTGTCAGGTAATCCCAGTGGGCCACTTCTTTGCAATAGTGTATCAGGGCATCTGAAAATCTTCTCTCCGTCTTCAGATATATGTTATCTTCACAGAATATGTATCTGAGGTAACCAGGGAGACAATTAGGCCTTCTTTCCCTCTTTTTTGCACTCCAGTTAGTAGACCAATATGATTATATATTTCATGTGGAGATGCCTTAGATCAGGGCTCTCCAACCTTGGCAACTTTAAGACTTGTGGACTTCAACTCCCAGAATTCCTCAGCCAGCAAAGCTGGCTAACCTTTTCCAGACCAAGTGCCCAAAGTGCACATGTGCACGCACAAATGCACGCGCGCGACCCCCCAAAATGCATTGTGCCTCCCCATGCATGCACCCCACCCCGCTGGCATGCACACATGACCCTCCACATGCGCCCCACCCCCACACGCATGTGCACGTTACCCCCCCACGCGCTCTGTCCCCCCAGGCAGGGGTTGACCTGCCCTAGACAAAAATGGTGTGCAGTTTGGGGATTCATCTAGATTCATGTCTACCTGTTCAAGACACTTTGCACAAATCTGTCTTGTGAACCGTTGTATTTGTTCCTGGATTGTAAGGCTCCATCTTTTTTATCGCCTCAAGTCTGGCTTACAGCAATATAGTCTAGTCTTGTAAAAATGAAATATGGCTCATCAAAATATTTGATTTTTTTTTCCAACTTATTTCAAGTATAATGATATTTCATCATTTCAATAATATTGATAAATAAAGGAGATAGAGTAACAGAGTAAGCAATTCATACTGGAGTCTCCCTTTCCTCATCTAGGAAAACGGGCTGTTAAGGAAATTGGCAACCTGAATCTGCTAGATTCAGATCATGCTTCATGAGCGGAATCCTTGTCCACCGTGCCTACACGAAGAATGAAAACCAAAACCAGCTCTGTTCACGGGCTCATCGTGTAGCTGACAAAGCGCAAAAGGAATGAGGAAGGGAAGAGCAATCAAGTAAATTTAGGCATCAAGTGGTAGCATTAGATATCTAAGCAGTATCATGTGTTCAGGACAGATGGGCCTCTCTGCCGGTAAATGTACTCATATGCACAATCCTGCTGCAGCTATAAGCTGCTGATGAATGACAAGGACCTCAGAGTTAGTATTTTGAGATTCCCTCCCCCCTCCAAATAATGTATTCTTAAAAAGGCACTTAAAACATGATTGTGCTGCATTTTCTTTGCTCATACTAGAAAGCAAATTCTTTGCTTCCTTGTCAGGCAAACGCCCTTTTAATGTTCTTTTGTCAGTTATGAAGTGGTCCAAACTCTAAAGAGAAGAATGGGGCTCTTAATTTAGTGTAGTTATGCAACTTTATGTGGATTTAATATTTTAGTGACTGTTTTAAATATTAATGTAGATGATTTTACTTACTAAGATACAGCAGCCTCCCTTATTTGGAAGTCGGTGAGGTCCTGATTAGTCAGCTAACTGGGTTTCCCTTGTATACCAAATAACCTTCCCTATTAGTGCAAAAGTCTGAAATTTCATGTATTAAGACAATTTCATGTATTTCATGTATTAAGACAATTGTATGAGCTACAGTGCTGATTGTTAAAGTGAAAGACTTACAAGTAAGTAGAGATGGGGAGCTATTATAGAGATAGACATAGATTAAAAAAAATAATAATTCTTAAGTTGATCATTCTTTTATGTTTTATGGAAGTTCATGTACAGTATAACGTGAGAAAATGATTGTTTGAAGGACATCAGCCACCACAGACCATCCTCACACTGAGCTAATGGGATGCTGGGATGCTGCAAAAAATGTTTCCTTTAGGAGTAGGACAAGATCCTCCAAATGTAGCAATTGTGAAAAGGGTGATCAGGCAGTTGGCAGGAGGAGTGTCTGCAAATTCAATTGCTTTTTGAAGAAGAAGGCTAACAAACCTAAGCCATACAGAGAGCAGTTTGTAGCATGAATTCCATTGGAATTATTGAGCAGATCTTCCTCTTCATATATTTCCATTTTCATGGGTGGATTCACTTCAGATTCCATAGTATTACAGTCTATAGAAACTTATTCTTGGTTAAGAATTTAAATTGGGTTTTCTCATTTTGCCATTCATTTTTAGGAGCTCTCCCTGAGAAAGCAGAGTTGCTGTTTGACCCAGTTATGGATCAGGAATTAGAGAAACTGTAAGTATTTTTAAAATGGAGAACAACTAAGTGGCATGGGGCACCATTATTTTTCCTTTCAGGTGTCACAGCTGAACTCTTGCAGTTAACATAACAGCAATGGTAATTTTTCCTTTCACTCTAAAACGTGGCAGGTAGAATTGAAGTTAATTCAAGGAGCAAAGGAAAGCTATTTGTATAGCTATTTGTTATTTGTATATCCCTTTTAATTATTATGACATCAGCCAGTTTCATTTATAAATCCAGGTAACATCTTCCATATCATTCTTATAACCTATCATTTCAAATCAGCCTCATTCCTTGTCTTGCGCAATAAAACTTGAGTTTTTTCTATAATTTTGATCTTTAGTTCTTTCTAGTTTGCTTTTGTGTTCAACTTTCAAAATCTTGTCTTTTTTTTCTAATCAACAGCATTTTCCCATGGGAAAGTTACATATCCTTAATTTCAATTTTTTTCCACATATTTTTATAGAATTCTAAACAACCCACAGGATTGTAACGATGTATTCTTCGAATTAATTTCGGCCCCCTTAGACCATTTATAACTTTCCAGAATCAATATTCTAATCACTCTTTGTTTATTCTAAAACATTTTGAACTCCTTAAACTTGCATAAACTAGTTTTGCTGAGGATTGAAAGAGACTCACCCGGTGTAATGAAACTTGCTGTTCTGATGGTTTTGTTATTCATTCTTACATTGAATTGGACAACTTTCTTGTAACAACTTATACACTGGCTAACTTTCTTTTAAGTTTCTCATAACTTTTGCATTGAATAACTTATTTTGCATCTACAAAAGAGATGCATTAAAGTTTTGAGCAGACAAAACAAAATCAAATATTGGGACATTATTTAAAGAGGTCAAAGATCGGTATTGTTAAAAGCAAAGAGAGGGAATATAAATTGGTTTATTTGATCAAGATTAAAATAAGATATATATTTTTTCTGGTAACTCTTAATGGATTTTTGTTGACCGAGACTGAAGGAAGAGGCTTTAAAGATCTGTTTATATGCAAGTGATGAGATATAAGAGGAAGAGATCTTTGGTTGTATTTTCAAAAAAAGTTGCTATGTTAAAAAGCAAAGTAAAGGAATATAAAGTTGTCTTTTTAAAGGTTAAAATATGTTATTTCTCATAAATTTTAATGAGCTTTTAATAAAAATAATTTCAAAAGGAAGTATTGTGCAGTTGATATATCGAGATATATCGAGAAAGGAGCAAGCCTGCTTTTTCCAAATGTTGTTTCATGCAAAAGAAAATTTCAAACATCTCACCGTTTCTATAGGAGCAATTTTCTGAGCTTCTAAGCAAAGGAGCTCAGTCTCCAATTGTAAAGGTGGCTAAAGACTGCATTCCTCTTCTCCGAATACTTTTAGCAAATTATTGTTCAATACTTTTAAACATTCTCCAGTATGCTTTAACAACTTTTATAATGACAAATGTGAACCAAAGTAAAGTTACAACAGGGTTTTCTTTCTTTCTTTCAGGATTGCATCAATTTCAGGCCTTTCAGTATCCAATTCTAGTGCAAGTGGGGATGCAACTAACTTGCCTTCTCGTGCTTCACCACGCATCTGTTCCCTTTGGAGGCCGCTCCACCACCGTCGGAAAGTGGATACTGAAAGCGATGGCTCCACAGAAGAGACAGATTCTTCAGAGAACTGATTAAATGAATATACAATGGTTAACAGGTCCTTATACCCCGAAGTGTTGGATTTAAGGAAAAGGGAGATGGGAGACCTATTGCAATTGTAGGACCATACTGCTCTCTTGTGGCAAATATGCCATATTGATTGAAATACGAGAGCATTTGTTTCAGTGTTAAGAAATTTAAATTCTATGTAGAGTTTGCATCACTATCCTTTGATCTCTGTTGTACACACAAGATTTTACCTTCTCCCGTCATATGAACCCTTTATTATACTGCTTGGTATTAACGTATTTTATGAAAGTCCAGATCAGAAAGGAAAATGCATGGCTCAGAGGGATAGGTAATTTTTTTCATCGTGGGTTCAGGATGAGGCCTGTGAAGTGTGAACTATGTATAGAAAATAAAGAATGTTGCAGATTTGAGATTTCTTGCATCATAAGTTATATTACAAAAAGTAGCAACTGCATCATTTGCTATTCAGATGTCTTTTGAAAGGACATAAGTAGTACTAAAGAATTACGACGAAATATTTTTCTTTCATTCCTTGGGAAGTGAAGTATAAATGTTATACAGTTGAAACTACAAGGCAATATTTCTTGCAGTCAAAAAATAGTCATCATAATGTTATAGAATACTTCTAGAAGGTTCGTTTTTTAAAAAAATAATAATAACATACATGATAACCTTAGCTTTACTTTAAATCTAATTTTCGTTCTTAGAGCTTAGTATAGAAAATACGATGGAGGGGGTGATTTCTAACAACACATTTTATATTATTATTTGGAGCCCAGGAAAATAAGAACTGCAAGAAAATGAGAACACAAGAATCCAGTCTGATTTATTGGAGAGGAGGAAGATTCCATCTCTCTCACCTTTAAAACCCCATAAAGCAGTGCCATAATGTTGGCTGCATATCACTTATGAATATTTTGATGAATTTCAAATACAGAGATGACCCAAGCAGGGGAAACCTCTTCTAATCTCTTGAGTGAAAAAGCAGTGGTCTGATGAGCTCTGCAAACTCCTTGCTCAGGAACTGAGCAAACAATTTTAAATCTGCAACACTTGAAACGGGAGAGGCTATTTTCAGAATCCTATGAACACAAAGGAGAAGCAAGCAAAGGGGGAAATTTCTGGTCAGTCCATGCAGGCATTTATTTTCATAGGAAGTGCACAAGGCATAAGCAGATTAATTGCACTAATGAGTTACACTAATGTGAAAGTGGGTAACCCCAAAGGGCATTGGTAACCTCAGCTGCCTCTAGCAAGTTTACCTCACTGAAACTCAAGACATCATTTCAGTGTATTCTTGGTGATTACTCTTCCTATTAAACAACTGGTTTGTCGTCTTAGGGGACACACTGTATTTGGTGGCAGTTTCCAGATAAACCCACAGTGCAGCAGCAACAATCATGCAATTTGAATGCAAAATGGTTACAACAGTAAGCACCATTTCACAAGGAAATAATTCTCCCACTCTGTTGAAATGAGAATACTCCGGTGGAAAAATATCACTGAAACATGGGATTTAGCATGCAGATGCAATGGGTGCTTTGGAGCAAAATACCTTTTATTGTCTCAGGCATGAGATTAGCGGTGTAGGCTGGGAGCATTTATCTATTCCAGTTCCTCTTTGATCAATAAAGCTGTAGCAATTTATGAAAACAATGCCAGAAAGCATAGGGACAATAGTGATGCCTGGATAGGTGGAAGAAGCCTTCTTGAAACTGATTTTGATTCAATATAGTTTGCAAGAGAGCTATGGTGTTCAGTCAAGCCCATTATTGTGATTCCAAAGGAAGGCAGTAGTAGCAATGGTTATGCAACAACAATGGGACACAGTAAATGGAGTGAATATAGTAAACATTCATTTCAGCTCCAATTTCTTTTAGCACATGAAATAAAAGACAGCACTCAATGGACAACCAACTGATTATAGGAAAGGTTTGATAACCTTTCCTTGCTTATCACTGAAGATCTCCTATCTCCTGCACAAACTTATCATCAGTCATATTTGCAAAATAAAAGAATCTTAACTAAGGCCAAGAGTTCTGACCTTTCACTGCATGCTGTATGTTTGTGCTTTTAAGCCACTATTCTAAAATGGTGCATCACACTGGTTCCTTAAGGCAGTAAGATTACCATGGACAGAGGAAGGAATTTCACTCTATTCTGGAGCATAGGTTCTAGAGTCTCCACCAATGCAACAAGTACTATAATTTGCCTCTGAATTCATGCAGAAGCATGAGAAATATTACACACTACTTTCCTGCTTCCACAATACTAAGTCCACCAATAGCAGTCAGGGAGACAAAGAGAAATATAAAGAGCAGCACCACAATGACATCTGCACCCTATCTCAATCCATAGCAGCAGAGGGGTGTTCTCTGGAAAGGCCCATACTTCAATCATTGAAGGCTGGGTTTTGACAAAATATTTGTTTTCTAATACAAAACAATTGTCCAGAAAACTTTCGAGTATAGGACAAGCATGTCCATTTCTTCTATTCTCAAGCAGACCTCAGCTCTGCTCAGTTTAAAAATTATCCTGTAGACTTCTCATGTGGTATTTCCAAGTTTCCAAGTTCAAGTGGTGTTACACCCGATGGCCAAGAGGTATAGTCTTCTAGATCATCAATATGAACCATAGCGGTCCTAAGGTAGGAGGGAAAAGAGAAAAAGAGGAGGGGAGAAATCACTTAACAAATTGTCCAGAAACATGCTTGAAGATTTCTAGGCATTTAGCTGTAAAAACTAGTCCAAAGCTGATAAACAAAACTTAGTGCTTATGAGCCAGTCATACCAAAACCAAAGGTTTTACTAAATTATTAAGATCTGAACAGTGAGATGGTCCACAAAAAATATTGGAGAAGTCTATGTAATCCTCCCAGAATGTCAGAAAAAGATCAGCATGGGAATTTTAGCTTCATTATTGGACAATTCTTTGAATGTGCATGTTTACATAATTAACACAAAATAGAAAAACAGACTTGAACTCAAGGCTTGCACACCAGGCCTGAACTAAGCCCAAACCAGAATGGAATCTGGGTCACTATTCAAGAAAGTCCAAAGTGGTTCTTTTTGCCACATTATTAAGTACATAGGAAATATGAACCTTAATGTATCCACCAAACTTGTATGTTGAGTCTAATCAAAACTCCTGAATTTATGCACTAGCAACATGGTTTTGTGGGGGAAGATTCTTCACTTTAGTTTCTGTATTTTTATCCTTGAATTTCCTACTATTTTATATCTCATCAGCAAACTTGACTAGTCAGTCAACAATACAGAAAATATTAAGCGCTCTTGTTGGGTCTTGTCTTGGTGTCTATATACTATGTTTAAGTTTGTTTTCATATGATTATCCCTTTTGGAAAGTTCAGAAGTCTCTAAGGATTTATTTTACTGCATACTATATAAATACAGTTCAGATAGGGCTGTAAATCACATAAGTACAGTATTAGGAGATACATCTTGCTGTATTATCAATGCTTCTACTCAAAATCAATGTTTTAATATCACCTTATTTGCATACAGTGAAATCCAACTGGATCCATGTAGCTTTATAAAATTTGCAAATTCAAATTGACCATGAAAAAATGCAATACTTCTTAAAGTGAACTAATCAACTAGTTGTCTTGGAAGTACTTAGTGCTTTTATACCCCATTTGGCAGAATTAAACAATGTGATGTCCATGAGCATCAAGATGTGCATAAGGCTCCAGGACCCCTATTTTAAAACTGTCTTTTAAATTCTTCTCTTTCAAAAAAATATATAGGAAACAGGCGTGTTGAAATGTAAGTGGCCAGCCTCCAGCATTATCACTATTTTCAGTAACGTTTTGGATCTTACACTGGTGGTGAAAAATGGCAACTCTTGTTTAGAAGCATGTTCAACTGTCCAGAAAAATAATAATAATCTAGGCAGAGAAAGAACTGTAAGAAGGCAGAGGGGATGAAAGGAGCAATGTCACCCATTGTTTCATAACTGACTGTATTCTCCAATGGAACCCACAACATGCTTTCAAAATATAAAAGAGTTACCCAGTCTACACCATCATATGAGTTTCTTCAAATATTACATATGTTGTTCGTGTAAGCATATTCATTACACATTTAAAAGCTCTTCTAAAATTTGATAGTAAATAGATTGACTGGGACTCCTGTATGGTGCAGTGGTTAGACACTAGACTAGTACTGAGGAGACTGAGATTTTAATTCATCCACCACCTCAAAAACTCATCAGGTGATTATGGGCTAATCATTCTCTTTCAACCTAACTTACTACTTAACAAAATAAAATGAGGAAAAAGTCCAGTGTCATCTTGGTTGACACGGCATATAAGTATAATGAATAGCTTCCCCGCACTTCTCACCTGCAGCGAGTTCATCACACCGTTGGCCAGGACAGCCATCTTGCCAGCAACCGACTTTACTCCCTGCTTGAACTGAGCAATGTCAGCTGCCGGTAGTACATTTCCAATGGATACACCACCTGCAGGGAAGAAAAAAATATAAATATGAAGCCTGACAGATCTTTGCCAAATAAAGAATGACGCTTATGAGAGAGAACTTAACTGCTTGAACTCGCACATTTTTACAAGTCTTACTCTACTCACCACTCTGTACCAAACTGTCCTCAATATGGAACTGAGGGCAGCAAAGCTATGGTGTTAAGTTATGAATTATCACAGTGCAGTTCCAAAAGAATAATCCTTTTAGGGTTCTGATAGACATACCCAAATTTGCTGTTTCAGATTCTCCAAAAAGATCCACTGAACTAATGGCATTGCTTCCTGAGAGCTGCTGAAGTCGGGATCTGGCCTCATACTGGTGGAAATAAGGAAAAAAAAACTATTTAAAATTAATGGAAATAAAAAGATTTTTAAAAATAAGTGGCGGGGGGAGCTAATATTGATTAGGATGGTCAGAAATAGGCCTCTCTATGGGCAGGAAAGTCATAGAAAACCTACCTCAGCATCAACTTCTCGCCCAAAGAACATGTCAGATGAGATGGCTTTGGCACCTGCAAACTTCTGTCGAGCTTCGTTAGACTCTGATACCTTGCTCTCCGTTTCTCTTCTGCTGGTCGGTCTGCGAATAAGAGAAAAGCACTGAAATCTTTCACTGACTATAAATTTCAAGCAGATCCCTTCTACTCCCCATTCACACAGCTCTACGTTAGAGCAAAGGACAGTCTTCCCTTTACCTGTCACCAATGGGTCGGATGCTTGACACTGTGATGTCTGTCTCCTCTTCTCTTTTGTCAAGTCCCCAGGAAGGCATTTCTGTTTCCCATTGTGAACCAAAACCGTCCCCTAGTGAGAATGGATTATCTTTGTACCTAGGAACAAATGCAAGAAAGAAATCTGTGCAGGCCAGATAGAGAAATATTAACAGAATTAAAAACTCAGCAAAGCTCAGTCGTACTTGGGTGGTCCAGATGTGAAGCTTCCAGTATCTTCAAAGAGGCCCAGCTGAGACCTAGAGGACTTTACACTCGCTGGTGTTTCTTGTTCTATTACTTGCATCTCAGACAGGACGGAATGCGAAATGGAACTAGAAGAAACAATACAAAGTTAAAAGACCTGGCAGAACTCCACACTTCCAAATATTTCTTCAACACTAGAATTACCTTGGCATATATCACTTTCCACTCACTTAAAACAAACTGCTTTTGCCATTTGATGACAGTCCATCTAGTTTAAAGAGAGCCTTCTGGATATTTTCATGATCCTTTTTGTTTTCCCATCCTAAATCATTTAATAGCATTCATAAATTTGGTTGGTTCACTACTTAGGCCTAAGACAATTTGTCTATGAACAAATTAGAACATACTGCTCTCAACAATGAATCTTGAAGGACTCTAGTTCTTATTTCCATTTTTTGATAAAATTCCAACACTATTTGTTTTTCACCAATTACTAATACATAAATGTACAGGTCTGCTTAGCCTATGACAGCTAAGTTTACTGAACAGCCTTTGATAAGGTTGTGTCAAAGGTTTTTTTGAAAATCCAACTATACAATAGCAACAGAGTTCTTTTCAACTTGTTTGCCTGATGATACTCTAAAACAGGTACTGAGATCTTTAGGCCCATGAATTGGAGGTAGCCCACCACTCAAAATCCATAGTCCCAAATATAAATACATAGTCATGTGAAAAAGTACACCCTCTTTGAGTTCTGTGGTTTTATCTATCAGTACATAGTAAAGGTCATCTGGACCTTAGCAATTCTTAAAAATACAACTTCAGATTAACATCATGTAACATACTGCACCATGTCATCATTTATTTTACAAAAAGTAAAATGGAGAAACCATCTGTGAAAAATTAAATACACCTTATGATTCAATAACTTGTAGAACCACCTTTAGCAGCAAGTAACTTGAAGTAATCATTTTCTGTATGACTTTATCAGTCTTTCACATCATTGTGGAAGAATTTCACTCTTTACAACATTGTTCACTGAGGTTTGTGAGCATTTCTTTATACACAATTCTCTTGAGGTCCCGCCACAGTATAGGTTGAGGTCTGGACTTTTACTGGGCCACTGCAATACCATCTTATTTTTTTTCAGTCATTCTGTTGTGGAGTTGCTGTTGTTCTTGGGATCATTGCTGTATTGCATGACCCAATGTCAGCCCAGCTTTAGCTGTCAGACAGACGGCCTCATATTTGACTCTGGAATACTTTGGTATACAGAGAAGTTCATGGTCGACTAAATGACTGCAAGATGCCCAGGTCCTGTGGCTGCAAAACAAATCCAAATCATCACCCCTCCGTAATTGTGCTTAATGGTTGGTACAAGATGTTTGTGCTGATATGCTGTGTCTGGGTTTTGCCAAATGTGGCACTGAGCATTATGGCCAAACATTTCCACTTTGGTCTCATCTATCCAAAGGACAGTGTCCCAGAAGTCTTGTGATTTGTTCAGAAACAGTGGTGGCATAGCCTTTCGCCCTATATGAAGATGGCTGGCAAAGTCTTTTTAAAAATAACCTCCAAAAGAATTTTCTTTGTCGAATCCATGCAAAACTACTTTCAGAACTTGTTTTGCTCTGTGCTTAATTACTGACTACTATTGGTTTGCTTGCAACAGACCTTAAGATGACTGCTCCACGGTGTAAATTTCTCCAAACTCCCTTGAGTTTCTTGTTTAAATTATATTAGGGATTTCCAGTCTTCTTATAGTGAACTTAAATTGAGCGAAGGTATTTTTTTGCTGTCAATAATTTGACAACGTTTGTAAGAACTTTTAGGTAGATTCCATCAGAACATGATGATCTGTTTCAATGTCATGTCTCAAGCTGACCTACAATACTTTCCCTTGTTACTTCAACTGGCTTTAATGCTTCCAATCCTCTACCTAAGAAAATCCATACCAGGTCAGACAGTTTCCCTATATTTTCTGTACTGAAGACAGATGCAAAGGACTTGGCTCAATTTATCTGCAATATCTATATCTATATCTATATCCCTGAGAATCTCTTTTACTTTTTGGGTCCAGCTGTTTCATTGGCTGGTTTTCTGCTTCAAAAACATTCAAATAAGTTCTCAATTAAGTTCTTTATTGTGTTTTTTTTCTATGCATTTCTTTTTCTACACCATCTTTTATTTATTTATAAAATGTATAGGCTGCCCATCTTATCTCAAGGTAACTGGGCATCAGCAGCAGCATCCTTTATAATCTTTTATTACCCTTTTCTATTATAGTTTGTGCTTTATTTGTTAAAAAAGGCTTTCCTTAACTTGTACAGATTTCTGAACACTATTTGATTATCACATTAGCCTCTGGCTGACTTTTCTTACTGCAATTTCTTACTCCAAGGCCACAATATAAATCACTCCTATGAAGGGAGCTGAATATATACAGCATCCAAAGAACCTTTGGAAAGATCAAAAGCACAGGTCAGGCCTGCTGAGACTGCTAACAACTTCAGTCAGGCATGACACAGAAGGGGAGCCATGTTTTTATTTTCTAATAAAGTAAATTACCTTCTGGACACCAAGCCCATGCCTAGTCTTTCAGCCTGTTCACGCTTCTTCCCTTCTAAATTTTGAAGTTTCTTCTCCTCCTTCTTCCGGTCAATTTGAAGCTCTTGATAGGCCAATCTCATTGAGGCCACTCTGTGAGAAAGACACCACACAAGCATCACCAAACCACAGAGTTCAAATAGTTCCCCCATAGTGTACTGTATATATCATATCCCAGCCCAAGTTTTGAATAGAACTATGAGAACTGACAACAGACAAGCTGAAAAGTTCCATGATCCAGGCTCTATTCATGTGCAGGCACTGGCCATTATTTTATTTATTTATAAATTCTCAGGTCTGAATTGGGCATCAGCTCGTTTATGCTTCCTGAGTTCATTCTCCAGTTCAATCCCCTTGTGAGCTAATTTATGTGTATCCCAACTCAAGGATGCTGGATATAAGAGCCACTCACACAGATTCCTCTGCTTGCTTTCTGTACTCAGCTGCTTGTTGTTCTTTCAGCTTTTCTGCCATCTGGGCTTGCCGTTCAACTTCTGTAAAACTCTGACTGCTCACTTTTTGAGCTCCAAGACCTTTTTTGGCTCCCAGCTAAAGAAAAGGAAGCAGAAGAAAATGTGAAAGTCACTGAACCTGAAACATCAGAGGAATTTGCATGAATTATAGCAACCTATGCACGGGCACAATAGAAACCAAGATATCCATTTATCATTCCATTTCAGAATTACTTTATTACAGAAAGCAAAGATACAAAACAATGCCTTCAATTTTGCAAGCTTTGCTGTATGAACCAAAAGGGTGGTTTGGAGGGGCATCTATTATCTTTGCTCCAAGACTACACCATAAAGTCAAACACAAAACATAAATACATTAATTTCTAAGGTGAAATCATCTGCCCATGATAGTTAACCCACACTAAAAATAAATACAGGGTTACAGTAATCCCCCACATAGTATTACGAGGACTGTTTCAAACTATTGGTATGCAGAAAGGTTTCCAGAGAACTGGATAATGATGCTGTCCAGCAGGAGCTGAAGAAATGAAAGAGAAAAAGAACGAGGCAAATCTCCATTAGCTTATATAAAAAACAGACAGCATCCATGGCAGAAAAGGAAGTTCTCACAAAATGTCACTCGGAGGGACACAACTTTGTCAAAAAATGCAAGCAAGTGCATGCCATGGAAAGGCAAGGTATCTGACAACAAACTTACCCCCTTTTTTGTTCCACCTGCCTTCTTCTTTCCAATAAGGGAAGGCTTTATTTCTACAATAAAGGCAATCAATGAAGGATGAGCTTAAGCTGCGGTGAATACAAATACTTGTCACAATATTTCAAAACTTTTATGGTTAAAAGACTACCATGGCCAAGTGTCCTATAAACATTGTTAATATACCCAGCAGATCCAGCAGCAGCACACAGATTCAGTGTCAATATGACCAGCCATACCATGCAATTTCAAATTAGTAACCACTTGGGCCTCCCCTTCCAGGTGAGAAAGTGATAGAATTACAACACTAAGACATGGTGACTTTGGTAGGCAGTGAGCTCAGAAGTGTCGGTGGGAAAGACCCAGTAGAAACGAAGCATTGCTGTAAACTTAAAAGAGGCATATGTTGCAGGTTGCTCAGTAGTTTCCACACAACCAAAGCAAGGAGAATATAATTGTCTAAGTTATGCCATGTGTGTCCACTTAACTAACTGCCAAAATTCCAGAAGCAAAATGTAATCTAAAGTTCACTGCTAACTAAGAGCAATTCCTTCCATGTTGGGTTGAGATCTTAAAAGGTGCAAGACAGATAAACTTAGAGCTGGAAGCAGAACCACAGAAATGGAAGGCAAATAGTCCATACAGAGCCAGTTACCTCTGGCCGGAGCTGCCCCTTGTGGAGACAGACACATGGAAGCGTCTGAAGGAGAAAGAGACAGGCATGTATTGATTCTAAAAAGATGTTTAGATGAAGGTTGAGCGTACAAGTCTGACCTTCTGCAAGATATCCCACACAAGACTATACTGTGGTCTAGTAAATCGCCAGTATTGGAAATACTGAATAGACTCAAGAGATAAGCTAGGAATATTGTTAAAATGCATCCAAAACGAATGGATTTGGCTTTTTTGCAGATACCTACATTTTAAAAAAATATTTATTTTTCATATATACTTGTGTATAAGCAGGCCCTTGAAATTTAAACCAAAATACCATAAAAATGCAGGTCACCTTATCTGCAGGTGTCACATTTTGATGGTATTTTGGTTAAAATTTGAGGTATGGTTTATGTCCTTATGCGAGTATATACAATATGTTTCATATATTAGTTGATTGATAAATATACAAAATATATCACATATACTCACATGTAAAATGACATTTAAATCAAGATAGTGTGTTTAAAGGTTTTTTTTATTAGGAGTCAGTGCATCTTTCATATTCCTAAATGAAAAGAGCATGGATGTTATGGAAAGTTGTATTGTTTTTTTCCTAAAGATATTTACATCAAAGTGAAGAGAGCTTAAAAATAGAAATGAGGTGTAAATAATATCTAAGATCGTGACATTAGAGAATCAGGCCACAATCTGAATTAGTTGGACATTACTCTTGAAGAACAAGCCAAGGCCATATCAGCTTGCTACTACCTCAATCCTCAGTATTAGCTAAGGCTACAGAATCACAGTGATTTCAAATTTTAAGAAAATCCTTCTGACAGATAATTCATTTAACAGGGAATCAAACTTGACTCAGGCTGTTATAAACTCTTCAGAATTAAAATGTTTAAAAATAGAAGCTGGGTGGCTTCCTATTAAGAGATAATTATAGCCACCTCTGGACAGCGAGGGATTAGACCAATTCACATCTTAATGTTCCTTCCAATGATTCTACAGTTTCCAAAAAGATGAAATCTATGTTACTCAATTCCTACTATATTGCAATAAGCAGTTCAAAATGAGAACTATTCATCTTCTCAACCCAGTATAGCATCTGCAATAAATCTATGTCAGTGCAAATCATCTGAAGTGAAACCGATGATCGCTAGCAGCACCGTGCATTGAGGAAAACAGAGGCGCTATGTATACTTACCAAGGGAGCCTTTGGGAGAGGTGCTCAATAACTCAATGGATGGACCTTGGTCAGCCTCTACAGAATAAAAAAAAAATCCCTGAACTGTGATGGTCTAGAAGCACTACACATACTCCAAAGCGCCACAATTCCATGAAGAAACTACTGAAATAAACTGAAGAACTTATCAAAGAGACGCTTATTGCAAATGACTGATTCCGCGAAAACCAGCTTGAATCTATGCTTTATTGATACTCTTCTGATTGTAACTATAGCTTAATGTAACATGGAAATGGGGATACTGGGCTAATAGTTTCTAGCATATTCCTAGTTTTAACGCTCCTAGGCAGCTAAAAAAGGAAAGTAATTAGCAGAAAATAGCTGGCATGCTATTACAAGTTTGCTTATCTACAAATGTTGATCCTGTTTTCTCAACAATCTATAATTAAAACCATCTATTATCTCAGCCAGGTATATGAATACAGCCACCTATCAATTAATAGACATGATTCTTTCATATATCATACATTTATCCTGTTGAAATACAGAACTTCTAAATTATTCAAACAGGTAATACTCTTTAACTGAAAAAAATTCTCAGTTCAGAAAAACAAAAGCTACTACATTTATCACTGAACTGATTACAGAGTTTTGGTGTATCAAAATATAAAGCCTGCATGACATGGATTGTCTGCTGATCATCAAGCTTAATAGCAACCAAGGTTCATTTTACCCAGTGGAGATATTTAATATGGAAAAAGAAACTAAATATATGGCTTCTGTTTTGGTACTTACGTGGAACCCCATTATTTTCAGATGGCTTTGCTGGTTTCTCCAATTCTGATGTGGACTCTACTGTGCTCTGCTCCATCTTAGCCACATCCCAGTCACTACAAGCCTTAAAGAAAACAAATCAGTTCTTACAAAGGCTCAACAATGTTAATTTATAACTCAAACAAGATCTGCCCTAATAAGCCACATATTTCTCCCACATTGTAGAGAATGAATATTACTACTTTCTTAAAGATAGGTTCCATTCTAATGGAGTTGTCAGCCATCAATTATGATCCTATCGCAAAGAAAAAATATTCCAGCCATGCAGAATATACAGGAAGTTCTTGACTTAAAACAGTTCGCTTAGTGACCTTTGAAGTCGTAACAGCACAGAAAGAAGTGACTTATGACTCTTTTTTACACTTATGAGCGTTGCAGCATCCCATGGTCATGTGAGCAAAGCAGTCAGTTGGGAAGCCAGATTCAATTAGCAAGCATGTTACTAACATAGCAATGACATTGATTCACTTAACAACTGTGACAAGAAAGATTGTAAAATGGGAGAAATTTTACTTAATTGTCTCCCTTAACAACAAAAATTTTGGGCTCAATTGTGGTCACAAGTCGAGGATTATCTGTACTCCATTTCTGATACTAGCCAGCCAATCACTTCTAAGAAAGGGGATGACACAACATACATTGATTAGTCTAATGACATTATATTCGGTTTGAACGAAGAATACATATAAATTTTTGTTAAGAACTATTATCCAAATGGTTTGTATTTCAAAGAAAAAAATATAGGCTTGCACATAAAAGAATAGTGTAAAATTCCAGCTTCTTTAATGAGAGCAGCTCTTACAATCTTTACCTGATGGATTTGTCGGGACTTCAACTTACAGGATTTCTGACAATTTCAATACACCTGAAAGCCACCAGGTTGGGGAAAGCTTTGAAAAATATCAATAGTACTGTGTCCCGTACATAGCACTATCCTGATTCGCTACAAATTAATATATGATGGCAACTCAGAATTGCAATGAAAAAAAAATGAAGATGGCAACTTCTGACCAGACTGTCAATCCGAATGGTTCACCATAAACTAGTACTCAGTTAAAAGGTAGAGTATAGGTAGTGTTGGTAAACAACTATAACTAGGCCCCAGGAACTCATTCACTAAGTGATGTAATCATGCAGGAAAAAAGTATGACCATATCATATCACAACAGCAGAACCAGTCACAGTTAAGCAAATTCTGTATGGTTGTTAAGCATGACATCACAGGATCACAACAGTTTCTCCATTAACTTTATTTATCAGAAGCTGACACTAAAGGTTGAATATAGTGAACATGTGACTGGGCGATGCTGCAAGAGCCACAACTTCAAAGATTGGGTGTGAGTCTCCTTGTTCTCCCTGTCATAGCTTCAAATGGGTGCTGAATGATTGGTCGCTAACCAAGGATTATCTGTATTGAGGAAAAATCATCAGACAATCCTACAAGGAAGATTTGCAACTGAAAAGAGTAAGTCAAGTGGGTTCTACTCACCTGTGTATGCTCCAAGAAGAAATCAGCATCATTCCTCTCCAGAGAGTGGCCAGGAATCCCACTCAGGCCATCAATCAGGAGCTAAAAAAGGAGATGATCATCTATGGATTTTTATAGCAAGTCTTATAATTTCTCCCTTCATCCCCAACAGCGCAGAGACTTATTGGTCCTTACATCATTTCCATATTTGGCCATAGCAGCACTTGCCAGCTGCTGGATCTTTTCTCGGTACATGTGAGCAGCACGGCTATTATACTTGGCAGGGGCATCTGAGGTGGTACAGCCATGCTGGCAGAAAAAAGCTGTCTGAAAACAGAGAAAATATAGTTGGCTGTTAGGGCCAAAAAGAACAAACTGAAATCTAGATAATATTTCCAGATATACTGTAGATATGTAGTGATTGAACTTCAGTGGTATTAGATGATCCAGAAATATTGATAAGTTTGTTAATAACTATTCACAAAGTTATTCACCAGGTACCCATTCATAGCATTCTCTAAAAAAAAGGAACAATTAAAAAAATCCAATGCCCATCTAAATAATCAGAGTATAATTTCAACTGGTCCTTACCGCATTGGCATTGCTACCCACTTGCATACACCTCAACTGAAACCAGCTCCAGTTGGAGTCAAGCTCTGTAGATCTACAAGGGGACAAGATTGACATTATATATTAAACACAAATTCACCATATAGGTATCAATGATTTCTAAAAGCCAAAATGCCCTTCTGTCACAATATCATCTGTTGTCCTATCAAAAAATACAAATTTCATTTCTCTTAGTACGATACTTGCACACAACAAACAGGAAAAAGCTAGCACGTTCCAAGCTTTTGATCAATTTTCAGGAACATAAAGATCATCTTATATCAGCTTTCCCTAAATTGGGTCTTCCAGAACTGTTGGCACTACCAGCCTGACTATTCAGGGTGCTTGATATAGAGAATGCTGCCTTTCATTATATTTCTGCAGTGCAGAATTCTAATTTTTTTCTATCTGACAAATTGGGAATAATTATTAGTTTATGATTTATTCATCAGATTTATATCCTTTCACAATCATAAACAGATTTTTGGCAGCTTGCAATAACAAAGCAAAACAAAACAAAAGTTTGCAAAAGCATAATACAAAAAAGAAACCAACAGCCTGGTGTAGTGCCCAAAAAGCTCTCTTTTTTTCTAGATGGTAAATAATGTTGGGCACAAACAACCCCTTAATGAGAAACCATTCCAAGAGGCAATCCCTATCACAGAAAAGCAATGCTTCCAGGTTTATACATACATACACCCCGACCTCATCGAAATAGGGTACAGGCAGCTACTTCTCCTGACACTATTGGATTGGTCAATGAAAATATGAAGTCCTGAGGGTAATCTGGTGCCAATAAAGAGATGTATAGGCTAAGACCAGCTGTTTAAATTAGCTCACAGAACTTAATAGAAAGCCTATGGAGGGCTCCTAAAACAGATGTACTGTGTGCCTATCAGAAAACATCTCTGAGCACCTAATGAATTCATTTTATAACATTTCAAACACAAATCTAATAAGCTAAAGCTATAGAGTTGACAATTTAACAGGGCAGGGAATTTGTGACTGTTGATGGTTCTGAATTACAACTTGCAGCATTCCTCATCATTGGTTATACTGGACAGAGCTGCTGATTCAATGCACTGGCAGAGCCAGTAATTCTTTATACCTACAGTATAAACTATTGTAATACTGCAATATAAATAATTTAATACTCTTTTGTTAACACTTTCTTAACAATCTTCTGTGAGTAGGTGTTTAATTTTTCAGACTTCACAAATATATTGAAATGAGATAACAAAGAGAAAAATAACCAATTTACTTGACAGATGCCTGTCATTTGTTAACTATTACAAAACAACTACTTACAAGTGTAAAATAGTTAGGGACTTATTAAAAATGAAAATGTTTTACAATCATAGCCTATCCTCTTAGAAGCAAAAATAGATAAAGAGAATATGGAAGAATTAGTCGGTTTGTATGTAGGGCAATGCATATTAGAATTTTTACTAAATTTTAAGAATAAGGACAAAAATGAATGCATTTGCACCTCACATAAGTGACATGCTTACTGAAACACAGTATTTTATAAAGGCAAACAGGTGTGGCTAACAAAATGCAGAAAACATCTTCAGTGGGGAAAATAAAAGACATATTATTCAAATAAAGGATGATGATAATGAGTAAGCCAGAACTCTATTATATATATATCATCAAATAAGTCAAGGTTGGAGGCGTCTATGGTTTGATAATCAGTTGTTGTGCATAAGCAAGCCATATATAGCCTGCATTGTCATACAAACTCAAAGACTCCAAATAATTAATCCACAGAACTTGGAAAGAGCCTTTATCACTGAAAAGAACCTGAAGATAAATAAACCAGACTCTCTAAATAGCATTTAGCCCTAATGCTCAATAAGGCACAGGAAAAATTTAGAGTAAAAGGAATGATGAATCTATTCAGACCATTTTCTAGTGTCAGTTATTCAGAGCTCAAAAGAAAGATAGGTTTTTTTTTCTATCTCTTGAATGAGTGTTGGACTCCTGGTGATTGCCTGGACAAGCCCCTGCAAGTTTTCTAAGCAAGAATTCAGGATGGTTTGCTTTGCCTCATTCTTTCTAGGACTGAGAAACAGTGACCGGCTTTATGTCTCAAGCAGAAGGTGCTGATGCCTTAACCCTATCCCAAACTGGATCTCAAAGATACAATATAAAGTGTCAGAATTATGTCATCTTGCATATTTATATGTGGGTATGTGGGTATATGCATCATTTTGTATTTATTTATTTAGTCATGTTTATATAGTGTACACTGGAAGTAGTGACCCTTTGAAAGCTGTATGCAATAAAATTTCATTTTAATGTATGTTGATTAGTGTACATTTATAGTGATTATGCATTTATTCTAGTTCTAAGTCATATTTTAAAGACAGCAAAATTGCAGGATAGAATAGGGATTTATTTATTTTTAAAGTACGTTAATATACTCAAGATATTAATATATTAATATACATTGATAGTTATTTAATACCAGTAGAAAACTAGAAGTTGGGAAATAAGGCAGTATCAGGTCAGCAGTCCTTGATCATCTGTCAAACATAAATTATTAAATAATTTGACTTGGAAATATGCAAAGGACTCTAGACACAAGGAAAATAAAACTCAATTGTTCTCTTACTTGAAAATCATTAAGATAGATCTGCCCGATGCAATTTTTTTTTTAATTACTTATGTAATCAGGCAAATAATGTGGATTGCCAACCCATCATCTAAGCAGCCCTGGATACTATTGGAAGACGTTTTTAGCCCGCATCCAAGCTCGACTTTACCGGATGAAGCTGACATGAACGCCCAGCGAACGGTGGGTTCCGGAACAGTCGATGCAAAGAAACACCCCGTAGGTGATACTGGCCCAGCTCGGGTTCTTTGCCCCGCAGTCGAAACAGGACTACAAAAAAACAAAACGAAACAGGGGGAATGTAAAATTAACGGATCTCCAAGAAATGGAGAAGCCGTCTCGTGGTGTCTTAAACCGAACTCGTCACCTAGGCAACCACCCGTTTCCCCCCTCAGCAGCTGCTACGGTGCTTTGATGCCGGACCGCTTCGTGACAACGCTTCGATTCGGGGGCTCGTCTCTCCCTTCGGCCTCGCCACAATCGGGTGCGGGGTCGAGTGGTTACCGGCGAGGACGAAGAGCGATACGGATCAAAAGCCGGGTCAAGTCCGCTCTTGAAACGTCTCGTGGTCCGGCCACCGAGCGCACAGTCCCCACGCTTCACCCTCAAGTACCTTATTGGCTGGCACAGCTCGCAGACGCTTAAAAAGGGTCTGAATTTCCGTCCGGCTGGGCCCCGCCGCCATGTTTTCTTTCTCCCAGCATTCACGGAGCTCAGCAGCCGGTCACAGCGTGGGCCAATCCGCGTGAGCGGGCGGGCTTCTACGAATATGGGTCCCTCTCAGGGTCAGTTCAGTGCGGCCTCCAGGAGGCGAAACACTTGGTAGGAACCACGGTCACGGCCTGCGCGTTCATTGGGAAGCGGGCCCAAAACCTGTTGTGCCACTAACTGCCCCAACCGGGACGCTCG
Source organism: Pseudonaja textilis (assembly GCF_049901715.1). Classification (NCBI taxonomy): domain Eukaryota; kingdom Metazoa; phylum Chordata; class Lepidosauria; order Squamata; family Elapidae; genus Pseudonaja; species Pseudonaja textilis. Next base: position 264,058,957 of record NC_141990.1, read on the forward strand.
GCTGAACCGGGCAAAGGGTTTATCTTTTTCACAGCCTTGACGCCCCTTAAAGTCTTCGACCGCTCGAACGGGGAGGGCGGGTCCCGCGTGCGAGGGGCGGGTCCTATTCAGATAGGGGCGGGGCTTTGTGACAGGTCCTGTGCAGAAATTAAATATTTTCCTTCTGTCGGATTTCCCAAAGACCCTGAACTGAGAGAAGAAATGGATGCTGGCTGTGAATCGAGCTGAAGCAGGACCCAAGGCATTGTGGTTCCTCGTTTCTGGCGCCTTTCTGTGCTCTCAGCCCATCAGTCAAGAGCGTTGCTGGCTGGAGAATTCTGGGAGTTGAAGTCCACACATCATAAAGTTGCCAAGGTTGAGAAACACTGTTTTAAGATGTCATTAATTCAGTTTGTATGGATGCCCATCTCCACAAGTGACTCTGGCAGCAAACAATCTTAAAATCCATTGTGAATGCAAACATCAAAACACTGCAGCCAAAGAGTGTTACAATCTGGTTGTTAATAGGAGGAGACAGGACCCTTCACAAAGGGAGGAAAGTGCTGCTAAGTCAGAGCCACCGCAAGCCGATATGCAAGTGATGCACTGCAGAAGGAGCCATGGCACAGGAGCATGCCAAATGAAAATTTAAAAATTCTCAATTTCTTACACCCAACAGTGTGTACGCTCTTACATCAGACTTCATTTCTTCTGGAACAAGGGCTGTATATTGATTCAGAGAAATCATATGCATTGCCCAATCTGAAACTCAGTGCCTCCAACATCTTGTGATTCACATAATGTTGTAATTCCAAGAAGCTGAGCCTAACAAATGTAAGCTGCACTAAAGCTCTGCAGTGACACAAGTATCTTACAGGTCTGTGCCAAGGGAATATTGCATGTCAGTCTCAGTCTTATTATTATAATAAAATGTATATATTATTACCTAAATGTTTTAATTTTCTTATGGGATTTCTGAGGAGAAGAGAACTACCTCGTTCAAGGTGTTCATTGGAGCAGTTCCAAAATGGAGCCCTAAGTCCCAATCTACTCAGAACTGCAGAAGATAATGTACTCTTAATCATTGTAGTTTTTGATGATTAAAACTTTCTTCAGAATATGAACATGTGAAGCAACTTTAAGTGAATCAATCCACATGCAGCCTTCTTATAATTCGATAGACAGCAAGTTTCTGCCTGTTCTGTTTCTTTCCTGCAATAGACATCCTTTTAACTGGAAATAATCAGGGTGTGTCCTGGGAGCTTCAGTTACAAAATATGCACCCAGGGGCATAAGTAGAGTCTGGTGATCCCCAGAGCAAACCTTTTAAATGCTGTCCTACCACAGTAGCAAGAGCCCTTCTCCAGGATACAAACTTGAAGACTGAAGACGGAGAAAGGTCTCTTGGTTTCTTTTTCCTGATGCTACAACAGTGAGGCTGCACCTTGCAAGGGTCTCCATTTATTTCCTCTATCCACACAAAGTTTCCCTTCCCTTCCAGCTCAGGAGAAGATGCTGGTAGGGATAGTGGTATTGCTGCTGTTGCTGAAATGACAATTGACTTAGGAACCAGAACAGAGAAACAGGCAATGTAGTAGCAGCAGTTCTTCCTTTTGTTTTGCTTCTTTGCTATGGTTTCTGTTGGGGCTCCATGCAAAAATGTGGGTGCCAAGCAATTGTGAGGCTCTTAAGGCTGGAAAGCTATTTCCTGGGTGGTGTCTTTTGTGGGAGTTTATGCTGTCTTCAGCCCAATTGCACGTCCATTAAATATCTCTCAATTGTCCTAAGGTGGCTGTCTCTTTTTTCCCACTATTAGTACACCTGTGTCTTTATCAAATGCAATGGGCTTCATTAGAAAACTAAAGAGGAGGGTCACAGAATTTGATATTTTCTTATGAAACAACATTCTACCTGATCGGGTAAAATGATTGTCTGACATATTGCTCTGAATGTGAATAAAGGCAGACTTTGTTTAGTGGCTGCAATTGGAATTGGTTGTTAAGCAAAGCTGTGGCTAAGTGAAAATCACACCACCACAGTTCTGTTTACAATTTTATTTCAGCTTTTCCTGGCTCTGGGATCATTAGCAAAAAAAGTGTTTATTTACATTCATTGGAGAGAAGGGATCACAAGAGAGTAAAACAGACATTCCAAGGCTGTGTGCTATCCAGTAAGCTGCCAGCCACTTAGGACTCAAAAGAAAGCCTTTAAGGTGAAATAGATTAGGGTCTTGTCAATTTAAGGCAGCAGCTGCAAGCTGGCCCAGAGTTCTAATCAACTAATTAAGGTCATAGAGCTGAGCAAGCTGTTAACTCCCCTTTTAACACTTTTAGTGATGCCTTGGCTTGGAGAAAAACAGCCCAGGAAGACAGAAACCTGCTCTGGGAGGACAGGGGGGGAAAAAGTGGGGGAGAATGATTCCCATGAGCATTATTCATGCTTTGATCAACACCTAATTAGACTCTTGTTCACTGTCTATGGGGCTGCATTTGAAGATTGGAAGATGCAAGGGATAAATTTGTTACCCAGGTGGCCAAATAAGAAAGAAGTCTTTTGAAGTCTTCAGTAGCAGGCTATTTCACCTAATTTCATGATATTCCAGTGTCTTGGATTTTTATAATAGAGATATATATTTTACCATATCCCCATTCACTCTATCTTTTCGGGAGAGGGAGAGAGAATGGTGATATGGTAAACATCAGTGTTACAAGGTTCATGGTATCCGATTGGTTCATGCCTTTCTGTACATGGAGGGACCCAGCCTATGCCTGGTTTCTGAGAGACAATGGCTGAAATTTTCATCGTGGCCTGTCACCATATAATGGTGCATGGATTTTTCAGTGCATGCTGATACAGATTTTAAAAACGTGAGCCCATTATGTCTGATTTTGCCACAATAGAAATATCACGCTCAGAGTATTGATGCTTTCTCCATTCCCTATAGTTGGTGTCTGAAATCCGTAACTTAGCCAGACCACCAATTTGTAACTTGGCCAGACCACCACTTTCATGGTAAGCCCTGACTTGAGCTCTTAGGGGAAGCTTGGGCTCCAGTCCAGATAGTTATACATTGTAAGTCTATGCTGTGTATAAACTCAAGAATGCAGTGAAGAGGCAAACACTTCAGAACGATTCCAATTCATCTTGGGTTTGCAAATGAAATTGTCCTGTAAAATATCTCTGGTGACTTTATAAAACATCGAACTCATTTTCCTGCCAAAAAGGTAGAATGGTTCACCCTGGCTCTCTTCCTGGGATGTTGTTCTACTTACCAGTCTAGTCTGTTGTCCTAAAATTTCCTGATGACCTCTCAGCCAAGTACCAACAAAGCCTGATTCCTGTTTAGCTTCCAAGCCTCCAAGCCGGGTGCCACTACCTTCCCAGCCACTTTGACAAGGGACAACACCCAATCAGAAATGTGTTGATAAACAAAATCAGTCTGTTGAAATAATTGACCCCGCCCAGTAGGTGGCAGTTCTTTTCTCCCACTCCAAGCAAACAAATTGTCAAGACAGATCAAAGGCGAAAATCTTTATCCTAATATTTCTAACATGTAGGATGAGCACACCCATGAGGGATTTCCACCCATGTGAATTATAGTGGAAGACTATTATAAAAATACAAGTTTTCTACTGCGCGAATGCATTATGTTTGGATTTTAAAACCCTGCTGCTGAGAGAACTAACAGTAACCAATCTCTCTTAATAGTTGTGTCTTAGAAAGTAGAATTCTTTCTCAGTCTTTTTTCCTGGCCAGATATGCATGTCATGTTTTCCTCTTGACATTTGTTATCAGCTATATTTAGGATCAGTTTTTGAACTATTTAATTTGAGTTCATGTATAATCGGTAAACCAGATTAGTACATTGCTGGTTTTAAAGTAAAAAAAAATCACTTTGGATGAACCTAGCCATTTTAGGTTATACAATCATGGATTATGGTTTATAGCTTAACCATTAAATCTGTAACATGACATCCAAAGATGCCATCTGAAAAATGGTGCTCACAGAACCCTAAAATAAAATATATATTTAATAACATTTGTTTTATATATTATAAAATGTGTAATTGATGTTTCATAAAATACAGGTACCATAGTCCTCGCTTACCAATAGCCTCGTTTAGCAATTGTTCAATACTGCAACAATGCAGAAAAACAGCTTTGTGATTAATCCTTCCATTTATTGCTGTCGCTGAGTCCTGGGGGTCACATTACCAACATTCACATGTTTCCCAAGTGACTTGCAACAAAGAGAGCACAGAAATAAATAGTTGCAGTCATGTGATGTTTTCACTTAATGGCTGGTGTTTAACAACCAAATGGAAAGTGACATAAGTCCCAGAATTTTCCACTTAGCAACTTTGATGCTTAGTGATGGAGTAGCCAATCCCAATTGTGGTTGCTAAATTAGTACTACCTGAAGTTCATTGTGATGGTCCAGGGCATGGCACAGTCAAATAAGCAAGAAAAGTCCCTTTAATACCTCCAACTTTGCCCCCAATGTTCAAGTTACTTTTGGCTGGAGAAAAAAACTGTCCCAGGAACAATACTTAAGTGGAGGAAATTCGGTCCAAAAACAAAGTACATACAAACTGTAAATAAAAAGCCACACAAACCACGCTGCATCAATTAACAAGATAAGGAATTGCAGACTTGAAAGGCCAACAAAACACACATAGTTGGGAAGATGCCAGGAATCCAGATAAGCCTCAACAATAACAGAAAACTCACGATTTGTTTCCAACAACTTTGCTGTGCGTAGCTTCCCTTTTTAAACAGTGTTCCCAGCTGCAGCTAATGAAGGGTATCAGGGCCCTTTCCTCTCCCATAAGCCACGCAACTCACATTGCTCCCTTCTCCGTTCCTCCCTGCATGCCCTAGGATAAAGAGGGGGTAGTCCTGAGTCTTCCTCTGAATTCCCTCTGCCTTGCTCTACCTCTCCCCTGCTCTGCCCAGCCAGACTTTGCCCTTCCCCAATTTCTTCCACAGCCATTGGAGCCAAATTCTCACTCCCTGTCAGCTGCTCAGCCTAAATGGCTAAATGGCTTACATTCTTTTGTGTATAGTTTTAGATCCGTGGAGACATCCTAGCTCCGTGGTGGTGAACCTATGGCACGTGTGCCACAGGTAGCCTGCAGAGCCCTCTCTGTGTGCATGCACACCGTTGCCCCAGCTCAGCTCCACTGCGCATGTGCACTGGCCAGCTGGCCTTCAGGTCTCTGCCGTGTATGCGTGGGGCGCATGCATGGGGTGGAGCACATGCGCGGGGGCATGCCTTGCATGTTGGGTACATGTGAGCGCTTTGGGCACTCAAGGCCCCAAAAGTTCGCTGTCCTAGGTACTATACTAGGTCCTAGGTACTCTAGTCTCAGAATAATAGAAATACTGCTCCTCAGAAATCATCCCCATTGCTGTTGCATAACTTCATATTCTGGCAGTGCAAGAAATCTAATGTGACAAAACATCCTGGATTATTCTTCTCCGGTACTCACTTTTGGACCGAGAGATCAAATTCATGCTAACTCTAGTGATTTTTATTGTTTTTGTGTTAATTCAATAGATGTGGCTGCCTCCGTTTATATAGCATAAGTGTAAGAATTGTTGACGTTAGCAATTCTTGTCTTCCTTGCACATGACAAGGCCAGCTTCCTGTTCATGACCTTTTCGTAGAAATCTGTGTTATTGTGCGGCAAAGGGAAGCTTACTTTAATGTTTGGACCTTTTCATTTTCCAATAGGGCTTGGCAGTCTGCTCTGCCCTAAAAGATTTATGTACTTCAGACTGCTGCTTGCTTCCTGGCCTTTCTCCCTATGTCTTCCACTGATGGCCTTCAGCAATAAAAGGGAAACAAGGAGAAAAAGTTGCAGGTGGTCATGTTTTTCCCTAAAGCCTATGAGTGTATAAAAACATTCTCGGGGTGGAGTCCATTACTAAATGTTATAAGAAATTAAACTGACAGTTGTGTGGGGAAAGGAATTAATTTGAAGAGTGAAATTAAAGGAATGCCTTGTGTTGCGAATAAATGTTGGGAATGTGAGAGGAAAGAGGATGACCAGCAGAAAGGCGGATGGACTCAATTACAGTGGAAGACCTGAAGGACCAGGCTGGGAGAAGAGATTATCTTGGGCATCATCTATCTACAACTTGATGGCACATAAGTAGTCAACAGACTGTTATAGACTTAATTCCCAGTGAACACTACACAGTAAGTAGAAATGAAGATCCTCTGGAATCTCATTCACAAACCATTTACAGATAGTCCTCATTTACTGGCTACAATTACTTCAATGGCCCAGTCATTTAAGTTGTTAAGTGAGCAAGAGAGACACTGCCATTTCATTCAAATGGAGTTCTCCCATGCAGTGCTATGTACTTGACCTATTTTCTCCCCCAAAAAACCTTTTTCTTGGATGAAAAGAGAAACAACTTCAAGCAAAACAAAGAAAGTCCTGTTGCCTTTTGAAAAAGCACAACCTGGATATGACTAAAAATCTCCATAGACATCTTACTGAGCAGGCATTGTCTCTTTTAAAAGTGCTAACTGCAAATTAACAAGCTCAGCTCTGTGATCTTAATTAGTTGATTAGAACCCTTCTCCAGGTTAGCAGCTGCCTGAAATTAACTAGACTGTAATCAGTTTCATACTGAAGGCTTTTGTTGTAAATGTGCATTGGTCAGAAAATGATTTTTATTACTATAAAAATACTAATTATATGTGCAGACAGTAATTAAATGATAATTACATGTCATTATTACAAACTTCATATTGTTTTTTAACCTGAAAATAATTTTATGGTGGCTTACAAGTATATACCGTGTTTCTCCAACAATACGGCCTCCCCCAGTAGGAAGTCCCAGCATGTTTTATAGGCATAAAATCAAATTAAGCCCCTCTCCCCAAATTAAGGCCTATATTAAACATGTGAAATGGGGAGGAATTGCCGTTAGGAAGTACTTTTGTTGCATACCTGGATATGGTGCTGCCTGCATTGACTTCGGTGTTGGTGGGGCACTTTGTATCGGGAGATCTTCTGCCACTGTGGCTTTCCCTTCTCCCTGTGCTGGTGCGGCGTTTAGAGCAACGCCATGGTGTTTGGCGCAGCCACGTGCGGCCAGCCAGGGCTCCTCCCTGCAACTGGAGCCCGGGGGAGAAACTCGGCTTCAGGTACTCCTGTTGCCGCCTTCCCTTCGCCTTCGAAGGCAAAGCCAGTTCTTTTAAAAATGAAGCCCTACTACCGGTACGACAAAGATTTCCCTGCCTGAGAGGGCAGCCTAACCCCACATAGGGAAGCGAATCTCCCAGGGCTGCAGTGCAGGATCGGCCCACTCCAGGAGAATCACCCAGCCGCCATCCCTGCCTGGTGCCGGGCAGAGCGTGAAGAGCTTTGGCTGGGGCGCCCAGCGCAGCCGACAGGCAGGCCCCCCTGCCCGGTGGCGGAGCTCTCGCCAAGGCAGCGAGCACCTCCCCGCCGGGCCCTCCACTCATCCTGCCAGGGCCGTGCCAGAGCCGTGTGGGCTGGGCAGAGCCGGGAAAGTGAACTGCGGGTGCTGCGCGCCTGCCAAGCAAAAGAGACGGGCTGACCCGAGCTTGACTTCCTTCCCAAGTCCCTCCAGCCTGAACTCGAAGGGGCCACCAGGAGAGGCCGCCCGAGGTAGTGATAGCGCCCACCCATCCGTGGAGAGGGAGGCAAGGCGATGGCCTGCGCCGCGTCTTCCTCCAAGCTGAGCCCTGCCAAGTGAGCGCCTCTGCCCGATGCCTGTGCCGCTGCAGTGTTTGGAGCTGCCGGCACATTTGGAGATGCATGGGGACGGGCTGGGCAAGGGGTGGAAAGGACGGGCGGCTTTGGGCTCTATCCGCCGAACCCGCTGGCCAGGGAAGCAGTGCTGCTGTCGCCTCACCTCCCTGTCTGCGGACGGGTGGGCCCTATCACTGCCTCGGGCAGCCTCTCCCGGTGGCCCCTGGCTCTTTCGCTTAGCAGGCAGGCGTGCACCTGCAGCTCGCTTTCCTGGCTCTGCCCAGCCTGCACGGCTCTTCATGCTCTGCCTGGCGCCAGGCAGGGATGGCGGCTAGGCGCTTCTTCCAGGTGGGCCAATCCTGAGCTGTGGCCCTGGGAGATTCGCCTCCCCACATGGGGTTGGGCTGCCCTCTCGGGCACAGGAGTCTTTGTCGTACTGTTAGTAGGGCGTCGTTTTTAAAAGAATTGGCTTTGCCTTCGAAGGCGAAGGGAAGGCGGCGACAGGAGCACATGAAGCCGAGTGTCTCCGCCGGGCTGCGTTGCAGGGAGGATGGCTGGCCTAGCTGTTTTTTTTAAAATAAGGCCCAGCCTTATTTTGTGAGAAACACGGTAGTCATAAACAAAAACATAAAAACAATAAATATTTTAAAATGAATGCAATAATTACCAAAGATCTCTCTATTAATAAATTTAAATATATGATGCAATATAGATAGATAGAATACTTTATTGGCCAAGTGTGATTGGACACACAAGGAATTTGTCTTGGTGTAAATACTCTCAGTATACATAAAAGAAAGATACATTCAATACTTTGAATTGTTGGCATCTTGTCAAAGTAGCTCATAATTTAACAATGTGGCAGTATGCTGTCATGTTTGGAATAAGGAGATCAAGCATATCATGCACCTAATTTAAATGGATGCTTCTGGCAATTGAATATATTTATTTATTTTTAATTAGAACATTAAGACAAATACTTTCTATGTTATTTTGTGTTCTATTCTTCTGCTGACATAGTCCCAGAAGAGGGCCCCTGTTAAGTTAACATTGTCAGATTGAATAACAATTTGCTGTTGTGAGCAGTCACAAGACTGGGTTCATCCAGCATGCAGAGCCATTAACCAAATTTGCAAACCATAAAAGTTGGGTTCGCATATGACACTCAAGTAAACAGAAACCATGTAATGGCTTAGCACAGCAATCATACTCTTTCTGGACTGTTCTGATGTGGAAGAACTTAGTATAGGCACATTCACAGAGTGATTGGCATGATGGGTGTGTCCAATTACAAAACACCCATTTACCAGAGAACCTGGCTACACCATTTTCTAAGGTTGTTGCTGTTTTTGCACAGATCTCCTTAGCATTTTTCTTCCTACCTTCCCATTTTTGGATTCACCTGAGGACTTCCAAATTCTCAAAAGAAAAAAAAAATGCAAATCTAAGAACTACAAAATCAATGCAGGATTAGTTGGTCAATCTCTCTTTGTTCTTGCTTCAGAAATAGTCTTCAAGAAATCCAGTGCTTCTTTTCAAGAGATCTGCAGTTCAGTTTGCAGTGTGAGAAGACCCACAGCGACAACTATCCCAGCTGCCTCCCACAACTTTGCTGTCTCACTGCATTTATTCTCAGCCAAGGCCTATGAATTCATGAGGAAAACTTTCCTACTGCCAGAGCCAACTATCTTGCACATGATGTGTGTAATTCTTATACTTTTTTCTTTCCCCCAAACACTGGGGGAAAACCACTTCAAAACCATCAAGGTGTTTTAATGTTAGAGAGAAGAGGACAAACTCTTGGATTCTCTTTGCAAGCTTTTCCCTCAGAAGAATGCTTGACCACTATATTCAGACATGATATCACATTCAGATCCCAAATAGGAAAACCTAACATCTCTCTTTTGGAGGAGGGAGCATCAGGAACTTGTCGATTCTGTTCAAAATCAAGAGGCCAAACTTCAAAAATAATCCTCCTCCACAAATCTTTCCTGAAAAAGTCTTAATTGAAAAAAACCCCATTAGATAAGTCCTTGAGAGGTAGGAATTGCAATTCTGGAAGCAAGCTTATTACTAACCCAGTGTTTAATAATCATGTGGATATTCTAATTTCATAGTCCCAGTTTTAGGACAGTAGAAGGGGGCATAAAAAAAGAGGGCTGTGAAAATATTTACAGACCCCTCACATCCCAGACATAAACTGTTTCAACTCCTTCCCTCAAAATGATGCTATAGAGCCCCGCACACCAGAACAACTAGACACAAGAACAGTTTTTCCGTGAACGCCATCACTCTCTTAAACAAATAATTCCCTCAACACTGTTCAACTATTTACAAAGTCTGCACTACTATTATTATTAATCTTCTCATCACTCCTTATCACCCATCCCCTCCCACTTAACTTTGTCACTTGTATCCTTACGATTTATATTGACTGTTTCCTAGTATGATTTGATTGCTTATTGTACCCTATGACTATTATTAAGTATTCTACCTTATGATTCTTGACTCTTGACAAATGTATCTTTTCTTTTATGTATACTGAGAGAGCATTTGCACCAAGACAAATTCCTTATGTGTCCAATCACACATTCCTTGTGTGTCCAATCACAATTCTGTTCTGTACTGTACTAAACAATACTATACTATACACTATACTATACTATCTTGCAAGAGACCATGAAGACCACTATATCTATCATCCTATTTTTGCTATAAAGGTATTAGTTTATCAAATGTGATTACCGAGGTTCATCTTTAACCCATGCTGGGGGAAAGTCCTATTTTTTAGGGTGAAATAGTGGGCTTTGATTTTTGATAACACCTCAGATGGTTTGTCTCCTACATCATAGGTGCTACTCATCTTAGCTGATTCAATTGATGAACTCCTGAGGTACTATAAATAGATTAGTCATAAAGTAAACCTATCCACATCATGAGTCTATGTGACTTCAATACTAATACCATATCTAATTCTGGAAACTTAAACAGGTTCTGTTAGGAAAGGAGGAAGCTTAGCATAGGACTGCTGACAAGAATGAGATAAACAGCTGATGAAAATAACACTGTGCTTGAACTTTACTGTAATAGATGCCCTCCCCTTGAAAACCCACCAGCTTGGGCTTTAAACTTTCCAATATATTTGGCAAGGGAGGTATTTTGTGTCAGAATTAAACATGGCACTCACCGTTTTCTGTTCTATGCTTCCACAATTATGCAGATGGCTTTCAAATTTGGATTATAAACCAAAATTCACCCAACAAGCCTTCAATGTTTGGCAGAGAGACCTCAAGCAGGGAAACTGAGCTTTCAAGTGGTGTGCTCTCCTTCTTGGCACAAGGCCCTTAGAGATACGAATCCATTATTATCCTTCCATCAGGCATTTGGAAGGCCTGGTGGATGTGGATGCTGAGAATTATGATGCTAATGAGATACCAAGAGCAGCAGAAGCCCTGTTGTTGGATTTCAAAGTCAATGGATTGTACCACTTTACTACTTCCTCCTTGCCACCCTTACAACGCAGGTGTTTAGTACAGTACAAGTCCTGCATTTTGCAGCCAGACTAGGCCTGCCTCAGTTTCGTGGTCACGAAACCACCATATTCTTTATAGAACTGCGAGTACTGTTTTTGATGCATGCAGCAGCTGCAACGCCCATGGAGAAGGCCTCAGAGCACCACTGTCCTTCTACCAATGCTGTCACTTTTAACAGCCTCTGCAATGAATATGAGAATCTGCTTCACAAACTAGGCACAACAATTGCTTAGCTACTGTGGCCAAGCAATCATCACTGGGGATTTTTTGGCTTTCTGTTGAACTTGTGCAGTCTTCAGTGGATGATGCAAAAACTCAACTACTGGCAGAAGACAAACCCATTACTTGTCTGCTCCCTGGTTGGTGGATTCTGGATCCCTTAGAGTGGTATTGGGGGGGTGGGGGATAAGACATGCATGTGGCCACAGAGAGATTACCACCCCAGGGGAAAATCCAAAGTGCACATAAGCTTATCTTGAACAGAACTGTTTCCAGTCTGAGCCTTGACTCACCCACCCTATCTTTATGCAGACAAAGTTTACAGTTGCAAGCCTTTTAGCCTCTGGGCAAATACGGCTGTTGCCCTGGGGTTCAAAGCTTCTCCTAAAGATGGACAGTATCATGTTATCCTTTCAGACTGAACTTGAGAAGGATATAACTACTTCTCTTGCTTGTGCAATTTTGAGAAAACCGCTGCCAGTCCTGCCCTGTGCTGAGTGTTGTGCTGCACTCCTGAGCCCTTGTAAAGAACTGCCCGTAGGCAGCAGTGCATTGATGTGTGTGAAGAGCCAGGGGAGTAACTACCTCCCATCGAATGCTGTACAGAGTGATTTACAGAACCAAGCAAGTGATTGGCCTTTCTCCCTGGTTCTTCCAAGGCTCCAGCCCATCCGATTGCTTAGCACAAGAGTGGGCTATATTGGAATATGTGACTGAAGGAACCTAACCTTTTCTCATCCCTGAACGATCATCCCTTTGGAAGCAGTTCTCAGGTTTCCAACCATTATGTCATTTTGCTGCAGCAACTTGTGCAAACCTTCCTGGAGCTGTGGTTTCAATGTAGAGCAAAAAGCACAGACTATGCCTTTGATTCGTGAGTGTAACTGTGTGAAAGAGATGAACAATAAACAGAGCGGAGAAGTTGCCAACAGCAGCAGCAGGAGTTGGCCCGAGGATCTACCTGGGCTCATGAAATGGTACCAGGCCATCTGGAGGAGATGGGATGGAATTAAAGAGAACATTAATACATAGGAAATTCTGAGGCAACCTGATGATTAAAAAAAACCGTGACGATCAAAGCCGAAACTATGAAGAGCATTTCTAAAACCAATCCTTCAAACAAAATACCATGTTTGGTATTTGAAGAATGTAATTACAAGGCTTACAGCTTAAGAGTTTCTGTTGTTCAGTCAGAGGCTACTATATGGTCCCTAGACAAACATTTTCTCCTCTCAGTAGCCTCTCTGTGTCATATTATTGCGAGCTTTTACAGGTTTAGCTTGGAAATGACAGCTTGAGAGTTTATTTTATCGTGATAAAATGGGTGATTGTTTAGGAATGAAAATGCCAGCAGCCCATCCTGGTCACGTGGTTCAAGGTGGAACCTTGCGGGAAGTATTTGATCAGGCCTCCTGACCTTTGATGAAGTGGGAAATGACCTTTGGATTTTTGTAAGATGACCTTTGAATTTATGTCTGTTTTTTTATACATTTGTTTTTTGGAGTCAAAATTCTATTACTGCATGTTTTACTGTAGCCCTGCTAATTTATCAGCCTGGAATCAATGACCCGGAAGGAAGGATGTCAATGATTGTTCAGAAGTATGGAACAATTTTCCCCTCAAGTCAGAAATGAAACTTGATCCTTGTAGCTTGTCCAACAGCTCCAGAAAATATGCTTCTGTTTGTTGATGCGTGGCAGCCTCCCCATGGGCACCCGGAATTGTGATAAACAACAAAAGCATTTTATAGATAAGAAAATCCTTCCTGCTAGCAGCATAACTGCTAGCGGGAATAGTGATATTCCTAATGTAATGTAAATATTTAGTTCCTATCAAAGCACAGATCTGGGAATTTATTTTTAGGCAACACTGAGGAAAATCTGAATTAAACAGAAATCTGAATGAGAGATCCTGTGTTTTTCTACACAGTTCAACAATGGAGCTTGGTGAACCTCTGGGGAGATTAGTTTTTTTTGTATTTTTAAAGTGCCCTAATCTTTCCCTTGCAAGATTTTTCTTCTTTACCCATCCTACGATCGACCTGCGGTAATAAAGCTGAGGCTGCAGCCCAAATTAGAGCACAGATCATCTGACATTGGTGTTGATTGTGGAGAAGCAAAGTCCAGCACCAAGTGTGGAGGCCTTTCATACAGGTCAGCAAACAAGACAGGAATGCAAGATTATTTGTTCCAACAGCTGTGCTTTTAGGATTTTGGCAAGCTCGCATGCATGGCAAAGTTTCAGTGATGTAATTTAATGTGTTGGCAGAGCAGGCATAGACTACAGCAAGTGGTCTGGACAACTTTGGGCAAGGCTGCAGTGGCCTCAAGCTGAAGCAGTTTGCTGGCAACTAATATCAGTGAAATATTATCTGAGCCTGAGGGTTGAGTTCCAGACTTCAAATTGGTACGTGCTCTGGAGTGCCTTAGCTTCCTTGGAGACTCAGTACAACTGAACGTTTTCCCCAGTCAAGTACAAAAACTGCCCCAAGATTCACAAATGCTTTCATCCAGCTGGGGACAGCTGACATAAGTCAATCAGCAGAGGCCTGTGTTTCTTCAATGACCGAGCTAAGCAAGTTGCCTTAATTGAAGAATATCATCCCAACAACAATTAGACCGGGGGTCTTCAAACTTGACAGCTTTACCACTTGTGGACTTCAACTCCCAGAATTCCTCCTCCAGTCATGTTAGCTCAAGAATTCTGGGAGTTGAAATCCACAAGTCTTAAACTTGCCAAGTTTGAAGGCCCTTGAATTAGACAATGACTAGGATTAGATTGGAACAAAGGTCAGATGAAGTGACAATTGTGGCAAAAGCAAGTAATGACATCAATTATGCATATCATTATCAGAACCACTTCATGAGTCAGTGGGTTATTTTGGGGGGAGGGGGTTGATAGTGAGAAAGAGCACTGCATTTTCGCTATATCCTGGTTATATGTTCTAAATGTTTATAGCAATAGCACTTAAACTTATATACTGCTTCACAATGCTTTACAGCCCTCTCTAAGCAGTTTACAGAGTCAGCATACTGCCCCTAACAATCTGGGTCCTCAGAAGGATGGAAGGCTGAGTCAACCATGAGCCGCTCAGAATTGAACTTTAGTGAGTGAGCAGTAAGTTAGCCTGCAATGCTGCGCCACCACAGCTCTTCCAGTGGTTTTTTATTTATTGGATGAGTAAGATGAATTTTTAACCTAGAGCAAGCTGATACAGCACTGGCTTATTTTTTCCATTAGCTTTTCCCAAAGTAAAGAAACTCTTACTCAATGTAAAGCTAATTGCTCCCTAATAAGCATTTTTGTGTTGCTTATTTTTATTCTTCTCCTATGTGTATTTTGCTATTCAATCTCTTAGTAAACTAATCAGATGGAGCTAGATTGCCAAAGGGAGGAAGGAAGGGTCAGAATGTCAAATTGGGCAAAGCCAGAGGGGTCTAGCACAACTTATTGTGGCTAACTCACTGCTATTTCGCCATGGCCAACTCACCATGGCCATCTTGTTGCAACCAACTCAGTGCAGCGATCTTGCTACAGCCAACTCGCTGCAGGACAATCAGCATCAGATAAGAACACGATGAATATTATACACCACTGTTTCTTCTACATCATTTCAATTTTTGTCAAAGGAAATAGTGTTGAAGAAACAGCAGCAGATAATATTTATCACATTGATTTATTCCACATAGAATTGTCCTACAGCAAGTTGTCCCAGCAGTGAATTGTCCCATGTTGAGCTGGCAGCAGTAAGATGGCCACTGAGAGATGGTTGCACTGGGTTAGCTGTGGTGAGTTGTCCCTGACAAGCTGTCTCATTCCAAAGTCAGAATGTCAAACTGAATTGGAATATTCGAAATAAGCTTTTGCTGAAAAGCTGAATTATTCCTTAATAATAGGACTAACCACATCTGTGATACAAAAATTCAGGCAGTAGATAGAATTAGTGACTTGTGAGTTTTCTGTTTCTCTTTGGTATCAACCAGCAATCATCTGAGGTTCTGCATCCCTGATATAAAAATAATCCAACCAGGGCTTGCTCATTTGGTTTCACTAAAACGTTTCTAAATTGTCGTTTCAATATGAATATATTCAAATCATTTGCTGCATTTCATTAAGGATATAAGGTAGGCTACATATTTTAAATTGTATTTGAAATCATTAAGGCAAATACTGTATTATTTGATCCAGTATTTACATTTAAAAGCAATTATTATTTAAATACTACAGAAAAAAAGCTTAAAATGAATTTACTATCTTACAGTACATAATTATGCTTGAATAACTTATCCCTCAACTATGACACTGGGTCAAAATTTAACTTCCTAATATTGGGTGTGGGGAGTAATAGCTTGCATGGCTTTTTCTAATTCAGTTAAGGTGGCTCTATAATTTTGATCTAGGAGTAATTTTAAATTATTCTTCCAAATTTATTTTTAAAGCAATAGCTAGGAGGACAATGTTGAATTGACTGCAGTTATGTTAAATTCTCTACCCTGCCCAACCCCAAATAGATATTTTCCCTCTTTAAAGAATCCTTTCCTTTCCATTCTTCTGCAGTACACAGGAGATTCAGAAAATGTTACATTTCTTTATTAGAAAAAAAAATCAGCACATTTCTAGATGTTTAAAATGAAGCACTGGTTACAAGAAAAGAATATCCCCGGAAAGGTCCAGATTATTTCATTTGTTTCTTTTGTATGCAAGTCAGAAGCCCGTGATTTGGGACCTCAGCAAAAACTCATCACACAATACACTTTGTCAGGTGGTTGCAGTGATGGGAAGGGAGAAGCAATCACAAAATGACCTTTTCTACGTAGTTAGCAGGATACAGTCCAACCTGACCAGTCTGAAGCCGGCCTTTGCACCATCCCTGTTCATCCTCTTCACTGATTTTCATAAGCTCTTCTCCTGCAGAAAGACGAAACAACAGCATTAAACAAACACAGACCTCTTTCCCACTGCTCTGATAGTCACAGGAGTGTGTATGTGAGCAGGTAGACCCTCAGCCTAACTGCATGCATGCAGAAAGCCCCAAGGAAGTCGGGTGAGGGAAATGAAGATGGAAAAGGTGGTGTAACAGACGATGCTGCAAGAATTATGTATCTAATACAGAGGTCTTCAAACTTGGCAACTTTAAGACTTGTGGACTTCTGGGAGTTGAAGTCCACAAGTCTTAAAGTTGCCAAGTTTGGGGAACCCTATCTAATCTGTCAACAGCCCAAAGAAAAAGGACCTTGAGCAAAATAAAGAAAATATAAGTAGGTGATCCTTGATCTTTTGGGGCTCTGACCCTGCCAAATGCCCACATTTTCCCCAAGTGAATCTGTCTTCAAATATGCCAGCACTTGTTTGATTCTTTTTGCATAAGCAACTTAGCCATCCTCTCTCCATATTGCTTAGTTCAGGTTTTAGCCCTTATACTACCCAATGTGGGATGGCCAGGGGTTTAATGTTCTGCCATTTTATTTTCCTAGCCAGCACAAAAGTTGCTGTCACTCTATTACTAACAACTATTTCTCCTTCTTTATTAGAGCATATCATCATGGATAGGTTCAGGGACCACACCTAATTTTGCCTACTTCCCCCTCCCACTATGTGACAGAGGCAGGTGTCTGTCCTCTCAGGTAAACCAAATGGGAAATATGACAAGATGAATGAGTTCTACTCTGTTGTAAGGCTAATGAACATAATCTTGCATGTCTGAAGGTATAAATCTCCTACCTCTACTTTTAACTTCTTGATCTGTGAGGGAAGGTCTTCCTAAGTTTCTTTCTCTGCCCCTTAAGTGACTGTGGGCTCCTGCTTCTTTTGTCTGATCATTTCCTAGCCACCACCTCTTCCCTTCTTTCCCCAAGTTCATGAATAAATCAGGATAAATCAAGATGCCTACAAATAAGCCTTGTTTTTGCAGAATCTCTGCTCTGGGGTTTTGTTTCAATGGTGGATGTTGGAAGGAGGTAAGAAGTATGAATGAAATATGGAGTTTGCTGACTGGCTATGCATGAGATGAATTTTAAACAAGAATGAGTATATTTATTGGCCAAGCCTTATCCCCATAAAGTTAACTGACAAAGTCATTTAATTCAATATTGCAATTTGCATAATATGCTTAGTCACTCTCAAGACCAGGTTTTGTATATATTATGAACAGGGCCAGTGGGATCAGGCCAAAACATTAAGCATTATTTTTGGAAGTCATTTGAAATTGGGGACAAGAAGGGCATCCAGCTATTAAAATACTCTCCTAACTCCATTCAATTGCCCAGACTTCACCCCATAAGGGATTATGGGGACACTAAAAGAGGAGGAGGAGGATTTGAAGTCATTTGAAATGCAAACTGATGTGTTTTATTTTCAGCTAAGAATCTGGGATCAGTGTTAGCTTCTGTTCCATATAGAGTCGTAATATAAAAGCCTGCTGGGGAAAAAGTCATTTTACAGAACAGTACTTCAAAAAGATCTTTAACGCTCAGAATATTCCTATATAGGGTGTATCGGGTTTACTAAAAATATACAGATGTCAAAAAAGGTGATTCAATTATTGAGCTTGAAAACAATTTAAATAACTATAACCACTATATTAAAAAAATATAACTTTTCAATTTTGCATTTAAGAAGAAATGTCAGCTTCAAATTAAATGTAATGAAATGCATGCAATAAAACTGACCAATAGGGTTTTTCTCCTTTGTATATCATGCATTTATATTGAGCTAATACTGGGAGATGATTGTGGGTATCATCAGCAGTAGCATTTCTATGGGAAAATATGCCTCTAATGTACCAAAGAGAAAGATCCCATTCCCATAAGCTAAAGTGAGGAGTTTGTCGCCCTCCAGATTTTTCGTAATTTAAGATTCCAGGCAATATGACCAAAGATGCTAGGGTTTGGAATTCGGCAAAATGAAAGGTAGGAGGGACTAGTTTAAATTATTTAATTTATAGATTGCCTTCCAAGTGATTCTGGGAGGCTTCCAACTCTGCCTCTTTGCTATAAAGACTTGGAAACACGACATGAATGCTGTAGAACCAATACAAATTGGTGAATTGTTACTGTGGTTTGCAGGCATATCTGAAGGAACTTTTAAGAAAGTCACTGCTTCCTTTCTGTCTTTTCCCACAGTAAAAAAGGGATGTAAACCAGAAGACTGAAGTTATATAGGAGGAATTTGGAGTGCTGAAGTGATGACCAAAAAAGGCTGGATTTAGTTTCTTATAGCAGCCTCATGCTACAAGGAACATATATCATGCCATGTTATCACAGACAAATCAAACCAAAATAAATTAGTATTACAACAAATGAGCAGTTCATGTGTAGGATTCATGCGGTTCCTATTTTAAAAGAATGGGAGAAGCACATAACAGCA
Source organism: Pseudonaja textilis (assembly GCF_049901715.1). Lineage (NCBI taxonomy): Eukaryota > Metazoa > Chordata > Lepidosauria > Squamata > Elapidae > Pseudonaja > Pseudonaja textilis. The sequence continues at coordinate 264,077,789 of NC_141990.1, forward strand.
AAATAAAACTTCAAATAAAGCAGAAATACAATATTTCTAACATCCAGATGGCCCCAATGGAGACTCTCTTCAGTCTGCTCTCATATAAAAAGACTGGCACTTATTTCAGAATAGGAACTTATCATCAAAACCACAGGGAACTGATTAAGCATGCAGACTTTTGGCTTTAACAATATGGCAAGGCTGTGGCCCATAGGAATGGTACTGTAAACCTTTCCGTTGCATTACTCATAACCACTCAGGAATGCAAAGAAGCAGAAGTAGGGTAACTTTTAGCTTATCTTGTCTCTGGGAGCAACAATGGCTGTCTCTGCTTTGGGTGAGGCACATAGCCCTTATACAATGCAGTTACATCAATGGCTATTCACTTCCAGGCATTGCCAGCTGCTGCTGCCCAAAGATGCCTGCTGTCATGTGAGCAACAGGCCTGAGCTTTTATTTTTTTATTTCTATTTTTTCTGCTATGAGCAAGAGAACATTCTTGAATAACACAGAAACACAGGTCATTTGACACCAACACTGAAAGGAACACAAGAGCTGACATGGCCCAGCTATATATATATAGGATACCTCAGGAATAATAATTGTTTTAAGATGAGGGGTCCTTGGTGCTATCTGAACTTGTTTGTTTTCTTGCAGATGTTTCATCGCCCTAACTAGGTAGCATCCTCAGCACTGATGATGTTACCTACTTAAGATAATTTCAACCCTGAGCTACAAATATTCTCCCGTAATTCTTTAAGATATCTTTAAAACAAGCCCGTGCCTTTTGAGAGAACCTGAAAATGACATTTATTTAAATGGTTTATCCTCTATCCTTCCTAGCAATGCAAACTGTTTCAATTTTAATGTCTTTCTTCCCCAATTTCTAAGCAAACTCCTATGGTTCAATTCCCCCTCCCCATGTCCAATTACAAGAGTCTTGGAGCCATCTAGATCTTCTTTGCCGTGAACTGTCATCCGGCAGCCCCAAACACAATGGAAAGCATGTTAGAAGGTTAATGCCTTTGTACCTGCTTTAAAGCTCAGTTCATCAGCCTCTTGTCCTGCGTAATCATACAGTGCTCGCACTCGCACACCTGGTACCTTTATATCTTCCTCATGCCCATTGACTTCCAGGCACTTCTTGGGAGTGTCCTCATCTGACCACTCTGAGATTTCTTCTTTCCCTCCACTGTGCAAAGAAAGGGAGAGAAGGTACAATGAGTAAGGCAACAATAAGGCAATTTAAAATTCACTTTTTAAAAGTACCTCTCCCCAGATCATGCAGTGTTGTAGAATGAGAATAAAGAGGCAGATATCAAAAGATGAAAAGGCAGAGTTAACCGTGGAAGTTACTAAAGTAGAGAAGAGAACAGCAGATCATCAGCAACAGCTCCTTTCAACTAACCATGACCAATTTGGAAAAGAAAGCTGCCTATGCATCTGACTTTAACTGGAGGGCAATCATCCTCATTTGCAAGAAAGGAGAATGTGCATCGTGCTCAACTTCTTAACTACAAAGCTACAGCAGAAAAAAAGAGTGAGACAGGGATCCTCAAATGTCTTAGTTTCATACTAACTTCATACAGGCTGAAGCTCTCAGGTTGTCATAGAAGTGGCTGTTTTGTTCCTCTCGATGTGAAAACCTGTGGATTTGCAAACAAGCCCTTTAAACTGGAAAAGAGATAAGACCATGCCATAATCCTCTTCTTCCAGGAATATGCAATTAAGAAAGCAAACTTTTGTGCAGGAGTACCAGACAGAAGTACCTTTTCTAAGGACTTCTCCAGTATGTAAAATTGTACCAACACTCAGTTTTGTACATATGTACCAGTAGCATGCTTGGTGTATTCTCTGATCAGATTTTGGATCTACAGAACCCAACTGTGAATCCTACAACCTCTGTCACCTATCAACTTCAATGTAGGTCTAACAGGTTTTGTTTGGTTATCTTCTCTATATAAAATGAACTATTCCAAGAAAAGAACAATCTAAGGAATCCAGGACTACTGATGTTCAGTTGGAGATTTTTTTCCCCTAGATCCAGCAATAGGTGGAATAAAAATTCTGCTAGAATCTTCCTTCACAGAAATCAGAGATTTTCATTCTTTTAACTCATCGAGCAAGACAAAGGCATTCCATGCAAATTCACCCTTCTGTCTATTAGTTCAACCGTTGCTTTACAGTCTTGCTGAACTAAAACCTACTATTTTTCATTGCTGGTAATTCTTAAGAGCAACAGGTTCCATATTACTATGCTGGCCTAAGAATTTACTGCAACATTGGGGAGGAAGTGACCTTGGAAAATATCGATTTGATTAAGAGGGATTTAAAATATATACACTGTTAAAAACTGCTGGATGCATTTTCATGCATCTCTGCTCCTGAGAAATAAATGATACTGAGTTCCCAGCTCAAGAGCTGGATGCAACAGCTGCAATTGTTACCTCTGTTTGGTTGAGGGAGGGGTCACTTTCACACCATCTCCTGAAGGCACAATGCTGGTCAGAGTGACATCTTCACCACTTTTGCCACTTTTTTCTTTCTTGACGATTGCTCGCTGGGATTCCATAGACCATTCCTGGCAGCGGGGAAGAGTAGTCTCTGAATGCTTTTTGAATATTGAACATTATTTGACTACAGTACTATCCCAATTCATAGCTTCTCGGCCCTCTTTCATTCCCCAAAAGAGAGACATGTCACGGGAGGCATGGCATGCTGACTTTTTCCTCCCTTTGAATAAACTTAGACTCCAGTAATCCACAGCATTCTGTGGGGAGAAGGAACCTCAAATTACGTGCTATGTTTTATGGGGATGGGGAGGGATTTCTGCTTATTCAGAAGCATCTGCCTTGAATGAAAATGTCTCACATTCAATCCCTGGCATTTCTAGATGACAAGACTAGGACCTGTCTGCTTCTACTGCTATAAACATTTTATTCTTTAAAATGTTTTTCACAGCATTACTGGACCTCAATTTCAGTAGAATGATAAAAGTGGGACTGAAATTAATCAAGGACAAGCTTTGTGATAACATCCTCTTAGACCATGACAGTTCTACCTCAAACTGAGGCCAGTGCATAGCCATGCCTGGTCCATGGGTACTGCGCCACCACTTCAGATCCTCTTGGTCATCTGCTGCCATTATTCCCTGATGCAAATCTCGATAAAGTGCATGGAACCTGCAATTAGAAGATACGGACCTCAATCACACAACTTCTTTTTTTATAGAAGAAGTCTGGCGTGAAGGAAAAAAGGTTACCAAAAAATTGGAATAATGGTTGCCAGTGTAAAGACAAATGGCCTTTTTAAGAATGATCTTCCTCCACAATCTTTCTTACTCGACAGAGTGATATTAAGGGCATAGAAGGACTCACTGCTTTCAATTTCTCACCTGTCATTGACAGACAAGTTCAGATGGTTGTGCATATCCAAGAACATTTCTTTGAAAAAACATAGGCGTTTGCGCTCTGCTTCCTGGCAGCCCTCAAAGACCTGCTCCATGTCCTCCATGTAGCGAGGATTGTAGCGGTTCAGCTCCTCCAGCATCTTCTCATAATGATCTTTGCTCTAGAGGAAACCCAACAAAATAGCAAGAGCAAGAGTGCTTATTTACTGCCCATAGTGCTTTACAGCACTCTCTATGAGATTTTCAAAGTCAGCACATTGCTCCCAATCATCTGGGTCCTCATTTTTACCAACCTCAAAAGGATGGAAGGGTGAATTAACCTTAAGCCCCATTAGGATCGAACTCCAGGCTTTGGGTAGAGTTTGCCTGCAAATACTGCATTTTAACCACTGTGCCACTAGGGCTTATTATAATTTGCTTACAAAATATAAGCAAAAGAACTGGGAAGTTTCCTACTGTAATAAAAATTTAGGAATCTAACTAAACTAAATCAGAACTGATCATTCTTTTGTGTTCTACAAAGAAATATCAAAGACTCAGACTGAACCATTTAGCATCTTAACTTTTGCTCACAGGTTGCTCTGGCAGTTTTATAATTTGAAGAAGATAGTGTTTTGCTTTTCTGCCTTTGCTTTATACAAAAGAGCAATCCTAATCTTCCGCTTACTTGAGGGGCTAATTTAGATGCTCTTCACAACTGAACCTTCAAACATTTCTCTTTAGAGATTTTCACCTGGCCAACCATAGAACCCCCCCACCCCCGCAAGAATCAAAAACTTGAAGATCATAGGGGTGGGCTACTCTCTCTCTCTCTGAACATGGAATTCCATCAGCTATGCAGAATCCATACTCCCAATTTTGGGTCAAAGACTTTCTCAACTAAGCGCAACCTTACCTTCTCTACTTCTTGTGAACATTTCTCCACTCGTTCTTGCAGTTTGCGCAGCTGCTCTTGGGATGTGGAAGTATCTGCTTTGGCATGATTATCTCGGGTCTGCGCAGTTTTCTCCTCTTTTCGAGCAGCATGATAATTCTTTTTTGAAGATTCCACCTTCCCACAGAATATGACATTGAACATTTCAGCAGACTTGCTTTCAGGATACAGTGACAAATAGCATTACTCAACAAGTGGCAGAAAACATTAACTGCCATTTATATATATTTTTTTCTTTTTCCACAGGGCCAAAAACAGACATATACATTTGGCCAATCTCAAAAAGATTACATTTTAGCAATGCCCCAGTAGGAATGTACACAGGTCTGTATCAAGCATCTATCCTATCAACTTTATGCAGAATTTCATTCTTTTTAAAAGGACAAGGGACTTTGCACTATTTTTCATGGAGCACTTTCCCCTAATCTGTGCATTTTATATGCTGTTTTCCACCAAATATTGCATTGGCTTCTGCTACTCCTTCACTGAATTAGATCCAGCAACATGTGGCCAAACATTTACAGAGGACTAAATCAACAACTTATATTTTTCAGGATTTTAAGGATGGTAAATCTCCTGATTTTCTCTCCACCCGTCTTCAGGCTGCACATCCAACTCACCTCTTTCAACTTTTTCACCCAGGGCTTCTGGGCCTTGCGAAATCCATCCTCAAATTCCTTGGTCTCTCTAAAGCCACCCATCAACTGCTTATGATAGACTTCCTTCTGCCAAGCTTTAATCTTCTCTGAGTCTTCACCAGATAGACGATTCCGTACTTCTAGATGGATCTCGCTAAGTTTGTCTGCAGCAGTCAGAAATGCATGCCAGGCTTTTTCCAAAGTGCCATATTGAGGTCCTAGGAATCAAGAAAGTCAGTATAAGAGTATAAGGATACCAAATATAAAGGAACTAGGTTCTGAACCCAAACTTCATTTGTCATCAAAATATCTAACCTGCCAATGTTTAAAGGAAATTATTGTACGAAAGCTGCATGGATGTGCATGGATGTATATGTACAATAAACCAGCAGGCTCAAGTGTCCATGAGTCTGTGGATTTATATAATGGAGTTAAAATTGCACGAAAGGATACAATTTGCACCATTTTAAGCTGCTAGAGGAAATGGATGTAGATCTAAAAATACACAGATAGAGTATGTTACCAAACTCTTGTTTATTTTCTGTTCCATAAAGATTTAATTCCTATAAACAGCGATATCTATAAATATCAACCTGCACCAAGTCACTTTATTGCCGGTGTGCAGTTATCACTCACAGATTTCCCAGCACATAATGCAAGATTGCCTTTTATCTCTTCTCCAAAGACAGATGTTATGGGCTCGTGGCTTCTTCCTGTTTAAATCAAACTTTAGATGCACATTCAAAAGCCAGTGGCAAAAAGCCATTGGTCGTTTTCGTAGAAGCAGCAGTATTCGCCCCTCCAGATTCATCCTGCAGACTTTGTGAGATGTTTACCCTAAAACCAAAATGCTTCATAGCTTTTCTGGATTTAACAAAATTACTTCTTGGAGGACAATTAGAAAGATTTCTCCATGAAAGATCAGTTCTTTCTAGAAAAGCAGGAAGAAAATGCTGCATGTCCCACCTGCGAGGGAGTTTCACCTGATAGGACCTAGGAGGCGAGCCTTTTCTGCTGTGGTACCCCCCACTCTCCCATTGGAACATCATCCCTCTTGAGAAGGGCCCAAACCCTCTGACCTGTTAGAACAGGGGTCCCCAAACTTGGCAACTTTAAGACTTGTGGACTTCAACTCCCAGAATTCTCCAGCCAGCTATGGATCTTGGGCCCAAAGCCAGCTATGCTGGCTGGAGAATCCTGGGAGTTGAAGTCCACAAGTCTTAAAGTTGCCAAGTTTGGGGACCCCTGTTTTAGAGAACTCTTTAAACCTGTTTTTTCCAATAAGCCTGGAGATCCTCTGGTGAAAAGAAGCCTGCACACTGGCTATGTTATATATAGCAGTGGTCACCAACCAGTGGGATGGGGACCACTGGTGATCCGCAAGAAAATGTTGGTGGTCCACAGAGAAATGTCCCCACCAAAGCAATTAATCCAGGCTGCAGAGGAACACAAGGCTGCGCCACCCACATGGCCCACCCATCCATTAGCCCCCACCCTTCGGCCTAGTGCAAACCTTACCTTGAGTAGAGTCATGCAAGCTGGAACTGGAAGGTAAGACCAATAGCAGGGGAGGGAAATCCACCCTGGGTTGGCTTGCTGACATTGACGGAAAAGTCAGTTCCATATTCCAGAGCTGCAGTAGTCACAGGACTGGTCCTTTGGTCATCCCGGAGCAGCTCCTCCAGTCCATGGCAAGCCGGTGCACCCGGGTGGAAGAGCAGCTGCTCTGGGATGACCAAAGGGCCAGTCCTGTGACTACTGCAGTTCTGGAATATGGGACCGACTTTCCCACCAACGTCAGCAAGCCACCGTCAGTCAAAATTCATATTAGTGGTCCGTGGGATTTAAAATTATGTTTGGTGGTCCCTGAGATCCAAAAGGTTGGCGACCCCTGATATATAGTATCTCCCCTGTTGTGATCTTTATTTAGTTCTTACGTTTATTGTTTAACCGATTTATTGAATGTTTTAATTTTGGTTTCATTATTGGGTCACATACTCCTTCTAGAATACCTTTTTCTACAGACGTCCTCCATTTGCGGGACCAATCTGTTAGCTGTTGAGCGTAGCTCTTCTCAATTTTGGCTCTCTCTTGGAAGCAAGAGACAAGGTCATTGCACAACCGGTTTCCATCATCCACTCTCTTCACTGTCCTCTTGTAATTGCCAGGCTGAAATTAGACCACAGCATCAGTTTTGCTTGCCCTCTTCTGGGATTTATCTTAAGAGTCAGAAGAATGCATCAGACTTGCCCACACAACGTGCAATGCTGGTGAGCTGTAGAATTATTTCCATGTCTTGTAAGCAGAGATAGACAGCTTGTATCACGGTCACAAATGTCAAACTATTATTATTAAGCACTAAAAATGGCACAACCATAAAATGGCACCATTAAAAATGGCATCTGCACCACCTGCTCTAGGCCTGCTGTTGCTGCCTTCAATTTCATGAGACCTTAGTCTACACTACTATTACTATTAGTAGTTATTACTATTAACCTTCTCATCACTCCTTATTACCCATCCCCCCACTTGTGACTATGACTGTAACTTTGTCGCTTGTATCCTTACAATTTATACTGACTGTTTCCTAGTATGACCTGATTGCTTATTGTACCCTATGACTATCGTTAAGTGTTGTACCTTATGATTCTTGACTCTTGACGAATGTATCTTTTCTTGTATGTATACTGAGAGCATTTGCACCAAGACAAATTCCTTGTGTGTCCAATCACACTTGGCCAATAAAAGAATTCTAATTCTATTCTATATTCTATTCTACCTTCATTCTTCTACCAGGATTCTCCCTCAAGTCTTGTGGAAGCAGCACCCTATCTCTCATTTACTCTGCTCTTACCTCCCAGAAACTGCCACTGGGAGCTTCTCCACCGGTATCATCCTCCGCTGACATCACTCTAGTTTCCTTGCAGCACAAAATGTTTGCAATGTTTGGTGCTCCTAAAAAAAGAAACAAAAAAAGAAATGTATACAAACTATAACATGGCAATTCAGCAAAAGGTTGAAAGAACGAAGTCCTTCATGGTTCCCTAAATAGACTAGCCCTAATTTTAACAATATAGACCAACTGCCCAAGGAACACAAATGTGACAGCTTCATGCTTTTTCTAGAGAAGCTTCATTTATAAGTATTAACAACACCATCTGCCTGAGAAGAAGACATCTAGTCAATGCCAAAAAGGTATTAATTTCCTACAGACCAGTGTTCCCCACGGTGAAAAGTTCTCAAATAATGCAGAATCAGCTTGAGACTCTTTTAAAATGTGGGGACAGGGTGTGTGAGTGTGCATTTACACATATACTGTAGGAAGGGGGCAAATGATATTTTTGCACAGGAGGAATACATTGATGTTTACATAGAATATATTGAACTCCAACAAATAACAGCAATCATTTTAAAACTAAATGTGATATTAATTCTCCCTCACTGTTCCATCACACTCATGTTTCCATGTATCCACACAGGAATCCAGAGCTGTGCCATTCAGCTACTTAAATGTAACAGTGCCTTGGGGCTTTGGCATCACATAAAGGCCACTTCTGCTAGGACAACAACTCTAAATAGCAGAGAAGTCTGGGAGTCATAATATATAACAGGGGTCTTCAAACTTGGCAAGTTTAAGACTTGTGGACATCAACTCCCAGAATTCCTCCTCCGTCATGTTAGCTCAGGAATTCTGGGGGTTGAAGTTCACAAGTCTTAAACTTGACAAGTTTAAAGACCCTTGATATATAAGGACAACATATTTCAGAAGACTAATTTAAAAGCAAATGAAGATTTGTACTGAACTCCACCATCTCTTTGACAATTCCACTACCACCTAACATGCCACAGCTCATTAAAAGACTGGCACACATGTTCAAATGCAACTCACTTCCCCCTGTACATTCCAGTCTATAAAAAGTTCCCACACACCCTTGAAAAATATCCACTTGGCCTCAGGCAAGGCAGGATTCTCACAGAGACAGGACCAAGAGTTGCATTCTTCCTTCCACCCTCTGTAGCTATGTCTTCCATAACATGAAGTCTTCCTTGAGAAAAAGACTGCTAAACATAAGAAAGTTAAAGCCAATGCAAGCTGCCCTATCAAACTTATCCTGTTGCATCAGCTTTAACAAACTTTTAGCAGATACTATCATTCACCTTGCCAGGTGACTAAGGAAGTTAAATTCATTTGCTGAGCGAGGCAGAAGACTCAGATGCACCAAGTAGCCTAAATGTTTGGTCAAGAGCTTCACAACTCAGAAAGCAATATTCCCAATGTTCACTACCAGCTACATACCAAATGCAGGACCAATGCCAGGATGAGCAGGGAAGCCTTGGGGCTCTTCTTGATCAATGTGCTGGGAAAGAACAGAATGATCATGACTTTACAGCCAATTCAAGTTGGTCTGACTCAAATACATCCTTCTGACTGTATTGGTCAGGCAGCTAAAACAACCCTGAGACCAGAAGGAGCCAAGATAAACTTGGCTTGTCAGTCAACCAGGACTGGGATTGTGCCAGGTTCTTGCACCTGCCACAATTTAATCCTCCTTACTTCCTCCTCTGGCACTTTTTGAAGCCAGGATCCAAGTATTATTATTTTACTTTATATATGTATAATAATAGTATATGAGTGAAGCAGCACAGCCACATGGATCTCTTACCACCTGTCCAGTTTCAGAACCCAGGGGTAAATGAAATAGGCCTCCAACCATACATTTCAGGCATGGGAAGGCTTGTGTGGAAGACAGACATAGTACCTAAGAAATCAGGGCTTTTTAAAAGGCAAGTGGGCACAGAAACTGACCAGCAGTGATTAAAACTGTTTCCAAACTGTTGCTTAGAAACAGTGCAGCTGCAATTGCAAGCATTTTTTCCCATCACTAATAAACTGAAGTCTGAAGTCCAACCTGAGAAATAGTTCTCTAACTTAATGATGCCTGTAGAATCAGAAACCTATAAAGAGAGCCACAAGTGAAGAGAAGAATGCCAAAAGAGTGGACTGTATTGTCCCCAATCAAACAACTTCACTGTATGTTTCTTGGTAACCTAAGGCAAAAGTGTATTTAAAAAGTGAAAATGTCTGTAATGGATCATGTAGATCTGATCATATTGGGGGGCAGAGAACTGTAGCCCTTTTATGACTTGTGGACTTCAACTCCCAGAATTCCTGAGCCAGCATTTTCAACTAGCCCCCTGATATTTTTAGCATTGTTGAAAGAGTAAAGAGTAAAGTTTTTGGTTCAACCTTGCATTCTTTTTGCAAAGTGAAAGAAAGAGAAGTACTGTATAGAGATAATGAATGTTTAAAGGTAAGCTTTAGAAAGAGAAAACAGTCATTTATTTAGGATTTGACCAAGTAAACAGCTATTTATGAGGTTGATTAAGATGCCTCTCTACAGTTCTGTTAGTTCATATGCAGGAGATATTCCTTTCCCAATACAATCAGGAATCCTTCTGATTTCTTTCACTCTTTAAAGAATTAAATTCAAAACAGTCAAACAAACTCAACAAATACCATGTGAACCTAAAAAATGAAAAAAGTTCCTTGTTTGGGGGAAGGTGGGTGTCCTCAAAAATAGTTACAGTGCCTTCCCAACCGATGGTCTATGAAAATGGGGGTGCCTGAAGACATGATCAGTAATTTCATGCCATATATTTAAACTTCTCCAGCAACTAAAAGGACTAGAAATTTGCCTTGAGTGGGGGCATTCCTAAAACTATCCCTAAAGAGACAGATGGCTGCATAAGATTGCTCAACTCTGTCTGGTTACATGCCAGAGGGGGGCAATAAGAATACTTTCAACCTATAATCAAGGGAGCAAATGGACTATCCCACATGGGGGCAGAGATGGAAATAGCTGAATATTTACAGGATGGTCTCAATCTATTCAGAAAGGAGCTTGAGTCAGAAGGCAGGTATAAAAAGCACAAATATCTTAGCAAATCTTCCACATCGTGTTGTTTTCATGTGAGTCAGCAAATGGATTTTGTTTTTCTTTATTTCATAGGCTATTCAATGAAGTAAATGTAGCACTTACATTATTATAGGATGACCATCTTATTAATCACATATCCAAATACATTATTTATTCCTTATGAATCAAACTATATCCTGTAGTAACAAATAATGCTGCTTTAACGACAAACCTAGGAGGGATGAGTCTAGCTCCCTTTACATTTAAAAAAAAATTGATATAAAAGAAATTAATTTTATTTATATATTTTTTGCAGGGGATCAGATTACAGCAAACCTGCCCTTCCTGGAACTTTTTTTTTTCTTCCGTCTTCCATGTGCATCCCCCTTTCATGTCTTTCTAATGAACAAAAATCTCTGAAAACATCCAAATGCCCTGAAAAAACTTTGTTGAAATCAAGTTAAATAGCTATCGGATCCAGTAGACTGCACACACAGAGGTCAACGACTTGGAACGCAACAATACACAGGATGTATTGCACCTCCCTGTTTACGGTTCTCACGAGAAAAATATGTAGTAACATACCAAGGCCTCTAGAAATATAGCCCTGAACCTTCAGCATTTGAAGGAGTTGGTTATTTACACAGTTTTCTGATGACCATCTAATAAATTGTCCTTCTGCTCCTTATTTATGAGCAGTTCTATGTATGCACAGTCAAGGAAGCTTAGTTATAGATTATCCGACTCTACAGTATTAGTGGAAGCCAAGTCTCTTCTCCCCCTTCCCCCCACTTCTGTTCAATTGTGTCTAATTCTCGGACAATGCCTGGAGAAATCCTTGCAGTTTTCTTGGTAAGATTTCTCAGAAGTGGTCTGTCATTGCCTGCTTCCTAGCACTGAGAGGATCTGACTGGACCAAGATCACTCAGCAAGCTTTATGCCTAAGACAGGACTAGAATTCATGATCTAGTTTCTAGCCTGATGTCTTAACCGCTAGACCAAATTGACTCTATAGATTTATTGAAAACAGAACCCCTTCTTGATACTGATACTCAGATACCAAGGCACTTGATGAGTGCGTTAGAAAAATGAAATATCTGAGCTCTCCTTGTCAGCCATAGGGCTGGCAGTATTACTGACCCCAATTGCTAACCCAAAGTAGCTGGTGGCAGCAGTAGTAAGAAACATCACAATGATAAGCTTTCTTCAAAGACACGTTCTGGGCAGATGTGAGAAAGCAACAGGAAGAAGCACTTACACAGAGAAAAGAAAATGGTTTTTATTAGCTATAATAAAATCTACGTTCTTGGCACATGGAAAGGTATGTGTCTTTGTTGTGTGCATGTGTGTTTAGAATCCATTAAGTTTATATCAGCATACTGGTTTTCAATACTTTCAAACTGGGGTAATTCAGCCTGACATATTTGTATATATAAATGAAACATAACTTTAAGAAGTTGTTATCAAACTTCTTTACACTCAGGACAATTCTTCATTCACTCTAAAATATAGTAACTCCAACAGATGGTAATATAAATACTGACATATCGTATAATGAATAATGAATCCTAAGATGGCAGACCTCTCTCTAACATGTTATCTATAGGCACCACTATGGATGTGCTCAGTATTTTATGACTTCTTTAGTTACAAAAGACTGTTAGGATACCACCAACTTCAATGTGAACAGATGTCGTGGAAATTAATGATAAATTTATTTATAGATACATAGAAAAAGTAGGCATTTGACTACTGTAGTGTGTTTGTATACATGTGTATTTGGAGAATGTTTCAATTGGTCAAAATGCAATTGAAGGCCAGCATATCATTTTTAATTGTAGGAAAACTATATACTTTACATTTCAGAACTGCCCTGCTATAATTATCTGTAATTAATAAGTGAATTTAACAGGGGGAGGGGGAGACATAAGATTCAATCTTTTCCAAATCAGCAAAGATTCATTTCCTAGCCCACAAATCCTTGGGAGGAGATTACTAGTTGAGAAAGAAGCCAGAAATCAGCGTTTTCTAGCTTCTTCCTTGGAATTTATACCTTTCCAAACTGCCTAATCCAGTTTAAAACATGAGTAAGACATCTAACCACATAAGGACATAATAGTATGGTATTTCTATAGCAGAAACATTGGTAAAAGAATAAGTCAGAGAACAGTCTACCAAACGATAGAGCAGGATTTCAGGAACTCAACTTCTATGCCATACTAATGATTAGTAGGGATGTCTAAAATAATTGCATATTGAATCAGACTGGATATGCATTTCTTGAATTTAGAAGCTTATTTCTGTCAAAGCAACTATAGTGAACTTGTGGTCGTGTCAGCATGGACCTGGTTTTATAGTTATAAAGGATAAAACATGCTAGGATTTACCTGTATAACTCTAACATTATACTGCTTTAGCCACAATTTCATATATTCCCTCCCGATGTTAGATAAATATTTTTCCATAGTTTGGGGATATTAGACTTTATACTATTGATATAATATTTTTAAAGACTGAATTATATTACAAAAAAGAAAATAACCTATTAATATTTACAGCTGTAATCCTTCAAAATACCAAGCACTCCTTTTAGTTAGCTTTCTAGTCAACAGAAAAACAACACTGAGTCTCAAAATCACTGGAATAATTATTGGCTACACTCTTCCTAAGATCACATTCCATTCAGAGGGCAGGGTTTTAATCTCTTCTAGATCTGCCATTGATACCTAAGAGATCTAGTGTGGTGCAGTGGTTAAGGAACCAGGAGACCATGAGTTCTAGTCCTGCCTTAAGGCATGAAAGTCAGTTGTGTAACTTTGGGCCAGTCATTTTCGGCCAAACCTACCTCAGAGGGTTATTGTGGGAAAAGTGCAAGGAGGAAAGCATGTTTAGTTTAGTTTATTGTCATTGCACCTCATACAATAAATTAAATACCATCTTCAATGTACATTATGACTATGAAAATAAACACAAGCACACATCCTTCACATTCTATACATTGAATTGAAAATCCCTGACGTTGCATTAGTATTAGGTATTAATTAATTATGTTAGGTATGTTCACTGCCTTGAGTTACTTACAAAACAGTAAAGGTGAGATGAGAAAAAATAATAGCAGTAATAATAATATAGGCGCCTTGGGTGCAATCCCAAAACAACTGGAATACCACTTGAACACCACTATCTTTGACAAAATCACAGTCAGTCAATTGCAAAAGGCAGCTTTACTCACAACAGCTTACATCCTGTGAAGATACTTTTAACACTATTACCATCAGTATCCGCCTATCCCAATTGAGTCTTTGAAAAAGACTCAATGGGTTGATAAAAATGCCAAATCCAGTCTAAACATCTGGCTGATTGTGCAACAAACCAATAATAATATCATAAAAGGAAAACTTTTCTCAGCTTTGATAAATCAGCTGTGCTGATTTTTTTTCCTCTGGAGAGAAAATCCTAGGGGCAGTGATACATGGTGCTGATGATCTCCCAGTTGTGTATTTGTAATATGTTCATAATAGGACAGCCCTTCAACACGGCTTGGAAATTTTAACTGTCCCAAGATATGGCAGCATATATAAGGAGCCAAACTCCTTAAGAGGTGCTACATTATCCTCAGACAGAACTGCCGTCCTTGTTATCTTCTACATCTTAACTTAAACCATTCACTGAAGCCTTCCAAATTTTATATGCTTTAATCCGTGTTACTTGAAGGATTGCATTTTTTTGTGCTGACTGTTCTGTACATTCAGGCCTTAACACGCACCACCATAGATATGTTATAAAATCAATAATTTTGCTTTTTTTTTCCCGTGGTGCAGCCTATATATTATAGGAAAACTGTCGTTAAAATTTGAAAAGGGTTAGTGTTATCTTACTTAGGGAAATCAACTGAACTATTTACCTACTTACCTTTCATTCAAGTCTTTAAATATACTATGGGATATATCTTATTAACATATACTATAGCATATTTAATTATCTGATTAAAAAACATAATTTTATAATGTTTGTAAGAGCCAGTTTGGTGTAATAGTTAAAGCATCAGGCTAGAAGCCAGAAGACAATGTCTCCTTTCATGCCTTACCCATGAAAGCCAGCTGAGTGACTTTCAGCTAGTCCGTCTTTCTCAGCCCCAGGAAGGAAGCAATGGCAAACCACTTCTGAAAAACCTTGCCAAGAAAACTGCAGGGAAAGTGAAGTGTTTTTCAAATGAAAGTGTCATCCTCTAATTGCTTTCTGTCTACCCTTAGGAAGTAAAAATAGTGAATGGCTCACCCCAATGCATTTTTGGACTGCCTGGAAATTGGTCACCCATGTGCCCAGGGAAAGAAAAGGGACAAAAATAAGTTGGAGTGGCATTTTCAACTTGGGAGGGAAGAGGGAGTGGTGGGCAACTACTCTTACTTGCTGATAAATGGGTGTCATGGGATTGGTTAGAGCATGGTTTCACATTTCCAAGTGTGCTGACTAGATGAAAAAGTTTGACTCTTCCCGATATCAGGAAACAGAAGAAAGGGCTAGTCACCAATTCCAACGAAGAATGAATCAGCAAAATCTGCAGGGAGAGTGTCAGGAACTTATGATAAATTTAGGTGTAAGAAGTGAGACTTGTCACCAATTAGGACTTGGAGAACTGAGTGCTATGTGCAATAATCAAGTTCAATGCCATTTCATAGACATTCTCATAGATACACGCAACCTTATATGTTCGTAACAAATACACAGGGAGTCCTCAATTTATAGTCATCAAGTGAGTCATATGCTCATTAAGCAAACCCAGCTTCCCCAGAGAGGCATTGAGCAAATCACAACCAGTCATAAATATGAACTAGTTGCCACGCATCCCAATTGCAATCATGCAATTATACAGGTCATAAGTCACTTTTTCTAAGACTGTCACAACTTTGAACTGTCATTAAACAAACAATTGTACTTCGAAGATTATTTGTATATTATTCATAGCGCAGCTTTGTCCCAAGCAAGAGTGGGTAGCTTTTTTGGATCTAACAATTGTTTTATGTTTTAAAAATGAACAGAATAACACCAGGTAATCGCAATCAAAAAGTTGAGTGAGGGTAGCTAATTTGATGGGGGTTTTGTGTTTTGAAATGGAGGTTAAAGGTTTGCTGTTTTTTCTGATATGTAATGTTTCGAGATGATCTAGTGAGGGAGAAACTTTAACGTGCAAAAGAAAGAAGATGCAATTACTCCCTTGTAGTTTATACCACTCATTTGCTATCATTTAATATGCTAATATGCTGTATCAACCAAAGCATGAGAATTAATGTAATCACATCATTCTGCTTTGTTCAGGCCTCTACCAGAATTCTGTGTCAACTTCTGACTAGTGTACCTTAAGTTGCTAAAAAAAAAAAAACCTGGCCTATGCCCAAATGAATTTAAAATGCTTTGTCCACTTTCTTTCCAAACTCTTGAAGAGAGAGATTGCATCATTAAGCCATCCCAGAGAAGAGCAGAATCCCATTAGTTCTAGACAAACTTTAAAAAATATGTTCTGTTGTATTCTCACATTTGGCAGCTACAACTTTCTCTCCTATTAGCGCTACTTACCAGTGTCCAATAATATTCCCATTTCTTGTTATGTATTTCTCCCCCAACAGAAAATTGTACATCTCATTAATGGGAAAGGATTCCTCAGGTTTCTTCCCAAAGAATTGGACCGTAATTTGATCACTAGGAAAGGCTATATCCTCAGTTTCCTCTTATAGGCCTGAAATTTATGTCCCTTGCCCTGGTATTGGAAGCATGAATACTCTGATACCACAAATGGAGCATTGTGCCTCAGCCAAGGACAAAGGAAGCCAAGTAGGCCATAACCCCTCCCAGAACAAAATAACTCTGAAGCAAAATGAGCCACCTATTTTAAAACACTACAAATCTAATCCTTAGTATTTCTTTAGAAAATAATATTGAGGCAACATATTTAATTCACAACTTTTCGCTAGTAATTTCAAGTTTTTCCTTGATATCTCAGTATTTTTGTCCATTTCTATGGTTTCCACATTGCTCTGCATTTAATATAACTCAAAATAAGGCTTGCATCAGCCATATGCCTAAGCAAATTTTCCATTTAGCCTGCCATATAGGCACTATTTTTTCCAGTCCAGTTATGATTTTTTTATTCACAGAAACATGATTTTTCTCAGACTAAACTAATATGTACAGAAAACATAGTTCCATGGAAAAAAAAGTGTTTGCTGGCTTTTGGATTTTCTAAATTTTCTAAATTCTAATTTTGCCTGTTGAATGTTATCAGAGCTTCATCTGGCTTCTACCAATAGTATAAAGGGAATATGAATAAACTAACACCACCAATTGTTGGTGCTTAATTTTATCTGACTTGTGATGTGTCAGTTTGTAAGAGTAATCACTCCCTTGAATTGAGTAACTGCTTGTAATTGAAAGCTGAAACAATTTTAGCCAAACTGTCCAATTGGCGTTAGTCTTTTGCACCTTTGTAAAAAAAAAAAAAACTACTTCAGTTTAGTAACATCTGAGAGTATTCTGTCACACATTTCTGCTCTTGCCAAAACTGTGAGCCTGGACTTTCATTTGGCATTCTGAAACACATTATTTGTCCTTTTTAAAATATAATTATATAGCCTTGTTTGTATCTTGGAACCATTGTTTTACGGTGTGATCTATCTGAGCTTCAGTTGACAGATGGCCTGATATTCTTCTGCAGAGTTCTGTGCTACAGAATTTGTTTTATTATGATATTCTGAGGCAGCAATGAATCCCCATATTATGACAATCCTATCATCTTTTCCATTTCAAAACTAAGGTCTTAAAGTTAGTCTGCTAAAGTGTTCTGTAATCTTTATATTGATAGACTTCAACAACTTTTTAATAGAGTCTTCAGAATCATTTAAGGATGGCCCATAAGATGCCTGTAGAACCTGCATATAGGTAGTGCTCGACTTAAAACCACAATTAAGCCCAATTTTTTTGCTGTTAAGTGAGACAGATAGAAGCACATTAAAAAAATAAAGTAAAAACAAAAGTCACAATTGTTGGTGGATGGGCAAATCTGTCTAGTTTTACAACATTTGACTACATTCAAGGAGACAGAATCACACTGATAAATGCATACAAAAAGATCAGAATTCTCTAGGTGTTTTAGCAGGTAAGGAGTTACAAGGTAGATCATTGGATCCTTATGGAGGGTGTTGCATAGCAAGACATGAGTTGTAGTTTCAATTATCTCTTGTCTACAAGGTCACAGTCTTAGCTCATAGAGATCTTTTCGTTTAGGCCTTCCAAGACTGCTGTGAGGTGTGCACTGAAGCGTGCTCAAGTTATGGTCCATAAAATGTATGTACTGCAGTCCCAAATGACCTGATTGTTTAGTAAAATAGCATTCACACAACTATTTAGCCCTTTACATGAAGGGATTGAAATAGAGATGCAATTGTTTTTTCATCACAAGCAGGGTGGCTTTATGAAATAAATACCAAATTGATGGCATTTGTTCGTCCAGAATCCCTTTATGATTCATTATTAGGTCCTACATTAAGTTCTGATAACGTTCAGTGGTGGTGATATGCAAAAGTTTAGGAAACTCAAATGCTGAGAAGTCAAAGACAAATTTCTTAAACTAAAAGTGTTTCCTAATGAAACAGAATAAGGGGTAACTAATTTATTAAATTGTTCCCTCCAAAAAAAAAAAATCCAAACAATTTCAAAGTAAGCATTTAAAGCCATCCACCAGTAGCAAACTTAAAAGCTTACAGCTGTGCATCAGCCAAGCCTGCACTACTTTATGGGCTTCTTTGGGGAAGAACTTGTCTGGGAATAACAGATGGAAGAGATACAGGGAAGGACTAGCACTCATGATAAACCTCTTTGCTCAGCACAGGAAGGAGGCCAGATGTTATTAGTTTACCACTTCTCTCAATCTTAAACAGGATGTAGCACTCTTCCTTAAACAAAAACCACATTCAAGGATGCCTAACACCACAAAGAACGTACTATAGCTATTTTGGAAATTGAGATTGGAAAATCAAGATGGAGGTGCTCTACCTTTTTTTGAGAATGTATTGTTTGCAAAAAAACAAAAAAGGGAAATGCAATTTTTTGAGAATGTAACATGATGTTTGTCCATCATGTTCAAAGAGGACCTTGACATTCTAACGGGTGGTGGGCTGTCCACAGTGTGTCTGCAGGTGGCTGGTAAGGCCTATACAGGCACGGAATGTTCTGCCACACGTTGGGCAGATATGTGTGGGCACCATTGTTGCAGCATTTGCACCTCTGGCTTTGCAAAGTGCTCACTTCTTTTGTGCTGTAGTAGTTCTTTTGTCTTCAAATGTCTGGCAACCTTGGAGGATCAATGTGCGCCATGTCGATCGATCTTGTACCAGGGTTTCCCAGGAAGTAGTGTTGATGTCCAAGGACTTGAAGGAGGCTTTCAATGTGTCTTTGTATCATTTCCTTTTCCCCCCTTGTGATTGCTTTCCTTTAGACCACTCACCATAGAGGACCTGTTTAGGGATGTGATGGTCTGGCATCCTTGCAACATGGCCTGCCCACCATGTCTGGACTTTCATCAGCTTGTCCTGCCACCAGATCCTCAGTAGTCTGCAGAGGCAGGTTGTGTGAAAGTGCTTCAGTTGCCTTGCGTGTCTCATGTATACAATCCAAGTCTCACTGGCTTACATCAGGGTAGTTAGCGCTACTGCTTGGTAGACTTTGAGCTTTGTAGCAAGGCTTATTCCATGGTGGTCCTACACGTTGATCCCACATGTAGCCTATCATATGCAGAGCTTGCCTTGGCAATTCTGCAGTTGACCTCAATGTCAATTGTCACTGCACGGAAGATGCTGCTGCCAAGGTATGCAAATTGGTCCACTGCTTGTAGCTTTTGTCCCTTTACTGTGATGGTGGGCTCTTGGCGTTGGGCTTTTGGAGATGGCTGGTGCATTACTTCGGCCTTGTGTTAATGAGGAGGTTGAAGTTGTCACATGCTGCTGCGAATTTGTCCAAACTGGCTTGCATTTCCTGCTCTGATCCAGCATTCAGGGCACAGTTGTCAGCAAAAATGAGGTCTTGTAGCACAGTCTCCTTTATCTTGGTGACAGCCTGGAGTCTTCGCAAGTTGAACAGTTTTCCTTCGGTCCTGTATCTCAGGCTAACTCCCAAAGAACTGTTCTGGAAGGTGTGTTACAGCATGGCTGAAAACATTATGTTAAACAGGTTCAGTGCCAATACGCACCCTTGCTTGACACAGTTTGTAATGGGAAAGGCCTCTGAAGCTACTCTGTTATCCAGAACAAAAGCCATCATGCCATCGTGGAACTGATATACCATCAGGATGAATCTGTCAGGAAATCCAAACTTCGACATGTTGCGCCACAGACCTTTGAGACTGACAGTGTCAAAAGCCTTGGTGAGATCCACGAAGATGGTATAGAATTCATGATTCTGCTCTTGACACTTCTCTTGGAGCTGTTGGGCTGTGAAGATCATGTCCATCGTGCCATGCTCTTTGTGAAAACCACACTGTGTCTTGGGTAATAGACCCTGTTCCAGGTGGTCAGTCAGGCGGTTCAGCAACACTCGTGCAAGGATCTTGCCTGTGATGGAAAGAAGTTATATTCCTCTATGATTATCGCATATTTGTCTATTCCCTTTCCTCTTGTAGAGGTATACGATGGACACATCTTTCAGTTCCTGAGGAATGGAACCTTGGTTCCAGAAGGATTGGAAGAGCTGAGTGAGTTTGTCTACACCACCATCCTTATATACTTCCACTGGGATCACGTCAGATCCTGGGGCCTTGCTATTGGACAGCTGGCTGATGGCCTGTAGGGTTCCAGTCTTTGATAGTGGGATGTCCAGGCTGTGATTGATATCCACTTGGAGCATTCTGTTGATCACCTCATTGTTGATGGAAGATGGGTGGTTCATACAACATATTGCTATTTTATATAGCAATGTCTTGACTGGGTTCACATAACATTCTAACTCATTAGGAGATTTGTAGCATATGTTGTATGAGTCAGGAGGGTTTCCAATCATGGTTTAATCTTGGTTCTTATATAAGAGCTCAGCCAACTGTGGCTATGTTGATTAAATTATATCTGAATACATTCTGTGAATGCAACCACTAATTGAACATTAGGCTTTAAGGCCTAATTCTTCCAATTCTGCAACACTTTTATCTTGCATTCAATTTCCCTTTAAATTATTTCTTGTAAAAATATATAATCGTAATTTCCTCCTTTGATTTGATCTTTGGCTTCCTTACTAATCCGTTTAGATGTCACCCTACAAAAGTCAACAATTTGTTTTAATTTTAAAGGTTATATTATTCCTCTGACCCAGATCATGCAATCTAAAATAAAGAGTGGCAAAATATACTTCCTAGACTTTACTGCCGTGGACTCTATATGAAAGTTTACTTGCCCGAATACCTTTTAAAAGGCATCTGCCCAGAAAGGTAGGCTACATCCTTTCCTGTCTTATGTTTTTAACCTGATTATAGGAAAACCTCTTTTCAAATAGTAGCAGAATCTCTCTCTCTCTCTCTCTCTCATACACACATACATACATACACGCACTTACACATAGAGCCATATACTGAAAAGGCCTTGAAGATCCCTAATGCTTAAGAATAAAGAAATCATGTTATCCTTTGTAAAGCCAGGTTGCAATTCCTAAAACTATTCCATAGCTAGCCACCATTCACTTTCAATATAATGATTATTTCTTCATAATATGAAACAATCATATTACATAAAATAAAGCATCTTCCTAATATGTTGATCCATTATACTTATTTTTAACAGAAGCTGAATCTTGGCTTCAAATCGGTTCCATCACATTCCTTGGAAACACAGCTTTCTTCTTTTTAGCATTTGTTCTGCTTGGTTGCAGGGTCCTTCTTTTCTTTGTCTTTTGAAATGTGCTTGCCTAATTCTCATGGTGATGCTACCAATGCATGATGTGATAAAGGATTCATTCTTCAGCCAGCTTGTTACAGAACTTGATGTTTTTTGAGGGCCAACAGACAGGGAATGACTTCAGTGCCTAAGGAAGCACATGGTATCTTGGTTCCTAGGCTCATGCTCTCAGCCACTGTAGTACACTGTCTCTCTTGTCATGCAATATGTACCCGGAAAAATGCAGTTTTTCCTTAAATACATCACTGTTGTGTTTAGTAGAGTTAGACACACTGAATGAGTACTGAAGAAGCAATGGTGATCCTTTCAAAAGCATAGCAGCTCAAGAGAAAGAATGTTTCCAGCTGTAGAACCCAAGGAGTTGCAGTTGAAGTTAAACCATAACCTTATAAAGCCATTCAGCAGCCATGCAGCATCTTTTCCATGGAAAATTGGAAAGATATATTCATCTAGGTTCTGAACAATTTAATTTCAAACCAATGATTTCTATTTCAGCTACTGTCTCTATAGATTTCACTTCAAAAGAGCAGCTCTTGGCTCAAGTACTAAAACCAAACTTCTACAGTTGGGAAATTATTGTAGTGATAAATTTGTCAAGACCATGGTTTTGTAAAAAAAAGAAAGAAAAGAAATATGTATCTCCTTCTGCTTTAAAAAAGGTAGAGAGATCAAAAACATTTTAATAATACTTTATTTTTAAACAAAAGTATCTTTATATTTTAAAAAGCACTATTTTATATTATTTGCAATAATGTCAATCAATTAGAAATGTATGAGTTGCATGTGCAGACATTTCAATGTCTGAAGTAAAATGTGACAAAGGCAATAATTTGAATTGCCATAACATTCACAGGACCTTTTAACGTAAGACAACTCAAACCTTGAAGTTAAAATTAGATTAAGGATCAAAAAAATCAAATCAAAATTAAAACTACTAGAGTAAGTTTACATTTTTGAAATACAGACAATACACATGAAGATTTAAGGTTGTAGAAAATAATATATCAATGAAAGACACTAATAATTTGCTGCCTTAGTGGGAAGAACATTTGAAATATAAAAATATTTATTATAAAAGTTATTCTTAATAGTTTGAACGAAGTTAATCAGTTTTTTAAACAAAATTGTGATGCTTAACTGTTTCTACTTTCAGTTTTGACAAGAATCATTAACACTGTGCTTTAAAAACCATGTACAATATATAACATAATCATTGTTTTTAATTACAGACACACAACCTGAGGTCTCAGGAGTATACATTACTCCCAAATTATTGGGTGCAGCCTCCCTCGAGGCCCTACAAAATTTCTCCCTGAATTGTAATTGTCAGGCAGGACAATTATTGAATACATGAGGAATGATTATGTCTGGTACTAACTCTTAGTGATTACATTGATGGATTTTCTCCGTGATGACCTTTGCCTAATTTGCAGGTCTTCCAACGGTGCACTCATTGCCACTGTAATGGAGTCCAATTCACCTTTCTGCTGGTCATCCTCTTCATTTCTTTCCGTCCATCTTTCCCAGCACAAGAGCCTTTTCCAAGGAGCTGGGCCTTTGTATGAAGTTTCCAAAGTAGGATAATTTGAGTCTGATCATTTTGTGCCTTGAGTGAGGGAGTAATTACACTGTACTTAACTTAATGCTAACTACATTTTTATCCCTGCTCGTCACCTTTGCCCCTCATGGTCCGACATCCTTCCTCTGCAGCATGTTAAATTATGAAATACAGGCATCAGCTCCCAAAAAAGATATTGCATAATTTCCATTTTAGTGAATAACTGAAAACTCTGGTAGACACCAAAAAGAGATGAAAAGGTTTGGGAAAACTTAAGGGGTCAATTGCTTAACAGAAAGAAACATAGAAGGCGTAAATGTTTTATTTTTAAATAGTTCTTTTATCTCTCACATTTTTCTATCTGTGTTCCTGTTTGCTTTGTATATTTTGCTACATTGAAAAATTCTAAATGAATACATAAATTATATGGACAGACAGGCACACATGTAGTGCTTGACTTACCATTCATTCATCAATCACTAAAGCACTGGAAAAAGTTACTTATGGTTTATGATTGGTCCTTGCACTTACAACTGTCACATGCACATCCCCACTGTCTCATTATCAAAATTTGGGCTGTTGGAAACTGTCATATATTTACACAGTTTCCGTATCCTGGGGTCATGTGATTGCAATCTGCAACATTCCCAGCCAGCTTCCAAGAATAAAGTCAATGGGGAAAGCTAGATTCATTTAATAACCATATGATTCACTTATAGTAATTTGCTCAAAAGCCGTGAAAAAAGATCATAAAAAAAGGAAAAAAGATCATACAATCAGGTGTGACCCCCTTAACAATCACTTTACTTAGCAATGGAAATTCTGGCCCCAACTGTAATAATGAATCAAGGACTACCTGTATATATATACACATATAAAGAAAACTGAGACATTAAGAGTAATTATGACCAAGATTCTCCCCCCTCTTCCAAATTTGGAGAATGAAGTTGTATCTAGAGATAACAAGCAACCTATAAATGAAATATTGCTTTTGTATTTCATATTTTGAGATTGTACAATCACTAACACAGGAAAGTAATATATAGGAAATGATACTCTTGAGTTGGGCAGAATTATACTTCGAGTGTATAGTGAAAATAATTCAAGGATAGCTAACCTAAACAAATACAATAATAATAACTGCATGTAATTGGGCCTCTATTGTTTATAGGGATGAAAATGTTAACATATCTGGACTAATAAATACAAGGTATATAGTTCTACTGCAATTATCAACCCACCCATGAATTGACTGCTTTATCTTAGTAAGAGTCACACGTCTCCATTATTTCTATTCTGTTTTAACACAAGGATACTAGTAATCTAAGACATTTGTTGTGGCGATTATTGATATAGTACTTAATGATACATATCAACTGACTAAAAAATTAAGAGATCCTGTCAACACATGGGCACAACGCTGCTTACAAGTAAAACCTTGTAGGTTTATAATCCATGAGAGGACATCTATATACAAGCAGCTGTATATATTTCTAACTGCAGTTAACCTTCAATTAACTTACCTTACTTTAGCAGTCTCTAGATGCAATATACAAACTATTCATCATTTTATGCAGTTGTTACATTACACCCTTTGATGTATGCATTAAATCCCATTTCAGATTTTTCTCTTGTATTACAATCCTATTCAATTGACATTTGAACGAATTTGAATCTAACAGTTCTGCCCTCTATTAGTTTATTAAATCAAAGGTTTACTGTACTCTTAATCACATGATTTGAGAATCTTAGACAAGCCTACAAAATTTTAATTCCTGCATAGCAGAAATATTGTCTCAACTTGTTGTAAAGTATGCGAAGGATGGCTAACTTGTGAAAGAAACACATTGTAACCTACCATGATTATGTCAGATAATACCTAATACAACAATGTAAATATCAAGAAAATTACAGTGCAGAGCCATGGATTTAAACATCCAATTATGCCACATATAATTCCCCCTACTACAATGCAAATATCCAGAAAATTACTCTTAATACAGTGCCGTGCATTTAAACATCCAATGCCGAGGCATGTGATTCCCATGTTAAGTGACCCAGATTATGCCTAAATGCATCTATTGACATGACAGCTCAATAATGGCAACAACAGTAAACAACTGTGCAGGAAGATTCAGCTACAGCTTCTGTAGATTGTGGTTCAAGCAAGGAAAGTGTTAGTCTAAATGACAAACCAACATTCACACCTCTCTTCTTCCTATCCAAGGTAATAAAAACCCATGAAACAGTAGTATGATGGTTACACCAATAAAGGACAACTTTTACATTCTCAAAAGCGTGTCTGTTTATGGGTTGACACTGGCAATTCAGTTGATAGGTTAATCCAAACCCTGCTGTGTAGATTCTTAACACAGTTATCATCAACTACAGGAAGGGCTTCTTGGCAGAGCCAAGAATGGTTTCTCTTTGCACAATATGACTCTTAAGAATGTTTCTATATGTAGTTCAAATAATCAAAACTTTATTGAAATGTAAGAGATTCTTCAAAACATTTTTAAAATGAATGTTTTAAGGAAGGGCAGTTAGTTTATAAGAAAACTCCCCTGAAACAAGAATACAGCTTGCAAGATTTTATGTAGAGATTTCTTAGTTCAATCTACATTCTCTATTTCTTTTTACCCTCAGAAAAAAAAGCATCTTTATAAATAAAGCTTACAGTAAATAATCAAGTCTCACATACTGAGAATCTGTGATATGTCTGAATAATATCCTCTATGGAAGAACTGAATAATTTGCTGAGAAATATACTAAATTCACCCATAGATATGTCAAGTGTTTAATAACAATATGAACAGTTGTGATATGCAACTTGGTGAGCTTTTTGCAACTACATCCTTATGCTCTAGAAGTAAGCAGCCCTGGATTATCCATTGGGTGTAGAGAATAATTATTTGGTTGCAGCAGAATATAAATAATCTATCAAGTCCTGAAGCATCTACAAAGACATTTTAGCCTCACCCAAATCTCAGTTAATTAAAAAAAACTAGGCAATAGCTAAATCAAATTTAATAGTTTGCTTTAATTCAATTAGAGTCCTCCTTTCTATATTCATAATTTATGAAAACTATATATAATGTCCTCAACTTATAACCATAATTGAGCCCCCAAAAATTCCATTCCTAAGGCAGTTACAGTAAATCACTGCATTTGTTAAGTGAATTATGCAGTCGTTGAGTGCATGCAGCTTCCCACTTGGGAAGTTTGCAAATGGCAATGATGTGACCCCACCATTTATGACGCAACCTCCATAAATATATGTCTATTTGCCAAGCGCCCAAATTTTGATCACGCTAACTGTGGGGATGCTGCAACAGTTGTGTGAGAACCAGTCATAAGTCACTTTTTTCAGTGCTGTTGTTATTTCAAATGGTTGCTAAACGAATGGTTGTATGTCAAGGACTACCTGTATACAATGCATACAATGGATTTCAAACAGATAGGGAAAGCTACTGTATATAATAAACAAGGAATCCCATACTCACTCGCACGGATGTTACCTAGCCAGACAGTGACATGTCTGCAACCAAACAATCATGCTCAGAGACCATTCCAGGACCCCAAGAGCTAGTGTCCTTTAATATGCATCTCTACCTTAAAACAGGCTTGTTTCAATTATGCAATAAGATCTCATCTTTCAGGTACTGAAGGAACATGAAGCCTAAGATATTTGTTCCGAAAATTAGAGATAGTTGGAAGTCATTGAGTTAGCGATTCTTTAAATCCTGGCTGGAAATATTGTTCCCACAAGCTATATTGGCAAATTTGTTTCACTTAAAAGCACACAAAATAACTTTCCTCTGGCTGTACAGATAACATCTCTGTCATCTTGAAAAATTAGGCTCACCTCCCACCCTTGGGAAATCGTGAGGTTAAATGCCCATGAGAAACTTGTCTCCGTTGTTCTAGAAAAAATAGCACACATCCATGCTTTAAATGCCAGAGAAAATACAATATTCTGTACTCAGGAATCCAAGTAAAGGCGCGGGGGGTGGGGGGGAATAAAGTGCTTAACTGAAATTACTGCCTAATCTTGGCTCCCATGACAAGAACACACAAATCTGTAGAATATCTCATATGTTTCTACCTCCTAGCTAGCATTTGTGAGAGGTTAAGCAATCATTTTGTTTCTTCATAGCTGTCAGAAGCTATGGAACAAGGGCTGGAACAAACAAGCCTTCAATAAAATATCAGGTATTTTATTGTGCAACATACCATAAAGAATTCCATTTCTGCTCCACTTCAGCTCATACCTAGAGTTAGGTGAGTCAGTGTAATTTTATAATCTACGCACATTATAGATGCAATCCAGTCATTGCCATTTTTATTCTCTATGTTAAGAGATGTAATGCATAGTGTTCAAAGAAAAATCTAATTAAATGACATCATTTTTAAAATAAGATTTTAAATCTTTTTTACAAGATAAGAAATCCTCAGGCAGATTTATATTACCACATACTACTAAAAACAGATATTCCAATGTTAGTAGTCTCAGAGCTGCATGGTTCTTACATCATCTTTTGAAGTCATGCAAAATTCAGAAAAGGATATTTGAAGCACTCCAGGCTTTCTCTCTTATTTGACTAACTCTTCAAAGAAATAGAATAAGTAAAGAAACTTTGGTTGGCACAGAAAGCTGTTAGACTGGTTCAGTTTGTACAGCTTGCAAAATTCCTCTGACATTTGTCTTGAAGAGCTTCTGACCTCTTCCAAATCAAGAAAGGACAAAGCACAGATAGCATATGTAAGAATATGAGTGCTGCCATATGAACCTCTTTTCCTTCTCATCAGAAAAATCCAGAATTTATGAAGCCCAATAACAAAGTCACAAGACCCGAGAATACACCTGGATTCTGCTTGTCCAAGAGTTTGAGAGAGCTATTTCCCAGCTAAAAAGTTTTTTTTTCCAGCATAACCTATCAGTGAAGTCTGAAGCAGTATAATTCCCATTTTATTACTGTAAGAGTTTTGACTTTTATCCTTCTGTTTTGTTCAAACATCTTGCCCACATTATCAACCTTTTGTATTTATATGAACGGCTCCTCTTATTTGACATCAGTTATTTCTAGAAAAGTCGGAACTCAAGGCAAAATCTAGATCAGAGTTCCACTGTTCCTTCAAATTCCATCAAGTTATGATACTATGCTCTCAGGAGGATTTGGGCATGTCCCATTTAAACAGATCCAATCTTATTTAATTCTCTCACCTTGAGCATATATGGTGAGTAAACAAATGACAAATGTTCTAAGTTGTCTTTGATTTCTGTCAAATATCAAGGTATTACTAAAGGCAGGATACAGTATTTGAAAGTACAACAGCAGAAGAAGAGGAGTACTAGACCTGAAGCTACAGGTGCTTCCAGATGAAAAGCTCCTAAGGTACTCACTCCTATTACCCCCTATACTGTGCAGCTATAGTATATTTCGTTGCTTAACGTTTGTTTTTATGAAGGTGTGGTAAAGAAGAGTTACAACAGCCCAACACTGTTGGCTGGCTCCTGTAAAAGTACAGGACTGAGGCAGGGCGAAGGCTTCCCACAGCGATTTCTGCCCCTTCCACGTATTTAATAAGAGTTGTGCCAACTCCCTGCGGGACCCGGAGCTTCGGGTTTCAGCAGAAGCAGCTCCAGCTATTCTCGCCTTCACAATGGAGACCCCTCTCCCACCTTCTTCTTTTCCCCTCAGGACCCTTCAGGCTGCTTCGCAGCAAATGGATTCCCGCTCCGAAGACCCTGCGGAGGAACCGAGGGGCCCACCAAACATGAAAGGACCCGGGTCCCGAGTCTTCCACGATTCGCTCCCGCCTCGGTTTTCAGAAAGTCCCCACTCGGCAACGAAACCAAACTCTCCCATAGCGGGAATCGGGGCTACCGTACGAGTCCAGGACGCACAGGCGATGCCTTCTTCGGCAGAAACTCCGCGGTAGGTGTGGCAGTTTCAACCGGGACAGCTCTTTCTCTTCCCTCCCTGCCCGCCGCGAGCAACGGGGGAGGGAGACCCAGAACCACGGCCGGGAGGCAGCGAGGGCTGCAGAGGAGAGCGAACAGCCCCCTGCGGGCCGATCGCGGCTCCTCTCCGCCCCCTCTGTGCTCCGGCCGCTCTTCCCTCCCCGGCGCAGCAGCTGAGCGAGGACAATCGCCCTCTGTCTTCCCACTTCCAGGACCCCTTTTCCCCGA
This sequence comes from Pseudonaja textilis, assembly GCF_049901715.1. Classification (NCBI taxonomy): domain Eukaryota; kingdom Metazoa; phylum Chordata; class Lepidosauria; order Squamata; family Elapidae; genus Pseudonaja; species Pseudonaja textilis. Next base: position 264,107,349 of record NC_141990.1, read on the forward strand.
ACAGCCGAGCGCGACGGAAAACGAGCCAGGGGACAACGGGCCCCCCTCGTACCTACTCGGAAAGGCAGGTCGGAGAGGCATCTCCCAGTGGAGGAGGGGGAGGGGGGTGCAGGAACCCCTCTTCGGCGCGTGGGGTTCGGCTCAGCAGGCACAGGGCGCCGCAATGGACGCGCGCGCGCCCCGCTATGGCCCCCGGGGGAGAGCGGGGTTACTAGGCGACTCACCTCTCCCGACGGCTGCTCTGAGGATTCCCGCTGAGCGGAAAGTCTCGGGGCTCCTCCGGTGCAACAGGCGGCCGGGGAAGGCACCTTTCCGCAAGCCCTTCAGGCTGGATCAATCCGCCTGCCTCTCGGCTGGCCCCGGCGAGCGATCTCTTCGGGCCGAGCCAGCCCCTCCCCGCTATTTCAAGCTGATGGACGTCCAGCCAAAGGGGCCTGGCCCTCCTCCCGGGCGATGGGCGGACTTGGGCAAACCCCCGAGGCTTCCAGGAGGACGTTGCGGGAGCTGGTCTGCTCTGGGCAAAGGAGGCCTGGCTTTAGGAAGCCAGGAAAAACGCGGAGCTTCCTCCACCCCTCTGCCCGCAACGGGGGCGGGAGGGACTTTCTGATCCAATTAGCCCGCTGCCGCTCTGGGGATGAAGCGAGGCCCTGCCCAGCAGCCCTGGTGGTTGAGCTGGCCACCCTGGAAATGGGGCGAGAGAGTCGGCATCCACCCAGTTTGGGAAGAAAGAAAATCTGTGAGCTGAGAGCGGGGACGCCATCGAAGCAGCAGTGCCTCTGCCCCTGTGGAAAGCGCGGAGCTGCCAATGACTAATCGAACCCTTCCAGCCCCACTTCTAGGGTTAGGCAAGAGAGCTTACGCCCCAAGTATCTCCAACCGCAGAAACCGTCCCCCTCTCAATAGGTTTTACGAGCCCTCGATGAGATACTTTACTTGGTAAGCATGCTCATTTATTACAGGAAGATGTATTGCAATATCGAAGAGAAGATATGTATCAGAATGGTCAAACAAACGGCAACTTCAAATCTCCACAAAAAAATGCTCTGTCCTACATAGTGGCAAAAAGAAATCAGAAAATAAAATACAGGCTGGATAGTCAAGACCTTGTTGATGATCCAAACTCTGTCAAGGACCTTGGAGTACTCATCTCTAATGACCTAAGTAGTAGAGCCCACTGTAACTACATAGCCAAAAAGGCATTAAGAGTTGTTAACCTAATCCTACTAGCTTTTTCTCTGGAAATATCACATTACAAACTAGAGCATACAAAACATTTGCTAGACCAATACTTGAATACAACTCATCAGTCTGGAACCCACATTATGTATCTGATATTAATACAGTTGAGAAAGTCTAGAAATATTTCACAAGAAGAGTTCTACACTCCTCTCTTGCAGAATACCACCAGACTTGAAATTCTAGACCTAGAAAACCTAGAACTATGCCACCTTTGGTCCAATCTTAGTACATAAAATTATATATTGCAATGTCCTGTCAATGAATACTTCAGCTTCAGCCATAACAATACAAGAGCAAACAATAGATACAAACTCAAGGTAAACCGCACCAAACTTGATTGCAGGAAATACGACTTCAGCACCAGAGTGGTCAATGTCTGGAATACTCTACCTGACTCTGGTTTCTTCCCCAAACTCCAAAAACTTTAACCTTAGACTTTCTACTATTGACCTCACCCCTTTCCTAAGAGGTCTGTAGGGGGCGTGCATAAGCACACCAACTGTCCTATTTTTTTATTTTTTTTCCCTGTCCTATTTTTTTATTTTTCTTATATGTATCCATTTCATGTATTCATGACTATGTTTATACTTACACCTGTTATAATTGTTTGACAAATAAAATAAATAAAAATAAAGTAAAAGAAGATAACTCCCATTTTAAAAATAGCTACTGCACTTATTTAGATAAATAGGCAGTATTTATCTAGTAAGCCATTAAACAAATAAGCCTAAAGAGAGTCAACTCTACTAAAACAAAACAAAACCCCTTTTGATTCATATAGACATTGTTTTCAAGCTGTCTTCAGCGGGACAGTAATAGCAAGTCATAAGTATGAAGAGTCTCACTTATTGAGGCTGTTGCATTGCATATGGAAAAGCCAACTTACCTTTTTGGCTGCTTTGTGCCCTTCCATGCCTATAATCATCAGCCTGTCACTTTGTTTCCAAGAGTAAACGCTGGCTGAGAGAAACTCAATGGTGGTCAATGTCCTTCTGTCCACTCATTTCCTCTGACAAATATAGTTCCACTTATATCATTCTATTTTAAAAAGTTTCAGAATCCTTATTAAGTCTTGTAAGGGCAGTCTAAAAGTAATAAAAATATAAAGGGTTTTGAAGTTGCCCTGATATTTCTTCATCTCACAAAATGTTACAAAAACAGAGAAAGAAGCCTGGGGCAAAAGGCTGAGTGAAGGTTGAAATGCTGGGCCTTGGAATGTGGGAGGGGATGATGAAGGTTCAAATAAAGCAGTACCAGGTGCTGCAATAGTTTCAGGTTACATTCAGGTCTGTTAAATAGCGTTAGGTCTCCAATTTAAAAAAAATAAATCCTCATGTTTAAAAAAACATCCTCACATTTCAAAATTATTGGTTATTATTACAAGGCATGATGCCTTGAGACTAAATTTACACTTGCTTTATATAAACCACTGTTTAATAGTTATGTCATTTAAGGCAGAGTTTTCCATTTGACCCGTGAACTTTTCCATATCTGCTAGATTTTAAAATTTTTGAGATCATGCAAATGAGAGTATTCTTCTGAGGAATAGACACAGTATCCCAATCTATATTACTACTCATTAAGCTTCTGCCTCCAATGGAAATATGCCAGTACTTCTTTCGATCTGAAGTTCACACCCTATGCAAATGTTTATGAGTCATTTATGTGGAAGAAATAGTCACTGATTAATTACTCAATAGGAAGATATTTTGTACACATTGAGTAGGTGCGTGGCATTACATTAAGCCAAAGGAAGCAAGGAGTGTAAAACTTAACAGAAAAATCTTGTGTTCCCATAAGTTATCAGAAAGTTCAGCCCTAGAAAATTGTCCATAAGAACATAATCTTATTTTCCTTAGCAGTTTATTCAAAACATCTTATTAAACTTGGTCTTACCAAAAGAATCAGTGCATCAAAACCATAGCTAAGCAAACTTAAATAACTATAATTATCCTTCTTCAAAGGTGAATTACAAGGGTGCAAATAATAGGAGGGGACTGTATTAGTCTACAGCAGAGATGTCATCATCACAGTGGGATCGTGATGTTTACCATGACTTTTTTCCCCTTCCATAAACTAGGCATGGGCGTGGCCAGCGCGTGATGCATCCGGCCTGTGGGCTGCAAGTTTGACAGCCCTGGTCTATAGTATGATATCCAAAAATCAGAAGAAATCTGATAGCATCTTTTCAGACCAATACATTTGTTGAAAGGTGTAAGCTTTAATTACAATGTATTGAAAACATTACATTTGTTCAATGTGACCTATTTGTCCCACTTAGAATCCACTGGGGCATTGATGACAGAATATGGTATTGATAGAAAAGATTGTTTGTAGCTCAGAGTTGAACTGCGGGGGTCCTTGGTGCTATCTGAACTTGGTTATTTTTTTTGCAGACATCTCATTATCAAAATAGGTAACATCATCAGTGTTAGGGGGAAGGGAGTTGCTGTAATTTTACATACTAATGGCTGGCCCTGCCAGTGTTGGTGGGAGTGGTCTTGGTGGCTTTCTTGATTAGGCTGTTGTTTACTGTTAGCTGAAGGGTAAACCCAACACTCTTCCAGCACTGAAGATGTTACCTAGCTTGATAATGAAATGTCTTCCAAAAAACAACAGAAAACCTCAGAGAGTAACAAAGACCCCACAAATGATGGTATATATTACACTCGAGGAGGTACATGCGAAAACGCTCTAATCTTGTGTGTGAAGTTGTTGGAGCCTGTGATGGTGATGCTGTTGTGAATTTGGGAGCAACATAGATATTTGGGTTGGTTGCAGGGTCTACTTCCACGTTAACATCATCTTCCATTGTTATTGATTGCTTGTGAGAATTTCTTCAAGTTGGGTGTAAGTATGAATCTGCCACCCAAAGCCTAAGAAAGTGCAGTGTTTATTTAGTATGGGTTTAGCTTACAATAATAATATACTTCAGGCAGTGGTGGGATTCAATTTTTTTTACTACCGGTTCTGTGGGCGTGATTTGGTGGGCGTGGCAGAGGAAGGATATTGTAAAATCTCCAGTCAGAGGTGGTATTTGCCGGTTCTGTGAACTACTCAAAATTTTTGCTACTGGTTCTCCACAACTGGTCAGAACTGGCTGAATACTACCTCTGACTTCAGGGCTTGACTTTTGAATTAAAGGTAACAACCAATTGTCCTTTTTCTGTGGTATGTCTTTTAATGGGATCATCACTGATGTCAATGCAACACAGTTTGATACCAGACTATAAATCTTTATAACATAAGTATTTTAATTTTGGCAATATTGACCCGCAAATCAGTAGCATGGCTGTGGTCCCACAATATGCCAACTTTTTAATAACTGACTTAGAATAATATCTCCTATACTCTTATTCCTGAAATCTATTTTCCTTAAAATTCTTTGATATTATCTGCAACATAAAAAAGCCTTACATAAAATTCCATCAACATCTCAGTTTCCACACTACCATCAATCTTAGCCCCAACCTTTATATAAAACAAGTCTACTTCCTTGATGTCATGGTAGATTAATACATGGATTTAATCAACTCATAAACACTATGTCATAAAGGGAATCAACAGATCACAAACACATACCGCTTCCACTTAGAGCACTGAACATAATCAATTCTACCATTTATATGCAAGCTATATGCTACAACCTCATTTGTTCTGACCCACTTCACAGAGATGCTTTGATGGACTTAAACAAGCGTTCAGAGGGTGAACTTTGCCTACAGCAAGTCCAACAGACAAATCAATAGAACCAGATCAATAGAGCTAGGGAGGACCTATTAAATAACTGCAAAAACAGAACAATAGAATATTACTGGTTGCCTCCTACATCTCATAGCTCAAGTCACCGAGATGCATTATTAATAAGTTACAACTTATACTAGACAATGACAGTTCATTTTCTCAGGCATTGGGTGGCAGGCCTATATTTACAGACAGACAGAAGCCAATTTATATCCAACATGAAACCAATTCTCACAAGCAGCCAGAAATGGAAAAATGATCCTAATACCCAAACAAACCTTACAACCAGAACAGATGTCTTACTTTGCCCCTATATTTACATGAAGAGCATCATCACAGGCACCAATAACTTCACAGTAACGTGTTGTTCCTCTATTATAATACCATCATGTCCAGCAATGTCTCTCTGGATTCTAAGTATGACAGATAGACCAGATTTTGTGCAAAAGTATTATTGGACACAAGTTTGTTATTGGACTGAAGCAAAGCCAAAAGAGTAACAGGACATTTTAATCTCCCATGATACTTGGTTACAGAACTCAAGGTACCATAGTTACCTCTTTTTTAAAAAGAAAGAAATTACAGAATTAATCTCACTGTTCACCAAATAGATTTCTCCAAAATCCAGAAGCTGCTTTTTAATTGTTGTTGATTACAACAATTACAGTGTAGTTCTGGTGTAGATTGTCACTGCTGATCCCCAAATTGGCAGAAACAAGTTTTCCTTTATGAAACTCATTTGAAGCAGTTACAAACAAACTTATTTCTTGAGAAACACAGTGTCTTTTCCAACTCTATAATCTTTTTGCGTGCTATAAAAAGAATTACACAAAAATTGCAGCTTTCAAATAGAACTCTATAGCCTGGTTTACTTTCTTACCTTTTATATAGAATTTTAAGGAATTGTATGCCACATTTAAAGAAAGACATTTGGTTAAAATGATATGGGATAAGATTGAAGTGCATTTTTTTCCCTCCCCAGTATGGGACAGAAGAAAATTAGATTGAATATGCATAAAACAAACTTTTCCGCCTTGATCTCAACAAAAATATGCAAAATAAAGTGTTGCTTCCTATCAGATCGAACATTATTTCTCAAACCATTTTTTAACTGATAAAGACATAGGAAGATCTACATTTGATCTACAATTGTTTGATTATGATTTGTAGAGTCTTTGGCAGAGGCCTCTCCACCCCCCTCATTCTTTTAATGACTTGCCAAGGATTGAAGTTGAGACCAAACAGGTTTTACCACTAAACTATGGACATTGTTAACATCCTTCCAAGCTTTCATTTTCCCCACCTCTGCAGCTAAAATATCTAAGAACCTGCTTTTTGATATAGAGAAAAGTTCATATTTTCCACCCGTTAATATTCCTAGATTAGTTGTATGTAATTTATGTATTACTATCTAAAAAAATTGGAAGACAGTAGATGCAAATAAAGGAGCTATTTATACACAGTTCAAATTCTTGTCTTGTTCTTGATCATATCTATATATTAATTTTTTTAAAGTGGGTGCTGAATTTATTTTAGTTATCTGCAAGCATTCAAGGCCTGCAATGAAAACCTTGAGAAAAGGACCTGTGGATATAGACTATTCCAGAAGTGTCAAACTCACAGTTCTTGGGCTGGATGTGTCACACCCACGTCCGTTTTAGTGAAGGGTAAAAAAGTCACAATATGTCATGTGACAAGAGCATGACGCCATGAGTTTGACACCCCTGATTTATTCACTTTAGACTATAAAGTATCAAAAGGTAAACATCCCTGCAAGATTACATAATACAATAAATGTAAAAAAGACAAATTTCTTCTTAATGTGGTTCAAACATTAGATCTGTTGACAAATCAGTCTAGTCATCTGTTCTAAGAATATATTTTATAACATCCTTAACAATCCCTAATAAATGCCTTTTCAATATTTTTTAGACTTCATCTTTCCCTTGTACTCTAGTTGCACCGTTTTTGAGCCTAAAATTTATGCATACTTTATTTACTTTCTTTTAGCATATAGCATGTTTTAGCCAGGGATCACTGAGATGGCTGACTGCCTCTGCGAAAGGAATTTTTACATGGGGTGTTATTTTTATCCGTGGGACGCCTGAATACCAGTAGGCAATTGGGGGAGGCTCCTTTCTTGTCCCTCCGCGATTTAATCGCTCATGGGAATCAAGCTGCCGAGATGCCAGTCTCAGCAATAAGCAGGCCTGGTGTCTTACCATGTGAGCCATTGCAGCCATTTTATACGCATTAATCTGCATTTATTAAAACCATGGTTTGTCTACAGTCTACACTCATAGGGTTAGTCTATCAGCCATAATTTACCAATCACATTGACTAGGTTCATTCAAATATTAAACCAAAACCAAATAACCCATGCTATAGCTTAGTAGGATGTGTAAATGAATTTGCACAACTTACTGATTCTGAATAATTTTACTGGTTAACTGCATAATTATTTGTTAAAGTAACCCAATTGTCTGCATTCACACAAATCACAAACTATTTAACTAAGATTGACTAAGACTTCTATCCTTCCAAAGTCGGTAAAATGAGGACCCGGACTGTTGGGGGCAATATGCTGACACTGTAAACCACTTAGAAAGGGCTGTAAAGCACTATAAAGCGGTATTTGTGTAAGTGCCATTGCTATTGCTAAATAGGTAACTATACCCACATTATTCTATTGGTAAAAATAATTTAGCTACTGGAAATTAGATCTTATACATCCTAAAGACTTGATTTCAGATTTAGGATATACTTTCTAGCATATAGGCCATTTTCTAGTAGATTAAGTCCATATCTTAAATGCAATTGCACTAGTGGCATTTGTTCATATTTTGTCTATAATTTAAAGGCTATAGCCTTTACACAAAGTATATTTAATAAGAAACTGAAGGCAATTTTATTTTTTAATTATTAAAAAATAAAGGAGAAACAATGTATTAATTTTGGTCCTGTACCATTAAAATCAGTCCCATTCTTTCGGGCCTTTAAGTGCTATTTTGGAATTATTTTTGTCTTCCTTTAAAGTACATTGTTTTAGGTAAGCAATTTTTCCTTTTCTAAAAGAAATTGGGCAAAAATGAAAATTCTCACGGCACAGCTCTGATATGGGAGAAGCAAATTTGTGTAGTAAATGGGAAAATGTATCTTTGCACTCAAAAAAATGACATGTAGTTCTTATTGGACTTATCAAAAACTGTGTTTGGACATTTTCTACAGTATATAACACCTTCTGTAATACTAAAGTAGATTGTAATGCAAATGTTTTCTCACCTTGCTAACATTTTTTTTGTTGTTCTCCTAAAACTCACCTAAAAATTCACATTTGCCTCAATCGTCATAACTACTGGGTTTTTATTTTATTTACTACTATGGTATGTTCGAAGATAAATCTACAGCTGCGTCAGACCTATAGGATATAACAACTTCTCCTTGATGCATGGTTTTCTCCTTAGGAAAATCTTTTCCTCTTTTCCTTTCCGTTCCTGCATTTTCTACAATGCCCTTCACTAAAGCTTCTAAAATGCCACAAACAGATACCAACCACGTTTTTAACCTAGTTTGATAGGGTGTCATTTAAATCACAGTTAAATTAACCACCAATGGTTAAGCAGGTCATCAGAAGTGCCCCCTCCCCTCAACCTAAGGGTGAGAGACTTGCTGTTATACGCCGCTATCCCTAACTTGCTTAGGGAATTGGCAATTATTATTTTTTCTTTCTATGAGAAAAGGATTGAAAGGACCTCTTTTTCTTCTATTTCAATCATTTGGTCTGTGGTCTAAACTCCAGTTCGAGGTACCCCCTCTTCTCACTCTCTGTGGAGAGTTCAAGCGAAAGGGTGCTTTTTTAAGAGGCAACCGGACTTAAGTTTTTCCTTGAAGACTTCCAGAAAAAAATTAAGAAAGTCCATTTGCCTCTTGAAAAAGCACCTTTGGAACACCCATAACCAGGATGACTGAGAATCTCCATAGACTTTTCCCCTTCGCCTTTCTTGGACCGCGGCCCGTTCCTTGCGGCGCCCCCTTTCGGCGAGTGGGAAGAGCACGTTCCTTGGTGGATGAGGCCCGTCGCTCGGTTTCTAGGCCTGGGCGGAACCCAAACGGGTTTCCCGCGTAAACCTGTTTTCGTTCTCGCTCGGTCGCTCCTCCTCCTCGCCAGATTATGAAACTTTCCGAGGAGAGAGATTTCGGGAGCCAAGTCCCTGAGTGGGGGTTGCCTATCCCGGCGAGCCTCTGCGTCGCGACGGGGGAACGTGGAAGCTAGGTCGCGAGACTCCAGGTGAGGAGGGGGTTTTTCCTCCGCACCCGCCCAGTGCTCTTGGCAGTGCAGCTGCTCTCCAGCCTGACCCAGAGTCTCGTGCCTTGGAGAGAGGGTTTATTTGCTTTGGGCACGTGTAGCCTTTGCCTTGCAGCTGGGCGTCCCGCTAATGCCGAAGGCCGGCTTCTCTGTCCGCTTTGCGTCTCTGAATGGGCTTTGCTTTTCCGAGTAGTCAGCCCTTGAGTATATCAGAAGGAGGGAAGTTTCGGGTGCCTAAAAATAAAGTCTTGGGTAGGAGAGAGAAAGTATTCCAAACGGATTCTGCTCCTTGCTCGATGCTGATGGCAGAACATGCCGTTATTTGTGTGTGGAAATGTGTGGGAGCGGGAGAGAAAGAGAATCCCAAAGCTGCGTTTTAGCCTCCCAAAACTGAAGCAGGTTAGGTGAAGCGAACTTATCCCAAAGACCTAAACCCAGGCAGGAAGGCAGTCTGGATATCAAACTTGAATTCCTTAGCTGCAGGGGAGCCTTCACACAGGTTCTCTTGCCTGTACAAACAGAGATACTAGCATAAATGAGGACGTGCCAAAAACAAACTATTATCATCAGAAGCCTTTTTCTCTTAAGAAAATGCTGCGTGGTAGAAGAGGAGGTAATGTGATGTATCAGTTCGGCTTGTGGTGGCTTTCTGAATGTTTTAAAATTTCGGCAGAACTTCTGTTATGTTGAGGAACCTGACATGGAAAGAAAATACAAAAATCACTGAGCTGGTGATTACTGACAAACCTTTAGGATGTGGTTAGAAACATTTCTGTAAGAAATCTAAATTGCATATGTCAATATGCTCCTCTTTTGAATGCATTGTTGCAGCTTTTTTCTAATCTGGTGCCCTCCAGGTTGTCTGTACAACTTCCATAATGTTGAACATAAAACCCTATATATTGACTGTGCTGATAGGTTTTGTAGTCTTGCATATCCAGAGTTCACTGAGTTGAGGAAGACTCATCTATTTACTGAACTGAACTGAGACACAATCCAGTTATTTACTAGGAGAAAGATGGCAATTATAAGACTGAGGAGAAGCCAGACCACCTTACTTGCATACATCTGAATCTGGGCTAGGATAATTAGATGCCACCTGTTTAAATTTTAGTAAATTGTCAATGCAAAATTATGCTTTAAATTGATTGTTTGCTTTTTGGTCTTTAAGAAAAGAAACAGTACAGGTGGATGTAAAGGCTAAGCTAGTAAAGTTGGAGATTAGGTAGAAATGAAGGCCATTAAAGACAGTGGGGTTTACTTTTAAGTAATAATCGCATTTGTAATTCAGAGTGATAAGACTGAAATGTCTTGTCTTCTACTTTCTCTGCTTTAATGTATGTAAAGCTGCACCATAATTAGATGGGGTATTTAATGCAAAGTTATCTAGTTTTTCCTCTAGTATAGAACAAGAACAATTTGGAAATAAGTAGCAAATAAGAGGCTTTCTGTGGAATACCTTTAGAGACTGCCAGAAGTTGAAAGTAAATTGGCATGGATTGGCCAGGGCCTGAATGTGATGTATGTTGGAAGGCCACATAAGAGGCCGTGAATGCCAGGATGGAAGAAATAAATATAAATGTAATAAAACAATAAATAAATAAATAATGTGTAGTAGCAGAGAAACATGACTTCAAAAAGATCAAATGCCTAGTGTTCTGATTCCTCCTAATACATTGATTTTTTTTTCAGTTGAACAAAATGGGTTCTAGGAAGCAGTCAAAGGATGAGCATCTGAAACCATGTGAGCATCAATCAGAAAAAGTGTCAAAATCATCTGGAAAAAGGAGGCGAGACTATGGAGAACTGGATAATGAGTTACAAGCAAAAAAACTATTTGTGAGGAAAACTAAACAACTGCAAAAAACAGGTAACCAGTGCCATAGCCCTTTTTTTATATCAGGGACTGCAAAAATGGTTACGTAAATGATTGTGTAATTATTTGGCAAACTGAAATTCATCACATTGAGGTAAAGAATGTACTGATTGAGTTGCTGCCCTGTACAGAAGAACTTGTTGCTTCTAATTAATTTGCTTGAGAGGTATATTTATTTTATCAATACTATTTTTATTCTACAACTTACAAATTTCAACTAGTTCTTCAAAAAGCACTTCTAGGCTGAATGAAAACAAAGTAGCTGATGGAATGGTGACTTCTAGGCGACCTAGAGGCAGTGATTTTTCAGAGAAGATAGTATAATTCTGTTTTCTTGTCTTTTGAGGCTTGTTTTCATTTATAAAAACATGATTTAATAACATTTTTTCATACTTCATTCATACATTCATCTATCGAGTCCTTAGTTCTGCCACCATAAAAATATTGTTTTCTTCCTTAAGGTTGCAGGATTTAGAGACAGACTCAAGATATGTAAATACTTTTAAGCACTATCAAGTTAAAAGCTGTGACCAGTAGTGGCTGGACATTTCATTTTTCAGTCCTCTGCTCAGGCTTATCTGCTGATATCTCCCTGAAAAATAGAGTAGCATTGTGATTTATTTTTCTCAGAATTTCATAATAGCAGACTGCTTGCAGGAGTATAAGTGCTTTAATTGTAGCACAAAGTTGAAATAATAGAGACCATCCCTTCTCAAATAGCCTCAGGAAAAGAATAGAGGAGAATTTGTTGTCTATGTAAAAAAGTTTACCCTCAATTGGGTTGAGGAAGAGGAGCCCAAAGTCTAGATTATGAAAGATAGAAGCATACAGCCAGCATTTCCTTTTATATTTTTTTTCCAGCAATGTAATTGGCAGATGATTCTTTCCCCCACCTGGTGAAATGCAGAAGAGATCAGACCAGACGAATCAACTAATCACTTTGCACATGCAAAATTAGGATAGCTTCTTTGTCAGTGAGTCAGAACAGATGAAATAGAGGCAAGATAGGGATGGGCAGAAAATTTCATGCCAGTGTACTTTTTTGTTGATTCAAGTGTGGGTGGTACTCATTCAGCAGCAGGGAAAAATAGTTACAACCTAGCCGCCTCTATCTTTTCTACTTTATGGATAAATGTTGAAACATAAAATAATTTAACAATTTAGATAATGTACCTAATCACTGACAAGCTAGCTTATTTTAGCCTAGCCTGTTGTACAGGGGGCAGTTTGTATTGTTAGTTTATTGTTCAATATATTGTGCCAACCCAGAAATGGGTTGAATAAATGAATTGCAGATCATTCCCTCAGGTGCTTCCCTTAGCTTAACTTTGGCATCATCTGTCATCTAAATCCAAACAGAAGTGTTAGCATCCTTAAGTTACCGTATGACCTGACAAAGAAGGTACAAAAATAAATATTGGGTGGGGATGGGTAACACCTGTGCTGGTCCCAACATATTTTCATCATCATAATTGATTGTGTCCCATCAAGTTGTTGTTGCCTCTGACAACAATGAAGGGAATGAAATAAAGAGATCAGGAATAAATGACCTCAAGTTTTCCTTTATCTCATGTGTGGTGGCTTTAGCAATAACGAAGCCATTTTTTATTGCTAAAACATTTTAAAATGTCTTAAAAATTAGCTAGGTAGTTTCTGTAAAGGTGAGTGAGGCATTCCACTTAAACCTTTTTTTAAAAAGTTCTTTGCGCCACTCCAAAATTAGTTTTATATGTATATGAACTTGCAGAGTCTCAGTTGATTAGAGATCATTTATCTCCTGGTCTCCTGCTGTGCATTCTAAATCACATTCAACATGTGTATTCTCTTGATAAGCTGTACCTCTGTGAGTGAAATGGTCCCTACCCCCACTCTGTGGCAGTTCTTGCATCATTCTGCTTCCCAGTTTCTGTCTTAATTCAGCCTTTTCTTTATTTATAAACCATAACAACTGAGAGTTCATTATTTCTAATGAAATAAAACCAGGGAAAGGAAAGCACAGTTTATATGTCACATTTGTAGTCTAGTTGGTCACAGGAGAGAGAGTGCTGAAGGGTCTACATATTCATAGCACTTTAAAGTTAATGGGGTTAAGTTAATGGTTGTAGAATAAAATTCCTTGAATAAACTATTTTCAAGGCTCTAAATACTGTCATTTAGAATAATCTGTGAATAATGACAATATGCTCCTGTTTAAGACCCAAACCTGTTCTGACTGTGGGTAGATCCTTTAGAAATAGGAGTATGCTCATTAATGTGAAAAATGAATAATGAAAAGTGTTATTGAATGAGTGAAAGTAAAGAGTGATGCTAAGCCCTGTTTGTATTGTATAATACAAACTTTTGGTAGATAATTTTTCTCACTGCCCTTTGCTTCTACAAGTACTGTGCCACATAAATGTATTTTTAATTGTTTCATTTGATCTGCTTCTTGTTATTTAATTTAACAAATTGTCAGATGTTGCATATCCTATTATTTTGAAGATGATTAGTATTGTCATGGACAAGGTTACATTGCATATTTTCTGATGCAGGTAACATCTAATCCTTGTTCTTGAAATGCAAATCTGTGCATCCATCTTTGTTTCAACCTGATGTCTCAATGGCTCCAAAGACCTTTGGTATTGCGGGTGGGTGGTACTGTGAAAAGCTTTATCTAAAATCAGTTGCTGTGGTGATGGGGGGGGTGACATTCCACACACACCTCACACCTGTACTGTGTGGGATGCCTGCAGAATTTGGTGCTCTGTCCACTCCTATTCAATATGTACACGAAACCACTGAATACTACTCATCCATTACCATGGGTTGAGGTTGTAATCAGTGTTCCCTAGTGAATTAAACAATGTTGTGGGCATCTTATCCCAGTGCCTGGAGGCTGTGAGGGTCTGGATGAAGAACAATAGGTTTCAATTGAACCCTAGCAATACTGAGTGACTTTGGGACTTGGGACATACTAGTTTTAGGATTATGCCTTCTTTAGTGATAGATGGGCTTGATCTGCCCAGCAGACCTGGGAATCTTTCTATACACACTCCTGTTCAAACAGCAGGTGACAGTTGTGAGTGGCAGAGCCTCTGCACAGCTTGTATTGTGTACCAGTTGCACTCATTCCCAAATTGGGAAGCTCTGCTTATGATCATGCATGTCCTAGTCACCTCTCAGTGGAACTACTGTAATGTGCTCCATAGAGGGCTTCCCTTGAAAAGTATCCAGAAGCTTCAGCTGGTGCAAAATGCTGTGGTTCAGGCAATTATGTATACCTTTAAAATGGCAAATGTTACACTTCTGGTCCACGAGCTTCATTGGTTGCCAATTTACTTCTGGATCCAGTTCAAATTGCTGCTTTGACCATTAAAGTCCTTCATGTCATGAGCCCAGGTTATTTGAGTGACTGTTGCTCCCTGATTACAACTGTTCATCCCATCAGAACTGGCAAAAGAGTTATACTATAGTGCCGTCTGCTAGGCAGCTACATTTAGCTGGACCCAGGCAGTTAGCCTTTTTTGCCATGGCGCCTGCCCTGTGGAACATCCTCCTTCCCCCACTCCAAAATGAGGCTGGATCCATCCCTATTGATTTTCCAGAAGTCCCTCAAAGCCTCTAGGGCAGAGGTCTCCAAACTTGGCAACTTTAAGACTTGTGGACTTCAACTCCCAGAAATCTCCAGCCAGCTGGTTAGAGAATTCTGGGAGTTGAAGTCCACAAGTCTTAAAGTTGCCAAGTTTGGAGACCCCTGCTCTAGGGGACCAGCAGGGTACTGAGGTGGCTCCATTGTTGTTCTCTTAACTTTTAACTGTGATTTTTATTTTTTTCTGCATAATTGTTTTCTATTTTTTTATCATTTTAATAGTTTTTATTATGCATTGCCCAGAGTCACTTTTTCACAAGTGGGTGACTATATATATTTGATTAATAAGTAAATAAAAGTATCTAGATATTAAATATAAAAAGTGGAGCTAACTATGACAAACAAAACAAACTAAACTCAAACCTCTACAGCTGAATTACTCAGCAAAATTCTCTCTAGGCAACAGTCTCTTAGGCTTTTTCATGAAGTGTCAGCGGATTTGTTTGTTAAAATCACACTGCTAGAAACTCCATGCATTTTATGTAAGCTATAGAACGAACTGGAATATTCTGTTCCAGAAGGAATATCCTGTTTTTATGTTTCTCAATATATATACAATTAGGATGTATACTTGTCCTAGTGAATGTGACATAATTGAATAAGTGAATAAAAAAGTTCCAGTTCACCCTCATAAGCAAATAATAGTGTTTTTTTTTCTTGCGTTAATAATATGTAACTTTTTTATTTTTTATGGGAATCCTGACTTGAAAACCTTGAAAACAGAGCTAGTCAGATTGGATGGAGATATTGACAAAAGTTGACTTGGATCTCCTACTTTTTGATATTTTATTAATTGGGAAGAGCTGGAATAAATTCTAATCAGATGTGCAGATTATTGAAAATTATGATAACTTGTACCTCACAAGACAGAAATAAAATTCTAAATTATGTTGATGTGCTAAAGAAATTGGATGAAAGTAAAATAATATTTAACAGAAACAAAAGCAGAGTTCTTCATATATGAAACAAACATCCAAATATTCATAGATTGGGAAAATATCTGGCTTAGTAAAGCTACTGTGAAAAAAATCTTGAAAAGGTTGCAATTGAATGCACACCCTCAATGTGATATGGCTGTCAAAAACACAAGTGCAATAAAATTGTACATTATTCTGCTTTCTCACACCATCTTGATTATTGTGTCCAGTTTTGGGCTCCAGCTTTAAGAAGCATTCAGAGATACTGAAACACATTCAAAGAAGCGCATTGCGGATGATTCATGGATTAGAAATTTAAGTACTATAAAGAGGTATTGAAGGAGGTAGGTATATTTTGCCTCAGGAAAAGTTGACTCTGGGAATATAGTAACACACTGAAGAAATATGAAAGGATTTCATACAAAAAGCCATTTTTTAATCATACCAGACTGAAGGATTTCTAACTGATCTAAAGCAATGCACCCTTATCTTTGTGGCCAGATAAACAGAATCTACAGTTTTAAAACAGTAAATTGAAACAAATCCAAAATTCAAATCTACAATGTAGAATTACAGTTCATAAACATTTTAAAATTAGAATTAGTAAAAACCTATTTTTAGATACGGAGTTATTTTAAATATTGATGTACCAAGGCTTAATCTACCAGTCCTCTAATGAAGAAATTAAATGTAATTTTTAGTAAGAAGCATAGTGGGTATGTGGGTAGCAGTGGGTATCAAATCTATATATATACAGAGAGAGCTACATATAAGGCTTTGTGATACTTAGGAGAAAAACAACTAACACAAAAGGAAAGTCATTATTTAAAAATGGTTTCATTCTATGATGAAACATCTTCCAAAATTGTTAAACTATGTAACATTGCCACTGAATATTAGAAGAATGATCTAATCTGACTATAGCATTTTAATTGTTTTTAATACATATTTTGATTAGCAATAAAAATATTGAGAGTACCAACAAAATACCTTTTTCTGAGTATATTCACAGTAAATTTAGTACTTTTATTGATATTCTCATAGTTGCATATTAAGTGTCCTGCTGCTTAATTTCTATATTTAATCATAGAACTTTTGACCTTTTCATTTTCTAAACCATTTCATTAATCATACACACATACACACACAGGCTCCAATAGATTTTTCAATTCTGTGCTGTATACATTTCAAATTCAAACTCCTAATTATATCACTTATTTTGGTAGTTCCTTTGGGATTATACTACTTACAATTATGCCTTTCTGACTGTTCCAAATAGAAACTTAAAGAATTTTTAATGAACGCTAATTCTTGATTTCCATATAAATTATTTCTTTATTGATAAAATATTTAGCTTATTTGCCTTCATGAAAATAAATAGTTTGCTATTGGGATAAGAGGTGATAAAGGTTCTATTTTTCTTTTAAATCTGCCCCCTATTTTTAATAGAGTATAATTGAATGCCTGTTATGCAATGAACATTACTTTTTGTAGCAAACCTGGATATGTGCAAGCCTTTTGAAAGTTCTACTTCTTCCACAGAAATATTCAACTGCATGGTGATCAAATTTAACAGTTTGATAATAAGGAAGTCCTCAATTTACAACAGTTCATTTAGTGACTGTTCAGAGTTACAACGGCACTGAAAAAGGTGGCTTATGACTTTTTCACACTTATGACCGTTGCAGCATCCCCATAGTCATGTGATCAAGATTCAGATGCTTGGCAAATGACTCCTATTTATAATGGTTGCAGTGTCCGGGGTCATGTGATTACCTTTTGCGACCTTCTGACAAGCACAGCCAATGGCTTGGAAGCCAGATTCACCTAACAACCATGTTACTTACTCAATAATTGCAATGATTCAACTGTGGCAAGAAAGGTTGTAAATTGGAGCAAAGCTCACTTAACAAAAGTCTCACTGAGCAACAGAAATTTTGGGCTCAATTATGATTGTGAGTCAAGGATCTGTATCTGTATAACTTAAAAGTTTGATATAGCCAATCCATCTTGCTATTTTCCATATTGTAGAATCCTAAATTTAATTCTTTGCCTTTTTAAAACTCGAATTATGCTACTCATTTGCTTTAGAATCATTGAAGGAGCCAAACAGAACAGGATACCAATCAACTGTTGGTTTCAGTGCTCCCTCTTTGGCAAGCTAGAGGGAGCGCAGACCAGTTCAGAAATAAATAAGGAAAAAAAAACTTGCAGTACCGTACATTGGTATAAACATGTTACTGATAGGGCACGTGTGCATATTCATTTGTGGAACATGTGGAAGCGGCTTCACTTTAAATTTCTGTGCCTTGTCTTCCTGGTAGAGCAGATAAAGAAGCTGTCCTGTTAGCTGTCAAACCTTTATTTATTTATTTATACAATTTAGAGCCTGCCCAACTCACAATAAGTCTGGGCAGGTTGTTTATACTTAAAAATCAAGAAACAACAACAAAACATAGATCATGCGTACAGAAGAGAGACTTAATCCTAGAGTGGCTCAATTTTTTAAAGTCATCAAATATTTTGATTAATACATTTTTAAACAGACGTACATAAAATAAAAATAATTCCCCATTCACAAAAACAAATGAAAAAAATTACATCTATATCCCAAGTTATCTATATATCCCAACTATATTCCAAGTTCACTTGATTTTGTAAGCATTAAAAAAAAGTTTTCAATGTTGACCCAACCTGTCCAAAATTTTTTTCCAAAGGAAACATAATGTCGTTTGTTTTACAGAATCTTTACTTTTCTCAAAAATTGCTAAATCACATTTCTGAAATCCAGTCCTTGCAGTTATAGTTTATTGCTACCTCCTAAACATTATTCTTTTTTTAACTTTTGTGACAGCATGAAAAAAAGACATCTTTATTCCAAACTTAATAAATTCAACCTATTTGGTACATAATTCAATACAATATGCCTGCCTTTTAAAAAATGGGGTTTTCTCAATTTCTGTCAATTTAGTGTATAACATTATTTCTAAAGGAGTATAAGGAAGAAATTCACCCTAGCAGCGGTCAGTAATTCCTTCCCCAAGATCAAAATTTTTCAGTTCCCTCAATTTGCTAACGGATTAAAAAATAGTTAATTGAATACTGCCATCCCCATTTAACATTCTGTGAATTTTTTTGTGCGATTACTATTTTAGAAAAAATGCTTGTGTCTTATCCTCTGCATTCTTAAAATTTTAAACATCTGCTTTTTACTAGATCTTTATATGGTCTACTAGCCATTTTACGTTGTTTGTATTAGCATGCTGATGAAACTATACTTTTACAACTACCAATGCATTAAATAACCATTTTTATTCTAGTTCTGTCTTCCTCCCCAACTGTTTTGAATTTATATCTGGTTGGTAGTCCTTAATATGTAAGTAAAAAAAATAAACTCTGAAGTCTTCCTATACTAACTAAGCAAGTAATAATATACCCATTTTTGTTGTTTGGGGACAGGACAAGCTTGCTTTGGTGGCTTCATGGTTCGAAATTCAAGAGTTGCCTTCCATCCATGGGAAATACAAAAGAATATTGTCCACTATGTTTATCAAAATATGGTGGGTGGCACTATTGGAGCACAGCTTAAGAAGGTAAAAGTAACAAAATGAAAAAACACTGACAGTTAATTATAATTGGTATGTTTTGTCCTGAGGAATCTTTTTACAAAGATATTATTTTACTTTGCTGGAAAATTTTCAAACAAGTATCCAATAATTTTCCAGTTCTTTTCTTTCTGTTTTTCAATACTCAGTGTTTCATTTGCTTTAAAAATACACTGTATACAAAGCTTATAAATGGTCCAATTGCAACTTAGTAAATCTAAAAAGATAATATGTTTTCTTACTCTGTTTTAGGACATATATTTTCCATGTTTCTTTACCTTCTAATTTAACTTTTGTAGGTTCTAATTGTAGATCTTTTTCTGCCAGGAGTCAATAGACTGTTACCTTACCATGAATAATAAATACTTTAAATATATTCCAAATGATTCCCAAATCAACTGAACTTTTATTTGAAAATCTATATATTTATTATTTTGCTGTTCCATTATTAACTATAAATCTTCCAGGAGAAAAGTATTAAAATATTAACTCTGATAGGTGAGATATTTTTGTCCAAATTCAATGACACTAATATGGACATATAATTAGAAATTGTACAGTTAACTATTGAACCTGATATTAAAAATCATCTGAGTTTACACATTTAAATAGGCCACTGAATTGAATCCCTGGATGGTATTCAAAGGATGTTGTAACTTCCAGTTCATTTTTTCTCCAAACTAATAATGGATCAATAATTTGATTGATTGAATAATTTGATTGAATAATTTGATTGATTTCTTTACACTGTATGTATACATATGGAAGATGGCTTGATGTTTTTATGTTCTGTTTATTCATGTTTGTTTTTAAAAACCAATAAAAACTTTTAAAAAAATAATTAAATAAATCATAGTTATGTGATCCACCTGAAATCCAAGATTAGTTAAAACTAACATTAGTAATTGTGTAAAATATTCAGTAAAATACAATATTCTTATACAACAAAAATAATTCACTGATATTTGCAGAGTTGAACTGTTGCTGTTTTGTAACGAGCAGATGTACACGGGAACTAGATGCCTCATCCTTCTCCAAACCACATTCTCCGGAATAGTTTCTGTAACTTTTTTTAATGTTTTAAAATTAGGCAGCTCTGTTAGCTGGTTAAAAAGCTGTCTAATTTGTCTTCTTTTCCTCTGCCATGACTTGGATTCAAACCGAGGTTGCTGCAGCCCCAATACTAACCACGCTATATGATCACGCTATACTGGAACTAATGATCTCTATGTTTGATGACTAAATTTGCGTAGTCACTAAATATTTTGTTCAACTATAAAATTAGAAATTTTCACTAAAATTTCTGCTTCTTTGGCAGATTTTGAATTTCCAGTTATTTAATTGATTTGATCCCTTTCTTTGCTAAAATGATTTTTCCTCATCTGGAGCATTATATATTACATGTAAAAGAATCCACCCTCATCAATTTCAATGTATACAAATATTTTTCCTTTTAAACATGCTCCTCAGCTCTTTAATGTTCCATGACTCAAATATATTTGTAATTTAAAAAAATACAAAAAAGTATGTGTAGTGATGACTGGACTAGCTCCCAGTCTCAATTGCAAATAACAGTAACCAGCATTAAAAAAATAAACCTTAAAGTATGATTCATTAGTATTGAAAAAACATCTTGTCAATAGATAATTTATTAAAAACAATTGTTTATTCAACACATTTGAATCAGGAGGAAAAGAAAAGGAACCCAATGTATCTAACAAATATGCTATTAAACTACTGCTAAAACTAAGAAGAATACTAAGAATATTAAATATGAAATAATTAAAGTAAAAATAATATACAATTAAAATAAAACCATAAAAAGTCTTTTGGATATTTGGAGAGGCAGTGAAGACATTCCAAGAATTCAGACATTCTGTAATTTATTGGACCATCAATTTTCCAAATCAGTTAATGACTTCTAAAGGGACTGGAATGATAGTGTGCATGAGTAGCCATCTGTTGTTTGAAATAATTAATAGCCATTTCTGAAATATAAAATTTCATAATGCCTGTCCAATCTAATATATTGTAGAATATACAAGATTACATGTAAAGACTAATGTCTAAGTGACGCATAATAGACCTCTTATTAGATTCAGCCAAGTCTGAAATAGATCAGAACAAAATTTTATAGCATCTCTTCAAGTCACTTGTGCTCTGGGTAAGACAATTTGAGTAGCATTTTTTCCCTGCTTTCTTGACCTTGAATATGATCTAAGGTATCACCAGATACTTATACTTACAATGGCACTTAAAACTTGGTGACCCCTTTTGAATGTTCAATAGTTCTGCATCATAAATATGACCTAAACATGACATTATCTGCTTTCCATTAAAACTAGATAAAGAGTACTGGATTTGCTGTGTTTGTTCATTTATTTATTGAAGAAAATGAATCCAAAGGTATAATTGGGCAATTACACAATTGTTCCTCTCGAGTGTACATATGTATAAAAAGGCTGTGTGCGTGCATCTGGGGCTTGGATCCTACTCTCTTACTCTCTTTGCAACAGTGTCTCCAGGTGCCCTTTGTACGTTCTCTCTACTTGTACCGTCTGTTCCAAACGGCAAGTCCCTTTGACAGAAGAATTACAGCTTTGGAATGGCATCCAATGCATCCCAGCACAGTCGCTGTGGGATCCAAAGGAGGAGACATCATCCTGTGGAATTATGAAGTGCTCAATAAAACATGTTTTATTAAAGGGGTAAGTTGAAGCAGTAAGGGCTGTTTTGTATTAACATGCTGATGGGAGCCATAAGTTATAATTAAATTGTTTTGAAGATGTTGTTTGTCTCCTTACTTTTGAAAGAACGGAAATAAGGTTGGAGGAATGGCTCAAAATTGGAAAATTATTGATTTAAAGTAGGAAATCTGTAATCTTTTTGGATCTAATTTTATTTTATTCTCATGGTCCATACACTGAAGTACACTTAACTAAGATGGCCCAAATGGTCTCTTCCAACTCAATTCTTTGAATGAATGGGAGTGAGATTTTTCATTTGCTTTATAAAGATGTTTTAATATGAAACCTTGTATCAACTGTGGTCACTTATAGACTTAGCTTTACAGTTATAATAGTTCTACAATATATTGTGATGTCTGTATATTGGATAAGAGGAAGATTTAAAAAAATGTTTCCAAATCTTTTTATGTGACTTACTTTTATATTGTTTGGATGGATGTATGAATGTGAAGACAAGAGCATTGCAGTCTTGTAAAACTTGAAAAAAAGTATCAAATATTAAAACTGAATCTCTGCACTAAGAGTATAAATCTAACGTTCCCCTTTCGTTTTTCTCAAATAAGTAAGAGAAGATAAACAAATAGAAATTGAACTTCTCATGTACCCAGCAGGTTATTGCTCCTGAAGAAGCTTTCTTGACCTAATTTCCATCTTTTTTTTTTATCCTCCATAAAAAAAAGTCCTCTGGCATATTTCACTGATCATATTTTCTCTTTATTTATTTTTACTGCTTACTGTAGACTTTTTCATTTGTTATGTATAAAGCTCATTAATATGTACCAGATTGCTTTATTTTCCCTGATTATGTTTAAAATTGACAGTATCCCTCAAAGTCTCATTCAGCTCATAATTTTTAAGAAACTGAAAAAAAACAGCACTCAATATGATACAGTAAGAGGAAACTGGACTCTTGCCATGATGCAGATTATGTCAGAGTTAGCAATTGTTATTTTTCTAGTAACAGTTATTTAATATATGTAGCATTGGCCAGAAAAGCTGAAAATCCTTCTCGCATGAGTATGAATACAGGAAATAGGTACGAATAAATGGGGACAATAAGACAGGGACAGTAGGCACAATTGTGCACTTATGCACACCCCTTACAGACCTCTTAGGAATGGGGTGAAGTCAATAGTGGATAGTTTTGAGGTTAAAGGAGTGGGGTTTAGAGGATGTAACAACAGAGTCAGGTAGTGCATTCCAGGCGTTGACCACTCTGTTGCTGAAGTCGTACTTTCTGCAATCAAGTTTGAGTTTGTATCTGTTGAGTTTGTATCTGTTGTGTGCTCTTGTATTGTTGAAGCTGAAGTAGTTATTGACTGGTAGGACAATCCTTCCTGATTTTTATTCATTTCTTTTAACTGTAGATTGGAGCTGGAGGGGCCATCACAGGAATGAAGTTTAATCCTTTTAATCCAAGTGAGCTGTACACATCATCAGTTGCTGGAACTACTGCCTTGCAAGATTTTAGTGGCAACACAATCCGGGTCATGGCCAATACTGATGACTGGGAGTAAGATGCACTCTACTTCTTTTCAGAGTTTTTTTTAAATCTAGAAGGCAGCATAACCTTAAAAAACAGTGAAGATAGGAATATTTTTCATTCTTCCACTCAACATTTGGGTGATTTATATTCCTGAGTCACTTTTTAGAGTGCTCATTTTTCTAGTTCAGAAAGTAGCCTTTAAGGAGCTAGGTAAAAAGATGAAACAAATTACTGAGTAAAACATTTTGAAAATCAGTAAAATAACAAAAGGAAGACTGACCAACAGACTGAATTAGAGATTTTCTTTGGTATAGATTTGCTTAGAACGTGTAAGATTTAGATTACCATAAAATATTAGAGTGGGTTTTTAAAAAATATATAGTTTGTATGAAAAAGCGTGTACGGCTAGAAAATATTGTACTTCATGGAAAATAGACTATTTTGACCCTAAGAGCACAAGGTAATGTATTTTTAAAGTATTTAATGCTGCTACTGTTGAAAAATAAAGGTCTTTACTACTCTGTCTTGGGATTATTCTAGTTCTGAAATATTTTAAATGTCTCTTAAAAGTGAGATAAAGAATGACAGTGAGATATTAAATAGCACTAGTAAGGTCCAAATTGTTTCCAGCATTCTGAACTTGGAACAAAATGTTCTGAGGTTTTATCAGAATTATTTCATTCCACATCATTTTGAATATTCTACAGTTGGCTTGATTTAGTAATTCATTTCAATTTCCCCCAAGCGATAGAAATTTGGAGAGAGAATTAAAACAGGAGTGACAAGAGTTGCTATTATAATTGGCCAGAGCCACTTTTGAAGGAGCAAGGAGAATACAAAGGATAACTAGACATATATTTCAGAGAATAAGAGCTTGCTTTCAATATAAAAAGAGTACTGCCTTTTGGCACTGACATTTACTGTATTTTTATATTGTTGTCTGGAAGTTAGTTCATGTGTTGTAGTGTGATTTTGCAGTCTTATGTGTTCTTTGTATGTTGTCTTGTATAGACAAACATTAAAAGTAAGCATAAATACTTTAGAGGTAGTATTGCTGCATTTTTGAGATTGCCAGATAACGAAAACTTGGTTTAGTTCCAAGAAGCTCAAATACAAATTATGCATGAGATCAACACAGACACGCACACACATATATGAAAAAAGCTTCAATGAAACATCCAGAAAAACTGTTTGCTGCTGTTAAATTGTTTATGGGTTTCATTGATGTAAATCAATTGTTATTTTTTGCTAGATTCAGTTCTTTCACTTTTTGTGCAGGTGCAGTTTTTACATAAATTATTCTTAGTGTTGCTTTTATTATTTGCTAAGAAAAAAATAGATAATTGTTTTGACTACACCTTCTGTAGATTGATGGTAAATTAGCATGTAGCATGGACTACCATCTCACATACTTTTCTACCCACAGTGAAAAGCAAGGAAGTAAGGGCTTTTTTTCAAGTTTGTGTTGTTTCCAATGTCATACATTAAAAACATCTTGAGTTTTGTTCCATCAGAAGAGATGCCAATTGTTTGGATGGAATATTTTGAATAGGACTGTTTTGTTATAATCTAAAAAACTGGATTTTTTTTTTTAAAAACCTAGCAATTACTGCAATGCTTCTTTATAAAAGGGCTAATTGGTGAGATGCAGTTATCTTGTTTTTTGAAATATTATGAAATAGATAATTCTGGACAGCTTTTCAGTATTTGTTATACTTGCTTTGTAAAGTAAGTAAAATGCATTTAAATATATAGGGAATGAATTAGCTGGGACTACTCCCACTCTGGAAGATATTCAAAAGTTGAGTTCAGCTGTAATTTTCATTCTGGCCCATTCTTTTCTTTATTCCATTTTTAAAAATGGATGCAGTATATCATTTACAAGCTAAGAGTGATTCTTGGCCTTAAAAAGAATATGCACTCTTAATAATTTCTTTATTAAATTGTAACACTATTCTCATTCTTTCATGGTAAAATAGTTGTTTTCATCTGCTAATTTCATCCGTATTCCAGAAATACTCCAGAGACCCTACCAGAAGCTTGGGATTTAACCTATTTGGTTTGGAAAACAATATGGCAACAGAGAGGGCATTCTTAGTTTGAAGCACGAGAAGCCTGTAGCCTCTGATATATGAGTCTGTAGTCATAAATTCCAAGTTTGGGGAATAAGGAAGAGAGAATTGCTATTCTAAGCTTTCTCTAACTTCTTTCATAGGTACTGTAAGGACAGTCTCTTAGAATTTGCTTAAACTATTTTCTGAGCATACAGGATGAAGTAACACGTTTCTGCTTCAGAATATAAGTGGCTAACTAATGAGTCGAAATTTAGTGTTGCTTTTCATTTTTGCAGATGAAGTAGTAAAGTATGTTGTGGGCATGAATACTTCAGCAATCAGCAGAAGAAAGCCTTAACAATCCAAGAAATCTCTCTGGGTACAAATCTCTGGGAAAGATTTAAGGAAACAAACAAAAACACCAATAGTGACTTTGCAGACTTGCCATGCTGCAATTTTGGTAGCAATTTATTATGGTAGAAAACTATTTTCTAGTTTGCATTTTCATTGTCTATTGCCCTGTGAATAAATATAAAGTTTACAAGGCCAATTCACATTCAAAATAATATTCAAAATAAATATTTGAAGGATAAGTACATGGACCTAATTTTTCTGAGCGGCATGGACTGTTAAATTTAGATTTTTTTCAACTATTTTGAATAATCAATGATGAAAAACTAGCAGCAATTTTACTTGCAACCTAAGTTGGGATTTGGTTTGAAGATGTTAAATTAATTTGGGTTGTTCTGTTTCATCAATTTGAATCTCCTCTATCCCTCCTTTAGATTATTCATTGCAGGTAGCCCTCAACGTATGACCACAATTGAGTCCAAAATTTATGTTGCTAAGTGAGAAAATTGTTAAGTGAGTTTTGCTCCATTTCACAACCTTTCTTGCCCTGGTTGTTAAGTGAATCACTGCAGTTGTTTAAATTAATAACACGGCTGTTAAGTGAATCTGGCTTCCCCATTGACTTTGCTTATCAGAAGGTCGCAAAAGGTGATCACGTGCCTTCGAGACACTTCATAAATATGAGTCAGTTACCAAGTGTTTGAATTTCAATCATGTGACCATGAGGATATCGCAATGGTCGTAAGTGTGAAAAACAGTCATAAGCTACTTTTTTCAGTGCTGTTGTACCTTTGAACATCACTAAATGAATTGTTGTAAGTCGAGGACTACCTGTACATTTTAAATTAAAACCAGCTCTGTGGAAAATGCTTTAAGCATGAGTTTAATTTTTCCATGTGATGTCTTTAGAGATATACACCAGAGCCTTTGACATCTATTACAGATTCTGTGTGACCTACCGTATATGATAAAACTTTCATTTTGTATGTTTTTGATATGAACTTCTCTTGGTAAATAACTCCAACCAATCCCGTATCAAAATAAGATCCTTCAGACTCAGTTCACTTGTGACTCAATCAATTATTTAAGTGCTTCTTTTTAAGTTATTGCTTCTTTTGTTTTCTTTGGTTGCATTTCTATTTGTTATAGAAAATAACTGTGATTTCTGTTTTAGTTTCTGGTATTGCAGTGTTGATGTATCAGCAACTCGTCGGACTGTAGTAACAGGAGATAATGTAGGGAACGTGATTTTGCTTAGTACTGAAGGTGAACAGGTTTGTATATTTTATTTTTTCCTTAACAAAAAAGAAATAAACCTAAGCCTTTTTTATTTACCTAATATTATTCCATTGAAATTTGACTGAACATCTTTTAACACAATGTTTTAAAGCAGGAGAGGGCAAACTTTTTGGCTCGGGGGCCTCATTGACTTTTAAAATTTGACAGACGGGCCGCCACCTGGTGTCGAAATGCCTGTCATTACAAGTCAAAATCAAATGAATGCAATCATTCACATCAAACCTTAATTCTGTACCAATCTTCGGCGGGCCGGATTAAAAAGACCAACGGGCCGGATGTGGCCCCCGGGCCGTAGTTTGCCCACCCCTGTTTTAAAGGCTGTATGATGATATTGCACTGAGCTGTTACATGCAGCCCAAACATAATTTGGCATCTCATACACAAGCTATGTTTCTCTTCTGCTGGGCAATCCTTTATGGCAATAAATGACACAATTTCTTCCCATGCGTGTTTTACTCAATCTGGGTGACTAATAGGGTAGTGAGAGGCCCTGTTTGTGTGTGTCAGTGGGTGGGCATAAAATAAATAAATGAATGAATGAGCAGACTTCAGTTTTCAATAGGGTTGGGCAGATTCCTGCCTCTGATTGCATTATCTCTAGCCTCATCATGGAGCCATTGTGGATTGTTCATATAGTAAGACATATTTTGGGAAAGGCATCATCATGTCAACAGTAGCGCAACTAAAGGTGGTTTCAATTTGCCTTCACATCAGGCCAGGAATAAAACGGCGATGTCATGAAGGCCATCCCTTAAAAACATTTATTGACACACGGGGATGTGAAGATGAGTTTTCTCTGCCTAATATCCATAGACCAGAATCTTGTGCTGTACAACAGCAAAACATTTGCCTTCTCTTATATCCGCTGCAGATATGGAATTTGAAGCTGCACAAAAAGAAAGTGACTCATGTGGAGTTTAATTCTCACTGTGATTGGCTGATGGCTACGGCCTCTATAGATCAGACAGTCAAAATCTGGGATCTGAGAAATATTAAGGATAAATCAAGTTGTCTTCATGTACTTCAGCATGACAAAGGTGTCAATGCAGGTAAGGTAGGAAATACCAATGTTCTGTGACTTTTGTTCATCTTTTATTCACAGTGCCACTTATTCTCCTTTGCATTTACAGTTAACCCTATATAGATTATACATTTCAAAGGATTGTTGGATAAAAATGAAATAACAGTAAAATTTAGCATTTGATTTTTATCTGAACTGATCATTCTGTTATACTTTTTTTATTTAGAACAGATCCGCTTCTTGCATTGTCAGTTTTCATACTCTGAAAAAAATTACTCAGGATATTAATATGGTTACCGTACATACTCGAGTATAAGTCGACCCAAATATAAGCTGAGGCACCTAATTTTGCCACAAAAAACTGGGAAAACTTATTGACTCAAGTATAAGCCGAGTTTTTCAGCACATTTTTTGTGCTGAAAAAAAAAAAACCCTTGGCTTATACTCGAGTGAGATTCCCTCTGAAAAAAAAAATGGTGTGGAGCTCCGGAGCTGGGCAGCCACTTCCCTGCTTCCGTGTTTCCTTTGCAACTTGTAAGCATGGGGGTAATCGGAAGCAGAAAAGTTCTTGCATGAGGATATATTGTTTTTTTTTTAAACTGTTTTTAGGGGCAGGAAAAAGACCCACCGTCATGTGAGAATGCTCAGACACAAAATCTATCCGCCCGAAAATAAGTGTTTGTGTGTGTGTGTGTGTTTGTGTGATTTTAACAGAGGGAAGACGTAGGGAGAAGGCAAAAGTGACAGAAGATTCTTCAGGGGAAACTGTGGGGGGGAGACTCACCCTTGGTCCAGATGAGCCCCTTCCCCGCCCCTAAGGAAGCAGAGGCAGCCAGCAAGGGCAGGCAAGCCCCGCTTCGCGGACTCCGTCCGTCCTCGTTCCCACCCATCCACCCACCCAAAGCCACGAAGTCCCCCAATTGCACAGCCCAGAATCGCCCTCCCCTCAGGGGGCAGCAACGACTGCCTCTGCTTCCTTAGGGGCGGGGAAGGGGGCTCATCTGGACCAAGGGTGAGTCTCCCCCTCAGTTTCCCCTGAAGGATCTTCCATCGCTTTTGCCTTCTCCCTATGTCTTCCCTCTGTTAAAATCCCCCCCTCCACCCACACACACTTATTTTCACGCGGATAGATTTTGTGTCTGAGCATTCTCACATGACGGTGGGTCTTTCCCCCCACCTAAAAACAGTTAAAAAAAGAAAAAACAATATATCCTCATGCAAGAACTTTTCTGCTCCCGATTACCCCCATGCTTACAAGTTGCAAAGGAAACACGGAAGCAGGGAAGTGG
The DNA here is from genome assembly GCF_049901715.1 of Pseudonaja textilis. Lineage (NCBI taxonomy): Eukaryota > Metazoa > Chordata > Lepidosauria > Squamata > Elapidae > Pseudonaja > Pseudonaja textilis. The sequence goes on from NC_141990.1 coordinate 264,136,911, forward strand.
CTGCCCAGCTCCGGAGCTCCACACCATTTTTTTTCAGAGGGAATCTCACTCGAGTATAAGTCAAGGGGGTTTTTTTCAGCACAAAAAATGTGCTGAAAAACTCGGCTTATACTCGAGTATATACGGTATATGATTGAAATGCATATGCTTCATAATGCTAAGGATATGGAAATATGCTCTATTATACTTGAACCTTTAGGAAATGCTATAATAAGTATAATTTCTTGGAAAATATTTTTTTAACTTGGTGTTAAAAAGCACTATGACTTACATTTTGTGTGTGTCTGTGTTTTTCCGCAGCTTATTTCAGTCCAACAGATGGTGCTAAACTACTGAGTACAGATCAGTACAATGAAATCCGGGTTTATTCTTCCTCTGATTGGTCCAAACCACAGCATTCAATTTCACATCCTCATAGACAGTTCCAGCATCTCACACCTATCAAGGTGACAGGAATATTAATTAGGAATCATTTCTGATGAAAGAATGTTTTTTTAAAAAAAAAACCAGCGTACAATTGCCCTATAGAAATTGGAAATGTGATTGTCAAACTGGGACATTCATCTAGTAATCCAGTCATGGGATATTAAAAGCTACAAAAAAGTACATGCAGCCCACTGCCATTCCTTTTGTGGTTTCTAGAGCTCTATCAGAGTAAACGGGGTCCAAAATATGGTTCCTATTTTACATTAGGAAGTTATGGAGGTATTTAAAAAGAGCTTTGAAAATGCTTAAGGTAGCAGCTTCAACCCTTAAAATCTCTCCTCTGAATGGACCTAGGACTTACCCTTAAACATGCATGAAAAGCTGATTGAGCCAAAAGAAATTGTGTCCATGATCTATATCATAGATTTTTTTTAATGTGTTATTTTACTGCAAATGTGTGCAACAATATACTGTACAACTTTTGTGCCATAAAAAAGAGGCCAATGTAGTGTAAACCAAGTAAGGGGCAAAGAATTAACAGTGAATAAAATTAATCTTATATTATTTTTTCTCATGATCATGTTCTCATGTCCAATTTTCATAGACTGCTTGGTCAAATTCCTGCAGCTTCCTTGGCAAGGTTTTTAAGAAGTGGTTTGCCATTGCTTCCTTCTTAGGACTGAGCGAAAGTGACAAGCCCAAGGCCTGGCTTTGTGCCTAGAGTGGGCCTAGAACCCACAATCTCCTGATTCCTAGCCTGATGCCTTATCACTACACCAAACAGGGTCACTAATCTTAGATATAAGCATTTCCAACTAAAATGCATATTAGGTTTATGTCGTGTACTACATAAGAATTTACACTCAGGCATCAGGTGTAGTACTAATAAAAATCAATTGGAATTCTGTTTTTACAACATGATCTCTTTGATATTATGAGAGGAGGAGAAGCTGAACCTGAGCCCCAGAATTTGGGAAAAAAGGCTAACACTCTTGTAGTTCAATTTCTGTGTGCTATATATAAAATTTGTATCAATGACTTTACTTACTCACATCTTCTGTATTGCAGGCAACATGGCATCCTCGTTACGACCTCATTGTGGTTGGTCGTTATCCAGATCCTAAGTTCCCAGAGTACACAGCAGATGAGCTGAGAACTGTTGACATATTTGACGGAAACAGTGGAGAGATGGTGTGCCAATTACATGATCCAAATGCATCAGGCATTATCTCTGTGAGTGTTGAGACCTAGTTTAGTTGCTGCTCTATCTGCCACAGGATCTGGGATTCAAAAAAAGAAAGGACTGAGAATAAATCCTCCCTTACCTACATGTTATCATTAATGCCTACTGTGCATTATAGTAGATAGAAGAATGTGTCTAAGTTTGGCTTCCTGCATGCTTCTTAGGCTGTTTTTTAAGATGGATAGGTGGAAATCTATAGCCTTCTAGGCATTACTGAATTTCACCTTTCAGCAATCCAAGCTAGCATGGCCGGTGATGTGGCATAAGCAATGTCTATAGAGCTCCCTATTCCCACCTATTTTTCCTTTAAAGACCCAATGGTAATTTATCAGCAGAATATGGATAACTGTAGTGCTCTGTATAATTGTGTTCTGGGAGTGGTTTCAAGTTGAAAGCTTCACCTCAGTTTTTGGTCCAGAAGAAATGTTTCAATTTCTGTTTCCAGAGATTTATGCTTTCAGTTTAGATTTCAGACATATAATGAGCCAGGATTCCCAGTGAGTTTCTCGAATGAACTTTGAGAGTGAGGACTTTCTTTATCTCTGGCATCAGCCAGGGTGCTGAAACACAGAATAGCCAGGGAACAGGGCAGGAAGGAGGTTTTCCTATTCAGTGCTTTGCTGACTTGTTCAGAATTTTCCACAATCATTGTTGGGCTTTTCTGTACTGTTCAGAATGTTCTGGTTTCTGTTTTGCTTGATAAGTAGACAGCTGACAAGCTTACAATGCATTATTGTGTGTACATTTGCAGCTCAATAAGTTTAACCCCATGGGCGACATCTTGGCTTCAGGAATGGGTAAGCAAGCAGTTTAATCTTTCATTTTTCCTGTAGTGGTTTGGTATTCTTCCCACTCAAACATTTGCTAAGTATAGGCTTAAACCTCTGACTTTATTTGTAATTACCTTATGTTTCATTACTTTTAAATATTTTTACCTCTTAGCAAGCAATAGCTGAAAATAATAAAGGATTAATACTTTAAAATTGTTAAAGGGTGGAAGGTCAAGGTAGGAAATGTGTTGAACCTGTAATAAAATGCTACATTCTGGAATTCCATTGGCCTACTTTGGATTGATTATAGATTGACAGAAACAAAAACTAGAATGTTTTGGATGTTCTCAGTTTCAGTTTAAATGAAAACTGGAAGGATCCTGAAGGGATTTTATGAGGCAACTTATAAGGAAAAGCTTGAAGTTGCTCCCTTCTTCCTCTCTGACATCACCTATATGCTGCCCGGGCCATCCCTGATCTTACAAATGTCTTTTCTCACCTGATGTTTATATATATATTATTGACATTTACTTATTCTTCTCCTCACCCAAATCACTTTTGCCTGGAATATTTGCAGTTTGGTCATATTTTGAATAACCCAGCTCAACTTCATTCCATAATTGGAGCAAAACACCTGAAACACACTTATTTTTGTTTGGACATCGATCAACCCAAACCAGCTCTGTACCATCCATATATTGGTTTATGCATGATAATGTTTTAAGTATCCCCGATTAAGTAGCTTTAGTTGTACCAGTATATTGACATATATAGCATGAAAAAGAGTTGTTGAACTTTTAAACAATCTAAGGCTGAAGTGAGAGATTGGGTTTTTTAATATATATTTTTTAACCTAACATAGTTATTTCAGCTACTTGAAAATGCTAGCAAATAATATATAAAAGAAGAAAAGGGTTCAGTGCTTCTTTTGGCTGGAGATCCTCTTGATTTTTGTATATCATTAAAAATGTAATTAGCAAGAAAATGGGGCATACATTCAAAGGCACAGCGTTCCATCAATTGCCATGAATCAATAGGGTTTTGGTTATTTGTTGGGGTTTGTTTGGTCTGGTGGTTGCACCCAGCCACAGTTCATCTTGAAAAACTAAGAAGAATCCATCAGAAAATTACATAGCTAAACCATCCATGTTAAACCATTTTATATTATTGCCAAAAAGCTTGGATATATCTACCTATGGTAGTTACTAAGAGCTACTTATCTAGGAAAGGGAGAACTGCTGCCATCTGTTGACCTTTCAAATAATGTTCTAAAAAGGAAGGAGAAAATAAAATTTGATATTGAAGCATTTTTTTTGTTGTTGAAACAAGAAAAAAAATCCAGTTTAACTACTTTGGTCAAAAGACTTTTTACAAATTGGGAATATTTGTCTATAATTGATCCTTGAAAATGTAAGGCCTGTTCTCACAAGGAATTTAGCTGCATAATTATGTTTATTTTTTAAAATAAGACAATAAAAATGAACCAAATAGAAAAAAAAAATAAGATTGAACTTTAATCTTCATTACTTAAAAGTATTACTCTTTGTTGGGTTGAGCAAGATAATTTGTTCATGATCTTCAGTTATCTAATTGTCAGAATTGTATCCCTCTAAAATCTCTTTGCAGAGTTGGTACCAAACACACAGCTTTAAAAACTGAGCCGTGTCTGAGCTCTTCGCATGTTATGTTTTTTATAGGCTATCCAAGGCTGAATTCCTAAGAGTGTGATTCTGTTGTTTTACAGGCTTTAATATTCTGATATGGGACCGAGAAGTGATGATTGGTAAGAAGCAGGAGGATCTCATGCAAGCTATGAAAGAGCAGAGAATTGGGCCTAGGAACGTACCCCACCAAAGAGGACAGAGGCAAAGGCAATCAAACACAGAAACAAACAAATTGAAAACTAAACTGCTGAGTCTTGAATTAGAGGAGACCAAAACTAAGGCTAAAGAATACACAGGGCACACTAAGAGAAGAAAGGACCCGGAGGACTTATGAGTCAAGCTTGTGTCACTAGTGTTTGCGTGGAGCAAAGTTGGTGCTGCTGGCATAACATGCGACATTAACTTCAGAAGAAGGAATCCCTTTATAATAGACCCATCTTCTTTGATGATGGAAATTATGTTACGGAACTGAGTCATCCATTATTATGGGCAAGGCATAAGGCATATACATGTGCATGTCCTTAAATGAGCTAAAAGGAATATTCTGTTGTATGTACCTGAAGGCTTTTAATTGTTTTAAGGCACAAACATATGCTAACAATCCAGATTACAGTATATTTTCAGACCTAGCTGTTTTCTTTTTATAATACATTGAAAACAATCCATGTTTATCCTGTGCTCACTAAAAATAAGAGCATTTTTGTTTTAAGGAGCAAAAAAACTTGTTTGTTCTCAGACACAGGTATTTGTATTTTGTGAGATTGTAAAACTGTCTAGAACTTAAAAGATATATAGAGGTACAAAAAAGGCAACTAGCTATAGGTACCTTACTTTGCAACAATTATTGTGATTCACTTACTGTGTTTTTGTTTAAAAAGAATATGTTTAATGTTTTTGTATCATAATTATTTTGTTATACAGAGAAGCTTCCTGCTTTTTGAAAAACATAATAGCTAGGACATAAGCCTGCTCAAGGAATATATCTGAGAAACTTAATAAAAATTGAATAAGTGACCAGATTCTTATTTTGGGGAGTCTTGCTCCACACATTTTAACTTGTCCCTTCATTGTCTTTTATAAACCTGATACTGCTTTTTTTTTTTTAAAAAAAAAAGAAGGATTTCAAGATTTGCATTCTACCGGTATACAATATATAAATGTATGGAAAATAGACCTCTTTATTAGCTTCAAAGACCTGTTAGAAATACATTAATTTTTATACATTGAATTGGAAGTGACAGTAAAGGTAATCTAATCATTGCAAATCCCTGCTTATTGCAGGATCTGCTAGATGCCTAGAGAAGAGGTCTCCAACCGTGGCAACTTTAAACCTGGCGGACTTCAACTCCCAGAATTCCCCAGCCAGCTTTGCTTTAAGTCTGCCAGGCTTAAAGTTCCCAAGGTTGGAGACCTCTGGGCTAGAGCATCTCTAACAGTTTACCATCTTGCATCAGAGAACTCATATCATGTGGCAGTCTGTGCCACTGGCTAATGACCTGTACAATCAGGAAATTCTTAATGTCTAACCGGAGCCTCCGTGCTTGTAGTTAACCTAGAGTTCTGGTCCTGCCTCTAGGGCAATAGAGAGTAAGAGCACTCCCGCTTTAATACTTACGTTAAAAAATCTAGACAATGGATTATTTCCTGGGAAGTTGGTCCCATGTCAAGTTCCCTAACTATAATTGACTTTAATACAAAAAGTTGCCATAGTTATATCTTTTCTTGTGATTCAGCTGCTAGACATGTGCAAAAAGAGCAACCCAACAAAGGGGAACAAAAATTCAGTCTCATCTTGGTTTTTAATGAAAACATTAAGAAAGTGATCAAGTGAATTACAGCAACATTTGTCTCAAGAAATCATAGTTTTTCCTCATTTTGTACCAAAGCAAATTATTTCCCATTTTATTTACAACTTAGCATATAAGAAATTGGCATATAAATTGACTTGATTCATTTCTGGAAGTGATTTATCTGAGTTTCTCTTGGTTCTACCTTCCAGCCTGCCCTGCAGGAGACGTATCATGCAGTAGTTTCAATAGAAAAATAAGAAAGACAACTTCAAATGGAATTGGGTAATTTTTTGGCAATTGTCTTATGTACTCTTTAGTAACGTGATACTAATATAGTGGCTTTAGAGGAAATGTAACATGTGAAATGTTTTGTAATGACCAAGCTGGATTTTCTTCAGTATCTCCTTGGAGTAGGATTTCAGCTCAGAAAAAGCAAAACACACAATTTTTTTACTTCATATCTCCTAGCATTTTTGTATACTTAGATGTATTTGATTACGGTAAGTAACCAGTATTGCTCTTTTTAAGAAGTCTGTTTTAAGGAAAGAGAAAATCGATTTTTTAAGGCTGTGTGTGTGGGGGGGAACTGTTCCTAGCATTTAATCCTGATATTGCAAACTAATTGATGGGCTGTGCTCCAGTTGAAAATAAAAAAAGAGTATTCATATGGTAGAAAATTGTCCTGTGGAGAAATATAAAAGATGATTTTTATGGGACTTGTTAGAAAGCTTTGAGCAGTAAATTAGGGGGTGCAGGGTTTTTTTTGAGATGGGGTACTTAAAAAAATGCTGGTTTTCTAGACTATGTGACAATTATTCTATGGATTCTTATCTTCAGATTCCACTGTTCAGGGATGAAGGAAATACCGTGCACATCTTCAGGAGCACTTCAGATCCTATAGAATTCATATCTAAAGAAAGTGCTGTTTTCTGTAAAATGTGAACTAATATTTTGATTGAAGTTAAGAAATTGGCTATGTCTTGTATGTGAATATTTGAAATTAGAGCCTTGTGATTTTTATATGCCATATATTTTTGATGAGGTAGTACGTGTAATATTTTTCTCTTCGTGAAGAGGAATAAGACAGACATCTATGCTGCATTGCATGGTATAAAGTAGAAATATACAATTTGAAGTGAAGCGCAATCAGTGAAGGCCTAAGGTGGGAAAAAAACTGGGCCAAAAGTTAAAGGGAGCAAGAGTGAAGAAAAAATGTGTGGCACCAGCATCATTAGAATGGAATGGGCACTAGGGAAGGTTTGGGAGCTGTTGATCTCCCAAATATATAGGACCCTGTATATTACATAACAACAGAACCTGCTAAATTAAAAGCTATCTAGTCTTTAACTTCAGCAGCATGTTTCAAAATGAAGTTTAGGAATGTAAAAGCAAAGAAATATTTCTACTACAGATATTTGAATTAAGACCTTTGAATGATTAAGCATGTGTCTTAAAGCACACGTATCTTGTTGAATGCATAAATTTGATCAACCCCTTTCCTGTTAGAGGGCAGGGAAGAATCTAATGTCACTTGTCCTATTTTTGAGTAAAGTACCTATAGCACAATTCTATGTTGACTTGGAAGTGAATCCCATTATGGCCATTTCTGTTGAGTGAATTTAAGATTTCGTCCTCTGGCTATTTTCTACAACAGAACCATCATTTTGTTCTGAATTATTAACTCAGTGGAAGCAATCGGTTATTGCTGGTTTAGAATCATGCTGCTGTCACAGTGTAGAAGACAGGTACAAGTGGCAGCTACTAGACTGAAGTCTTTTTAAGGAGCAGCGGGCCACTTTTCTGTGCCATTTTTAAACAAAGAGAGAGAAAGAGAAAAGCATAACCTTGTTGAACTAGTCACGCACTGAGAAATAGCAATCTAAAGCCATGTTGGCATTTTACTCCCAGCAACTAACTGCATTGTGCTGTGTTAGATAGAATGCACCTGCTAGTTGCAACAGCTCCACTGTCAAACTCTTCTGCTTCAAAAATCAAAATCAGTAAGATGTTTAGTCATTGAATGAGGCCCCATTTGTCCCTGAGATCAGCTCTGTTTCCTCTTGCTGCCTCAGGAGGGGCTGAAGCAATTGTCAAGGCTGTTCTCCTTCATTGGAAAGATGGCTGTAGCCAAGTGGCTGGGACTTCACACGGAAGAGTACTGTCAGGAGCAGAACAGTAAGTAAGAACAGGAGAGATCCACAGACAGCCAAAGTCACAATCAGTTCTGCAAAAGAGTGAAACAAAAACCATTCTAATTACAATGGTTTAATCTTACATGAATTGTCCTTCAGATTCATGCCGCCTCACTCACCTGTGTCGTTCAATGTGCTTATTATCTTACATTCCTGTTTCCAGTCCTTTGAAATAACTGGCTCTGTAAGTTGCAGGAATTGCGGAAGGGGACAGAGCTGTTTACAGTCGGGAAGCTGCAATATATAAGGCTCCTTCTGACTTTCATTCCGAAAGAACATCTCCACTGTAAAGTTACTGGAAGGAAGACGTATGATAGAAACAGGTTTTAATGGTCCATCAGTTGTTTTATATCACATTTTCTACAGGAACCAAGCACTGAAGCATGCAACTTCTATCCAGCCCAATCCCCTTTGTGTAATACTAGAAATCTAAAAATGTTAGACTGTCCCCTACTGTTTGGAGCACTGTTCTTATGCAACTTAGCTATTTTTCTGGTATATTTTTTGTATCAGATCACAAGCGATCAACGCTTGCGGCAATAACAAGTGGAAAGAGTTCATTATTAAATATTGTGTCCACAAGTGTATCAAAGTACTTAAACAGTGCATATGTTTATGGCTATTATATTCACATCAAAGTTAATTAGCACTGGTGGAAAATAATAATTGTTTTAAACAGATTGGAAAAGGTAATTACTCTATGGATTGTTCTGAAGATTGTAATTCTTTTTTAAAGTCATTTGTCTTTTCTGAGTGTATTTTGAACATTAAAGTTCAGCACACAGTTGCCTTTGAGTCTCATATCTCTTTGATACCCTGAGCAAAGCCCTCACCCGTCATCTTCTTCATACAGTTCAAATATATGACATGAAGCATAGGGTGGTTGCTTCCCATTGTAAACATTCAGAGCTGTCTGCAGTGCCACAAGCGTGGTGTCATGCTGAGGAAAGAAGAAATATGTGAATCTTCCCCTTAGTATGCACAGAAGACAATCTAAAATGCATTTTCTAAGTGAAGAATTTCCTGAACTACAGTGGGATAAAAACAAAAGGGATTCTAGAACGTAGATTAATAGTTAGCATTTATTCTTACAATGAAGAGCATTTCAAAGTGCAGGGTTCCCCAACCCTCAGCATGCCAGAAACCAGACTGTGCAAACATGTGAAGCCCCATCCAAGGGATATAGTTAGCACACAAAACCACACCCCCTCCCCCCTCCGGTCCGCAGAAAAGCTCTCCATGGAACCGGTCACCAACTTTTTGGGTACCACTGTCATAGGGTATTACAGAAGGGGAAACTCAACACGCCAAACTTACAGCTGAGTACACAAGCATTTTGAGATGGTGAGGTGCTGAGTCTTTTGTAGCTAAGGTAAGATTCTTCCTTATTTGAGACAAAAGAACTCCTATAGTAAGGAAAAAAAAAGAGTCTAGATCATAATCTCTTACAGACACTCGCACTTATTACTTGAATAAACATTTCTTCTTTACTTACCGCCCTGCAGACGAGCTTTCTCCACTTGTCTATGGATGCCAAAAAGGACATTAAAACTGAAATCTTTTAACTCCTTCAGTTTGGCCATCACCACAGGAGTTACCCATGCTGGAAGATTCATTTTGTGCATTGTCTAGAAAGACACAAGAAAAAGGTGGTTGGCCCTTTGAAGAATGAATGTAAATATTCCTAAAATCTCAGAACCATGCCATACAGAGCCTGTTTGCAGCTTACTACAATTTTGGAATGATGAGGGGGAAGAATAATGTACAAAACCAACACGATTTAGTAATTATTAAATAGCAACACATTTTTCATCCAAGTATTAATAGCTCCAATATTCAAATGATTTAATGTTGAGGTGTTTTTGCACAGGGTTATAGACTTTCAAGTCTGAAAAGTTTCATTCATGTTGACTGAAAATTTTAAATTTGACAACATGCCTACTATTTTTGGAGCAGGAAAACTGGTAGTCATTTTAAATATTTAATAGGGCTTAACATTGTTTGAAATAATAATATATGTATTCCATAGCAGCGTGTGTATTAGATCACAGGTACTACCAAGAAGTCATTGAAGTAAAATGTTTGAATTGGCTTCCCTCAAATTATGTAAACATGACCAGCAGTGTGATGTTGAGAATATGGAATTGATTTTAAAGTTAAAATGTAATATACAATATTACTGTTAAGGGAACATGTCAGTTTTAAATCATGTATCAGATTCAACCTAGATTTTCAGCAATTTATCATTCTAATTTATGAAGTAATATTTCCAGTTATCATTATCGTTATGATCATCAACCAGAATTTGGATCTTTTCTATATTACCAGATCAATGAAATCAAAAGTCATATCTGGTGGTGTGTAAAGTGATGTGACTAAGATGTCCCCTAATCTGATACAATCTGATGTATGTTTGCATGAGGATTTTTTTTTTCCTGTTGTACAAAACGGGGTATGAGTGAGACCTCTTTCTACGTTAACTACAGACACTAATATTAGACAATATACCTGTTAGTAAGAATATGGAGAATAGGGTTTGTCTATACAGGAATGGAAATAATTGTCTTTTATGGAAGAAGAATACACAGAGGTTTTATAGGAATACAGTTTGGATAGGGAAGCCTTTTCTCATTCTGGACCTTAGTCATCCCAGCCTTTATCATTTCTAGATGTTGTTAAAATCTACATTAGAAGTTTACCAGATAGTGAAAGGCTGTGCTAAAGGTTTGGAACAATGTACTTATATATACTTCTGGTTTCTTTCTGTGGTCAGTTTGCAGGTCTTCTGATAAAGCAGAACCTGCTGTTCAGAAAAGAGGAAGGTAGTATTGTGTGTTTTTGATTGTTAAGAGGGTCTCTTAACTCTACAGAGTAGATTGTCTTATTATTTAATAATAAACACATATGTATTCTTCAGAGAGAAAATGCATCCACTTTCAGTAACCAAATCACATATTAGAAACCTTTCTTATTAGATGGTTATTATATGCATGGTATAACAATAACAACAATTTGAGTAACAACAGAAGTATTTCTGTGCAGAACAATCATGTCATGAATATTCTCCATGTAGCCCCTGTGTAAGAGCATAGGTAGTTTCAAATATTACTAAGGCAATAATTTTAACAAGCACCTAAAGCAAATGACTAATTTACAACACAAAACATACCTCACAGAAGAGTGCATCATACACACTCCAGACAGATTCAATGGAAACATCCTGAATTCCTGTGATGTTTGCCACCATTTTCAAGAATTCCTGTATAAGTTTAAAAAAAAAACATTTTCTTTCTTTCCATGATCCCAATAATTATATAAAGAAAACAAGATATTATATGATGTATAAAAATACATAGAAAGCAATGTACCATATTCTGGATGGTCATATTTACATACTCTGGCGACTGCCTGGTCTCATTTAGCAACTGTTCGTAACGGGGACAGGAAGGTAGTGGAAACCGCAAGAGCTGGAAAGAGGCAACATTGATATTAGATTAAAAATGATAATTTGAGCACAAATCCCTCTTTATAATCACTAATTTCATGGCAATCTACCTCTCTAGGAGCTACCTACAGTATTTGTTTTGGCTAAGAATTCTCTGGCAATTAAAAACCAGAGTCTTGTAGCCCCTTTTAAGACAGACAAGTTTTTTATAATAAGACATAAGCTTTTGTGAGTGGCAGTTTATCAGATTCCACTGCACCACACAGCTCTCCTATAACATCTGGGAATTAAAGTAAAAAAGCAGAAGAGTGGAGCTCGAAGTAGTAGGAAAAAAAAGTACTGGAGAGATATTTTGACAGAGACGGACCTAATCTTCCAACATTTAAAGTGTTAAAGTGACTCACCTTCTCCATGTAGTCAGGTACAGTGTGTACAGGAATAGGCTGCCAAGTAATATTGGGATTAAACACTTGCTTCCCTTCTGGAGGATACAGGCCTGCTAGATTTGCCTCGGCACTCATCAAGGTTCGATCAAAATCTGTACTGCGAACAAAGATCTGCCAGGAAAAAACCCAAATAGAAGTGAATTACCTTAGTGTCACTATCATTACTATACTCAGGCTATCTAAGAACAAGCATAGGAGGTCTATTTTAATCAAGGCTGCAAATCTTGAGCTGGCAACATTTTCAACCCAAGAGCTGTGGTTCAAAGTGCAGTACCACAAGTATGCAATCCCCCCCCCCATTACTCATCGTGTACTAAAAAGGGCTGCTATGAATGCTAGTCTAGGGTAGTTTCCCCCTCCCCCTTTTTTTTCCTTATACAAACATTGCATAAAAGTTTGCTATAATCTAGAGCAGGGGTATCAAACTTGATTTCATTAAGGGCTGTATCTAGGTTGTGTTTGACCTCGGGTTGGGATGGGTGCGGCCAGGGTGGGTTTGGCCAGCTTAATGTCATTGTGTCGGGGGTGCCTGTGGCAGCCCAAGTGCTCTGCCAGGGAAAACAGGCTCCCAAGCTCCATTTCCTGCTGCAACGGCCACCTGCAACCCTCTGCCAGCGAAAACAGAGCTTGGGAGGGCCACACGCAGCCCTCCTGAGCTCCGTTTTCACTGGTACAGGCACCATGGGCCACTCCTTCGCTTTTTCCAGGGTGCCCCATAGGCCAGATTTAAGAACCTCCTTGAGTTTTGCATCCCTGATCTAGAGCAATGAGGTTGGGACGGAGAAGCTATGAAGCTTCCAATGTCTTTCAGGTAACATTGTTTCAGATGGTTAAGTTCCCGCTAGAGCATAATTCTGAACAGGATTATTGGGAAGAAGAAAAGAAGAAAAACAGGGTATTTCTTTCAGGGCTGCTAGATGGTAGTGATCTAGGTTTCTACCTCTCCTAGTCACCATGGAAAGCAAAGAATTTGTAAGGCTGTTAAAGTACAGCCATTGAGTGCAGCAGGAAATAATAAACCTAACGATACATAGAATAATGCCAACAAACTTCATTGAGGAGCCCAAGCTATGTAAAAGGAATTTTAGGAGCAATTGTGGTTTTGGTCCAGATCAGCTTCCAATTTCACAGACCAATCAAGACTCTTTCAAACATATGTAGTAGCTAAAAAAATACCTCCAAAGCTCTTTTTCAGAAAAAAGGATGGTCATTTAATTAGTTTCTCTGCTTCTACAGTCTATGGGTTTTCCTGTATTGTAAACTTATGGGCAACGAACTGTCCATAGAAATAGGAACTAGCTTTTTCTTCATGCGTGTTGATATATTTATGAATGAATCCTACAAAAAAAAACGTTCTTGACCAGAACACATTGTGCCAAAAGTCAATAGCTGTCAGATGAACAGATTGTCCAGATATGTGTGTCATAAACAAACAGTTCTTTGAAAAGGGAATTACTGTTTGATAGTCCAAGCAATCTAAATTAAATGTTTCTGAACTATACTAAATAAACAACTATGGTTATGGAATTAGAAAGGGACACTGAATCCTTTGAATGCAATCCCCTGCTCAGTGCAAGAATCTTAATTAAAGCATTCCACCAGATGACCATCTGTGATCTGCCCAACACAACTAATGAAAGGGAGCTCTCTGAGTAATTGATTCATTCCCATTATTAAAAAGTGTTTTTAAATACTCAATTGGAACTTGCTTTCCTAAAAGTTCATTCGGTTACTCTTATGTCTTGCATATTAGGATGAGAGAGAACACATCGTAATCACTCTGAAAAAAAGCTGTATCTCCTTTCAACCATCTTTTCTCAAGGCAAATACCCACTTTCTTTCTTCATTGCACTTAGTTTCTAATCCCAATCATCCTCATTGGTCTTCACTGAACCTGTTCTGATTTCACTGATTCTTCCTTAAAATGGTGCCCGAAACTCGACTCAGTATTCAAGGGAGATTAAAACCAAATAACGTGGAATGATTAGATCATGTAATTGGACATTATATTCATATTGATGAAACCCATATTGAGTTTCCAATTTTTGCATTCACATCCCACTGCTAGATTAAACTCAGTTTTCAATCATCTACTTTTCAAAACTTTTTTCATATTATTACCAAAGCTAGGTATCTTCCACTGTGTTATGTGTTCATTTATATGTGTGTGTGTGTGTGTGTGTGTGTGTGAGAGAGAGAGAGAGAGAGAGAGAGAAATGTGCTCATTTCATTTCTGTTTCATAAATAACTATATGAGCCCTTTCAGCTCATTTCATTTCTGTTTCATAAATAAAGAACTATATATTTGCCCTTTCAGCTCATTTCTTTAGATTATCCAGATTATTTTGAATTTTATTTCTGACCTCTAAGGCAAGGGTTTCCAATCTTGGCAACTTTAAGACATGTGGACTTCATACTGGCTGGGGAATTCTGGGAGTTAAAATCCACAAGTCTTAAAGTTGCCATGTTCTAGGGCAAGGGTGTCAAACTCGCCATGTCATGTTGATGTCATGTGACATATCGTGATTTCTTTTTGCCTTTGTGGAATGGATGTGAGTGGCCTGTGTGTGACACATCTGACCTGTGAGCCGCCAGTTTGACACCCCTTTTTTAGGATATTAACAATCCTACCCAATATTGTATCACATTTAAAACTGATAAGCCTTATCTTCGTCTCTTCATCTGAGACATTTATACAAATATTGACTTAGCCCTCATCCTTGTGACACATCACTCTATGCCTTTCTCCAATATAATGTATGATTATGCAACAATAAACCAGAAAATAAAATTACTACACATAGCTCTTCTCTATTGGCGTAAAGCAATATTATGCAAAATGCACAGAAGGAACAAGGAGAATTAGTTGTACTGTTACTGCTAGTCATATGGAGCGCACCAACCTCTTGCCTTTTGTATGATGTACTCAGGAATCCATCGTAACGCCTACGAAGAGCTTGGCCCAGGTCCCAATGTTGTTGCATCCCTTCCTATTCATATCAATATGGGCAAATTAATAGTTAAGTAGGTCTTAATTGCTAGTTAACAAAACAGCAGAAAGCAAAAATAATGTTTTTACAGGTCAAAAGTTCTCAGTGGAGAAAATGTGAACGAAACAACTTCCTGAAATGGAGAGAACAACCCCCTCTCCTTCAAAGATCTATTTTCTGTCCTCTTTCTTCTTTTTAAGTTTTCGGCTGTTCTTACAATAAAATAAACTTAATAGTTAATTATAAAAACTCCTTGGATTTTGAGTGATACTGCTGCTTCCTGGGATAGCAAAGAAAGTAGGAAACTTGTATAAAAATAGCACTCCAGAAGGGAGGGGGGAGGGGAAAAAAAGAACAAAACAGGAAATATTAAAACTGTTGCTAAAAGTGCTTGAGTGATGCTTGTTGACAGGGCAGTTACTCTTCATGCCTCGCTTCAAAAAAGTAGTTATCTTGATTTTTAAAGTCCCACCTGAGACAGTTGTCCAAATCCTTGGGGCCAGGCACTTTCCTGGTAGGGATCACGAGGATATGTCTTCACCGGAGAGCGATCTCCATGCCGATACAACTGGAGGAAACCAAAAATACACGCATTCTGTGTAGCCCATGCACATGCTTGTGCCAGTTCTAATTTAGGTTTGGGGAAACGTTATTATTTAGCTCGAAAGTGAGGACGACGACAACACTGTTGTTACTAGCCGGGATAGCCGTACCGGGCGACCAGCCTCTCCCGCCTCGTTCCGCCCTTGCAATCATCACCATCATCCCTGGACTCTTCCCTTCCAACGCTTCCGCAAAAAACAAGCAAAATGCCGAGAATGGCAACGTTTGGATGACAACAATACGCGAAGATTTCCCCTCCACTCAGACCAGCAACCTGCAAGGAAAAGGCAGGACGCAACCCAATGCCACGATCCCGGTGCCATAAAAGCGGCAGGGCAAGGCGGCGTCGGCGTTGTTTTAAATCTGCCAGGTTTTTAACAAAAAGTCGTCGCAAACTGGCTTTTCAAAGGGATCTCGCGGTTAACTTCCTAGCAGCTAACAGATTTGTCCCCTTCCCCTTTTTTTTTCCTTAAAAAAAACAAAACGAAACGAAAAAAAAAACCACCCTCGGGACGTGTCACCTGAACCAAAGGATCGCCCGCCGGGCGCCCCCCTCCACTTAGCCCCCTCCCTCCAGGTTTGCTTCGGCTGCTCACCAAAGTCACGAAGCGGAGAGTCCGGCTCTGGGAGATCGGCGGGGCTAACGCAAGGACGAAGCCCAGAATAAAGGTAAAGCGAAGCCCCCTCCAGTTGCAGCGACTTTTGCTACCTTCCATGTCTCTTTTCCGCCGACCATCGACGTTCCTTGTTCGACCCCCCCGTTCCTGGGAGAAAGTGAGCATGCTCCATTTAGCCGCGCATGCTCAATAGCAGCGTTTGAAGCTATCTCTCTCTGCCATATTTTCGGAGAAAACGGTTTGGCTGAGAAAGGGAGGAAGTGATCGGATAACAGAATAATAGAGTCGGAAGGGACCTTGGAGGTCTTCTAGTCCAGCCTCTTGCTCAGACAAGAGACCCTATACGTTTCAGATAAATGGCTGTCCAGTCTCTTCTGAAAAATTTCCATTGATGGAGCACTCACAACTTCTGAAGGCAAGCTGGTTAATTGTTCTCACTGTCATGAAATTTCTCCTGTGTACTATAGGAGTTCTTAGTTCTTTTGATCCCTCCTGTGGCTAATGTTGAAGCAGAAATGAAAGTCTTAGGTTGCCTTCTAGAAATCGTTTGTAATCCACCGATGTTTTAGAAAATGGCAGATGAATAAAAGATGAAAATAAAAACTCAGCAGAAAAGAAACAAAAATAGTATCTCAACTGAGAGTAAAAAAGTGAAACATCAGTGCACAGTTAACTGTAAAAGATTGTAGAAAAGTAGACAAGCTATACCACCAGGTGGAAATAGGTAGATCTTGGAGATGCTCTTAGTGGCCAAGTGAGTGTCAATCATACCCTCCCTCTTTTGACAACCGTCTCCCAAATATTGCAGATTGCAGATCATGTCAGGGGAGAATTTGTACGGTGTCAGGAAAACTGAGAGGGTGGCTGCATGGTGAATGGTTATTAGATAAAAGAAGGCAAGCTCTTTAGACAATGAAAATCTTGCTCAAAGAAGAGACAAGGAAGGCCAATCTTGAATTATAAATATTGACCTTACTGTCATAAAGCTCTGATACCAGAAGAACTAAGCCCATCCTATCAGACTGTTTGCCAAGAAATAAGAAATAGTACTGTACTAACTAAATGACACTGAGTCTTGTTGAAGAGCTTGGACAAAATATCTCTGCCTGAATTTATATTTTTAGGAGGAAACCAAACAAACCAGGACAAATAATTTTAGGCATTTGACATGCACAAGGATTGTATAGTGTTACTCAATACAATGTAAAGTTTCAAAAAAGTTTCAATTTTTTTAAATGTAAAATTTCAAATGTAACTTCTCCATACAACTAATCTCTGAAACAGACACCTGGAAACCAGCAAATACAACTCATCTGTACGTCTGTCTCCATCTAAATATACCTGTGAAAAGAAGCATCAAATTATATGTCTGGTTCAAGTGAAATATTGGTGAAGCACTATTTAAAATAACATTGTTAATCATAAAGAAGGACTAGTCTGGGAAACCCTATCTCAGTATCATTTTATAGTTCTTTGAGATTGTCAGTAAGCATGTAGAAATAGAAGATTCAGCAAACATGTTTAGTCTGTGTCATATGTCAAGCTATCCTGTGATTTATTTGACTATGATTAAGCATTAATCCATGTGTCCAAGTTTGCCCAACACACTAAACTACACAACTAGCCACATCAGCTGGGGTTACACCCTTCACTAAGCAACATTTTGCAAACTCAGTCTCCAACTTTCAAAAGAGTTGGTTTTTGAGAAGGTCCCACATAACAAATTCCAGAACAAATTCAGGAAGTTGTAGAGAGTTCCTTTTCTAAATTTCCAACTGAAGAATAGGAAACAGTATGTAGAAGTAATCAGTAATTTTCACCATGGAGGTGCCTAAGGGGATCTACTAGGCCAGGGATTAGTGGTTTTTTATTAGTTCTGGAATGGGTAAACATTGTGATCAAATATGCTGATAACAAAAACAATGTAATGGTAATTATGGTTTCATATTTGGAACATAAAATGATACAGACTGGAGCAAAAGCTACCTCCTGATCAATTTACAGATATCCTTATTAGACATATGTAAATACTATAATGCCTTTACACTGATCTATGCCTTTATACGTATCTATCATAAAACTACATATTAGTACTGGTTGGATCACTATTAAAAGTAGGATTTGATACTATCTACATGGAAGATACGGTTCTCAGTATCCACCTATGTTATCTTTGTCAACTTATGGTACTTGAGTTAAAGTGTTATTGCATGTACAGATAGTCCTCAACTTAGGACCACAATTGGTACTATAATTTCTGGTGCTAAGTGCAGTTTAGTCTTGAGTCACATCCAATTTTACAACCATTTTTATTATGTATATTAAATGAATCACTGCAGTTTCCAAATGAATCACACAATCATTAAACAAATCTAGCTTCATAAGTGCAAGGACCAGACATAAGTCACTTTTTCAGGGCCATTGTAACTTTGAATGGTCAAGCTTGCCAACTACTTGTCATTAGGCAGGAACATAAAACAATGTGTCTCCAAAGCATTCCTGGAAGGTTGTAGTTCAGATGAGCTGAAATACAGAACACTTTGATAGTTCCAGATGTCAACCAAGATAATACTCAGAGATATCGTCTCGGTCTCTCTCTTTCTCTCCTCCCTCCTCCCCACCCCCCATGGCCTGGACACTAGCTCACTTGCTTTGTCCTCTACCTACTTCAAGCCATGCTTGAATAAGAAGAGTAAGAATAACTTTCGTGTCACTTTGAATGTACACTAATTGGCATACATTAAAATGAAATTTTGTTGCATACAGCTCTCAAAGGGTCACCAGCTCCATATTGACAAAATAAATATACAAACACAAAATTATGCATATACCCACATATATGACATGGAGAAACAAGTCTAGTTCAGATGTATACATGTATATGGCAAGAAAAACAAATCTTGCAAGTTTACCAGATGGATGGCATAGGGAACACAGCTGTTAACATAATCTGGTAGTCCTGCTAGAAATGCCTCCAATTAATGTCTTTGAAACCAAAGACATTAATTGGAGGCATCTAATACGAGATAGGAACAGGAAGGAGCTGGAAAAATCAATGATAGTGTATTGGTTGGAAAGACTGTTCTTGAAGCCCATGGCAATGGTTGTTCAGTTGTCCTCCTGATCCTCCATTTTCCTTTCTCTACCTTCTCTTTGCTACCAGTGAAATCCTTGATGTAACCCAAGATATCCAGCCAGTCCATCTGAGCTTCCCATGATATTTCTTTCTCCATTTTCTCTTACAACCTTGATTTCAATGATATTGGCAACAATTAAATGGATGTAGAGAAGTGCTCAGAAAATTAAGTGGTGGGCAGACAGATTGGATATGACGTATTTTTAGACCAGAACTGTCTACTGCCTTCCAATAACAGATCAGATGATCATAGATGGAAGGTTTTGCTGCTCATCCTTATTTGCATGCTTCACCTAGCTGGGGACTGTGAAAAATCAAGCTATTACATTTAATAGGCTCTGATTTGGGGTAATGTACTTCTTTTATTCTAAAGACATAGGTAATTCACAGAGTACAATGATGAACAGTACAAAGAAGGGACTATTCTGGAATAAAATAAGGACTTTTGCTACTATTTGTTTAAAGAGACTGCTTTAATTAAGCTAATTAGAAATTTGTGAAACTGAATAATTTTCAGAAAAAAATGAGAGTAAAAGTGAGTGTTTGGCAGTACCTTTTCTTTCTTTTCTTTTTTCCCATTTCAGAGATGCAGATTTTAGAGAAAGGGACAGCAGTCTGCCCCAAACAGAGTGCCTTCTGGATGTCAACCACTCCATGCTGGTTAAAAATTTTGATGTTGCTTTTAGATGAAAACAGGTTGGGAAAGAAGGACCTTGGTTTATATGATCACTCCTTAAATAGTCGAATTAGACTAAGAAAGCAATCTTGGTCAAAAGACTTTTGAATACAATATAGTGGTAGGATTAGAAATATAGACACACTAATATATTAAACTGTTTCTTTATGGCTAAGCATAGGTTGTAAAATAAGCTAAAATTAACTAAGATATGCAAGAAAAAAGTCACTTTTCACAAGTCTGCACATCTCCTGAGAAGCAGTTCACATCTGGTGAACCCATCAGCCCCGGCAAGACCAAAGATTAGAGAAACCCTTTGCCTATGATAATTTAATAAAATCTTCAGGTGGGCTACAGTTTTAATGAATTGGAAAACAAAGTCGAACCAGCTAATTGTGTGTATATTCAGCTGTAAGAAACTATGTCCCAGAATGCGGGGTGAGCTACTATTCCAAAATAGGACCATTTTCGACAGCTCAAACTACCGGGACTCAACGTGGCAAGCCTTCCGCTTTCACAGGATTCCGTTGAGGTACAGTACGGGTACAGTACATACCAATAACGGCATTAACAAGAATCCTCACCGGGCGATTATAACGCTTCCACCGATTCGGAGAAAAGCTCGGGAGAGAGACGCGCCCCTCCCCCAACCCCACTCCCCGCCTTTGAGTGGTCTGCCCGCCCCGCAGCCAGGATGTAGTAATCGGGCCGGGGATAGAAAGGGCCGCCGGGGGGTGGAGTTGGGGAAAGTTCAAGCATGTGACTCGAAAGCGGCTGCTGTTGTTGCAGAGACTCGCACTACCTCACTGTCACTTATGCTCAGTGGCCCTCCTCAGCCGAGAACGGCGGAGCGCAGGGTTGAGTTAGAGCCCCCATCCTGCCTTTCCCCGAGAGCCGGTTTTTCGACTTTTGCTCCTTTCGCTTGCCGTGCGCAGCGCGTCCTTCCCCTTCCGGGACTGCCGCCGTTCCCGGACCTGCTGTTCTGGACCGGTAACTACTTTTTTTTTTTTGCGCCATCTTCACGGCAGCTTGGGAATGTGGTAGCCTCCTCCAGTGAGCTCGCCTTGCTTCAGCAACCCTGGGGTCTCCTTAACGTTCCTAGGGGGCCGTTGCTAGGAATTCCTCCTCGTGTCAGTGGAAGGCACCGACGCAAAACACCTGCCGGCGCCAAAGCAGCCACCACACAGGTGTATTTTTTTTTATAAATTGCTCTCCGGAGGCTCCGGAGAGCAGTAAGGACTCCGTTCGTGACTTTTAAGTTGCCCTGCTCTGTGGAGAACCGCTAGTCTTGATTCCAGGAATAAACTCTATAACCAAGATGACTAAGTAAGAGAATGTCCTCTGGCTACCGTCTCATTTTGGTGCGCAGATTAGGAGGTGAGGTATAAAAAAAAACTGGAAAAGATGAGTGATTTTAAAAGCAGGATGTTTAATGTAGCATTCTGATTGCTAGTACAAAACTGATGTAGCTTATTCTTGAGTTTTGCATTCAAAAGGGCAAATGTAAACAAACTTTCCTGGGCATTTTAATTCAACTTAATGTCAGAGTAGATATCCATGCAATCAAGCTGGGGTTGGAGAATGGCAATGATGTGAAAAAGCAGCAGCAGCAGCAGCTTCAGGATGCTATTCGTTTGAAGCTTGCAGTCTTTATAAAAGGAGATTGAATGGAACAGTGGCTGAGTCATCACTGGATCACAAAATAGTCACTTTTAATCTGGAGTGCTGTGTGAATGCAGGCCTTGTGATCAACTGATGGTTCCATAATGCTTTATAAACTCAAAACGTTTAAGTAACCTTAACTAAGGTTTGATTAGCCATGAATAAATGAGTTGGGGAAACATCAATATAATATGCAATATTATTTCTAATAAAGTCTTCAAGTTAAGCCCTCCCCGCATTGCTTCATTAGCAACCACAGATAAGCAGTTTGTTACTGATCGCTTCCTGTGGTGTTTTTTTTCCAATTCAATTCAAGTCTAGGTTACAGTCCTGAGGTTCTGAGGAGGTCTCTCGACCTATCAGACTACTTATCCTCCAAGCTGAGATAAGATCAATTAGATGTTGGTACATCATGTAGGGCATTATTTATAATAATTACTATTTGTGGTGAATCTCTTCAAGATTCCAGTCGCCAGGTTAAAACATGCAGATATAACTTCCACATCATAAAAGGGATTTAATGGTAATGGTCTAAGGTCCACCTTACTGGTCTGTAAGGTTGTCTGTGGCATTCTGTGTAATGCTACTTTTATTTCAACCTGGCTAATCTTTTTGTAGTCATTAATTCAATGGACAGCCTTGAACAAGACACTTTCTTTCTCATCAGTTTTATAAAAAGAGACAGTGCACTTTACCCACATAGGAAGGTTATAGATGCAATAAATATTGCATAATTTACATGAGACCAGATGGAATGATATTCCCTTCAAATCTGATAACAGGAATCAAATCTTACAAGATATTAAACTGAATACACAGACCTTTATTGCAGTACACCAGGACTCTTACATTTGCTAATCAGTGGCTGGGTTCACACAACCTGCTAAGCAGCAGATAATTGGCATAGTATCACTCAATGTATTGTGCAAAGCAGTCAGTGAGGTTACTTTATGATTCATTGTGTTATGTGTATCCAGTGAACTAAGTTATTCAATAAGACAGGAGCAAGCAAACAATGGGTTATTGTATTGAGCAAGAACAGCCAATGCTACTTTAGTATGCTCTTTTGGCATTGTAGAAGGAGAGCTATGTTAATCTATAGTGGCAAAATATCAGCAGTCTGGTAGCACCTTTTCTGACTAAGTTTTATTAAAAGGCAGAAGCTTTGTAAGATGCAGCTGTTTTTCAAGAATCATTTTCATAATTCATACATTGCATTGATCGAAGTGTGATATAGTTTTCATTGTTGGTTTTGCATGTTACTGGTAATCCAGCAAACCACAGTTTAAAAATAATGGTTTGAAATGTGTGGCCTTGGCTTCAGTCCCCAGACCATGCTTCCACATTAATATGAATTAAACATTTCTGTTTCTGCCAGTGATGCAGGTCATATGCTTATTCATCTTGTATCACTTTGGCTTGGCTTCCCAGGGCTGTTTGGTTTCCATGATTCATAGAGTAATACAGTTGGGAGAGACTGGTTGGACCATTGAATCCTATCACAGGCTTAGTACAGAAATCCAAATTAAACTCTCAGTGAGATTTTTGACAAATGGCAGAACCATTAATAAACACCCTTTAAGCATGATTTTTGAGCCAGCTAAGTCATGTGCCACCCAGCCCATGCTTAACTTACTCATCAAAACACCAAAGGGTACTTTGTTAAACATTTTGTTGAACTTAAGAAATATTATATTTACAGATTTCCCACAAAGTATTAAAGAAGTTGTGTAATAAAAAGCAGGATAAATCTAGCAAAGTGTTCTGTCAAGCATGGGAAAATCACGGATCCCAGGCAGTTCAAATTAATATAACGGTTTATTGCAAATTTATACTTTCTACAAAATCTGAATTACTAACTGTCAAAGCAAACAGGCAGCAGGTAAGAGTCAAAGGAATTCAAGGTAGGCAGCACTTAGATTTCTTGTGGGCATAAAGGGAGATTGATGACACTTTTTTGCCGCTCCTTCAGGCTCAGCCTGGTCATCTCCTAATGTACTTGACAAATCCCTACTGACATCTGATAATTACTTTATATTTTCAAGATGTTTCCGAATCACTCTTTATTATCTGCTTTAAAAGCTCATTTATTGATGTTAAACAGTCATCTATAGGACTCTGGATTGTCCTTTTTTGAATATGGACATTCTGTTTATACTCTTCTACTTACTGGGCAGTTTACCAGTTTTCCGTGATTCCTCAAGAGTACTACATAAACTCTTGACCCAATTATTAGCAATTTCTGAGGGAAGTAACCTGAGGGAATGTAGTTCATCAAGTCTTGGAGATTGAAACTCATTTAAAGTAAAGGGGTATTCCTTGTCCATTTAATCTAAAGCTTCACCTCTGACCCTTCATTTTGCTGTTCACAATTTCCTGACAACCAAAAATTAAGTATCTCTCCCACTTTAACAACTGCTTGGTCACCTTCATTGAGCAATTGGTTTACTGATTCTTTTATTTTGAAAATGCCTAAAAGTTTTTTGTTATTATTCTCAGCAGTGGGCAGTAACCATAGCTCATTCTGATGTCATTTCTATAGTTTTCACTATCTGTAATCTTCTATCATGTATTGGCTTCTTTCCATATTTATATATGCCTTTTTATTTTCAGTTCTTCACTAATTTTTTTGTATTGCCACATTGGCTTCTTCTGTTAATGCTTTTTTGTTGGTCTGGTTTGCACTTGTATTTTGATATCAGCTTTCATGTATCTTAATCTCTTTTCTCCATTAATTCTTGCCATGCAGTTCTATTTATCATTGTTCTTAGTTTATTAAAATCAGGTTTTTTGAAATACAAAATGTTTGATTCCATATAGTTTTAGACTGAACTGGAGTGACATATACATTGAGTCATAAAATAAAATAAAATCAACATTGCACAATCACTTTCTTCTGCCATTCCTTCTATTGTCACTTCCTCAGATAAACCAAATCTTCCCTATTGGCAACAATAGATGATCTTTTTGTCAGCTCACACCTTTTCTCTATACTTTTTTAAAAAGTACAGATTAGCCCAAGTAGATCTGCAAAGCAATTTCTTCCTTACAATATTAATAAGGCAAAGTTCTTCCATGCTGCAACCATTTTCTGAATCAACTTTGTTATATTTCCATTTTCTTATAAACTAAGTACATATTGTCATTGTATAATGGTCTGCTTGCTTGCTATAATAACACCAAGAAGTGATACATTAAATTTAAATTGTAGCATCGTATTTCAGTATGAAACTGTCCTTTGTTGGTAATAATATTAATCTGATGAATATAAGAGAGGTCATTTTTATTATAAAAGGCTGCCTTAAGAACTAGCTAAACCCCAGAAATTACAGGAAATATAATCTAGAATATCTTCAGTTTGGAAAATGTTGGTATTGAAAATAGGCTAAAGTTGCATGATGAATTTATCTTAACCACAGTTTATTTAATCAATTTTTCTTACTATGCATTACATATTATAGCATTAATTAAATACCAAGCTAAGTTCATAAATCATACTGGGACAAAATGTGGCTGGATAGTTTGAACTCAGTGTATTATGAAAACATAGTCAAGATACAGTATTTGGTATTGTCTTAAGTGGCTTTAAAAGGATTCAACTGATGAATGAACACAATTTATGAATGGCTGTTACTCATAACTAAAAGGAAACCTCCATGAATACTAAGATCTGGGGACAAAATAGCTGAACAATGTTGCTTTCATACTATGCTTGGAATCTTCCCCAAAGCATCAGGTTGGCTCTTTCTGGAAACAAGAAAGCTGAATTAATGGAATTTCACTGCACTGGTCATATACAGAATAACAGTTGGAAGGGATCCTGGAGGTCTTATAGTCCAACCTCCTGCTCAGGAAGAGACACTATACCATTCCAGACAAATGGCTGTCCAAATACAAGTGCACATGCACACGAGCGCACGCACACACATACACACACAAAGTGGTTCTTGCACTTTGTCGTCCTAGAATTTTGAAGAAGCTCTTGAGAACCTCTTCTTATACAGCTAATTCCCCATTAAAACTAAGAAAGCAGGTTTCTGTCTGGGATTGTCAAGTGATGTCAGATTTTCCCTGTTTCAGTCTCAAAATAGCTTAGATCTTTCTTTTTCTCCTCCCCCTCCCCCTCCCAGCTTTAAGTTTATGACAGTACTATCTCCATATGAGCTTTATCATTCAGGGGCACATCAGGAATCTGTGATCCCAATTAGAAATAATGACAGAGTTTGAAGGGACGTTCTATGAATAGGAAAAAATAGCAAACAATCACCAAAAGAGAGGGATAGCTGACCACAGTTTGTGAGTGTTTGAAACCATCCTAAAAAGCCCCATGCTCTCTCTCTTTTTAATGTGGTGGGTGTGTTTTGAGTGCAGCTGTGTCATTGGCTGGCTTGCTGTTTCCAGCTGACTGTAATGATGTCAGATGTTGTGAGAAGGGCATATAACCTAACAGGTCAATATCTGTAGAAAATGCTTACTTTTATGTAATGGAAAGGAGCTGACACATTTTCTGATTGTGTAGCTTCTTCATCCAGACTCTCTAGTTATTAGTAGGCTTTTAATGTCTCATATGGAAAGTTTAATTTTTCTCATTTAATGTTTAGTTTTTTAAAAAAAATGCTATCTCAGATTATCCATGTTTAGCTATAATAATTCTTTCCTCTAACAAATCTTTTTAATATTAAATTAGTCCTGTATTGACTAGGTAGTCTCAAATAATGTACAATAGAAGAATCCAATATGAAAGTAATGAGTATCACTTTGGGTTATGGTAGTTTTCTGATGTTTTCCAAGTTATATAAATATGTAAGATCATACATCATTTTGTATAACTGTTGTTTCCTTTGATTTGTAGGACCAAAACCCATGTATTTTTAATCTCATTACCTATCCACATTCTGTCCAGTGTCCTCATAGTCATTAGACGATAATATTGAACTTAAACAATTAAAGAAGTATTGTTGCTTTGCATTCTTTGCCTTAAACAAACAAATCAGTCTTTTGAATTCTTATGTTACAGAGACAGATAAAGTTTTCTAAATAAATTGTGGAGTGGGCAGTGCAGACTTTAGCTTCAGTCAGACTGATAAAAGATAACCACCAATTTAAATTTTAACAGAGAATTGTTGAAATCATGAGTTTTTTCTTGCATATAGCTTTAAAGAGGCTATTTAGTTTAGCGTAATCTATCTTGCTATCAACTTTTACATGTGCCAGAATAAATGAGACAAATGTGTAATGTGTACACCTACATTTATGTTGATCAGTGATTCAATTTTTTTTAACGGTGTCAGAAGCTAATCTTTGTCTGATAATTAAATACTTTTGCCAACCTACTTTGAGTAGATTCCCTGATAAAGGGAAGTAGAGACCTTTCTTGATTCTTTCCCTACCAGCTCTCCATTAATGAAAGAGCTTTCCTTCAAGGCAAGAGTACTGATGAGATTATTTTCCTGCTTGAAATTTCTGACAAAATTGAAGTCACAATTGCGTTTCCTGTTGTCTGTTCGAAGGTCATGCTGATAGTGGAGTCAGATTGGTTGGTACAAGGCTGTAATGGGAGCCAAGATCTGGGGGCTATTATAGTTCATTTTCATAAGCGCTGTGCTGGCCCTCCCTTTGGGAGTCCTGAAACTCATAAGCATGCTTGGTGGTTGGAATTCAATGTAGAATGGAAATATGAGGAATCCCCCTTGTTTCTGTACCTCCTGTGCTTTGAAGTAGCATAGATCAATTGTTTCTAAGCATGACTGTACTGGTACAAGGGATGGGATGGACTCTTCAACGGTGAGGTAAATTATTGATAAGTTTCCTTATTTTTTACAAAATATACTATGGCTGTTTTTAATTTTAAAAGATTTGTTACTGTTAACAAGAAAATTTCCTACTCAGCTTTTAGGAACCAAAGTAACAATCTTTGGTTTAAGTGATTTTAATTTATAGGAGTACCATTACTAAAAATGTATGATTAATGAAAATGCTGTAGTTGTATTTTATTTTTCTTATATTTTCTTGGTTTTGAACATTAGTTTGCTTTTTGCTTATATTGCCAATAAAATATTCCTGTTGCCTTCTATGAGAAAATAAGTAATTTAAGATTTGAGAAAAGCAGCTTAAATGGCTAATAAGTTTATAGAAATGTTTGTTATTGGAATAGTACAATTCATAACGTAAACCAGCTTTTCTCATATTAATTATAATGAGAAGTGATATAAATAAGGAACAGTGGGAGATCCAGGAAAAATAAGCACAGGAATTTCTTTTTAGTCGGTTTTCATCAAAATAGATAACATTACATTCTCTCTCTCTCCCTCTCTCCCCCCTACACACTTTCTCTCCCCCCCCTTCTCTCTCATACACACACACACACATCTTATTCTGACATTCCTATTTTTTTGCAGAAGATATGCATTCTATGTAATTTTCTATGTAAAAATGTTCACTTTTCCCTTTAGTAATTTCTTGGAATAGTATAACTTTGAAAGGTGTTTTTTTTCTCTTGTAACCAGTAATTATCGTGGACCAGCACCATCTTGTGGTCTGCCAAGAGGTTTGTATGAATTTTTGTAAATTGGGCTTTTAATGTGAGAACATTTTATTTACATGTATAATTTTAATTGAAAAATAATATTATACAGAATTTAAAAAATACAGAAGCATACAAAAATAGAAGAGAGAAAAAGATATGAAATGATCAAAAAAGTTCGTAAAAGACAAAAGACAAATATATAGTTGTGAATTCACAGCTTCTATGCAGCACTTTTAAACATAATTACTACTTTTTCCACCATCCCAAATTATATATCATGGCTTCTTTCTTCCCCTAAACAATTCTTTTTAACCTGTAAGTCTTGAGATCACCAATACATTTTTGTCCATTTTAAACAAAATCTCCATAAAGGGTTTCCTTTTATAAAAAGTAGTTATTGTTCTTTCCCTAATCAAACAAGCCAATTTAGCCATTATAGCAATTTCTACCATCTTAATGGTCCATTCCTCCATTGTGGGCATTTCTGTGTTTTTCCATCTTTATGCATTAATAGCTTCCATGTAGCTGCTATATATACAACTATGGTAATCCACTAATCATTTATGTTAGATATGGGCTAGATTGAAGAGGCAGGACAATGGTAGAAGGAAAGGAAGAAGAAAGCAGAAGATAATGTTTAGGGTTTCTGGGAAAAGAGGTTTGATGCCTGCCGTTTTTGCCCTATGGAACCTGATGTGCCAGTATACCTAAACTTCAATAGCTTCATGGGAACAGTTCTTAAAATGATTGTTCTTTGTACCACAGTACTACTTTTAAAACAATTTCTAATCATTGATTAATAATTATTGTAGCTGCATATCTAAGGAGATTCTTAGTCATCCATGTCATGGTTGTCCCAAGATGCTTTTTTAAAGAGGCAACTGGACTTTCCGTTTCTTCTTTGAAGACATTTAGCTTCACATCCAAGAAGCTTCACATCCAAGAAGCTTCTTAGATGAGAAGTGAAACATCGTCAAAGAAAAACCACAAAGTCCAGTTGCCTCTTGAAAAAAGCATCTTTGGGACTATTGTAGCTGCAGTTAGTTCAGAAGTTTCCTATTGTATGCACAAGGAGTTTGAAATTATATTAGAGTGTGTGCCTCAATGTAAGGCTACCACTTTATTTGTAAAATGTGCCAGGTTCAGTTCTGTACTGGAAGTCTTTGTTGGGGAACATTAGTGTCTAGGCGGAGAACTATTTCTCTCTCCTGAAGATCGCTTGCCGTGAGATATGTCAAAGACTTGAGCCATGTTTGTGAGACTTTCTCCTCCAGTGCAGAAATAGCAATAGCACTTAGCAATAGCATTTAGACTTATATACTGCTTTATAGAGCTTTACCGCCCTCTTTAAGCGGTTTACAGAGTCAGCCTATTGCCCCCAACAATTTGGGTCCTCATTTTACCATGCATATACACCAATGTTGTGTTGGCTAGAGAGGAAAGAAAGCCCTCTTTTCAGACCCTAGAAGGAGACTGAAATCCTGTACTTGAGAATCATTTGAGAGCTCCATCTCATTCATCGACTACCCTCTCTGCCCTAGTATATTATCGCTGCCAATCAGTGCAGGTGTTGACTTCACAGAGCTATGATGGATCAAAGGTCTGGTTTGGCATTAGGCAATTCCTACAAATTCCATGAAATGGAGTTCTGTTTTATTGTAATGAATGCATTTAATGACCTACTCTTCTGCTCCAGTATAGTATTTACAAGTCTTGAATGGCAGGAAAAGAAAATTGCTAGTCAAAGCAATATGTTCAGGATGAATCAATTCCAAAATTAAAACGTAAAAAAGGCTGATTAAGAATTTAATTGAAGTTGGGGTTGGGAGTCAGATGGCATACACATTTATTAAATAATTATATAGATAGGTTAGATTAGATTAGATAGACAGACCAACAGACTGACAGATAACAGATAGCAAACAATTTGAACTATAACAAGACTGAGGGAAATAAAAGATGCACAGAAATGGATAAGAGCAATAATAACATACAGAGGAAAAGTAGAGGCATGTCAAGAGTAAGAAAGAGTTTGGGTAGTGAAAATAATAAATTGCTAGTTCATTGGCAGAAATTACTTGCTTGTGTTCCATTTGTTACTTACAACCATGTAGTACCAACATCACAGTTGATTAGCACTGTATTGTCTTGACCAGCATTTGACTTGAGAAAGCCTTATTTCAGAACATGGAGGAATTTTGTGATAATAACAAAATCCAATCACTAAATGAGGAACTTCAAGGTGGTACTTGTTGATTGTGCCAAATCCTTGATGTCATCTCTTTACTGACCTTCAGACACTTAAATATATCATTTATCTTGTGTTCAAAACAACTGCTATTTGAATGGAAAAAGAAATTTAGAATAACTGAATAATCCATTGAATCATTCTCTCAGTTAAGGGGCCAGGTAAGAATATTAATCCTCTGGGGTCTAAAAACAATAGCCATTTTTTTCTACTGTGCACTATTCACCAGTCAGTGGGTCAGTGGCTCACAGAGGCTGAGGGTGAAAGACTTGGCACTGAAGGAGGAGAAATAGTAACCCACAAGCAATAGGCAACAAGGAAAGACTTGGAAGTTGCCTTGCAGTTGATTTGCTTTTCATCTTTTGTGATGCTCCCGTCATTATGTTAATAGAGAACAAGCAGGATTTTGTAAGCTATAGAAAATGTGCAAAATTGAAAGACAAGAAATGCATAGTGTCTACATTCAGATTACATGATTTTTAGGATAATCTTTCCTGATCTTAATCTGTAAAGGACATTTGATCTACAAAATCTATCGCTCTGACATTAGCCATGCTATTTGAAGCTAATAGCAGCTATATTCCAAAACACGTGGGGACTCAAGATATTATTTCACTTGATACTATTTCACTTGATTAAGAATTTCATATTCTTATACAGTAATTATTTTGGCATTATAGCAGCTTAGCATTTGGGGATAAATAAATTAAGGGGTATGTGTTCTCTATTCCTTTTGCACCCAAATTATCTTAAATTATTATTCTTATGAAATTGATATTCTAGAGCTTGGCTCAGGCCAATTCATCATATGAATATCATTTGATGCAAACATCTATTTCCCATTAAACATAGATGCCTCATTTCTTCACGTTAATTTCCATAATGTTGATGGTAAGAAGCTGTGGCATATATTTTTCATGTGATGGCCAAGAAAAAAAACATGGATGCCCCCAGTAGTCCCCAAGAGTTGAGACTGCACTTTCCCCACTGAAACAAGGACTATGTGCACACAAAACTGAGGGCAGCTTCCGAAGAAACTGTGTAAGTGTAGAAAAAGATGCATTGCATCTGCTTTAATGATACAAAAAAGTCAGGCTCCATTAAGTTGTGTTGTCATTTCTTTCAATATGCAAATCACAACCTCCCTTACTGCCTGCCATTCATCTAATAGAAAATAATCTGTTAGTGGGCAGAAGCATACAGATTTTGGCACAGTGCAACAAGCAAGATCCTCCAAATCCCCTCTCTCTTTACTTCTGAGAAACAAAGCCATACAGTAAGTTGGGAACCGAGTCTGTGAAGAAAAATGGAACTGCCACTTTCCCAGAAGCCTCAGAATTAACTGATTGGAATCCTCAAGAAACTGGAAAAACCGATACAGAAGGAAAACTGTTTTGAGAAAAAAGGCTATTTTTGTAAGAATAGGTTTAACAATGGATGGAAATACTGCGTAAGATTATTTTTAATTTGGCTAATGTTTAAGTTTAATTTATTGTCTGTAGGGATTGTCTTCGTACAAGTACTGTCATTATGTATTTTTGTTCACCTTGGAACCTTTTTATCTCAGAGTGGCTCCAACAGGAAGGACACTAGCATTGCCCTGTGGTCTTCCAAAGTTCTATGTTTTACTGCATACATTTTTCTCAATGGAGTCTGTTATGTCCTGAGGACTCTAGGAGTTCTCACTCAGGTCCACTCACTTTGTGTGGGCGTTCTTCCCCTTTTCCTCATTGGTTGATTCTCTCCAGCAGCCAGCTATAAAAGCAGGCTGCGGGGTCCAACCAGTTGCTGATTGCTGCGAGCCCGTTCCAGGCGTGGCAAGCACGGTCAGCCCTTTATTGTTATAATAAAGTATTGTTGCACTCATGCTCTGGTTCAGCCTCTCATTGCTCAAACTTAACACTGGCGTACGAGGATGGGATGGCTACCAGAAGCACCATGCAACCGCTGAGTCACTAGTCACCCGATCCGCAGCCCAGAGAGAGCGATCGGCCGACTACAAGAAAGCGCTGACCGCAGCCAGAGAGAGCGGTCAGCCAACAAAAAGAGCGACGTTGATCCGCAGCCAGAGAAAGCGGTCTGGTTCAAAAGAAGCGTCTGGCCGCTTGTTAGCCCAGCTACGGGAAAGTGAAGCGCTGCGAGCATGCAGTCGCTCAGTATAGCGCGAAATTCAAGCGGGTGTCATTTGAATTTCAAACCAAGAGAGACACAGCACAGCGCTGTAGTAAGTCACTAACGCCCACGCTGGCGCGAATCTAGACACCTCCAACGGCTAACAGCCAACGTGGTTAACCCAGAGAAAAGAGAGGATAGCAAAAACCTCTCAGAGCTGATTTCACTTGCAACCCACGAGCGCCGTTGTCCCCAGAGAGATTTTTCCGCAGGTAGCCCAGCCGTTCCCAGCACCATGAGTTCCAACCCAGTATTCCCGGCGTTCAAACCAGACGAAGAGAAGTGGAATCGTATAAGAACCGCTTCAACCATTACATCGATGCGGTCGGCCTGGCGGATGCGGGGAGAGCATCGGAAAAATCCTGCTTCCTAATCTACTGCGGGCCAGCCGTTTCTGATACTGCCGCAGCACTCGTAGCTCCTAGAGAGTTGAAAAATGTCCCGTGGTCCGAGTTGCTTGAGATCCTCACTAACCACTACGCTCCCAGGCCTTCACAGATCGCCAGGAGGTTCACTTTCCATATGAGGAAGCAATCGAGTAAGGAGACCATCAATCAATATATGGCGCCCTCAGAACAGCAGCTCTGCACTGCGGGTTTGGAACATACCTGGAGGACATGCTCCCGATCAATTAGTTTGTGGGGTCAAGGACCTCAACCTACAGAGCGCCTTCTAGCAAAAAGACCTCAACCTCGCACAAGCGGTCGAGGA
Organism: Pseudonaja textilis; assembly: GCF_049901715.1. Taxonomy (NCBI): domain Eukaryota; kingdom Metazoa; phylum Chordata; class Lepidosauria; order Squamata; family Elapidae; genus Pseudonaja; species Pseudonaja textilis. Next base: position 264,170,228 of record NC_141990.1, read on the forward strand.
GGCCCTGGCAGCCGAGGCTGGCAACGAACTCAGCCACCAAAATACAGGGCCCAAGCGCCAAGCTAGCATCGTTCCCAGTCCATTCTGAGGAGGTGGTAGCAGAGGAAACCCTCAACGATTAAAAACGATGTCCACCGCCTCGCCTCGACAAACGGCCGCAGGTAGGGGCCAAACAAGAAAACACCGGTCCACCCAAGCATCACACTGTGCCTAGCCTGTGGGGATCGCATCAAAGGCCACCTGCAAGTTTAAAGGAGCCACCTGTAACAACTGCCATAAAGGGGCACATCGCGAGTCTGCCAAACCCCCAAAGCGCTGCACAGACTCCCTCCCTCGCACTCGGGACCTCAGAGGCAAGTATTAAACTGTCGCACGCACCGCCTTGCCAAGCGTACTTGCCACACTGTTAGTAAAATTTCTCTCTCCGTTTCCTAGAAGGTAAACCGTGCCACATGGAGGTTTGACACAGGGTCAGCACTCTCAATAATTTCGTGGAACACCCTCAAGAGACTCCACCCCAGCCTATCTCACCACCCGGCTTCAAAGATGCGAGTTCGGCCTGAAGGACTACCAGGGAAGACCATTCCTGTGATCGGCAGAGGCAAGTTCTTTGTCAGTTTTAGAACTTTTAAAGGTCACCTACCTCTAGTGGTAGTTAACGACAATTTACCCACCTTATTGGGGCTCGATTGGTTTCCCCACCTCGGCCTAGGGCTAACAGGAGTCCATGCTGTCTCAACCTTAGACACTGACTCCTTATTCGCTGATTTCGCAGATGTGTTCAGCGAGGAGCTGGGGTGTTATAACGAACCCCCATCTCATTCACAGTTGACCCCCAGGCAGTCCCAATCAGACTAAAACCGCGTGAGAGTTCCATTTGCTATTCGACCAAAACTAGACGCTGAATTGGATAAACTATTAAAACAAGGGGTCATTGAGCCAACAGATTTCGCCAAGTGGAGACGCCCATTGTCACACCCTCAAAAAGATGGTAGCCTGAGAATTTGCTCGGACTACAAGACAACAATCAATAAATATTTACAAGTTAGCGCCTACCCTGTGCCCGTCATTCAGCACTTATTGCACACATTCGAGCCGGGCAGTATTTTTGCTAAATTGGACATGTCTCAAGCGTATCAGCAGTTCCCTGTTGATAACCAAACAGCGAACTTCAGACCATCGTCACTCACAGGGGTGCCTTCCGATGCAAGCGTCTCCAATTTGGCGTAGTGTTGCCCCAGGGATTTTTCAGTCCCTCATGGAGCGGATTTTACAGGGCCTCCCTGGTGTGTACCCTACTTCGACGACATCTTGGTCTCGGCCAGGGACAGACCCCAACTCTTCCAGAGAGTGCGAGCAGTGTTAGAGAGGTTCAGACAGCATGGCCTCAAGTTAAAAAGAAAAATGCGCCATTGCCACTAGACAGGTGGACTTTCTGGGTTATAAAATTGACGCCTCTGGCATTCACCCCTGGAGTCCAAGGTCAGGGCAATCCACGAGGCTCCCACTCCAACCTCCAAAACGGAGCTGCAAGCTTTCTTGGGGCTGCTGAACTTTTACGCATCCTTCTTGCCCCACAAAGCCTCAGTAGCCGAACCCCTTCACAGATTATTGGACAAACAGTCACCGTGGCACTGGGGCACAAAGAAGACCAGGCGTTTAACGCCGTCAAATCACTACTCACGTCAGAGGCGGTACTTATCCAATTCGACCTAACCTTCCTTTAGTACTGGCAGCAGACGCATCCCCTTTTGGAATTGGGGCGGTCCTTAGTCACAGACTTCCCAATGGCGCCGAGGCTCCCATCGCTTTTTCTCAAGGACGCTCTCGGCCACGGGCATAATTACAGCCAGATCGACAAGGAAGCCCTAGCAGCTGTTGCGGCCGTGAAAAAAGTTTCACGAATTCCTTTTTGGCCATTTTTCGAACTGGTTACGGACCATAAGCCCTCCTGGGCCTACTGGCCGGGACAAACAGACCCCTCAGGTCCTTTCCCCTAGAATGACAAGGTGGACACTCTTCCTAGCGGCCTACTCCTACAAACTTATTCACCGCCCGGCAAAACACTGTCCCACGCCGACGCTCTCAGTCGCTGCCCCTTACCCGCTCCGGCTGAAGACCCCGCTCCTGTCAACGCCATTTTCGAGATCACCCAGTTGGACCTGCCCATCACCGCCCTTGACATCGCCGCCAAAACCAAAGGCAGACCAAACGCTGCCCAGGTGCTCGACTGGGTGAGGAGGGGGTGGCCGGGTGGCATCGTTGATAACAAATTAACTCCATTTAAGACTCGCATGCAGGAGCTGTCCAGTTTGCAGGGTTGTCTACTATGGGGCACTCGAGTGGTCATTCCGACCTCGCTGCGTACCCGAGTCCTGGAGCGTTGCACAGAAGGACACCCTGGCATCGTGAGAATGAAAGCATTAGCACGCAGCTACGTGTGGTGGCCGGGTCTAGACGAGGACATTGTCAATTGGGTAAGTTCCTGCAACATCTGTCAGGAATCCGTCCTGCTCCCCCATGGCCACCCCTACCAGATGGGAGAGCGCCAGCGGCCCCTTGGTCTAGAATCCATATCGATCTGGCGGCCCCTTGCATGGGAAGATGTTCCTAGTGGTCGTGGACGCTTATTCCAAATGGATTGATGTAGCACAGCTATCCCACGACCACCACACTAGCAATCACCAACGTGTTAATGCGCCTGTTCGTTACGCACAGACTACCCGACTCCATCGTCTCCGATAATGGCCCACAGTTCGCATCAATAGAGTTCAGCCGTTTTGCTGCCAACCTGGGCATCCGCCACATTTTCACAGCCCCATTTCACCCTGCCAGTAATGGGTTGGCGGAAAGAGCCGTCAGGACGACCAAAGAAGCCCTCGCCAGGTTCAGCAGGGATGACTGGCACCACAAACTCTCACGTTTCCTAATGAGCCAGCACTCAACCCCCTGTTCAGTCACCAATAAGTCCCCAGCAGAGCTCCTGATGGGCCGGGCGCCTGAGGACTGTATTGGACAGACTTCACCCACAATACTGCCCTGACTCTCCCCTCGCTTCCACTTGGGGTTAGACATTTTATGTTACAGGAGCCTGTATTCGCGAGGAATTTCGCTGGGGACCCACTATGGATGCCAGGCGAGGTCATCGCCATCACCGGGCCGAGATCGTATAGGGTCAGGCTGGAGGATGGTCGCGTCTGGAGGAGGCACATAGACCAACTGCGGAGGCGCCACAGCACCCTTGCCAGCAGAAATCCAGGGTCACCAGGCGAAGGGAACCGCCTCATCCGCCTCTCAGCCTCATCGCTCCCAACGTCCAGGCCGCACCAACAGCCGTTCCGGTCAGCCCGAACTCGGACAACAGCGCCCGAGTTGACCAACCTGATCCAACCACGGGAACTCGCCCCCAGTATCCAGCCCTGTGAGTCCCGAGGATGCCCAATCCGGAGGCGCGTTGGCGACTCGCTGCGGCTCAACCGTCACAGACTGATTCTGAACGGACAGACAATGTTCCCGAGCTGCGCCGTTCCGGGCGCCAACACAAACCCCCCGTCTACCTCAAGGACTATGCATGTTCGCATCTGGGGGAAGGGGTGTTATGTCCTGAGGACTCTAGGAGTTCTCACTCAGGTCCACTCACTTTGTGTGGGCGTTCTTCCCCTTTTCCTCATTGGTTGATTCTCTCCAGCAGCCAGCTATAAAAGCAGGCTGCGGGGTCCAACCAGTTGCTGATTGCTGCGAGCCCGTTCCAGGCGTGGCAAGCACGGTCAGCCCTTTATTGTTATAATAAAGTATTGTTGCACTCATGCTCTGGTTCAGCCTCTCATTGCTCAAACTTAACAGAGTCTTTTTATTTTAAAAAATGCTATTTGATTTTAACAGCACTATATTTTTGTCCTTCAGTATTGAAAGACTTGTTTAGGATTACTAAAAGTTAGATAGGCATTTTTACTTTTTGTTGTTTCCTTTTCAGAAATAAAGTTTGATTGTATTTAGACTTTGTCAGATTGCTATGTCTCCCAAAGGAAGGAGGATTGATTTTCCTAGAGACATATCATAGCTCATTGGTGATGATACAATATAATTCTTTTTTCTTTTTATAATTTTCTTTTTTTGTTTGACTTGCTAGTATGCTGGCTTGGGAATTCTGGGAAATGACTTCAACACATCTTAAACATCCCAAGGTTCCCAAGGCTGAGAAACACTGCCTTAGCATGCAACCTTTTGTTGTGAAAATCTATGTATAATTCCTGGAAAATAATTACATTTATCTGAAATAATATAAAGGAATAGAAACAGACCTCTTGAAATATAAATGAACTCTGGAGTGAAAAAAAAAATCAATTTTATAATTTTCTACATGAGGAACAAGAAGAGTCATTTTGGTCTTCATTCTTCTCCTATGAGGATAAACTGAGAAAATGCACAGCCTTCCTGGTTTAGTGAGATTTCAAAGCCACATCACCCCTCTCCTAATGCAGTATTCCCTTATTTATGCACAGTGACAATTTCCTATGCACAGTATGGCAAAGGGAAGTTCTGACTGGTTTGACAGTATCTATTGTGTCGTCTCCTTAAGTGTTTTAGTGTTCGAATTGCCTTAGAATGCTAAATAGTTTTAGCATTTTATGTATTATATGTGTGTCTTGGGAACTGTCTGAAACCACGGGCATGGAAGGCACATGCATTAATTAAATAATACACAAAAGGAAGTGGCCAGTGGAAAGAGGATGGATTCATAATAGTGAAAGTTTTACAATTACATCTTCCAAGGGACACGTACAGCTAGTTGTTTAATGTCAGATCTTTCATGTGCAGATTCATCTTTCACCCAAAATGCATTCACTTTATTTTTAAATCATAAAAGGGAGAAACAAATTACTCATTCTAATTGGAGATGCATAATCCGGCATCTCCAGACTATACACAATGCATAAATGTCTTGGGTTCAGTAACTCAAAAAGTTGCAATCAATTTATATTTTCAGATAACAGAAGAGGAACTCATTAAATACATTATTAGAAGATATTGTTTATTAATGTTGCTTAACATGTTTCAATATATTGAAATGCAAAGGAATTAAAAACTAATTCATTTTTGTCATGGCTTCCCTTACTACATTTACTGCACTTAAAAGGCAGGTGTGTCCCAGACCAGAAAGAATTGGACCCCGTGTTCTAAATACTGATCAGTATAGAGGGTTAAGACAATCTCAGATGAGCAAAAAGTCCACTAGCAAGATCAAGAGGAAGAGCTAAGAGACAATACTGTGAGGACATTTAGCTTCCCTGTGGCAGACTCTTAGAGGAAGTAAATAAACCTTTTAAGAAGCATATGAAAAATGTTGCTGATTGGTACAAAAATAAGAGGAATTGACCAGTGCAAAAAGTCATGCTGGCACCAGTCTCTTGGGGAAAAAAGTGAGCATGGTTTCATCTACTATTATGTAATATTTGCCTTGTAATTTCTTTACAAAGAAATTGCATTTATTACTCTTCATAAATGTATTGATGAACTATTTTTCAATTGAGAGATTGTGATTTATGTTTTTAAATCTGACTCATCCCAGTGCCTTCTTGTTGTGATTTACTGTAGCTCTGAACCTTAGCCAGCATTGATTGATGACCATAGAAGGGCCATATCCTATTTAAGTTGCAAATACTGTATCTGGACCACGGGTAGATGACAAGAAAGAGCTACAGAAAACACCTCAATGTGTGCTCTCTCTTTAAAGAGCACAGTGGGATAGGATTGGCCATTTTTTTAAAAAAAAAGCTAGATATTTGGATTCTGTCTTGCATTTTGTCAGAAAATGATCTGGTAGGATACATATATGCTTACCAGAACCAGGACTTATTCTTCACCAGTGTTTTATTTGGTTGTCCAGTACATTTTGGAGTTAACATCCACATGCATTTTGCCTATATATATACAGGCATCGTTCCCAGCTTTGGAAGAGGGGAGAATAACTTTAAGATAGTTATCTAATCCCTTTGTTTGCTGAATTGTGCAAATCCATTTTATCTATTTTTAGCTAAATTATGGTTTGTTCAGTTGTTCCAGTTGCTTGAATATGTATAGCACTCTAAACATTCTCCAGGGTTCTGCATGCATAAATTACAAAAAATGTAATTGGATAGTTGGTGGTTCCACAGCTTTTGTGGAGCTTGATCTTTCAATTCTTGGGAGAAAAACAGATGAGAAGAAGAGGAGAGGCTATTCTTGAAAAAGCACACGCACACAGCTTAAAAATGTAATGGGTGGAATGGATCATAGATGTGTAAGTTTTGTGTGTGTATAAACATACTGGAAAATATCTACAGAGATGATAACAGTGAAATTAAAGTTCTTGTTGCAGGAAGAAAGAGCTGAACTCTTCTAGTAGACAAGGGAGATGTCTCTTTGTGTTTATGAGTGCCAATGGTGTGGCCACAGGAGAATATCGTTTGAATTATTTGGTTTATTTTAATAACAGCACTTCATATCTGAAGAAGCAAGAGGAGTTGGACTTAGGACATATGCTTGCTGAGTTGTTCAGCTTATTCTACATAGGGCAGGGTGTAAAGCCTGGTGCCAACATATCTTGGAAGTACTTTGGTGCTTCAACTGACACATGAATGTGACCACAGCACAGGGAATTTTATGCTTTCATTAGCCTTTTACCTACATTTACTTCCTCATGGGGTTTGGGGTTGTTCTCATTGCATTTTTAAAAAGAACGATTGGCTAATCTATTGTTTTCATTTGGAACTGGCACTAACAGCAGCCGACAAGACAACACACAAGTTTCCAGCATATAGATATTATTAACTGGATCATTGGAACAAAGGAATTTAAAATTGGTAGGCATTATTCTATTTCTAAACCTCTCTTCTTTTCATCTTTTACTTTGATAGTTAAACATTTAATAACTTTTCATAATATTTTCACTAAGGAATTTATTTTCACAGTATAATTAAAGCAAATTCTATTTTAGATTTTGTAGAAAGCAAGACCCTCTCTGGTTGTGCTTAATAAGAGATAGGACATGAGATAAAAATCATTTTCTTCCAGCTTCTGAACTCTTATTGCTTGATTCTCTAGAAAATGACCTGGCTGATCTGCTGCTGAATAGCTTTTAATTAAATTGAGGAATATGATGGATCCTGGTTTATCTATCACTTGATACAAAATGTATAAAAGAGGACTTAAATATCTTGCAAACATTTGAAATCTTAAAACAGTCTTTAATTTTTGATTGTTGAAAAAAATCTATGCTAGATTAGATTAAAATAATTGTATATAAGCAACAGTAGTTTCTACATCATAGTGATCTCCAGAAAACTTGCTTATGATCTATTCAAAACCTACAAATTTATGTCAAAAGAAATTGTTATAATATTTTATTATAACAATTTGTTTCCAATGGTCTTAAGAGCTTTCCAACTATTTTCAGATTCTGAATTTCTTAAACGTCCCAGAGCATAGCAGCAAAACTCTGGATTTATTAATAATACATGAAAAGGTGCTTCAAATGTTGATTCCATAAGTCCAGTCTAATTTTAATTTATTTGGGCACTAGCCAATCATCACCATATGCTGGATATCTTATGCATTCAATCCCTGTATCAATGAGTGGAAGAGCATAAACAGCATGAATCTTCTCTCCAAGACAGCCTTAAGCATGTAGAATAGTCCTATTCTGTGTGCTTATCTTGAGTATGAATCTTTAAGTTTTTACACATGCATGTGTGAGAGAGATAAGAGTCAGAAGATTCAGGTGTCACCTACCCCAGCATCATTTCAAAAGGCTGTGAAAATAAACCTTTTCTTTAGGTCCTTTAAGATTGAATTGTCTCTATAATTGAGATTAGGAAGTTGGTACCTATGTTGATTGTTTTATATTTTTGCTTTCGTGGTTATAATTATATTTCAAGCATTGGGAATTGGTTTCTGATTATGATATAAGAAAACAAATAATTTGAAGATGAAGATTATTCTGACTTCATTGACATGTTTCCCATTGAAGCATCACTGCAGATTTCCTTTAGTTTTGTTAATTCTCTAACATACATTCTTCCTTTGAAAATATTTCACGCTATAATGATCTCTTATATTTTTAACACAATACGGTCTTTGATTTCAAAGTTTACTGTAGTCATGAACATTCCTAATTGGGCACTTTTTACTAGAGAAATTGCCTGAAATTGCTTATCCATAAAACTAGTATGTGATATTTTAAAAATGTCTTCAGTGCTATCTTTTGTTAAACTGTTGCAGCACACAAACACAGTACATAGCATCCCAGTGAACAAATCAGCCAAAGGCATATAGCTCACCTCCAATCATATATATGTGATTGGTCTACTTGTGTGTTTCTCTTAAGAGTCTGTAGTCTTTCAAGAAAGATCAGGAGCTGACCATGTTTTTGTGGCCAGGGCCTATATTTAATGTGTGTGTGAGAGAGGTGAAAAGAGTGATGACCAAAGACATAACATATGACCTTAAAGATTGTGTTTCTGATTTCAGCAGGAATTTGGGAGTTTGCTTCATGCATCAAGTATGTGTTTGTAACTTTGAGAAGCTGCAAATGTACTTTTTTGACAACTGTATTGCTAGTGGTACAGTGGTACAGTTTATAACTGGAAGAGGCAATGGAAGGGGTTATTTTTAGTTCCAGGAGCATCATGAAAATGTTGAGCTTGATTACTTATCTCCAAATTATTAAGTTCTCCTTCACTCCTCCCAGATTTGTTTCCCCCCCATATACATCATTTTCTCTGCAGCTTGAGAAAAGTGGGGAATAGTGTTAGAATGGATCTACAGTATGCAACATGCATCTTGATAATAATTGAGCTCTTATTCATTATCTAATTGACAGTGAAATTGATACTTAAGTGTATCTGCATCTCAGTAAAGGAAAACAAAATCAGACATGATTGCTCTGTATCAGTGATGGCGAACCTCTTTGGTACCGAGCGCCAAAAGCAAGCGCGCATACCCAAAATGCAATGCTCACCTCTGAGCATGCACTCTACGCATGCATGGCGGAGACCAGCTGGCGAGTGAGAGACGCGCATGTATGTGTGGCAGAGCTGAGCTAGGGCGACGGCGCATGTACCCACAGAGAGGGCTGTGTGTGTTACCTGTGTCACATATGCCATAGGTCTGCCACCACTGCTCTATATGATGATAAAAAGATGTAATAAATGGTTGGGTATTGCAGTAGGAAAAATATTGTTTTTATTTAATTGAATAATTAACAATATAGAATTATTTTTTCATTCAGGTATTTAAGGCCTATGATATAGCAATGAATGAACCAAGAAAGAGCCAGGCAAGGTGACTGGGAAGTAAACACACAAATGAGAGTACCTGGTTATTGCAGGCACTTACAATGGAATTTAGAAGCATTTTAAAGAGGAAACTGATCAACAAGTTATCAAGTTCATTGCAAGGGAACAGAGAAGAGTGATGCTCACTTCTGACTGTTGTTTGTTTTCTTCAGAGATGCACTACAACTTCCACAGTTCTAAATGCCGACATCACTTTTTCCAAGTCAAAAACTGTGCTAAGTAACAAGTTTCACTTTGGGGGCCTGCTTTGGCCTCTGCACGTGATGACATGTCAATTTTGAAATTCCCTTAGTCAAGCATCCATATCCTATTCTTTGGCTCCAGCTGTCTGGTAATACACCCTGTTTCCTGGCACATTCTCCCCTTTAGTACTATTTTCCAGCAGTATTGCTTAACTACTGAGCTGACAGCAGCAAAAGACCAAAATTGAATTTTTTTCAGAAATTTAGGTGGAGCAAGTCAATCTTTTCCCCTTTTAATATATCTAGATCCTCTTTGGGTTTTTTTAAATAAGGAAGTTTGGTTAAATATATATCACATAACCATTCAGCAGATTTTCTCTGAAGTAGGTTTTCTATTGAGGTATACTGTAACTTTTCATTAAATCAGAGTTTTGCTAGAATGGAAATTACCATAGTGAGGTTTTAGTTTAGCGTGTAAAGAGACCACTACAATCAGACACACTGCTGCAAACCAGGTGAATGCCTTTCACTGCTTCTAAGATCCTAAAAATGGTAATTAGGGCACTATGCTTTACTGAGAATAGCTGAACCTGGAACTCTGCTGAAGTTATAATGAATAAAGAAAGAGCTATAAGCTTTCAGGCAACTAGGCTGTTTCCTTCCTTCCTCCCTCCCGAATTTCAGAACCTTTATGTTTTTTGGCAGGAAGTGCCTTAGTTTTGGATTGTTTTTAATGTTTGTAATAGTTTTAAAGTTTTACTGTTTTCTGACTTAGGTTTCTGATCTGCCTAAAGAAGTATATTTTTGGAGATAGACAAGTAATGAAAAATAGATACAGGAATTAAAAGTGAAAATGCTTTTGTGGGATATTTGATTGGTTTCTTCACTTTTAATCCAACTTTCCCAAACTGATATCCTTCAGATCTGCTGGAAATACAATTTCCAATGTTACCCATCAGTACAGCACAGCACATTTGGAGGGTACCAAGTTGGAGAATGCTACTTAAGATAATCTGGTTTTGACAGTCCTGGACAAGCTAGGACAGAGCACTATGTACACCCACTTGAGCTGCTGTATGAAAAATTGGCTGAAAACCAACAAATAATTAAAACACTATTTCTATTATAACTATTATATTATTGATAAAAATGATGATTAAATTTCTAAATATATATTCTAAAATTGAATTTTATTGAAAATAAGTGTTTTCTAGTTAAAGGAGAAAAACTATAATTCTTTGAGGATGAATAATTGTAGATAGCAGCTGCCTGGGTGGATACTGTTGTGGGTGGTAGTATGAAAACAGAAGACTTCCATTAACTTCGGGAATTATGTTTTTCTTTTATTATAGCTTTTGTTTTTCTCCATTTTGTGAAGTCAGTGTAACACTGCATGCAAACACCCTGAGTATGGTCATAAACATGTTTTAGAGATTACAAGAACGTGAGCCCCTGTAGAATAGCCACCATGGGTCCCTCTCAGCTTGACACACAGAACCATGGGAAGAAGACAAGTGTTTTTAACATGGAGGAAAAAGTATTTGCACTTTTCCAGAATTCAGAGATTCCCTCTGAACCTATAGGTAAGAAGACTACATTCTTCTTTTAATTCATATGTTCAGAATGCAGTATGAAATTATCTCTGTGTTAAATCAAATCGTGTGATAGACCAATGTGGTAGAATTCTAGGTAGTACAAGAATTGGATTTTATGAAATTTTAAAATAATTTCTGGACATTAAAACAAAACAATCTCCCTTCAAGCAATACATTATAGGACAACAGGTATAACAATAACTACGGAATATGGTATGGATATTGAATGTGGAATAATTTTGGGGTCTAGCTTTGAAAAAAGGTAAAAGAAAACCCTGGGAAGAAATGCAGGGGGAAAGAAATTCATGAGAAGATCTAAAAAGTTTACAAGGGTGGTTATGTTTGGCTTGGTTTTTCTGAGTTTTGAAAAATGTTGAAAAGAAACATTTCTGTTTCTGGTATGAACACTAGTCATCTGCTTACAGTGAATAGTCTGGATAATTTATGATTTCAAAAGTTTATGAAGCTGACTCAAGAAATTGTAAAATGTAAATGAAAAGTATGTTGGACTTTGCTTTCAAAATCCCCAAGGAGGAAGACCAATACAGGCTAATTCTATTTTATTGTAAGGCTATTAACAGAATCATGCAAGTCTGAAAGTATAGATCCCCTGCTGCCTTCTTTAGAGCCTAAAACCTAAGGGAATATCCCTTTTGAGGCACTTTGTCCACTCTGATGCAGCTTCTCTTATCTGACTGCTCCTAGGCAGCCTCTCTTCTCCATTTCCCAAGGTCATTCCCACATACCATTATTATACAGAGAGATCAGGACAACCAGTTTTGAGAGCTAATATTTTCTTTAGTTACCCATTCTCTGTGTATGTTACCTTTATATGTGAAACACTCTAGGACAGGGGTGTCAAACTCGTGTCATCATGTTGTCGTCACATGATATATCGCAACTTCCCCCCTTCGCTAAAACGGGGGCGGGCCAGCATGTGATGCATCTGGCCCGCGGGCCACAAGTTTGACACCCCTGCTCTAGGATATTTTCTATTTCCAGGTCTTCTCAGAGTCTAATAGCTGCTAATTATTTTTAAATAGATATATAAACAGAAAGGAGAATTGCTTGTTTAACTACATATATTGCCCAGCTTTTATGCAGTATTCTAGCTTTGTATTTGAAGGTACAGAATTCTTACCCCTGATTATTCCTATACATTCTAAGATGATATAATTCTTGTTCTTAATACTAATTGAATAATCTGCATTATAGTCCCATGGCCCTACAAATGCATTGAACACCATTGGGTAAATATTATTAGAATAGTATATCCAGAGGAGGCCTTCCTTCACCACAGGCCCTTATGTTCTTTGATTCCACCTACATGTAACATTTCAGGTTTCTCCAAGGTCAGCATGTTATGTATGAAAAAACTGTTAGCATGTATACATCACGAGGAAGCTCTTCTCTCATTTTCAGATCTAATTTCAGAGTCTTTCCTTTCATCCCTTTTCTTTGCTTTAGAAAACCCTCCCCTGAAAAGGAAGAAAGGGCCAGCCCCCAAGATGCTAGGAAATGAGGTGTGCAGTGTATGCGGGGACAAAGCCTCTGGCTTCCATTACAATGTCCTGAGTTGCGAGGGCTGCAAAGGTTTTTTCCGACGCAGTGTGATCAAAGGGGCCCAATATATCTGCAAGAACAGTGGCAGATGTGAGATGGATACGTACATGCGCCGGAAATGTCAGGAGTGTCGGTTACGCAAGTGCTATGAAGCAGGCATGCGAGAGCAATGTAAGTACCTAGTGTGGGGCTATCAAGGATCATTCTGGAGATACTGCTTTTAGAGACCAAAATGTTTTCTTTTAGCTATATTTCATAATAAAGCTGCCAGTACTCTCTTTGTCATAGAACCTCAATCACCTAACAAAATAATATATTAAAGCAAGCAGTTTGAAAAAAATATGCATAAATTAAATTATTAAAATTATTTTTATTTGAATTTTTACAATATTCAAAATATTTAAGACCATTAATACCTAAACCAGGGGTAGTCAACCTTTTTATATGTACCGCCCACTTTTGTATCTCTGTTAGTAGTAAAATTTTCTAACTGCCCACCGGTTCGACAGTAATGGTGATTTATAAAGTAGGGGACAAAACCCCTACTGCCCACCATGAAAGCTGGAATGCCCACTAGTGGGTGGTAGGGACCAGGTTGACTACCACTGACCTAAACTGTTTATCTCAGGTTAGGTTGGGACAATGTTCAAGCTGCTGTTTGTTAGGGCTTTTTTTTTCAATTATGGTATGCTTTTGTTTGTTTGCTGTTCTAAAAAGTAATTCATTTTTTCACTGAATATAGGAACACATTTTATATTGCTACTATCCTAATCCTTTATACTCCTGTGATAGGAGGACTGGATATTTGCTTAAAATCCATATTTTAATTTACCAGAGAGATTTCCTAAATGTTTCCTTCTGTCTAGGCTCAGTATGGAAAAAACAATTCCAAATTATTCTCTTTGTCAGGTAGCTATTAAGTATGCATGTAAAGTACAACAGCTTCCGAAATGCCAGGTATTGCTCCCTGTTACTAAATGGTAAAACAGTTGAGGTTCAATGTAATAACAGACTTTAAATGGTAGCTGCCACTTCACAGCATTTTTCTTCACAAACACATTCTGCCAATCACATGATCTAATGCTAACACTGTTCTTAGACAATACAAAATATTACAAATTTTGGAAAACAGAATCTGCAAAAGACAGCCCTTCTTTAAAAAAAAGAACCAGATATGGCATAGCTCCATCCAATGACCACAGTTGTTTGAGTGACTACCGTGCATTTAAAAATATGATAATGTGATTGTATTTTAGCTAAGCCAGTTGCTTACTACCAATTTATAATTTGGTGTACATTAAGAAACTGGATTCTCACTGTATTTCTCTTAAGAAAAAAATCATTTTTAAAATTAAAGTACAAATCTATTATAGGATAATACGGATCAACCTAATAAATAGGGTAACAAAATAGGCTAATATATTATATTTGAGAGCCAGTTTGGTGTAATGGTTAAGGCATCAGGCTAGAAACTAGGAGATTGTGAATTCTAATGCTGCCTTGGGCACAAAGCCAGCTGGGTGATCTTGGGCCAGTCATTTTCTCTCAGCCCTACAAAGAAGGCAATGGCAAACCACTTTTGAAAAACCTTGCAAGAAAGGACTTGTCCAGGCAGTCTCCAAGAATGGGACACAATTGAACAGAAAAAAGTTATATCCACATAAACAAATCACTAGAAGTTTTTACATTAGAGTTTAACAGTTCAAACCATCCTAGAGTTAGCTTTCTATGTTGGGCAAATGAAATGGCTCCTGTACAAGTTCCATTTCATACTTTTCTTATATTTTAGATCTTAGACCAATTTAGTAATTCATGATCTTTTCACCAGAATGGAGCTATATGATAGCGTCTTCTCCCAAATCATAAAATATTATTCCTTCAAACATGTTTCTCAATGTATACAAACTTATGATAGGCAAATATAAATATAACCATATTCCTAAGTATCTGGAATCTCTATGCAGCATCTTTACAATCTTTCATTACTCTTCTTAAAGTCAATATATGCATATATGACTTTAATAATTTTCATTTTTGTCCTTTTAGTTCTTATTTAAATTGATAAGGTTATTATAAAATGCCAGTCTAGAATGTAGAATGCTTTCTGTTTGCTAATCAGTTTATTATCAGAATCCTGACACTTTGTTTTACGTGTTTGACCAAATTATTTTTCTTTGCCACTTGGGCATATTCTGGTTTGAAAGGATATATTTTCTCTTTCCTTTAAGAGATATATTTGTCGTCTCCTTTTTCCTATTTTTGGGTCTGGGTTTCTCACTGCAAATTATGTTCAGTTCAATTATGTTCAGTAGTCCTGGACAGAGTTGATTTTAAGGCTTTTGCAAAAGTGATTATGTACTGTAAGCTGGTTGGTAGCCATGGTATCATTGATTCCTATCTGTCCTGTGCTCTACATTTAGGTGTTCTCTCCGAAGAGCAAATCCAGCTGAAGAAACTTAAGAAGCAGGAAGATGATCAAGCCCGGATGATAGCTGTGCGTCAGAACCCACCATCTCCCCCAAGCATCTCTCCCAAAATGACACCAGAGCAGCTGGTTATGATAGAAAAACTTGTTGCAGCTCAACAGCAATGTAATCAACGGTCTTTCACAGATAGGCTCAAAGTGACGGTAAAAGCACAATTTTTGTGGGCTGTTAAATAGAAGAAAGAAGACACACACTGACCTTCACTAAAGATTTCTTTTGATTTTGTATAGCGAATGGTTAACTTACAGAATAATACCTCATACTTAATAGACACTGCATTCATGTTGTAATAGTCTCCAGAGGCCCAAGGAGGTCTGTATAATAGAGTGAGAGGACATTGCTTTTACCTTTCAGTTGCTGCGGTCAAAGAGCTGGAAGAATAGTTGATGGAAACTTGCTTGTTTTGAAGCGGAATGATTCCAAATCCCTAGTGTCAAAGGATTGTGTAACATGTTCTGGAGGGGTTGTATAACATATTAACCACATATAATATTACTTTTTTTTAGATCAAACTTGTATGAGAGCTATGAGATAATTGTGAGACTGGGAATACTAATTTCAGCGGACTTCCTGTTTTTAATTTTTACTCTCATTAAAGTCTTCTTTCCCTCTTTGCTATTTAATTGCAGCCATGGCCTCAGATTTCAGATCCTCTTCATCGTGAAGCACGACAACAGCGCTTTGCTCATTTCACAGAGCTTGCCATCATTTCTGTGCAGGAAATTGTGGACTTTGCCAAACAGTTGCCAGGTTTCTTGGAACTCACTAGAGAAGACCAAATTGCTCTTTTGAAGACTTCTACAATAGAAGTAAGTACTCTTCCATTTTTCCATGGCTCCTACTCAGCGGTGGGATCAAATTGTTTAACAACTGGCTCTGTGGGCGTGGCTTGGTGGTCATGTGACTGGCTGGGCGTGGTTTGGTGGTCACACGACCAGGTGGGCATGGCTTGGTGGTCACGTGACCGACTGGGTGTGGCTTGGTCGTGTGACTGGGTGGGAGTGACAGGTGATTGGCAAACCAAATACAAGTGATCCTTGCTTAATGGCCGGTTGCTTAGCAAGTGTTCTAATTTATGACTGACCTCCCCAGAGCTACTGTTTTTGGAGTTTCGACAGCCATGCACACATACGCATACGCACACACACATTCCCTTCTAACCCTGCTGGAGAAGATGACCTCCGAGATCTCTTGCAGGCCAGCCCTAGATTGCTGTGCTGTTTCAAAGAGTCTTCTGAAGCCAGGGTTTGTGTCCTCCCTTCCTCTCCTTTTTTTCTCTCTCCTTCCCTCCCTCCCTCCTTCCATGTATCTATCTATTCATCCATATATCTCATTCACTTTCCCCTCCCTCCCTCCCTCCCTTCCTTCCTTTCTTTCCCATTGTCAAACCCTTCTTTCCATCTCCTCCTTTCTTTGTCTATCCCTTTTCTTTCTCTTCCTTTCTCTCTCCCTTTTTCTTTCTTTCCCTTTTCTCTTTCTTTTCTTTGTCTCTTCCTTCTCTCTCTCTCTCTCTCTTTTCCCTCTTTCTCACTCATTCTTTTTCTCTCTCTTTCCCTCTTTTTCTTTCTTTCTCTCCCTCCCCTCCATATATCCCATTCACTTTCTCCTCCCTCCCTCCCCCTTTCTTTCTTTCTTTCTTTCTTTCTTTCTTTCTTTTTCTTTCTTTCTTTCTTTCTTTCTTTCTTTCTTTCTGTCCCTTCCTTCCATCCCCCTTTCTTTGTCTATCCATTTTCTTCCTTTCTCTTCTTTTTCTTACTTTCTCTGTCCCTTTTTCTTTCTTTACTTTTTCTTTGTCTCTTCCTTCTCTTTTTCTTTCTCTTTTTCTCTCTCTCTTTCTCTTTCCCTCTCTCTCTTTCTTTCTCTATCCCTTTCCTTCCTCCTTCCCTCTCTCCTTCTAAAGCTAGGAGACCCACCTGAAATAACACACACACACACACACACACACACACACACACACCCAACAAAGTACTCCCCAGCATGGTTGCTCATGACGAGGGTTCTTCCTGGCCAATCTCCCAGAGTCCCAGGGACTGGACATGATTATCCGTTCATACCTAGTCCCACGTTGCCCAGAAAAGCCAGCAGGCAAGGCTTCCGGGTCCAACAAAGGGGCTGCGGGTGGGACTTCTTCCCCTCCCTCTTTTGGGGAAAGGGCTGGGAAATTCAAGCAAGGCATGCACTGCAGCCTCACCCACCCCAGGAGCTGCAGGAGAGGTGAGCTGCAGGAAAGGTGAGCCAGCCCATCCTGCAGTTAAGCAAACCAGACAGGGACGATTGTGGGGGGAAGCTTGCTAGGCTGCAAGTGCTGCATGGGATGGAGCCATGGTGCTGGTAGCGAAGCAAGCCAGAGAGGGATGGTGGGGGGGACAGCTAGCTAGGCCACGGGCGCTGAGGGCAGTGGCGGCATGGCAGTGGCAGCCTAGGCCAGCCCGGGAGTCAGGACTTAACCAGGGCTTCTGGTGGCAAGGGTGGCAGCGGTAGCACAGTGATGGCAGCCTATGTTGGCCCAGGAGTCAGGACTTAGCTGGGACTGGCAGCAGCAGTGGCACCTAGGCAACTGGGGCTTGCAGAGCCTCACTCACCTAGGGAGATCATGGTGGAAGGCAAACATCGATGGCGGGCAGGCGGGCGGGCGGACAAAGGCAGACTGCAGGCAGTGATGGTACATGGCCAAGATTAGGAGGGGTAGGGCAAGAGGGGGAAGAATGCAATCAGCAATTGTGCATGCGCACGATGTTGCGCATGTGCAATAAGGACTAACTGGGCAGGGAGCAGAGAAGTGGGTGGGGCCAGCCAGGGGCCCGTTTTACCAGTTCTCCGAACTACCTGGAATTGTAACTGAACTGGTTGAATCCCTCCCCTACTTCTAGAGGAGCAGGAGGTATCTGTAGTCAGGAGGGTCTTTGCACACTTTAACATTGTGTACTAGTTGTGCCCATTTGTGGAGTGGTGACTTTGTTTACAGTCATTCATGCCTTGTGACCTCATTGATTAATTCAATGTGCTCTTTATGGGGCTGTCCTTGAACAACATTTCGAAACTTCAACTGATGCTTAATTTGTCTAAACAGGTAATAAATGGTGACAGATATTTGACCTATGTAACACCATTGCTTTGTGAGTTTCATTGGTTACCCCCATGCTTCTCTACAATTCAAGCTGTTAGTTATCGTATTGATCACTTGAGTTATCTCAAGGATTATCTTATCCCAGTCATTGCTATTGGTCCAATTCCATCTGGCAAGTTGGGTGTATTAGGAATCAGCCAAGGAAAGTCGGTTGGAGGGACTAGGAGACATGTCTTTTCTGCTGAAGCCTTTGACCTCTGGAACATTCTCCTTTCAGAGATTCAGATAAACCTGACTCTGTTGGCATTTCATAAAGCTGTAAAGACCTGGTTATATGTCTGGGGCTTGGGGCCCTGAGTACACTGAGGGCTCTGGTTTTTTGGCTTTGTTAACATCTACAGCAATAGTATTACTTGGGACCATGTACATTTAATTTACATTTTAAAAATTGTTTTTATAATGTATTCCACCTAAAATCACTTGTGAGATGGGCAACTATAGAAATCAAATAAATAAATAAATAAACCAGTGTACACAACAGTATATGTACAGTTTCCTTTTGTATCATCTAATAACAAAAGAGATAAACTTTTTATTTTTTTATTAATGCTTGATGAGGAATTTTGGGATCAAAAAGCATTTTAAAAGTCACATGCCTAATGAGCAAACTATTAGTTTTAAGTTAAAGTTTTCTGATGTTAGCTTTCCAAAATAGGGAGTATTTTAGAAAGCAGGATTTAAACGTCAGCTCAATCCTTTATGGCAATTGTTGGCATGCCTCAGTATACCCAAGTGACATCTCTGCTGTGCAAATGGCATTGGTTGCCAGATTACTTCCATGTGATTCAAAGTGCTAATTATCATCTATATTGCCATACATGGCATAGAGCCCAGTTACTAGAAGAGCCATCAATCTTCCATGGTATCTGCCTGGCCAATTTTGGCTAAAAAGGTTGGCATGCTCCTGGTTTCCAAAATTAAACACTGTCATCTATCATGTTTCCCCTGAGATCTGAATGGCCCCCATCCTGTTGGTATTCTGGAAGGCTGTAAGGACATTTCTGCTCTCAGACTTTTTCCTATGGATATTAGAAGTTAATGGGATATTTTGGAGTTTACTAGTTTTAATATCTTGTTCTTCTGGTTTTATGTCTGTCTTTTATGTTACATTTTTATTATTTGGTATATTGTGAGCTGTCCAGAGTTGTTCAGAGTCAGAAGGCATCAAACTTGACTGACTGACTGACTGCATAAATAAATAATTCACCTGGCTGTTTGAGAGGTTCTGAACCTTTAGATCTTAATCAAATTCCAATTGATGTTAAGGTGACCATAGAAAGTAGAATGAAGATTTGGCCTGAAACCCCAGTCAATGGAAATGTAGAGCGTGTGGAAAATCACTTTGATATGCAAGAATTGTTATCTAGGCAAAAGGGACTGAGACAAGTTTTAAGCCCAAAGCAACAAGACAACATTTGGAAGTGACCTAAGCAGAAGCTTCCCTAATTACTGGATCTAAAAGAAGGGAGAGGTGGTACAGCACAATTAGATTTGCAAGATTCTGTTATTATAGTCAATCTCAATAAAAATAATTTTAGTCTTCTTGTGCAGTTTTCTAGGTCTGGTCTACTTAGTGGGGTTCACAGGAACATATTTTGATTGGGATCCTAAAAGGATTTTGGTGGATTGGTACTTTTCTCTTGTCACATGTATTTTGCAGATCTGGGCAAAATATGTGTTTTGAGAATCAAAGAGGCCTTCTTCAGAAAGATAGCCATATTTCAGAGAGATGAAAGGAAAGCAGTGAATTTTCTCAAATTAGTTTCTATAAAAAGAACGCTTACTCATGAAGTTGTCCCTGCATCAGTCCAGAGAAATCCCTAACCTTAGGAGAAACTTAAGTGTAGAAAGGAGTGGAGAGAAAGGAGAGGACAAGAAAAATGTTCTTATATGTTGCATATTTATTTAATCATTTTGTCTCTCATTTTTGTGTACATATTGAACTTTCAGTGTAGTTTACAACTTAAATAAATTAAAGAAAAACAAAGCAAAACAGATGTATTAGAGGTAGTGTACAAATTCTTTTTGATAATTTTTGTTATCAAAAAGTATTTATTTCATTGCTTATATGAGTGCAATAACACTTTTAATTGATTTTATTATCAGATTTATAATTGTGACTGGTTTTGGTATGTGTGTCGTATCTGTGTATTCAAGGTGATGCTGTTGGAAACATCTAGGCGCTACAATCCAGAAACTGAAAGCATAACTTTTTTGAAAGATTTGAGTTACAATCGGGATGATTTTTCCAAGGCTGGTGAGTTAAGCACATTCCAGAATATAAAAGAGATTTATTTTCCCTGTCTTATGGATTAATATCATGGAAACTTATTTTCTAAAAAATAAAATCAAAATTCTTTTATGAAAGATTGTAGGCTTAATCCTCAACCTGAAATTTGAGACTTGGCAAAACTTTTGGAAGTAGAAATCATGTAATACTATAAAAAATAAAGTTAGAAGAGATAATATAATTTCCTACCAGAACATTTTTGGAGGATATGAAATAACTATCCAAATTTGTGAATATTATGGGTATTGAATTAGTTCTTCTAGCAAAAATCTAGCTTCATAGCTTCATAACTTCAAAATATGTGGTAGATTATTATTAGAGTGTTTATCTTGTACTTTATATATAATTCAAAGTGAAAAGCACACTTAATATTCCTACCTCCTATGTTTTCCCACAACAACCACCTTGTGAGATAAATTGGGCTGAGAGAAAGTGACGGGCCCAGAATTGAGTTTCCTGATTTCTAGCCCAGCAACTTCACCACTATACAAAACTGGCAAGATTGGAGACCAAATGTGATCTTAAGGTGTTGCATCGGATTGGGGAAAATCAGATTCAGGAGAATGTTTAAAGCATGGAAGTTTACTGGACGATGTTGAGCCACTCACTCCAGTTAATCCCTTAGGGCTGTTGAGAAAAATTGGAGAAGGTAGTGCTAAGTACTTGAACTTTTGAAAAAAGGGTGGGATATTTGTAGTATGGATGTAGCTATGGATGGATGGATGGATGTGTATGTTGTGTGCATATGTGTGTGTGCTCCCAAATGCATGCATGCCATACACACACATACATGTATATACACAATTTTAAAGGAAGCATATAATTAGTTTTTTTCTCTTTAATTTTTCAAGTACAGTGCTCGAACAATGAACATTAGCTTGTCTAGGCAGCAAGCAATCATTCCTGTATTTTTTTCTTTTATTTCTTGACCTGAAATGCCCAAACTATCTATGACACTATGAATATAGGGTGTGTGTGCGTGGATGCATGCACAAATGTGGTAGTGCACACGGACACGCACAAACTGTATATACTAGCATATACATCCAAATTCAAATCACCTTTTGAATTTTTAATGTGCCATTTGCAGATGAACCTGACCTTTGAAATTTTCATGTTTAATTTGTCACAATTATCTGTGCATAGTGCAGCATTATCCATTTTTCATGATACTTTGGTTAAAAACTTAAAGGTTACCTTGTCTGTGGGTGGGCTTATAAGTATATTATAAGCTTATATAAGCTTATAAGGCTTATATTGAGTATATACAGCATACGGGTACTTTAAAAAGTATTATTATATATAGCTGCAGGTAAACCTATCCCCAGATAAGCTGAAACATTTTTGAACACATTTTGTCATCTAATTTCTCAGTTTATTGACAAGTATACTATACACAGTATATTTAGGGAGAGTGTAGATATCCTAATTTGGGATGGAGTTGTGGCCTTGGGCCATAGAAAATTCTCAGATTGATTTCAGTTTTTGCAAGGGATCAGTTCAGATTTCCTCACACATTCCTTTTTGCTATGTATGTGTTTTGGGAAATGGAGGAGAATGAAAGAAATAGAGAAGGGTATATGACATGAAGGAAATAGGTTCTACCATGTTTTGTTTGGGTCTTTTCATCACTGTCATATAGTTTTCAATCAAATAAAGATGTTCCTGAATTAAACTTGAATCATGGTAGTCATATGATGCACTTTTCTTAATAGCAACAAGAAAAATTTGTCATTGTCACCTTGGAGGTTATTTTAACTTCTGGCCTATAGTCCTAATGTTCTATAATAGTCTCCCATCTTGTTAAACTTACAAAGCTCTGGCATGTCTGCATCTGATGATTCTTCAGGAAATGTGGTAATACAATAAAATAGATTGCCTGTTCTCAGAAGTAACGTAAGAGAGAGGAATTATCCTGTTGTATTGGACTATGGTCTTTCCTGATAAATACAGGTAGTCCTTGTTTAGGGATTGCTTCATTTAGTGACATTTCACTTACAATAGTGATGAAAAAGTAACTCTGCAACCAATTCTTTCATTTATGACTTTTGCAGGTTTGTGAAGTGAAGGAAAGCTGAAATACAATCATAAGTATAGTTGAGATTTTGTTTATTGACCCCTTCACTTAATGACTGAATTGCTGATCCCAGTTATGGTTAAAGAAGGACTACCTGTATATTCATCTAGAGTTGAATGTGCCATTTGGGGGTGGGGGGAGGTGGGGACAATATACAGAAGCTGTACATATTTCTAAGTCACTTTCTATTTTTTTCCTTAGGCCTACAAATTGAGTTTATTAATCCCATTTTTGGATTTTCAAAGAGAATGAACGAACTGCATCTCAATGATGCTGAATATGCACTTTTAATTGCCATCAGCATTTTTTCTGCAGGTAACAAGCTGGGAGGGAGCTAGATCAAAATAGTAAAAAGAATCTTCAGTTAAGAAGAATTGTATATAATACTTAGTGTCCTAATGTTATTTCTAGGGAACGCATTTGTCATGGATTAAGGTTGTGCACTAATATCCCAGTCATGGCTGACCCAAAACATATACATTTTGTATAAACCCAAATCCAGGTGCAGGCCCACAACATGTAGATTTGGGGCATAGGTATTCTGAGGTAGGGAAATTTGGTAGTAGTGCACTGCAGCAGATGAAGGATGGTGACGGAACCTTCAGGGTGGAGACGTATGGGTTAGTTGTGTAATGGTGTATGTATATTCAAGGCTTATGATATCTGCAAGGAGGGATTGAAATAGACAAGATGATGGATATGGTACATATAAAAGTGCTTGGGCTGCAATCATTTTCTTCAAAGTCATCTTTCTTAGAGATGTCCTTGTTCATAGCTTAATATTCAGCATATTATTATTGTCTCTTCCTATTCCCTTATTTGCTGTTGAACCAGATGCTTGGCTTTTGCTGAACTGTGCTGATTCTTTCTCAATGACGTTTTCTTAAAAAATGATAAATCACAGCAAGCGGGGACATTGGATTCTGAAGCGGTTTTTCTTTATGCTATTTCTAAGCTATAAGGTGTTTAGAGAGTTGTAGAGTAGACTGGGGAAACAGGTATGGCACTAAGATTTTTGAATTTAGCCAGAGAGCACTTTGGATTCACTGATGTATATATTTCTTTAAAAATAAACAAATAAATAATTACAAGCTTCTTACCAGCCTTCCATAAGCATGCATTAAACAAAACCATTAGAAAGATTTTTACATACATACAGGATAACTAGCATGGAGCTGGCATGTTGGTTATACTGTTTGTAAACATCTTCCTTCTCATAGCCTTCTTTTTATCCATGCTTATTGTTTTTTAAAGGGTTTGAAAAATGTTTTAATTCCTGGTTTATTGTATGCCACTAAGAGTTACTTTAGGTGAGATGGGCAAGCATATAAAATTTATATTTTGACAAATAAATATTTTTTAAAGTTTAATGCTTCAACTGTTTCCTTTACAGACCGGCCAAATGTTCAAGATCAAACTCTGGTAGAAAAGTTGCAGCATACCTATGTAGAAGCCCTTCACTCATATATATGTATTCATAGGCCAAACGTAAGTATCTTGGCTAGCGTGTGAAAGTGACTGTATTGCGAACAGTACATGTAAGAAAGAATCTGGTTAAAACAGAATCTCCTGTAAGTTGACTATCATGGGCTGCATGATATGACTGAGGTTTTAACAAATATTTAGCCATATCCTGACTAACAGCGGTTCTACAAATTTTTCTGAACCTGAAATTCTTTTAGTTGGACATGCTTTACATTTGAAATGTGGATTAAGTAGAGCATTAGATTTGAAAGCAAAAGTAGTGGGTGTACCTGTAATGCTTTAAACCAAATGTATATTTTCCCTGAACTTGCTGCAGTTGAGCCAGGCTGCTGAACATCAAAAATTAAGAAGCTACTTTATGAAGTTGCAAGTAGGTGCTATTCCAAATTTTTGCTTTTAAATCCAAGCGATATGTTACTCTTGAATATGAACTTTCTACGTGTGGAGCTACTTCTACTTTGCTATTTTTCATGTATTCAGTTCTAGGAATAAAAAGAACAAAGAATGGATGTTCACTCAGAGAATAGTGCTTTTGATCATTTTGGTATCTTTTAATCAGAGATGCTAAGGGGGTTCTATTGAAGCAGTGGGGAGGTGTTTTTTTCCCAAAAATAATATTTGAAGAATTACAAGTTCATGGAATCTTTGGGGAGCATGCTTAGCACATAGCTACATTTTCTATAATTTATTTGTATCGATAGTATAGAATTTGAGGCTGTTTGCTGGGGAAATGGTTTTTAATCTTATTCTACATAAGTAAAGCAGAGGGACAGAATTTTGATCATTCTGATATTGTCTATTTGTGTATGATCTTATAGGATCATCTAATGTTCCCACGGATGTTAATGAAACTCGTCAGCCTTCGGACTTTAAGTAGTGTTCATTCTGAACAAGTGTTTGCCCTTCGGCTACAGGACAAAAAGCTGCCACCACTTCTTTCAGAGATCTGGGATGTAAATGAATGAGTATACTATCTAAGGACAGTGAGCAATTACACTGATTATCTTTTGCCAGTAAAAACTATTCTCCTTTATCAAAAGCACGGAAACAATGCAAAAGACTGATTTCTTTGCTCTGATGAAATGTATACAGTATACAGACAACAAATGAGAAGGATGAGATGATGTTTTAGTCACTATTTTCAAAAAATGGAATTGAAACACCTAACATGGAAGAGTAAAAGAATACCCCCTAATAATTTTGCAGGCGTTTTTTTCTTTAATCCTTTTTCATATTTAATTTCAAGACCACCATCCAGATGTATAGAACCTTCTTGGGAATTTTAGAGGCAAGCTTCCTTGTATATCTTTTTTGGGGGTCCTCTAGGTTGTATGTAGCTAAACTATGTTAACATTCAAAACAATTAATAGAGAGCTGGATAGACTGTATGTGGCTTCAGTGCCTTTTTGTGGACTTTTCAGAAGCATCGCTTTGGATTGAAAGGATAGCTATAGTATAGAAATCTCTTAGGACCTTTTGTAATATTTCTGTTCTCCATCCCCTGACCAGAAATACACCATTACTGATACATACTGATACAATAATGTGGAAGACATGATTTGTATTATATGAAACTCCTTTGAATATGGAGAGGTGCATCATTCATACTTATAATTTAGATGATTGCCGCTTAGTATGTTTTCTATACAATACAAAATATACTATATTAGATTACAACGTAGTTACATATAAGATGACCACCTTCTCTTTTATTCATCTATGCATTAAGAGACAAATCCAAATAACGGCCAATTATGATTAAACATTTTCTTATTTCCCTCTTACTAGTTCTTTACTTCAAATTTTCCCTTCTCTGTCAAAAACCATTTGGGTGGGAATACAGATTGGTATCTGCTGTAAATCGCTTTGCCAAAAACAATGATGCATGCATCGTGATGCAGTCCTGACTTTTCATAGTTGGTCCCGATGTTGAATACTAGTACTTAAGTTGTACATTTTGCATCATATCACGATGTACCTAACGTCAATTGCCTTCCTGGATGGATGCCTACAGTGGGAAATTTCTTAAATGTTGCCTTTGGGTATCTTCAGGGAGGAAAAGAATCCAGTTTATGTATATGATTTTGTGTACTGAGGATGTGAAGGCCAAGTTTATATTCTTCCATCCTTAAGTTAAACATGTTCAGTTATTTCATGGTGGCCCATATACTCACAAAGAGTTTAGTGTTTACAGCCTAAACCTCAGGAATGAGTGCAGTTTAACTTATTGATGCAAGTGGATTTAGGCAGAAATAGTTGCTAATGGAATAAATAACTTGAAAAATATACGCCAACACTTTCCAGGATATCTGATACCAGAAATTATATCTGACATTTATTGGTACACTAATAATGCTTGCTTCTTTCAGCATTTAAACTGGCTTTCTCTGCAGGTGTGTTAGAAGTTAGGCCCTTGAATCAGTATAATTACTATGTAGCAAGTGCCATATCTGTGGTGTCAGCTTTATGACTATTTTGCACATGAGATTACTCTGTTTGTATTGGCCTTAACTTGAGAAAGCACATATATAACAATTTACCATGTTGTAATAACCCTTTGCAATTACAGAACTTCTTGGGTTTAATCCCACATTTCTAATTACCATTTCTCGGAAATGTAATTTTATGAAAAGAATAAAATCTAATAAGAAAAACCTGTCTCATACTTAATGTATCCACATTTATCCTGTTCTGTTGAAAACGTACATATGAACTTAACTTCAATCAAGACTTACGAATGGTCAGAAATTAAATTAAAAAAGACTTTTATGAATGGACAGAAATACACCCTTTCCCCATTTTTTTTTTAAAAAGTGTTATAATTTAAGATTTCAGTTATATAACTCTGTTAACGTGGCTTATTTTCAAAAGAACCGATACCTCGAAATTTGGCTGTGAGAAACAGCTCCTCCTTTGGAACATAGTGTCCTATTTGCAAATAGTGGCGAATAGTGAGTGTCCTGTTCTGCGGTTGCTTTTGACAGCGTAGGATTTGGCTTTCTGAATTTTATACCGCAATTGGACGACAGGGAGGAGGGACGTATTTTATTAATAAGAACAACATACCTGTGACGGGGCTGGCGCTTCTGCTCGGCCTTGGGATGCGCTGGCCTTGGTACTCAAGTCCCTGATGGTGACGCCCCTTCCCGCCCCTTCGGGCTTCGCGCTTTCCCACCCACCCCCGCCGCTCGGCTCTGTCCCCTCAGAGCGGCTTAATGGTCCGTTCCCAACGTCGAAAGCCCGCCCTCTTTTCCGCCTCTTGTTTCGCTCCTCCCCGTGCTATTGATGCGGAACTGGCCGGCCGCCTGCCTGCCTGCGGGGAGTGGACGCGTCTTCCGCTGACAGGTAAAGACGAGCAGGCCGCATTTAATGGCTGCAGGAAGCGTCGCGGGGCCGCTTGCCTTCGCCCTCTCTGTGACATATGCGGCGGAGGGGCTGAGGCCGGCCGGGAAGGACGGCGAGGGTAAGGGGACGAGGAGAGCCCGTAGGGAGCGGAGGGGCTTGGGATGGGAGGGAGAAGCCGGAGCTTGAGGAGGGACCGCGGGAAGCCGGTCCGTCCGGGGAGGGCTCTGCGTGGCTTAAGGGAGGCGGCGGGGACTCGGGCAGCCAAGGGGGAGGTTGGCGCGGTTGTTGGGGTGACGAAGCGCGGGTGTCGCAGCAGGGAGGCACGAGGATGGGTGTGCAAGTGCAAAGATGGAAGGGGGCGGCTGCAACGGCTGATGCAGGGGAGGTTGTCGCGTGGGGCTGGGAGGTGTGGATAAACGTTGCGGGAGTGCTTGGGGGAAACTCGGGGCGAGAGCGCCTGGGCCGTGGAAAGCTGCAACATAGGTTGCCGAGGAGTATGTGCTATGGAAGGACGCTGTGTGTGTGTGTATGTGTGTGTGTGTGTAAGAGAGAGACTTCTGTTATCACCATCATCATCATCATCATCATTATCATCATCCCCTGGCGTGCAAGGTTTATCTGGATTTTGTGTTGTCACACACCATACAAACCTTCATGCTGAATGTGCGCAGGACAAACTCCTTCCTTAATCCGAGTACCCTTCAAAACTGCACATCACCCATTGCAATTGTTTTCCTAAATTCTCTCTGGGGTCTTGTGGGAGGACAGGTTAGGCTAGGATGAAATTTAGTTGGGGGCAGGGTATTATATAAATCAGCTAGCATGATTAGATAATGGTTTGCTTTGTTGTGCAGATTGAAGCAGTTGATTAGATTAAATAAACCATGGTTTGAGTGTAATGTGTGCAAAACTTAGTTGATCAGGATTATGGACAAAGAGAATTTACCAAAAATTGCACCTTGAAAATACCATTATGTTTTCAGTTTACACTGTTTTTGCTCCAACAACCCCCAACATATTCTTTTGGAAGGTTTGGAAGGTTTTCTAGAGGTCTCTGGATCTTCTCAGGTTTCATATTTAGGGACTTGAAAAATGTGCTATACCATGCAGAAAATTTGGGAGAATGATCTCACTTGCATTTGGAGGCTGTAGTTTGTACTGCTGGAAAATTACAGAATGTTTACTGTGGAATAATGCTGTTTCCTCAGGGTTAAAGCAACCTGGAAAAGGAAAAAACATATTTGAAAATAAATGTTATTGACAGATTAGCCCTGAATTGGTGTACAGAGAACTAGGTCACTTTTCTTGAATGTGTCATATAAAGTTATCTGATAAATAGTTTACTGCATCTGAAATTATGGTAGAATTTTTTAAAGTGTGTCAAAACTTCATTGGAAAACAAATGTTTCTATTGTATTATTCACTGATTTTTAGAATAAAAAGTTGGAGCATTTAAAAAAATATTTAGATTGTAATGTTTTTAATCAACGTCTGTGTAGAACCTTGGGAGGATTTAGTTATTTAATCATTCATCTTGTATCTACGAATGCTGGAAAATCTAGTATGATTATTATTATTTATCAAAGTTTAACTGTATAAAATACTATCTTGTTAAGTATGCTTTTTGATTTGCATCTGTTAAACTTATATTGGTAATTTTCTCTTCCATTTTATTTTCAATAACAATATTCAGTTATATAATAAATGATGAAATCCTCAAATGTGCATAGTATCCATTGTGGAAATTTTTAGATCCTGGAACACTGGTGAATCTTTAATAGATTTTCCACAACTGAGACAGTCATTTTAAATAACTTTGAAAATAGCCTTTCTGGGAGTATCAATACTCTTAATTTTTATAGGTTCAAATTAAAGCCTTTCATTATTGCATTAAAATAACAAATAATAGCACACAGAAGTTAAGTTTGCATTCTTAATATTTAATGTATGATTTGTATATTTTAGTTTCCACTGCTATCTTTATAAGTAGACATGATACGGATATATATCCTGGAAAGAATAATTTTATTTATTACGAATGTACTTACTTCAACCAAAAGATATACATATAGTTTCTGTATAATTTGAAAGTGCTAATTAAGAATATATCAACTTTTCTTAAAAAAACAAAACAAAACAAAAAACAAATTATTGTATAGGGGATTATGAAAAGAAGTTACATGTATTTTAGGAATGGATTTTCATGTATTATTTACACTAATTGTTGTAATGCAAATGCACACTGGTGCTACTTTGTAACAAGCGATTTATTTTACTGTCCAAGAATTTGTATGTTTTATCTGCAGTTAAATAGAAATTGAGATCTGCATTTACATAGTAGGAGAATATTTTGTATTAGGAAGCCTATTGTTGTGAATATCACTATATGAACATTTCAGATATTGTATGTTTAATGTTATACAGAATTACATAAATATGGAAAAGCATACCTAGAAATATGCAAAGGTACTGTATAAGTCAGATACAAATAGACCCTTGCAATTCCCTTATCACCAAGAGAGACAGGCTACTGAAACCATTTTGGCCTACATACTGTATAGTTTTTATAATCCTATTATGGGATTAGCTACTCTGTTCATTTCCAAACTGTGTTGGATTTATTTAGTTTGCTTCAATTAGTCTTACATTGGCTGCTTTTAGCTGCTTTTATATGGTTTTAGTCAGATGCAGTAGATCATTTTCTTGAAACAGCTGATTCAGCTGTTTCAGCTTATAGGCATTCCTTTAACTGAGATAAATGTATTCAAACTAAGACAAAACCATATGTGTGTGTGAATTATGATTTTCATTGTAAATGTCATGAGAATGTATTTTCTTTATAGTATATAATATAAAGAAGTTTCAGAACTTTGAAGTCTTCTGAATATATAAAAGAATTGTTCCATAAAATCCATGTAAATTAAATGATTGTTCAAAAGACAGTAGTCTACTGACAAGTCACCACTTCTTAACTCTGATCTGGCTGTATTAAGTAACTGTTTTTATCAGTTACCACTTATATGTCAGCTGATATGTCTTTTCCTAGAGATGAATGGATGAATGTATCGGGCTATTATATGCCACCAATGGAATATAATACTTCTGGAATACAATATATCCTTCAGCCTAGCCTCATTATACTGTTTTCTACTGCTTTAGAATTATTTGGGGAGGGGCAGTTACAACTTCTGTATAGTGCCAACACAGTGTGATTCAAAGTTATGGTATTATTTCATTTCTGAGCTGCCAGGATATAAGCAAGGAAATCAACTGGTAGTATTATGTAGGCATAAAAAGGGACTGGAATTGACTTTAGTAGATTAAAATAAAGTTGATTGATGTAAATGGCTTCTGCCTCATATCTGAAAGGGCTCTAGTGGGAATCATGCTTAGAGTTATTTCTACTGTAGATGTCTTCGTAATCTCCACAAAAGTGGGAACTGCTCTTGAAAGATTTCATTGTGGATAAAATGTGACACTGTTGCATCATACATAAAGAATAACAAGGGTGGATATAACAAGTCACTGGACAGTGAGACAGGTGGCATATAAATTTAATAAATAAATAAAAATATAAAGCTAATATTAGCTGTATTGGTTACTATTATTCTTCAAATCTAAATGTAGGATGCTTGTCATTGCTTTCAAAGGCATCCACAACCTAAGGACTTATCTCTTCAAGTATTAGGAAGAATAAGATTTTAACAATTCTCCCACAAGCCTTTGTTATTGATTGTGCTGTCTGAAGCATCTAGAGAGAACAGATAGCTAGTTACCTTAATGATAGAGGCAAGGCAAGATAAAAATAATTTGAGGCAGAGTAAGTTGTCTATGTATATGCAATTCTTATCAGAGTGGAAGATCACTCAAAATTTAAGCCACCCCTCCAAAGGAAGAATAATTAGAGATATATTATAAATGCCTAGTTCCTTTCTTTAATTAGGATTGCCCAATCTTATGAAACAATTTTGTTTGATCTTTTCCCCTCAACAAACAGGAGCATTTGGCACACTTGCATATATGTGGTCATATGTGTGAATTTAATATACAGTGGAAAAGATTACATTCCCAAAACAGACATTGAATTGAAATGAAATAAAATGAATGAATATTGATTAAAATTAATTTCTTGTAATTTTTAAAAATTAATACTTTATTTGATACATAAACTCTTATCAGTTTCTTATATAAAACTATCTTAACAAATCCACTGAGCAAGAGTGCAGAAAAAGAATTGACTGGAACTCTAAAAATAAACCTTATTTTGAATTATTGTATATCCTATTGAATTCAGTGGCTTTTACTTCTAGCTAGATATGCATAAGTTTAGTTTATTGTCATTGCACCTCGTACAATGAAATCAAACACCATCTTCAGTGCACATCATTACCATGACCATGAAAATAAACACAACACACATCCTTCACCCTTCACACATTGAACCAGAAACCCCCAACACCACACCAACACTGCACTATAGAGCAGAATTCAGAAGAGCTACTGCCCTGGGATAGAAGCTGTTTTTCAGCCTTTTTGTCCTTGTTTTTATTATTCTGTACCGTCTACCAGATGGTAATAGTTCAAAAAAAGGATTCCCAGGATGAGATGGATCTTTGAGAATGTTTTGAATTTTCTTAAGTCAGCGGGAGCTATAAAGCTGTTCCAAAGATGGGAGAGGGCAACCAATGATCTTCTGGGCAATGACATTAACCCTCTGGAGTGCTTTCCTATCTGCCACTGTGCAATTGCCAAACCATACAGAGGTGTAGTATGTTAAAATGCTTTCTATGGTGCAGCGGTAGAAGGTCACCAGCAGTTTTTCATTCAGTTGTTTTCTGAGAAGTCTCAGGTAGTATAATCTCTGCTGGGCCCTTTTGACCAGGGCTGCAATGTGGGCACCCCAGGTCAGGTCCTCTTTTAGGGTAACACCCAGAAACTTAAAACTGGCCACTTCCTCCACTCAGACTCCATTGATAAGCAAGGGCTGGATGTCTGATAAACTAGTGTCTTTCTGGAAATGGGTCTATATAGCTGGATTACCCATGTAAATCAAGGTGAAAATTGTGGAAGAGATTCTTGAGTTACTGACTTTTCTTTTTGTTTGCAAAAAAATGAATCAGTAGATGTTTTTGTGCCGCAAAAACATTTCAATATTCCAATACTTGGAAACATTTCAATATTTATTCTATAATAAATCCCACTATAGGCAATCATTCTTATTTCTAGGTTAGTATATTTATAACTTTTATTTGATGAACTTGATAAACTCATCTTTTCTTCGGGAAGGATGCTATCACCACTTTCTTTTCATTTCCTTCCATGTACAAGTTCAAGTCCTGCCTTAGTCATGAAAGCCATCTGAGTGACTTTGAACCAGTTACTTTCTCTCTCAGCTCCACCTATTGCACAAAGTTGTTGTTTTATTGAAAATAGGAGGAGGAAGGTCTGATGGATATATTTGCCACCTTGGGTTGTTTGTAAAAATAATAAAATATAAGGCAAGTGTCTGAAATGAAGAGTCATTTTCTCTATCAAGATATCCTATCAGTTGATGATCCTGATTTTCTAGTATTCTTTTTTATGGAGAACTTTTGTAGACAGTATAAACTTTCCGCTGCAAGTATTCAAAACCTGATATAATATAAAGGAATAAGAGCAGGGATGATGTGCTTTGTCATTCCTTTTGATTCTCCCTTGCAGCCAATGTGAACATTTTGGCTAATCAATCACTTTCAGCATCTTCATCTTTTGCATATTCTCAGTGAATGTAAGTAGACTGCCTTCCCAAATAATTATTTGAAGAGGCAATAGCCTCATACTTCTTTCAAGTAGATATGGTATGTAGTTTCAAAGGCATGCTGCAATGAATCGTAGGAACACAAATGGATATTTCCAAAATATTGCAGAACAAGGACAAAAAAGCATTTGGATATAATTATAAAAGCTATGATAGTTTCCATTAAAATTACTCAGTTTTCCTGAATGTATTTTAATATGCCCTTTAAAGTCTTGATTATGCACCATTAAATTATATTTCCTTTTTTTCTGCATGCATCTCCTAGTTAGTAGCTACAGGCAATAATATATTGGCTTGAAGAGTAGACTTACATAAAATAGTATGAGCATTGGGACAAAACCAGGCAATGTAATACATCAAATTAAAAATGAATGTTTTGAATATTGGCCTCTGAGAAAGCACAGTAATAAATATTGGAAGAATGTTAGAAAATATAATAAGATTGGCGATGTAGCTACTTGAAAAATGTTGACATACAGATGTATATATTTTTTATCAATAAAAGCAGTATATGTGCATAAAAATAAATAGAATACTAAGGGAATGATTCAGCATTTAGTTAAACAAAAATTATTTTGGCTATTTAATATATATATGGATAAATTGTTTATGGTAATATTAAAGGTGTATTGATCTAGTTGATTAATTTATATATCTTGGTAGACTGTTTAACAAAGAGTAAAAGGGGAAATTTTAAGATATGAAAATGCTAGTATAACAAGAGAATTGTTTGTGATGAGAAATGAATATTTGTCAAATAAAGTAAAAATAACTATGTATAAGAGCATGCTTCTGTCAACTTTGTTGTATAGTAGAGTTGGCATATCAGGAAAGACATAAAATGAGTACAGTGCTAATAAGTTATTCAAGGTATGTGTGGCACAGCAAAAAGATGCAGAGTTAAGAACAAATAGGTGCTGAATGAATATGGATTGAAAATAAAAGTGAATTACTGGTATGAAAAAGTATGTTGATATGTTGTGGTCATAAAGACAGAATGAATGACAGAAAATGTATATGAAGGAATGATCTCAATGAAAGAAGACCACCAAGAAAATCATAATTGGGTGGAGTTGATGGGACCTTCTAAAAAACAAAGGTAAGAAAGGGGGCACAATCGCTCAGTAGTAAAAAATGTTGAGCTTGTTAGCTGGAGAGACCTGCATGATAGGGTGAGTTCCTATTCTTGCCCCAGCTCTGCCCATCTAGCAGATCAAAAGCATGCAAGCATGAGTAGATAAATAGGTAATACTTTGAGGGAAAGTGTAGTCATGCTGGCTACATGACCATGGAAAAGTTTTCAGGCAACACTGGCTCCCTTGGCTAAGAAATGGTGATGGACACCACCAGAGGTGAGATTCAACTTTTTTTACTTCCAGTTCTATCGGTGTGGCTTGGTGGACATGGCAGGGGAAGGATACTGCAAAATCCATTCCCTCCCCACCCCACCCCACAAACTTGCTTTCCAGCTCCTTTTTCCTGTGCAGGATAACAAAAGAAGATCAGTTGGGACCTGGGAGGCAGAAAATAGATGGGGGTGGGGCCAGTCAGAGGTGGTATTTGCGGCTTCTCCAAATTACTCAAGATTTCTGCTACCGGTTCTCCAGAACTGGTCAGAACCTGCTGAATCCCACCTCTGGACACCACCCCCTAGAATCAGACATGCCTGAACAGGTGAGACATTTACCATTACCTAGGAAATTTAAAAAACAATTGGTGTATGAGTATAATGGAAGCAAATATGGTTTAAAAAGATAGGAAGAGTGATGTCATATGCAGCTGAAGAATGATGATAATGGATAGTAATATCACAGGGGACTCTGCTGACTATTAGTCAATTAGCTCATTCATTTCTCCCTCCACTTTCCCATCCTCCAGCAGAACTTCACTTATAGCCTAATAAAAAATTGGGAAAAATAAACTCACAGTGGTATTTAATAGCAATAGCACTTAGACTTATATAGCACTTTATTGTGCTTTATAGCCCTCTCTAAGTGGTTTACAGCCTATTGCCCCCAACAATTTGGGTCCTCATTTTACCCACCTCGGGAGGATGGAAGGCTGAGTCAATCTTGAGCCAGGTGAGATTCAGTCTGCCAAATTGCAGGCAGCTGGCTGCAGCAGAAGTAGCCTGCAGTATTGCACTGCAACCACTGTGCCACTGAAGCCATGGCTTTCTATCAAATAGAGCAATTAGATTTTTTCCCCATTTTGTTTTTTTACACTGACCCAAGAAGTTTAGATAAGTAGATGCATTGCCTAGAATTAGGAGGCCATACATAGCAGATGGTTTCCATATAAGAACACCCAAGCATCCTACCCCTTATTTATATTAGTCCCAAGTATGAATCTGGAGTCTCCGTACTACTTCAGGTCCATGACTCTGTGATAATTTTTAAGGGTTTTTGCCATCTGTCCCTTGTTTAGTGAATGACTTTATCAGATTCCCACATCATCAGTTTCATTCTTACAATAAGGATTTTCACTTCATGTTGATTGACAACAATTAACTATTGAAAGTTGGCCTCATTCACTTTTCATCAATAATAAGTCTTATTTTTCATCGGTAAAAGTTATTATGTGACCGTGTCATGCTTAATAACTTTTTAGCCTAGGGAGCCTAACTTTTGTGTCTGATTCATTTTTATAATTTATCTTTTTCATAGACTTTAAGAAAACTGAAGGTTTCCCTTTACTAAGGCGTCAGTGGGGGAGTGTAGATCCAACAGAGCTGTGGGGAAATGGATAGGGCAAATTGAAGCAGAGGCAAGCACAACTGGGCAGGAGAAGCATGAGCGCCATGCTTAATGACCACATGACCCTCTCTTAATGACAATTGGTAAATGGTGCAGTCATGTGATGCTTCACTTAACAACTGCTTTGCTTAGAGATAGAAATCCCTGTCCCAATTAGGTTTGTTAAGCCAAGACAACCTGTAACTGCATTATATCCCTGTTTCTCAGGATAGTGTAATAACTCATACATTCTACACTATTTAAATGTCAGACAACCCTTGACCTAATTAGTCATTGTTTCAGAGATGTTTCCTTATCTGAGAAACAGAATGACTATGGGCAGGGGATAAAACAGTGGGAACAGAAGCAATTTCCAAATTTTTGATTGCTTCTCCATTGATATTCCTTGTAGGAAGCTGGCAGGGAGTGCTGGAAATGATTATATGACTGTAGCTGATCACAGTGATACAGCAGCATGAAAGCAATCACAACTTTGCCAAATTTAAATGCCATGTTGCCCTAGGATGCACTGTTTCACCCAATTGAAGAGAAACAGTTTTAGTATGAGACAGATAAACTAATTCCTGTTTTGCTTTTTGCTTTCTCTTTAGATCAAGGGTCTTCAAACTTGGCAAGTTTAAGACATGTGGACTTCACCTCCCAGAATTCCTGAGCTAACATGAGGAGGAATTCTGGGAGTTGAAGTCCACAAGTCTTAAAGCTGTCAAGTTTGAAGATTCCTGCTTTAGATGTTTAAATAACGTTCTTAGAAATTATTAAGGTACCAGATTTTCCCCTTGATCTTTTCTGCACATACAGATAACAATTAAATCAAGAAAATTCACAATCTGATTTATTTATTGTGGCCTTTGCATATGGATTGTTTTGAAGGAAAATTTCTAATTTATGTCTAGATGGCAATTTTAAGAAAATTGTATAGAAGTATTGGGAAATCAGATTGTATGTAGTTGTAGATTGTGAGTTAATTTAAATTTGATGAATAAACTAGTTCAAACGTGAAGAAAAGCTGGCAGTGTCTGTCATATATGGGAAAGCCCTAATGATTAGGAAGTTACAATATCATAGAGGTGCCACAAAAACAATAGTAATTTACTGGCTCAAGGAAGATATTGTACCTAGGGGAATCTTGTTTGTAGTGCAGGTGAAGTTGATATGTTTATGCGTGCAAGTGTGTGTGTGGGGGGGAGCCGATGTGCTTCTATAAATAGTCCTAACGTGGTATGATCCAGGGACTAGAAGATGAGTTGCTATGGAGACTGATCTGAATCAGATTACCCGAGGTTCCTGTTACCCAGCTTGATATGTATGACATGCAATTGTAATTGAACGACTAGTCACTAGACTATTGGTTGACTGATATATTTGATCATATATTTTTCCCTAGAATATCCCTCCTAAAAGGCATAAACTGTGTTATATTGGAAAATATTAGTCAAATTCACCTGTAAGCATGGATGTTGAGGAATGCAGGAGTGTACAGTTTTAAACTGTGGGGTCATTTTAAAATATATTAAAAACTAGGACTGATACTCGTAGGGAAAGTGCATATATTGGTAACATGCTATAAAGGCAGGGTGAGATTTTAGAAGGCGATGATGATAATGAGACATCTATGCTTTTTTTTTAAATCTTCAAAACTTGGTATTCTGTACCAAGCATGTCCTCAATTTATGACCACAATTGCGTCCAAAGTTTGTTGCTTAGTGAGACATTTTGCCCCATTTTGTGGCCTTTCCTGCTACACTTGTTAAGTGAATCGCTGCAGTTGTTAAATTAGTCACACGGTTGTTAAGTGAATCTAGCTTCTCCATTGACTTTGCTTGTCAAAAGGTTGCAAAAGGGGATCACGTGACTCCTGGACACTGCAACTAACTCATAAACATGAGTTAGTTGGTGCTGCCACCTCGGGCTCTGCAAGTTTGCAAAAGTGAAAGCGTTTCAGCCGGTTCTCGGGTGGGGGAGCCGCCTCCGTAACTTCCACGGTTCCTGCCGCTGCTGCCGCTGTTATTGGAGATGGCGCTGGTGAGAGAGGGACA
The DNA here is from genome assembly GCF_049901715.1 of Pseudonaja textilis. NCBI lineage: Eukaryota > Metazoa > Chordata > Lepidosauria > Squamata > Elapidae > Pseudonaja > Pseudonaja textilis. The sequence goes on from NC_141990.1 coordinate 264,208,302, forward strand.
GCTGCAGCTTGGCCTGGGTGCTTGGAATACAGGAACGGGCTTTGCACCGGGACTTTTGCAAACTTGCAGAGCCTGAGGCTGGAGCACCAAGGGTAATAGCAGCAGAGACGCTTGCTCAGCTCTTCTCACACCCACCCAGCTGCTCGGGATTAAACCAAAATGCAGCGCGCGGCTCTCCCAGATACCTCAAAATCTTTTTTTTCCTGTTGTTACGGGGACGGGGGAAAAGTGGGAGCGACTCAGATGCTGTTGTTGGAGACGGCGCTGCTGTGCGGGGGGAGAAATTCACCCCCGAAAAGACATCCTAACCGTTTTTTCGGGGCCCGGCCTTATTTTGTGAGAAAAACGGTATTAGGTTTAATATTAGGTAAAATTGGAATCTACTGCTAGGTGTAAATCATGAAAAACTCATGTAGCAATATCTTAATGTTTGAATTACTTTTGTTTTCCAAGAAAGGGTAAAGATGCAGACTTTTGAACAATATGATGGAATATTTTGCAATTTATTTATAATATAATTTTCCATGCCTCCCTCCTGTTTTTCCCTTTCCCTTTAAAATTATTGTCAACATTTTGATGTTTTATTATATTAATACTTTTATGTCTCTGTATTTTCCTACTATATTAATTTAGTATTGTAATACAAATTTAAAAACTATGAAAATTTTGAGCACAAAAATAGTAAGCATTAATTTATTTTAACAAGTTATAAAAATATCTGTAGCTAAATTTTGTAATGCAATTAAGTAAGAAAACTAAGTATATGCTACTATTGAACAATCAACTTGACTTCATTTTGATTACAGTTTATTTAAGAATATGAACATGATTAATATTATTGAGTTCCATCTGTTCCAGTTTTTAACTCTGTCCTAGTAGATATTTTCAGAAGCTTTTGTGAATGTAGTGCTCTTATGTCAGAAATTCACAATGCTCTAGGTTGCTTGCCAGACACAAAATGCATGTTGTCATGAATGTTTACATCAAGAGACATTTCAGCCCCTTATTTACTTTGTTTTTTGGGGGGTCATTGTAACTGTAAATAGTAGTTAAGTAGCTGGTTATGAGACAAGGACTCTCTGTATTTAAGAGTGCTTGTTGGATAAAATGCTCCTGAGCATAAGCAGATAGCTGAAGTAATTCCTTTTTCATTTAACTAAAAATTGGCTAGTTGAGATGCAGACACATTGGTCAGATTGTGAATACTCTTATTATGTATTTCTTGTTATTTGCTATATAAGAGGAAAATGAGGTAATACAAAATGAGAAAATCTCCAATGCCAAGTTTAGGAAAGGCTCGTTATAATTCTGATTAATTTTGCACTTTTCAAAAATTTGGGGAATATGCAGGTAGTTGAAAAATGAAACTTCTGTTTTCAATCTTGGATATATTTTTTCCTGTTGTATTTACCAAATAGACATAAAAGAGGTGAAACTTTGAACAGTGTGTTGCATAGGTTGATGTTTGTCATATCTGTCACAAATTGCTCAAATTATTACTTAATATCAAGTCATTATCATTGATGGATAAAAATCTAATCTTGAATGGAATATTTCTTACTTGTAGGTTCATGTCGCAATTTCCAGAGGAATTCTCTTTAGAGCACATACTGGATATTAGATGGACCAATGACAAAAGAATTCATTGGGATGACATAGTATAGGAAGCGAGACCATGGTGCAAAAGAAGAGGATCTGCCCTCGCTTACTTGATTATCTTGTAATTATTGGAGCCAGGTATAGTAAACATCGAGATGTGTTTGCTTAGAATAAATCTACACATATTATCACAATGGTCTAATAAAGGGGTATAGAAAATTGTAAATAGCTGCTGCCATTAATCACCAGCCCAAAGCAAGGTGGGAGGGGCACAACATTTACGTTTACTAGTGATGGCACAGTGGTTAGAAAGCAGTATTGCAGGCTAATTCTGCCAACTGCCAGCAGTTCGATTTTCACCGACTCAAGGTTGACTCCGCCTTCCATCCCTCCGAGGTCAGTAAAATGAGGACCAGATTGTTGGGGGCAATATGCTGACTCTGACTGCTTAGAAAGGGCCGCAAAGCACCGTGAAGCAATATATAAGTCTAAGTGCTCTTGCTCTTGCTAGTGAGCATCTCTATAAAGTATCCAAAATAATGGGCGGCTTCTACAGTTTCATAAATGCAAAACCACATTGAATAATGAAGAGTACCTGATGCAGACTGCTTCCCACATATGTCTGCAAGCTTTGGGTATTGCTTGACATCACTTTATTAAAAGACAACTTGATATGAATGCTAATACGCCAAGATCTCTGCATTCCTTCTGATGAAAACATTAAAATAATTTGGAAAAACTTCATTATAAACAACCTGTAGGTGATGCAATATAGACTTTGAACTTCTTAGACCATTTGATTACTAACAAGTAAATGCTATCTATACCTTGAAAGAAGAATTAAATAAAATTATCTAAGAAAGCAAAAAGGTCTGTGTGAAATGTTTCTAAGTTACTGTGGAGATGATCACAAGCAAGATGTAGAAGAAAAGGTAGTCTGCCAAGTGCATTTCTGCTTTTAATACCCACATTGGCAATAATAGCAGTGTGCAACTGCATATTGTCCGACTGCTGTGACATAAACTTTCTCTACCTCCCTTATAGGAAAACAGTATTGAATCTGTTTCTCCATTTTATGGTAGTGGAGAGAAGGTAGTTAGTGGATGTTTGGGGGAGGAAAAAATGTTGGACAGTTAGATCACCCACATTCCATCTGTTCCTTTTTCATTGCTGATGGCAGCCTCCAACAGTTGCTTTTTACTGAAAAAATCAAGCAAAGAATTTACATAGTTTTATACCTTAACTCAATCTTTATTTACTTTTTAGTAGGACATGTGTAATTGGTGATATTATTTGCTGTAATGTATATATGTGTTTGATCCATTGTAGACACCACCCAATTCCAACTGACTCTGGACAGCTTGTAATATAAACAGGATAAACACCCCACCCCAAATCAAGATGGAATTTGGCCATTCTATACAGCATTACAAAAAATAAACAAAAACACAACCAACAAGGGGGCCCTGTCTATCTGAACCCAAGGCATGGGGGAACTACTGGGACTGTAAGCCAGTAGTTTACAAAAAGCCAATGGCATGCATTAAACTTAAAGTGTAATTTTAGTTAGTTGTTCAGTTAGTATTTGAAGTTTATAATCTATATGGTTAATAATTCAAATATTTTCTCAAGCAATTACTGTGGTATAGTTAAAAGCTTATGTTGTGAGTTTGGCTTTTTTGATTTTGATTCAAATTTCAGTTTATTTATTGATTCACTTAGCATGAATCATGCTCTTTTACTGAAAGTTGTCCTTTCCCACCCTGACTTTCTTACATGGAAGTAAAAATAATGACTAACCTTCTTACAATTGAATTAGAGACCTCAAATATAAAACCAGTTTATCATACTATCAAGCCAGGCTCACAATTACCTCTTTTTGCTTGTCAAAAAAAAGATCCATTTTGTTACTAACCATACATTTCTTGTTTCTGTCATCTAATTTTCCATTTAAGCTCTGGAGTCGCTTATTATAATTGTATTATTTTTAAAGCGATTATGGTGTGCTAAGCATATCAATCATAAGAGTATATTTTCACTATTCTGTCCAAACCCTGTCAGGATTCATAAGCTCTTTTTGACATATTACTAGTCATGAAGATGACTCATTTCCCTTCTTTCTGCAACCCAACCTACAACCCCCCATTTACAGAAAGAGTCCTGTGGTATTTGTGGTGTTTCCATTGGGAAGATTTGCATCAGTGTGACATTTCTACTTTAGTAACAGTATATTTCAGTAATTTTATACTTGTACTCCTGTAGGCAACCAAGCAGTGATAGTGTGGCACAGACACCTGAACTACTGCGACGTTACCCGCTAGAAGACCACACTGATTTCCCACTGCCTCCCGATGTAGTCTTTTTCTGCCAACCAGAAGGATGCTTAAGCGTGCGACAGAAGCGAATGAGCTTGCGAGATGATACCTCCTTTGTCTTCACGCTCACAGACAAAGATACAGGCATCACCCGCTATGGGATATGCGTTAACTTCTATCGGTCCTTCCAGAAGCGTATTTCCAAGGAGAAAGGTGAAGGACATCGTAGCCGAGATGGACAGAAGGCTCCCAAATCTGGGGATGCTTCAACTGTGCAGGAAGAAAGAGCTAATGAAAGTTTAGAGAGAGGTGTCTGTCTGCAGCCACAGAGCACAGAGCCAGTTCCGGATACAAACCGGTCGCCTCGGAGTAAATCATCAGCAAAAGGCACTCATCGTTCTCGTAACAGTACCTTGACCTCACTCTGCATTCTCAGTCACTATCCCTTTTTTTCTACCTTTCGTGAATGTCTGTACACTCTGAAGAAGCTGGTGGACTGCTGCAGTGAGAGGCTCTTAGGCAAGAAGCTGGCAATCCCTCGAGGAGTGCAGAGGTACAGATGGAGTGGGGTTTTCCCCCAATTGTTTCCAAATCTAAATGATACAGTAGAGTATAAAATCTTCATATAATTGGCTATTTGCCTAACAAAGTAAAAATTACTCAGATTCCCTTCTCTTTTCATGTGAGAATGTGCAGACCAGAGAATCTGTAGAGAGCGTTTGTTAGTAGAATTGTAAAACTTTTTTTATACCATACTGTCACTTATTTTCTAGAGACACAGTTTCTGTTGCTTAAATAGTGCGGCAAAATTAAAATGTTGAATTTTTCTTCTTCTTTTTGGGGGGTTGTAGTTGTAAATTAAAATTTATTATTAATTGTTAATTAATTAATTAAATTATTAAATACTAATATAAGAAAGAGGTGAATTAGGCAAACAATTTACATGTAAGAACAAAAAAAATGTTTTACATGCCTATTTTTTCCTTTCGTCACATTTTCCCCTTCTGTTGGCTAATCTACAACCTCAAAACTTTCCACAAGATTCATACACAGAGAAAGGAGTAAAACCTCTTCCTCACAGCCTTCAGTACCCCAAGGATTGTATGTAGGGCTACAGGCTAGACAAGAAAGTTGAAAAAGAAATTGGAGGAGAACGTAATGGAAACCACTTCCATATTGTTGCTAGGAAAACCATATGCTTATATGTATAAAGTTAAAGGAATCAAGCTCACATGTGGGAGACTTTGTCCATGGCCTAGGTAGCTTTCAAACATTTCAGTCTCAAAAACTATTCAAGGCTTTAGAAGTCAAAACCAGCCCCTTGAATTGGGCTTGGACACAAAGTGGCAGCCATTGAACTTGCATAGAAGTGTGTGTCATGTTCTGACTTTCTGTCTCCCAACTGGAATGTCCAAAAGCTGCATCTGTTATTGAAAAAATTCTGGCATTTGACTACAAAATGTTAGACATGAGAGTTATTGAGATTTCCCCCCAAATGTTCTGATCTTAGAAGCTTTATCTCTTTAAGATACAGGTAGTCATCAACTTATGACCACAATTAATTTATCTTGTTAAGTGAGACATTTGTTAAGTGAGTTTTGCTCCACTTTACAACCTTTCTTGCCTCAATTGTTAAGTGAATCGATTCACCTGATAAATTAGTAACCCAGTTGTTAAACGAAAATGGTTTCCCCATTGACTACTTATCAGAAGGTCGCAAAAGATGGTTACATGATCTTGGGACACCATAAATATGAACTGGTTGCTAATCACCTGAATTTTGATCACATGATCATGGAGATACTTTGAAGGTCGTAATTATGAAAATGGTCATAAGTCACTTTTTTAATGCCATTGTAACTTTGAATTGTCACTAAATGAATTGTTGTAAATTGAGGACTACCTATATATACATGAATACCATGTCAAAAATATATGCATGCTATGGTATTCAATTTTTCCTTCTGTGAGCTTTGATATTTCCTTCTGTGAACTTTGATAATACTATAAATAAGATATACAAGGATAATAATAAGAAAGAAAAGAAGCATGAAAGGAAGCCTTTTCAAGCAAGCTGAAGGGAAATACATAAAGTTAGTGGACCTAAACATACAATATTATGAATTATTATTTTGCACAATGATTTCTGTAGTAAGCCCGCCACAATGGCTTTTTAAATTCTACTTTGGATTTCAGTAAAATGATACTGCTTTCCATTTTTGAGATGCACAGGAATACTCCATCAGACAAAAATGTATTTATAAAATATTATTGGGTGTTATTTATCTAAAGTATTCTGATTGCTGTACAATAATAATTCCTGCAGAATGAGTCTGTGAAACCTGGTGGATTCCAAGAGTGACTTCATGTCTTACTACTTTGAGCCCTGATTGCTTTCATCAATGTATAAAGATAATATTGCATATGTTACAAGATAACTATTTATTTATAATTAGCATATAATTTTGATTTATAACGTTGCTGAATTAATCAATGACTGAGTTTTTATAAAGCTTATATAATTATATTACCAGAGTGTTATTAACATGTCATTTTAGCCCTGCTCTCTGTTTTTTCATAGACTGAAAACTAAGATCGGGAGAACATAATATTCAGAATTTGAACTGTATACTCCCAAGTCTGATCTCTGTTCCAGGGCCTCCCCCACCAACAACCATATGTGTACTTGTTGCATGGCGCAATGCTATACAAATGCATAAAACTGATAAAACAGATTCTACATTATAAACAATTTTATGATTGCTTTTTATATAGTAATCTTTGGGTGTAATGTGATGAATAAACCTGCCCATTATGGCCCAGTGCTATATATTGCAGCATGCCATGATGACTTGTTCAGAAAACCATGGTTCGTCTTTTGATTTAATATTATGTATGTATGCAAAGTGTCAAAAAGTGTCTTCTGAATCTTTATTGTTCTCTTGAAACAAAGCTATAACCTAATGTTTTTTGCAGGATTTTCAGTAGAACTACTAAAAGTAGGTGTATTAATCCTATCATTTTTTAATAAAGGGACACCATGTGGCGGATTTTCACAGGCTCACTGCTTGTGGAGGAGAAATCTAGTGCTTTGCTACATGATTTGCGTGAAACTGAGGCTTGGATTTATCGGCTTCTTCGCTCACCTGTGCCAGTTGCTGGCCAGAAACGTGTGGATGTGGAAGTTTTACCTCATGAATTGCAGCCAGCCTTGACATTTGCCCTCCCCGACCCTTCCCGCTTTTCTCTGGTGGATTTCCCTTTGCATTTGCCCTTGGAGCTGTTAGGTGTGGATGCCTGCTTGCAAGTCCTGTCCTGCATTCTTCTGGAACATAAGGTGAGAGGAAAATGTGGCCGATTTGTCGTAGATAATTTAGCAGTGAGAACTGCATTGCCTTTCCACAATGTTTCAGTAGCGCTTTAGCATTGAAGATTATATAGATTTGTCATAATCGATAATTTCCTATTATTGTCCATGAAGGAATAAAGGGTGTGTCCTTCATAATTGTATCTTTTTGTGTAAACTAGCATTTGATTAAGGAAGCAGCACTGGAAATGAAAATAGAACTGAGCAGCATTTAAGAAAATTTAGAATTTTGCTTTGTTTGCACTAATGCAAATTTTCTTTGGCCTCAGGTAGTACTGCAGTCTCGAGATTACAATGCTCTATCTATGTCTGTGATGGCATTTGTGTCTTTGATCTACCCATTGGAATACATGTTCCCAGTGATTCCTCTCCTTCCTACCTGCATGGCTTCCGCAGAACAGGTATATCAATGATTGTGTTAGGACAGTCCAACCTTGACTCAACTAAAGACTTTCCTTAGAGCCAATATATGTATCTGTTAACAAGTATTGCTTATTTGTTACTGAAATCTTCAGTTTATTTATTTTTTCTTGTGCTTGGAAAGAATTAAGAATGTTTTCAAAGGATTATTTTTCTAAAAGAAAGTCTAAATTCTTTCCTTCTATACACTTTTTTATATTGGTTGCTTTAGAACAATGAATGTTCTACATTTGATTTACTGTAGCTTGAAAAAAGAATTGTATGCCTTTGAGTTAGCTGGAGTCCTGGTAATTGCCTGGACTAATCCCTGCAGTTTTTTTAAATAAGGCTTTCAAAGTGACTCATCATTGCCTTTTCACCTGGTCTGACAGAGAGTGCTTGATTCAGAGGCAGATATCTGGCTTTGTGCCTGACAAGGAGTAAGTGTTCTGGTTCCCGACATGATGGAATTATTTCTACATGAAATTAGGTCTCAAAATCAATATTACTTTAATTATTTCCAAATATATTTTCCATCCTATGCGGTATAAGTTTGAGTTTCCCAACTATTTCATTGTCTTCTCAGCTTTGTTATATTTATTTCTGATATACCTTCTTCCAAAATATACTGTGTATACATTGGTATTTAAACTTGCCCAGTTTTGTTCTTATCTGACTTTTATTAATATTTTCTGCCCATTACAGCTACTTCTAGCCCCAACACCTTATATTATTGGAGTACCAGCAAGCTTCTTCCTTTATAAGTTAGACTTTAAAATGCCAGATGATGTATGGCTGGTGGATCTAGACACCAACAAGGTAACTTGTTCCTATTTATGTGCTAAATATAGTTTAGAGAAGCATTTAGGCATACAGGTAGTGCTTGACTTATATTGATAATTGGAACTGGAATTTCAATCACATGGTTGCAAATCCTACTTCCTTGATCAACTTTATTTGTCAGAAGCTGGCTTGGAAGGTTGCAAATCATGTGACTGCAAGATGCTACAATTATCATAAATGCAAATCAGTTGTGAAGTACCCAAGCAGCAGTCCCAGGACTGTGAGGGTAATATGACGGTTGTAACTTTGAGGACTGGTCATAAGTCAGTATTATGAGTTATCTAATTCCGCATTGTTTTTTCTAACAAAGATACCTGTTTTCTCCCTGCTTCTAAAACAACTTAATTTCCTGATCACTAATATTTGATGGATTATTTGGTTCTCTTTGTCACACTGATTTGGAGCATAGATTCCTGTGCATGAGTTAATTGAGCTTGTTTCCATGATATATAAAAGAAATCCACTCAAGGGATTTCCTTGATGCAATGTTATTTTTAAATTTTAATTTCAGGTCATTGTTCCTACAAATGCTGAATTACTGCCTACTTTGCCGGAACCGGAAGTTTTAGAACTGAAAAAGCATCTGAAGCAGGTAAGTTAATGTTCTGGTGAGTATGGTTAAGAGGAGTTTAAAACTAAGATGAGAGTGTTGGGACAACAGAAACTTGGACCAAAGTTTAAGAGGTCCAGGCTCAGAGTTGATCATAATTTCATAATCATCATTTTACTACTTGTGAAGGAAAATCTCTGTGAGCATCAGAGGTATATATTAAAGAAAATTAGTAATGAAATAATATTACTATTAGAACAAGGAGACTCTGGCTACTTATTGAAGTTCCTTCTAATTTCTGGTACCCAAATGGATAGTTACTTCAAAAAATAGCTTCCCTTGAAGAGATACTGGAATGTATATAATGTATTTAGAGAAGGATATGAGAAACCCTAGTTCTTATTAGATTTGGAACAAACATCCTGTGTAATAATTTTCTTCCTTCCTTTTCATTTCTCTAATTTTTACAAAATAGTAATTGTCTCATCCCACCAACAATCAATTTGTTTTATATTGTTTGTTTCATGAAAGTATACAGATTTGTTTTTTCCAGTGAATTATGTTCTAGAAATATACCGTGTTTCTTTTGAAGTCAGAATATGTGGGAATTTAAAGGGTGAAAACCAAAAGGGAAGGCTTTGGATCAAGAGTAAGAGTAGTCACTTGCAGAGTGTAACAATCACATTAATAATTAATAATTGATTATTATTTTTAAAAAGCTCAATTAGGTTGGTCAGCTATAAAATACTAGTGAACTAGTAATGATTCCCCCCCACCCCCAGTGCTGTACTAGATTGTGGATGAGAAGGAAAAAAAAGCTGAAAAGGGGTTGCATGTCCAAAATCTGTTTGGGTAGTCACCATAACATTTTCTTAAGAGAGTAAAATAACTTCTGTTCTTTTCAGTTTGTCCAATTTCTGCCTATTTCCTGTCATTTCACCGTTCTATTAATTTATACCTATATTTATGGAGCAATCTTATGAATATTTATTTATAGAATTGATTTGTGATGGTGTTTCCAATAATGGATTATTAAGCTTCAGAGTAAAAATATGTATCCTAGAAAGGTATAATATATGGGCCATAAAATGAAAATCATGGTCAATCATAATATTAAACTACAATTGATCATCAGACCAACCTTAGATTGCCTACAGTTTCGCTTGTTATTCAGATTCATACTATTTAATAATAATAGTGGTTCATTGAAAAAAAACCACATTTATAAAGTGTGTATTAAACATAACTTATTTTAACTAAATATAGTTAACATTAACCACAATTTGAAGTTTGGTAGTACTAGCACTCAATTATAGTTTAATATTGTATAGCCCTAATCAGTCATATATATGGTGATGAAAATTGAATCTCTTTATTGAGGCTTGGAGTTTTATGCGAGATCTATTCATACACACGACAATCTTGATGTGATCATGAAGCTTTGAAATCATCTTGAATTGCTATTTTTGAATTGTTATCAATATGTATGCTTCAAACAGCATTAGAGTGTGGTTTATCACACCCTTACTCCACCGTCATTTTGATAAGCTACATTTGACGTGTGTCAAACTCTGTGGACTATTCATATCATTCAGAATCACATAAAAAGCTTTGCCACTCTCTTTAAAATGGTTTTATACATCCAACTTTGAATTTAATAACTGCACAAGGCTCATTCTTTTGTTCCTACCCCTCCCACTCATTGTATGCCTTAAACATTTTGAGTTTTTCTATGACTTGTTTTCCCATTGTACATCATTAATTTTATATATATATATATATGTATATGTATATGTATGTATATATGTATATATGTGTATATGTATATATATGTATATATATGTATATATATATATATATATGTAAAGTGTTACAGCAGCAGTTCAAAAGCTACTGCTTCTGTCTCTTACAGAAGAGCAGGATTATATGTGGTTTCTTGTGTAAGCTAATGCAACAGACCAACAGGCAGTAGAATCTGCAATCTCTCTTTCTGATCTGTTTGGTTTCTGTTTCCACAGTTTAAGGGGCTGTTGACAACATTCCCACACACCTGGACAATATGAATAAAATAAAAATCCGTATTTTATTCTAGCAGAAAGGAAACAATCTTATTTTTTATTAAATAAATGAAGGCAAGAATGAAAAAAAAATCTTTACTGATGGTAATGAATCTAGGCAACAAACTTATGTGAATACTTATGTAAAATATTTAAAAAGATGTTTACAGCCCATTCACTGCAGTCACAACATCAGATGTTTGTGTATTGTTAAATTATTTGTAGTGCATCAATTTACTAGCCCTCAGTACTTTTTAAGGGAACATGTTTACAAACAGGTGTATGGGAGCAAAGCAGCTTGGCCTTCTTCAAGAACTGTGCTTTTTATTTTTATTTTTATTTATTTTCTCATCTGTGGTATTAGTAATAATAGACTTTTCTCCATCTGTCTCTATGTGATCATGTATTCGTCTTTGGCTCTGATTGTCGCTGATGTTGTCATGTGATCTTCCATCTTGCCTCCAGACTCTGATTAGCATGTCTGCAATCACTCAGCAACAACTGCTCACGCCTGAAAAAAAGGTGTCTTTATTTTACCTTTTTCTCCTTTAAGTTGCCATTGGATAATTTTTGTTAGTCTATTTTGCTGTATTGGCTTTTGACAAGAAAGGGTATTTTGGTGGAAGATATCAGTGAAAGATGGTGAACTAAAACGAAAGATAAAGAAATTCACATGGCTTGAGGGTAGACCACCCTCTCCTCCAAAGAAGTTGAAATTGAGAAAATGTTAGTGTACAACCTAGAGAACTAAGATGTTTGGGGTTTTTTTTTTTTGTATATTCAGCATGTTAAACTAAGATAAAGATACTTGTTTTGTGAATATTACAAATGTGATATGAGAAGTGCCATTTCAGAAGCCAGAAGAGTTGATGAAAACTGTTTAAAACTTAAGCCTTCTTGGAATCTGGGCTTCCATAGTAATTGTACAGTGAAGAATGCATTAACTCTGCTCCTTTTATATGGCATGAAGGGCAAAATTGGAATCTCAGAACAGATTGGCTGAGTTAAGAATTCAGAACCAGAAATAACTACCCAATAATGTAAATTTGTATTAATCTGTTTAATGCATTTGTATACCATTCTCCATAAAAACTTGTTCTAAACTAATTTCTAATGTTTAAAATAAAAAAGTAATAAATATACATTAATAATACATATGTTTGTATTAAAGTCATTAGAGTGTATGCCAGTAAATCAAACTATATTTGTGTAATTAATACACAGCCCATCTCATCTATGTTTTGGAGGGGAAAACTTTTTAAATAAGTTCCTAAAAAGAAAACTCTGGATGTGCTTTTTTTTTCCAGAGTGTATTTCCCAACAGATAAAAAGTTCTTATTGCCACCTATCTGACATCTGATGGTGTGTGCATTCTAAATGGATGTTCTTAACTTGATTTAGAATAGAATAGAATAGAATAGAATAGAATAGAATAGAATAGAATAGAATAGAATAGAATAGAATAGTTTATTGGCCAAGTGTGATTGGACACACAAGGAATTTGACTTGGTATAAATACTCTCAGTATAAAGGATACAATCAACAATCAAATCATACTAGAAAACAGTCAATATAAATCGTAAGGATACAAGTGACAAAGTTACAGTCCTACAATCACAAGTGGGAGGGGATGGGTGATAAGGAGTGATGAGAAGATTAACAGTAATAGTAGTACACACTTTGTAAATAGTCCAAAAGTACCTGGTACCGATGCTTTAAAGCAGTTTAAGTTGAAACTATAAGTTGAATCCAACATTCATATTCAGCATGCAGTAAGATTGTGAGATTTAAAAGTTGGGATCATATTCCATTATTGGTAATTATTGCAAAATAAGTCATTTTTTCAGAACCAATGTTAAGGCACCAGGCTTTGACGTGAAACCAGATTGGATGACTTTGGGCCAGCCACTATCTTTCTCTCAGCTAAACTTATCACATTGGTTTGTTGTTGTAGAAAATAGGAGAGAGAAGGAGCATTATGTTCGTTGCATATTAAAGATGGAATAAAAATAAAATAAAATCTTCAAGGACTAGTTCGGAGGTTTGTCTGGATTGAACATTGACTCGAAGGCAATCCCCACCCCCCAAGTCCTTTTTAAATAAAACTGTAGAATATAATTTTTGTATTTTAGGATGTTTCAAAATACTATTGATAGTTTATTTTACATTTAATGTATCTTTTTTCTTATGTAGCCAAGTTAATAAAATCGTATTTTCCAATATTTTTCTTACAATATGTTTAGAGAGGAATTTAAATTCAAGATTACTCTTGATTTATTTTTCAAAGCTATTGAGCCTAGAGTATTTTATAGTTTCTTAAATAAATAAATGAATCTCACAGTATTTCATTTCAAAGTTTTTCTGTTTTTCTATAAAACAGCTTTAGTAGGTAAAATGGTAAATTAAAAAATGCGATTTCTGATTAGATTTAATTGATTCTGTGAATGTTTTGTGTTTTGTGCAATTTTTTAGTATAAGAACATTTACAGTAGTTTGTGTATTTCCCTCTTTTTATTTTCTGTTTATTCAAATGTAAGAAAAGATAAGCAATTAAGCAGAGGAAGTATTGATTACGTTTTTTCTTGTTGGCATTAAAAAACAACAACTGAAAGAGGTCTCAGGTGATCCCAGGGTATATTGGAACATCACACTGTTTGTGTTTTGCCCATGAGACAGAGCTGTATTATAGCAATGGCATTTTTGTTTATTATGTTTGTAACATATTGCTCTTCAGGCTTTGGCCAGCATGAGTTTGAATACCCAGCCTATTCTTAACCTAGAAAAGTTTCATGAAAGTCAAGAAATCCCATTGCTTCTGGGAAGACAACAGAATGACCTACAATCCACACCGTCCACAGAGTTCAACCCACTGATTTATGGCAATGATGTAGATTCAGTGGATGTGGCCACTAGGTGAGATGAAGCATTGTGTTTTTGCTGAATGAAAATAATAAACTTCCAATTAGTTGGGAAGAACCGGTGTTCGGTTTAGCAATATATGATAAGGAAAGTTATATTATCTTCCGACAATGTACATTGGTTATCTATGAATATTTGGATAAAATTGTTGTAACAGTGTGATCTTCTCATGATGATCTACGGTACTAAGTAGTATGGTTAATATGTTGCTTATATATATTTTGTGCAGAAGCTGTTATATGACTTCTGTGAATTATGCCGACTTTGTAAATGTTTAGGATAGCTGGTATAAAATTGGTAACGTCCTTCAGATGCCTTGATTCAAGATACTAAAATAGTATATATTTACATAATATATTTTGGGCTCTTCAAAGAAAGTTATCAGTGTTACTGACATTTTAGGGCAGCCATGTTAATTCATGGTAACCAAAACACAGGAGTAACCTAGTAGCACTTTTTTAGACTATCAAATCTTACCGAACAATGTAAGCTTTTGCAATCTGCAGCTCACTTCATAATTTAGTTGTAGAAAAAGTGGGCAATATGATGAAAACAGCATTTGGAGGGTTGAGAAGTGCTTCTGACATGCTGATATCCTTGGGGCTGGAGTCAATTTAGTGATCGTTAGCATGAACAAACTTATTCATTTGTTCTTTCCTTATTGGGGATGCATCATCAGTTATTTTTTTTTGGTGATTCATGAATGTTCTGCGCCTTTTCAGTTTTCATGCTAGTTGCTAAATGACCTATCTTTCCTTTTTAAAGGGTTGCTATGGTGAGATTCTTCAATTCACCAAATGTTTTACATGGATTCCAGATGCATACCCGCACACTTCGTCTCTTCCCCCGCCCTGTGGTTGCATTTCAGGCCAATTCCTTTTTAGCTTCACGACCAAAACAGACACCATTTGCAGAAAAATTGTCCAAGACACAAGCAGTTGAATACTTTGGGGAGTGGTCTCTCAATCCCACTAATTATGCTTTCCAAAGAATCCACAACAGTAAGTGTGATCATAAATTGTTGGCCCTCTTGATTTAAATTTGGGATGTTCCAATGCAAAATATTGCCGAGAAATAACTGACCACTATGTTTTAAGATTTTATCTTAAGAATAAAAAAGATTTGTTCAGTATAAGGAATTGTTTTTCCAATAAAAATTAGAAATACCTATTTCAAGCCTGAAATACTGTTATTTTCCATATTTGTCCGGGTTTTAGAATGTTCATGTGGCTTCTGTAACTATTTTTGTGATTGGCATAAGGCAAATTACTTGTTTCTTATTGCGTTTATAGACATGTTTGACCCAGCTCTGATTGGTGATAAGCCAAAGTGGTATGCTCATCAGTTGCAGCCAATCCATTATCGTGTTTATGACAGCAATTCTCAACTAGCTGAAGCAATGAATGTCCCAGCTGACAGAGAAACAGATTCAGATCCTACTGATGATAGGTTAGTAAGGAACGGAATGCAACTACATGCAACCAATCTTCTTTGTCATTCTTTGTCATCTTCTTTGTCATGAACTTTGTCATTCTTCGTAAGCATTTTTTTGTTTATTTGTCTCCAGCATCAGTTTCAAGGACACATTGCAGATAATTTATAACAAAAATCATTCAAAATATAGATGAAAGAACAAAAAAGTATCAGATCCAAAATTCTTGAAAAGCCTTTTAAAGCTTAGGAGGATTAAAAGTTTTGCCTGGCTCCAAAAACATAATACAGGTAGTCCTCGATGTCACAACAGTTCGCTTAGTGAGCATTCAAAGTTACAATTGCACTGAAAAAAGTAACATATGACACTTATGACAGTTGCAGCATCCCCATGGTCATGTGATTTGCATTTGGATGCTTGACAACTGCCTCACATTTATGATGGTTGCAATGTTATGGGGTCATGTGATCACCTTTTGCAATCTTGTGAGAAGCAAAGTCAATGGGGAAACCAGATTCACTTCATAACCATTGTACTAATTTAGCAACTGCAGTGATTCACTTAACAAATGTGGCAAGAAATGTCGTATAATGGGGCAAAACTGACTTAACAATTTTTTTAGAATTAAAATAACAGAGTTGGAAGGGACCTTGGAGGCCTTCTAGTCCAACCCCCTGCTTAGGCAGGGAACCCTATACCATTTCAGACAAGTCTCTTCTTAATAACTTCCAGTGTTGGAGCATTCACAATTTCTGGAGGCAAGTTGTTCCACTGAAGAGTTTTGTTTTTATGAGGAACTCTGTTATCTGCACAAGAGGAAGAATCTTCCTAAGTTGAGAGAAAATTTTGGATAGGGCACACTGCTTCAAGAACATTAATGTCATTTTGGACTTCTTTTAAAGGGTTTAGATAATGGTACAGCTGTTAATACTTGTTAAGTTCTGGGCTGCTGTTCTCAGAAGTGTATTGCCTGGCAAAATTGCCTCTTTTTCCTTTGTATTGAAAATGTAATTGTACGCTATCTCTTTACTTTTTGTTTCTGGAGCAATATAGCATGAGGTTATGTTGCCTTTGGGAAACAGATCTTTAAGAGGCAGAAGCTCCAGGGCCATTCATTTCCTTATCTGGTTAAGTAGTGAACAGGGATATCATGCTCACACTTCCTGAGAATGGCAAATAAGTTCTCCAAAATTTAGTAGTTGCAGATTGCGGTTTGCTGTTTTGGGGATTCCATCCTTATCTGACACTGTTTGATAAGTTGAAATGCTTTCCATGAGACACAGGAGAAAATGCTATTTTCTATTCCCTGAGTTGTCCCTGGGCATTCTTCTTTCTCTCTCTTGTTTGCAGAGTTAGAATATGTTTTCTACATGTGCCATACATGTGACAGTGATTGATATTAGGAATTCCTCCACTGTTTCCTTTTACCGTTGGGGTTTCTCGTTACTGCCTGTTTAATTCCACATAATTTATAATTTTGCCATAGAACATAGTTTTGCTCATCCTTTCAGAGTTTTCATTGTCATGGAGTTGAGAAAAACCTACTTTTCCAATCTGCTGTGGAAGGCAGGACAGATTTTCCTGCCGCAGTGATAATTCCAGACTGAAACCTGGCTATTAGCACCAGGAAGAGGTACCTGGCCAAAGAAATAATGCTCTCTATACAACTAAGGTTATACAAATCCATGATAAAAAAAATTCTGCTAAATCTCTTATGTAATTTATTTTTTTCTATTTTCTCTCCCTTTGCAACAGTGGGAGTGACAGTGTGGACTATGATGGCTCCAGCTCTTCTTATTCATCCCTTGGTGACTTTGTTAGTGAAATGATGAAATGTGACATCAATGGTGATACTCCAAGTAAGTACCCTTGATCTGGAATGGAATGGAATGAAATAATAGAATAATGGAAAGTAAGAATTGGAAAGGATCTTGGAGATTTAGGTTAATCCCCTGCCCACTGCCAAAATCCATTACTGTAGCATCACTGACAGATAGTCACCCATCATTTAAATGAACACTTCCAGTGAAAAAGAGTCTTACATATCCCAAAGAGGTCTTTTTCATTACTGAACAGCTTTTACTGTTTCAAAATGTTTCCTAATGTCTAACTAGAATCTGTACCATTATAATTTAAACCATTGTTCTTTGCTTGTCTTCTGGAGCAACTTTGAAAAGCCTGCTATATTTTCTACTTCGCAATCTTCAGGCACTTGAAGATCATGTTCCCCCACAATCTTTTCTTCTACAGACCTCAAACTTACAACCTTTTCCTGATTATCCATAGTCCAGTTTGTTAATGTATTTCCTAACATGTCTCTGGAACTGGATATAATATTCCAGACATGGTCTAACCACTACACAATACAAAGGAATAATGTCTACATGCAAACATGTAATGTCCAAATCAACAAAGTACATTATAGCTGTGATCAGTCTGCTTTAAAACACAGTATTATTTGGTATGCTGTGTGAATCCAGCCAGTTGTAGTTTATTTAGCAAACCTTAATTAAATAAACATTCATGTCTTATTGATTAAGAATGTCAATGTGTAAGGCCCAAAGTCATTCTTGGAAATAAAAATTATGCTGGAGGCTAATACTACATTACATTCTGCAGTATACATGTAGCATCTTTTTTTTTCCTTAAAAAGCTGAAGTTTTCACCTCTGCTTTTCATCCTGACCCTAGCAATTTTATTAATCCAAATTAGACAGAACTCAGACGTAAAAGGAACTAGAATTTAAAAAGAATATAAAATTCAAGCCTTTGCAGATGACCTGGTATTCTTCATAGAAGACCCTTTGGAGACAGGAATATTTTAATTAGAGAATTAGCAAAATATGGAGAAATATCAGGTGTAAAAATTAAAAGAGAAAAGACTAAAATGTTAACTAAAAACCTAACGGAGGAATAGAAAAGAGAATTAGAAAGGGCAACAGGACCTTTGTGCTAAAATGGACAAATTGACATTAAAATTAAAAGAGAAGAGTCAGAGTATTACAAAATTTGGGATAATTGGTATAATTGGTTGAACAATAGAAATAAAGATAAAGGAAATAAGAAAATTACAGATAAAAGTATATTAATGTATATAAAGATGTATAAATGTAGATATTTACATGAGATTGGTGTGTATAATAATTTGTATAATAATGATGACACAGTACTGTTAAAATCAAGATTAATATGTATAAAAGGTGAAAAGGAACAATAAAAATTACTATTAAAGAAGCTGAAGTTTATGACTTGCTTCAAACAATATTTTCTATACTTCTATAGATAATGATACAACCAGAAGTAACCTTTAGCAACTCTGGCTAAGATCAGTTACCTCAGGTTCTGATTAGCTTCTTTATTTATTCACAATAGTACTTTCTTAATCCAGATTAAGTTTCATCTTGTTCCATTCTGCAATTTTTAGCATACGTATGTTTAGGAATTTTACATCTTGTGATTCATGGAAGAAAAAAAGAATATAAATTATCTACACATTGGTGGTATTTCCTCACAAAAATTCTTATAGCTTCTCATAAACACTGGGGATCAAGAAAGTCAGGATTTTTCTAGCAACCACTTATGAGACAGGTTTTGAATCAGGATTTGAATCAACTATAATGCTGCTTCAAAAGCTATTTTAGAATAATGCCACACTTGGTGGTCCTGAAAAATACTTAATAATCTAAATTAAAAGGGTTGTACACATCCTGTGCATTTTTCTGTAGCATTGTCATCTGGTCGATTTAAACAATAACATCTTTATAATAATAACAGTCAAGAATGTGAATTTGGCATAAGTAAAACATGATTTAAGCTTGGATAACCTTGAAAGCTAAGACTTTGTTACTAGTTGGTTGAGGGGGTCATTTGGGAATTCCAGAGTCATAAACTAGAGTCATAAATCATTTCCATAAGGCTGCCATGAAACTGCATAGGTGTCATCAGGAATCAAATTTTACTCAAAGATACCTTTATATTGTAAAAGATTTAAAAGACATATATTTTGTCCATAAAATATATAAATATTCTAGCACAGAGATCGTTACATGGGATCATAAAATTAATTACAAATGTCTTTTGGGGAGGAGTATGATTTTCCTGTGTGTGACGCTTGTAATGTTTTGTCACCGAGACATTGAACAGAAACAGGTCATTGAGGCCTACTCTCTAACCCTTTGTTCAGTTCAGAAATCCAAATAAAAGCATTCAAATAAAGACATCACCAGCAGAGTCTACCCTTTGTTTGAATTAGTCCTCTTTCCTTTGAATAACTAGTTCTATTTTGAACTGCTCTTATTGTTAACATGGTTTTTTTTTTGGTCTAATGTCTTTTGCAGATGTGGACCCACTAACTCATGCAGCTTTGGGTGATGCAAGTGAAGTGGAGTTTGATGATTTCCAGGAATACACAGCAGATATGGATGAACAGGCTCCAGACAGTGAAAATTCCCAAGATAATAACCAACCTCGGTCAAGTTCGAGCACTACAGCCAGCAGTAGTCCTAGCACCGTTATCCATGGGGTTAATCATGTAAGTAATAGGCTAGATGGTAAAAAAAACTATAAGGCTTTTAAAGGAACAAATAGTTATAATTATGAAGGTTTAAATAGTAGTCAGTGGGATGCCTGGTACCTTTCTGCTGAAATGGGATACTGGAATTTCAGTACAGGTAGTCCTCAACTTATGACCACAATTGAGCCCAAAGTTTATGTTGCTCAGTGAGAAATTTGTTAAGTGAATTTGCCCCGTTTTACGACTTTTAGCTTTAGCTGAAACAAATTCATGTCTTGTTCTCTGTACAGGAATCAGCTGATTCAGCAGAGGTAGAAGAGAAGATGGTAGTTGGATTTTCAAATCACCTTTCCAGCTTGCCTTTACAGCCAAATTTTCCCAAGGTGACTGTGGATCATCGTGAAAGCGAAAGCCCTTCATTCAGCTTGAATTCCACAGAAGGAATGGTGAAGAAACGAGAGTATGATAATCCATATTTTGAACCACAGTATGGATTCCCAACAGAAGAGGAGGAAGATGAGCAGGAAGAAAGCTATACTCCAAAGTTCAATCAGAATCTCAATGGCAGTCGGTGAGAATTGTTATATTCAGCATTGGTTTTTAAAATAAATTTGGTCCTTTCTGTGTGGTAGCATCCATTTTCTAAGAAATTTTCTGCAATTCAGCTACATTCTTAATTCTGGATTCATAGTATTCTTGTTTACCTTTATAGGAAGTAATATTTATGTCCCATATTAAAGATGCTAAAAACAATATGTAGGCTTCTTAGAGTGCAGGGAAGAGGCAAAAGTAGCAGTAGAAAGAAGAAAGTTGTGTGACTGTCCATGGAATTTATATTAATGTCATATGCTTCTGCATATCTTCAGTATATGAAATATGTAATAGAGACAAAAAATCTATGGATTACTTTAGCGGACCCTCTGGTACTTAGAATCTGGAGAACCAGATGATCCATTTTCAAAAGATTTGCACAGTAGGGAAGGATGGCATTATTTCTCTTGTTTGATATATTTGGGAGAGAAAATGAAATTAAAGCCTTTCTTCACTACTGGTTAGCTGCAAAATGTGGGTGAGGGATTTGGGTTTGTGGAATACTGGGAGAGCTGCAGAGGGTTTTAAACAATCTATGCATTTTGGTTTACCCATGTGTACTGCGATAGATTTGCCATAAAATTCTGTATCTATTTTTAGATATTTATTTATTTAACTGAGTGAATGATTAATGAATTTAATAATCCTGCCGGCCATGGCCTGCAGAATAAATGTTGCTTTGTGTAATGGTTTTCTGATCCTGTCATAGTTAAACACAAAGAAGTTTTGCGATAATCACAATGTTTTCCCATTTCTACTATGGCCGTAAATACAAAATGCTGCAAATAATGTGTTTCTTTTTTCCTGTTTTATTCAAGGCCTCCAAAACCTTTGCGTCCCAATAGTTTAAAGCTGGGAAATGACTCTGATGCAGAATCGGATTCTCATGCCAGTTCCCCAAATTCTACAGTCTCCAATAACAGCAGTGAAGGTTTTGGGGGTATTATGTCTTTTGCCAGTAGGTATCCTTATTTCGTGCATACTGGTTTAAATAATAGGAGGGAAGACGTGGAGAAGAGATTCAAAGGGGGAAAAACCTACTGTGGAAGCAAGTTGTTAATCCTAGGTACCATGAAAGCCACATGGTTCTGATTATTGCTGTATATGTAGCAGTCCTCTAATTATGGCTTTTATAAAACCAGGAGAGATGCATAAAAGAATAGGAGGTGACATTATTTTGTGAAAAAATGTAATGACAGATTTTATCCAAAGGTTAGGTCAGGTAGCAGATCTTGGAAAAAATGGTCTCTGCACTGCCTCTGGAAATATGTAATTATCCAGTCTATCTATCATAGCCATCACTATGATTTAGGGAACTTAGCATTTATCTTTTACTTCTGAATTCACAGTTTCTAGAACAATTAATATGCATTATTGTATGATCTCTTACTGAGAACTTTTCATGATGCTGCAATTATTTTTTCAGTTTTACTAAATAATAATTGAACTTCAATCTCCATGTGATTTTGATACACAATATCATTGTTGTTTTGGACCCCATAACATTTAACTATTAGTGAAATTGGTTTGAGGCTAATGGAATGTGTAATCAGAACACATCTTGTGATATAAAATGGATAACATGTTTTGTGAACTCTGAAATGTATTGGGGTCCCTGTTTGAAATGCTGTTCTTTGGCTGGGATGAGGTTGACATACATAAGGGTGCTATTTTGTTAGGCATGTACTAATTTAATAATGCTGTTTTTGACAGTGTTTGTGTTTGAAGCATCCATGTTACTATATAAAGGCTTAAGAATAATTCCTCCTGCTCTGCTATACCTTTTTGAAATTCTGCTTTAAATATTAATAGATTTCTTTCTAAGTAATTTTTAAATGTACTTTGTGGTTGTTAATAACTTTATGCTTTAGAGGGGAAATTAGGTACAGCTGCTGTAATATTAAATAAATGAATTCAGTGGTAAATTTAAAAAAAGAAATGGAGTTCACAGACATGTTTAATAGAATTTTTGGCTGATGCTAGTTCCATATGTTGGATATTGTTATAGGTCTTTGGCCAGCTTTGAAACTGAAATTCTCCAGTTAAGATGGCCATCAAGCAATCACAGATATTTCTTTGCTAGTAAACAATTATTTTCCTTTCCTAATAAGAGCCATTTTGGACATGTTAATATGTGAGGAAGAAGATAGTACCATTGGCTTGTCCCTCCTCTCCCTAGTGATTCTTAGATGTACTTGCAGTCTATCTTACTCGTTTTAATTAGCAATGATTTTCAAAGGAAGTTTGCAATATTACTTTTTAACAGGATGGATAGAAATTGATGATTTTTTTAAAAAAATGGATTTCTTAAAATTTAAATGGGATTTTTTTTTTATTTGTATCAAATTTATTTTAATAAAATGCTTTTGGAGTAAAAAAAATCTATCTAAAGATAGTTTTCTATTTAAGATACATTAATAATTTAGTTTATTCAGCATGAAATGGAGCTTAGTTATATAGTATGAGGCTGTATATTCTGCAATATTTACATTTTTGTAAATGAATCAAATTTCAGTGAATCCAAGCTCTGCAAGCTGAGATAACATGCATTCTAAATAGGAAACCTTCATTTTGTTTACAAATAATAATATTAAAGATTCTAATTACCAGCAAGAATGAGTCCTTACATTTAAAGAGCACCTGTAATTTCAGATCGATCATGGCAGTGCCTGATAGCGGGCATCAACTCATCCGCTGCCGCCATGTCCCTCACCTGGTTGTGTCATTGTCGCATCACCAGCCATCCCATTAAAATGAATGGGACTGTTGGTGAGTCAACAGTGGGTCAGAGGAGCAGCCGCTGCAGGACAGAGATGACAGTTGCTCTTTAGAAATTATGATTTAAATCGAGTTGATTTAAATTGACTTTATTTAAATCAACTCCACCCTGCTTTCTAAGAAGAAGCACAGTTTGATTTGAATTGTGTGACTCCAATCAGTGCTATAGTCTTTTTAGGAGTGGTGGTTTAGTCTGTTTTGGAAGGGATTCGAGAGAGTTCTTGGGCTTGATGTTGCTACTCAGTATCTAGTCAGCAATATTATCCAGTGAAGATTTTTCTCTGAGCTGATGTGCCAAGAAGACTAGCAGACTTGAGTAAAGAACAGACATACCTCAGCTATATTAAAATTTGGGTTACTTGGGGTTACATTTATCTTCTGTAAATTGTACAGGAAAATTTGAATTTTTTTTTTTAAATACTTGAGTCTCTCATGTCATTTTAGTTATGGTTTGTTTTCTAGTATAATTTAAAGGAGTGGTTGTTGTTTCAAAATATTTTTGATCAATTGACTTTAAAAAACAACAACCAGTAGTGATTGAAGAAAGGGGCTTTTGAGTAGTAGCAAATAGTAGTTGCTCAGGAGGATCCATCAGGCTCCCTCTCAAATATACTCTTAAAAATGATTACATTTTACCTTTTTGATAAGATGCTATGAAGTTACAACACTTTTTTAAAAAAACATCAGTGATATATTTATTTTTTTTAAAGCAAGTGAGTTTCTTTTCATTAACTTTTGATGCTGCCTATTTAGTTCTTAATTGTCATCTTAATTACAAGTGATATGCATTTTCTTAAAGAAAAATGTAAAATTCTTTTTTGTCAAATTAAAATAGATGATTTGTGATTAATTACTATACATCAGATATCTGAAAAATGTGATGCAAAAAAAAATTAGAATTTTTAAAAATGCATGTATTTAAAATTATTTTGTAAATAATAGGTAGAAATGCATAGGAGATAAAATAAGTGAGCCATTTATTCTACCTCTTCTCTTCCTATTGTATGTCCAAAATGTGCCTCAAATACTTCTAATCAAAAAAAATATGAAGAGACAGAATCTGCCATTGATGGCCTAAGTAAAAACATAAATAGGACTTAAATGCTGAATTTGTGTACTTAACAAATAGGTGATGAAATTGAAATAGCAAGTTTGTTCCTGATATATTCTTCTTATTTGTTCTAGTTTTGATTTTGACAATAATGTCCCATTAGTGGTCTTCTGTTGATTATAATTTATATTTTTAAAAGATGCATATTAAATGCTGTCATGAAGATGACAGCAAGTTTGCTATAGTGGTTAAGGCATCAGGCTAGAAAGCAGGAGACAGTGAGTTCTAGTCCTGCCTTAGCCACAACGGCAGCTGGATGACCTTGGGCCAGTCACGTTTTCCTGGCCTAAGGGAAAACACTTCTGAAAACCTTGCCAAGAAAACTTTTAAGGACTTGGCCACAGACAATCTTCAAGAATTAGACATGACTGAAAGAAAGGGAAAAAAATGTGAAGATACATATTAAGTTACTTCCTAATCTGAGAAGGATAGAAATGAGCTCACATATAAATAGCTGAATAAATAGTCAAATGAAATAAGGGAATGATTAGATTACTTGATATATTTTCTTTTTATTATAGGTAGCCTATACAAGAACCACAGCACAAGCTTTAGTCTTTCCAATTTAGCACTTCCATCCAAAGCTGTGAGAGACAAAACCACTCCATTTCCTAGTCTGAAAGGTAATTGTTTTCATTGCCAGTTAATGCTTTCATAATTGATTGCCAAATAATCACAAAATATATCCTCTTCCCCAATGAAATAGGATAATGAAAAAAATAGGAATCCTGAGTGGATGTTTTTCAGATCTCTATTCATGGCATGTATGGAGCATACTTTGGAATGGCAGCAACCATTGAAGTATACTTAGTGTGGCTTTGTTCATATGTCTTCTTACCTTGGTAACATTTTACTATATCAGTCATGCGGAACACTAATAGTTTCAAGAGCCTTCATATAAACTAACTTTTAATGACCTCTACATATAAATGTTTGCTAAGTGGGAAATTAATTTGAGATTGAATATATTAATAATCTTTCTGATGGGAGCTGTTACAGTTAATTACGTGGGATGCAAAGGTGTCCCCCAGAAGTCATATTAATGCAAAAATAATGACACACGGCAATAGAGGTAACCCTTGACTTATGACCCCCAATTGGGACCAGAATTTCTGTTGTAAGCTGTTGCTTCATAAGTCAAGTGAAATCCATTTTATGATGGTTGTTAAGCAAACACCACAGTCATAAGTGGGATTCCATTCTTCCAAAAGGGTGGATTTTGCTGGGAGCCATCAATCAAGGTCACAAATCATGATCACAGGACACTGCAGTTGGTCATAAATGTGAACCAGTTGTCAAGTGCCTGAATAGTGATCACATGAACATTGGGATGATCTGATGATTGTAAGTTCAAAGACTGGACTTTTTTCAGTGCTCATAACTTGAAAGGTTGTTAAGGTTATAAGTCAAGAACTAGCTCTATTGTGTAATGAATCCCATTCTCTTCTACTTGCATCCCAATTTGTGACTAAAATTCTTAAGACACAATGTGTCATGGCCTTATATTTCCTGTGGATAGTCATGGCTGAACCATTCAGCAATATGAAGAGTGAAGAATAAATACAGGTTGTAGAAGTTACGGTTATTTTATATCTACTGCAGTCAATATTAGTCAGATTTACTAATGAACATAAGCCTTATCATTTTTTTGTACTTGGACTTTTTGGTTGCTCAGTTAGAAGGAGGCTTTGTTTGCCTTTTCAGTTCTTGTATATGATTAGAAAATTATATTTTTTTCTTTGTAATAAGTTGATTTTATTTATTTCTTCCCCTTCTCCATTTTCATCGGTAAAGATTACTTTAATCTGGAAGTGGGAAGGGATATGGATAAAGGTTGGTATAATGTCTTGCTAACATTTGACCTTTTAATGATAAAGGCCAAAAGTTGGTTTTGTGTTGCTGCCTTAAAGTTTGCTTTGGATAGCATAACTTTCTTTCCTGGGTGTGTGTTTTTCTGTAAAATATACATCCGCAAATGATTGGGAGCCGCCCAGAGTTTGATATAAGATGGACGGCTATGTAAATGTTTTAAATAAATAAAATAGTAACTGAAAAGGAATGTGAGTACTCTAAAGTTCCTGCATGATATCTCAAAATGTTTCCATCTGCTTACATTCTAATGAGCATATTTTTTATGGCTCACATTTCTGTTAAGTAAAATCTAATATTAATAACACACATTGGAAGAAAACAGTGATGGGTGTTTCCATTTCTTTTCATGTTTTTGTCTCATTTTCTGCAATTTATCATTTTTTGACAACTCCTCCTGTTCAGTGTGATCTCTTGTTATATGTTATACCAATTATATTTTTAACCTTTGAAATAGTTTCTTTGCCTGTACTTCTGCCTTTTTGATAAATAATATATAAATAGGGGTTCCCACTTTTTTTGAGTGAATATTAGAACAATATGGGGCTTTTAACAAGAAAGCAAATAAACTTTGTCATGAAATGCCAATTTCACAGAAATATAAGTTTACGAGGCTAAAAGGAACTAACCCACAATATAAATTGTATGACTGAGATTGACTCTGATCTTCAAAACACAAATCTATTTTGTTCAAGGTCGGTCTCAAACTCTCATCTTTCTTTCTCTGGATCATCCACGCAAAATGCATACTATATTTATTTATTTATCAAATTTAGAAACTGCCATCTTCCTCTCACAGGAATTGTGCAACTTATCTTACAGACAGACTCACACTCACATATGTAGGGGCTTCTTCAGGGAATGTCAGAAAGTCAAGACGGCAGTTGTGACCCTGCAAAGATATCCCCCATCTTTGTTGTTTTTTTAATGCACGCATGTAAAAAAGGGCAGGGTTTCAGTTTTGTGGTTACAACCACCATCTTGACTTTTTTGACCAACCCTGCACAAATGTACATGCACATAGTCAGATGCTTTCTTACCTTCTCCCACTTCCCTCATTGTTTGTAGCCTTTCCTGCTTCCTCCTCAGGATATTCCTCTTGTAGCTCTCCTGCTGCAACTCCCCCCTCTTCTTACAAAGCAATGAGCTCCACCTTTTCCTCTTCAATTTAGGCATGGTTGATGTTTGAATCAGAGGCATTTAGGGAATAAAAATTGCAAGTGGCTGAAAACCAGCTCTTTACTTTAAATTGTTTGCTTTGTAGCTAGATTTTTTAAAAAAGCTTAAGAATTAGCAGGGTATCAGTTTAGGAATAGATGAGACTTGTCTTTCTTAAGAGTCATAATAGTAATGGATAGTATAGTAGCAAAGTTAACATATATTGAATTTTTAAAAACATATTTAACCAAAAGGAAGACAATCCAGAATTTTTTAAAAAAGAAAGAAAGACTGGACTGAACAATATTTATGTGCTTCTGCTCCTTTACTGAATTCTCAACAAATATAATTCTCCCACTTTAGAAATAAACTATTCGTGGAAACAAAATATGCTTCCTTTCAGGTAAATAAAGTATTAGAAAACTTTGCAGTAGATTCACTAGGTATAGTCAGGGGTGGGCTTCAAAAATTTTAGGTTCTCTGCCCGGTTGCTGGGTGGGCATGGCCATGGTGGGCATAGCCTAGTTGGCCTCCTGCACCATAGCGGGGCGGGTGTTTTTGCCTTTCCCGGGCTCCGGAGGCTGTCTGGAAGCTGGAAACAGCCCCATTTCTGGCCTTCCCTAACTTCCGGGAGGCCCATTTTTTGCCTTCCCTGAGCCTCTGCGTGCGCCTTGCGCTTACCTGCATTTAAAATGGGCCGCATGGGGACTCCTGGGAGGGGAGGGGATGGGTGGGCAGGGCCAGCCAGGAGTGGGATTGGGGTTCTCTGAACTGCACAAAATCATAGCTAGGGGCTCTCCTGAACCCCTTTGAACCCCCATCAGCCCATTTCTGGGTATAGTATCTCATTAGATTCCATTTCTCAATATTTTATTATCCTTTTCAGCAATTTCTTTTAGATTTGAGTTTAATGTACCTTCCTTCATTTTCTTAAAGGAAAGTAATTTGTTTTTGGAACAAAAAATATAATTTTGAATGGAATACACAGTTACCTTCCAGCTTTATAATAACTTTAAAATCAGTTAAGGGCAAATCTACACTGCAAATATGAGGTGGCTGTATGTTTTTAAACTTTAACAAGAAGGAAGAAATTAGAAATTTTGCAGTAAGAATTGGGGGATTAGGAAATCTATAGCTCTAGCAATGAAATACACTATACTGTTGAGGGAGTTTTATGTGAAAGTGATGATGTTCAACTATTTTATTCTAATTATTGGTAATCTGAGACTTGGTTCAGTGCAACACCAGTGTAAATGCATGAATAAGAGAGAATATAGTGTTATGGTCTTCTTGCCCTCCCAAGACTACTGGTAGTTTTATTTAGTTGATTTTACCTCCCACTCCCTGATTACTCCTACAGCACTTAATCAGCAATGAGGGAAGCTTCTAATTTAATCTATAAATTTTGGTGGTGATTTTACTAGTATACTACTAATTGTTTATTTTGTGTCCCAGTATTTGGGCTAAATACTATAATGGAGATTATTACTGAAGCTGGGCCAGTAAGCAACGAAGGTGGGTCCTTTGCATCATGAGTTGTGCATGACATACCAATTCCCAGTAAGCATTTTGTGCCTGTCTTTTGGGCAACTTTACCACTGGTAACCAAGATTGTATGGTCTCTACTAATCACTTTCCCATATCACATTATGCTTTTCCATATGTTGTCGAATTCGAAGATGGTTCTTGTGGCAGAAATGCATGCAGAGCAGCTGAGCTTCTCCTGCTTTTCACCTTCTGCTCTTACTACCATCTTCTCTTTTGTCTCATTCCTATTACTGTTTTCTGCCGATGTATGATGCAGTAATACAAAATATGCTGCTGCTTTTTCAAGTTTTTTTGTACGTCCTTTTAAACAGAATGTTAGCTAATTCCTGTGTGTCTCATTAGTAGCATTTATGGACTTAAAACATCTTTCTCAGCAAATGTTTTCTCATTCTGCCCCTTTACTCATGCAGGAAACAGGCGAGCACTTGTAGATCAGAAATCTTCTGTTATAAAGCACAGCCCAACAGTGAAAAGGGAATCTCCTTCACCACAAGGACGAACCAGTAATTCCAGGTAAAAAAATGTAAAGCATAGTTTGGCAAGTAGCTTTTTTTTACATTGCCTAATTTCTGAAGCTTCTGCAACTACTACCTGCCTTCTCTGTTGAAGTCAGTTGCCTCGAAGAGAGAGAAAACAACCAAACAAGGAATGGGATCTTCTATTTTTAACTTTATGTCAACAGCTACTTGCTTCATTTTAAAAAATATATATATTTGCTATTCTTATAGACTGAGAATTTTACGATGTCTCCTAGAAGCCATAACGTGATAGCCACACAAACAGACAAATCATATGTCCCTAGCCGGCATTTCAAATCTTCTAGTGGAGTACCCCTCATCCCAGTAATCAAGTCCATCCATCTTGCTGCTAGTCATCATCTTTTCTGATTCTTTCTATCTTTCTTAGCACTGTAGACTTAAAAGAGCTAGGTCTTCTCATAATATGTCCAAATATCATAATCATCAGCCTGGTCATTTGTACTTCGAGCAAAATAGGTTTTCTCCAATTCAAAGTTTAGAATATTTTTGCTTCTTCAAAATACAGCTTACACTGTAATTGAATATTATAGCAAAAACTATTATCAGAATCTGCATGATTCTGATCTTTGTAGGAATAGATACGTCATGACATCTAAGTATCTTTTGCTATCCTACAGAGCGCTAATCTGCAGTGCATTTCTTAATTGCTGGTTTCTTTACTGAAAGAAAGGAAAGGAAAGAAAGAAAGAAAGAAAGGAAAGAAAGAAAGAAAGAAAGAAAGAAAGAAAGAAAGAAAGCATTGCCTTTTGAAGGGGTATTCTTTTGTTTTCTCCAATGTATACCTGAAACAGTATCCCTACTTCCTCATCCTTTTCATAAAACCAGCTTGAATGTCAAGCATCTTCTTTTCTGTGAAGGGCTCTAATATGTGGTTATATGCATTTATTTTTCTGGCATACAATAGTTTATATACCCCACTAACTCTCTTTGGTATTGGCATGCAGACTGATCTCTTCCAATCTATTGGCCATTGTATTGTTCTCCAGATTAGCTAGCATAGTTTGATTAGAAACTTTACGGTTTCTTTTTCTGTTGCTTGTCATACTCAAACAACTTCTGTAGCCTTCTGACCTCATAATGACTGGAATGCTGATCTGATTGCATATTCTAGCATTAGAGGTT
The DNA here is from genome assembly GCF_049901715.1 of Pseudonaja textilis. Lineage (NCBI taxonomy): Eukaryota > Metazoa > Chordata > Lepidosauria > Squamata > Elapidae > Pseudonaja > Pseudonaja textilis. The sequence goes on from NC_141990.1 coordinate 264,239,011, forward strand.
TTATAAATAGGGAATATAATATAATGCAAACAAGTTGGCTTTGTTCTTCCACTTTAGCTTGACTTGGAATTTCAGCATGAACACTTTGTGACTGTTTCAGAGTTATTGATCACATCTTTACTCTCATTACAGCTCTTCCATTTCATTGTATCAGTACCATTGGTATTATATATTTTCAGGGGTGGGATTCAACCAGTGTTACTACTGGTGACTGAGTTTTGCTGTGCGCGTGTGTAAAAAACCTCTAGCTTTGCTGCCCAGACAGCTGAAAAGTGCTGCGTGCAGGTGCGCAGTGTTTGAAAAGCCACTTTTTTCCTGCTTTTTCAACCTCAGCTGTGCCACATAAAGCAGCTGAGGTTGAAAAAGCAGGAAATAAAGGACAGGTGAGAGCCCAGGCGGGTGGGAGGGCCAAACAGCAGCAAACACAGAACCAGTTGGGTGTCTGCTGCTCTTCAGAGCTACTGATTCTATAGAGTCAGGCAGAACCGGTAGCATCCCACCCCTGTATATTTTGCATTTTGTGTACACTACATGGTAATGTCCACATATACAGGTATTATTGTGATTGTTAGAAGACTGTTACCAACGAAGAAGTCACTACATTGGCAGAAGCCTATAAGTCATTCTCCTCCTTCATTTCTGTTTCTTAGACCGTGCAATTGAATTATATTTCCCTAGTTCCTATTTCCAATTTTAACATCCTAACATCCAATCACAAGCAGTATGTCTTTCTTGCAAATTTTGCAATTTTCAGATTAAACTTGACTGTAATTCTTGCAATCCTCCTGTTCTTCTGCATCAGTGGTTCAAGCACAAATTTGTATAACTAATTAAAGGGCTGTCCATGAAGACTAACTGATATTATTTTATCATTAATTACTTTGATTTGAGTTTTATATTTTATATTTGCATATCCTTCTTGACTTAGATATCTTCCTAAGTATCATAACATGTGAAATATAAATTTCTGGATATATGCTGTTTCAGAAGGATGGAACCTTAATTGTCAAACCTTCAACATTGTACAGATCAGGAAACAGATTCTACAAGAAAATTAGAACTAAGCTTCATTGACATATTAGTAGAATCTTGAAACTCTGCTTGTGTTTTTCTTCTCTTCCTCTTATATCTCAGTAAGTTACAGAGAAATCAGCCTCTTCTTAATAGCTAACTAATTCCTTTTCAGGGCTTTTACCCTTTTTGTAATGGCTTCTGAATATTTCCCTCAAGGCCTAATGTTACAATATTGGTTCTCATTAGTAGACATACTACTGCATTTTGTATTAGGCATATGCTTCATCCAACAAATTACCATTTTCCTCTCTGAATATGATTACGTTATGGTCTATCCTTCACCACTAATAAGAATCTTTGCGCCTCTGAAATCTCTTCCTCCTTATTTAAGCCAACATTTTCTTTTTTCAAAAACAGCAACAATATATGTTTATTTTCTTTTTAAACAATTGATGCTTAAAGTTGCTACATAAAGCAAAATAATATATAATATGCTTTCAGTTCTTAAGTCTTGCAGTCCAAGGATATTAAGGAATGCTGTTACATATAAATAATAAAAAAGGCCTTTCTTTTAATAATAATATAGTGATACAAAAACTACAGAAATTTTGGGTTGAATTTTTTTTACTATATGCCTCTTATTCTTATAGTGAAAATCAGCAGTTCTTGAAAGAGGTGGTTCACAATGTCCTAGATGGACAAGGAATTGGTTGGCTAAACATGAAGCGAGTACGTCGGCTCTTGGAAAGTGAGCAACTCCGTATGTTTGTGTTAAGTAAGCTTAATCGCACTATCCAGTCAGAGGAGGATGCTCGACAGGATGTTGTCCAGGATGTGGTTAGTTTTATTTTTATTTTTCCCCCTCATCCATCTATGAATGAATTTTGCTGTGGATTTCTGTTCTGAAGCTTATTTAAGGTGCCTCACAAGGGAACTGCTACTATAAATCTTAAAATATGAAGAATAAAATAATACAAAGTAATGGAGAAAATTGCTTTCTGATAAAGCACTGTTAGTACCTTTGAATGAAATGTAGGTAATACTTGACCAAATGTTTTTTTTCCCTAAGAGCTGAACCTCAATATAGGTAGTCCTCAACTTATGACCACAATTGAGCCCAAAATTTATGTTCTTAAGTGAGAAATCTGTTAAATGAGTTTTGCCCCATTTTATGACTTTTCTTGACACATTTTAAGTGAACCACTGCAGTGTTTAAATTAGTAGCATGGCTGTTAAGTGAATCCAGCTTTCCCATTGACTTTACTTGTGAGAAGGTCGCAAAATGGGATCATGTGTACCCAGGTCACTGCAACTGTCATAAATTTGAGTCAATTGTCAAGCATCCAAATGTTAATCATGTGACCATGGGAATGCTGCCAGGGTCATAAGTGTGGGAAATGGTCATAAGTCACTTTTTCTGTGCCATTGTAAGTTGAAATGGTCACTAAATGAACTGTTGTAAGTCAAGGACTGCCTGTATGGTCAGCTTAACTGAGAAGTACTTTTTCCAACGGACTGTAGAAAATGGAGGCAGACTTGTCTATAAATGAGCTCATTTCACAGATACATTCATATGGGCAGAAGAATGCCCAGTGATATCACCAAGGGTTTAAGAAGCCAATACTAGAAGTAGGGATTAAAAAGTATTAACCAATTATTTAGTTTGAAGCACCTTAATTTGCATTCAGAAATTATTTGTTTATTTACATAGTTTCTCTGTTGCCAACTTTTGTAGATTTCCAGTCACTAAGAGGATTATAAAATATTATGAAATATAACAGATCCCTAGCACCATAAAACCTCCTTCTCATAACAGATCCTTTTCACCAGCTGTTAAAGTCTGAGTGGATCATATAGTTAGAGGAAATAGCCCAGTGGCTTGCTCCAGCTTTATGGTAGCAGATCTTTTTCAGTAGGTTTAGGGACAGTCCCACATAAAGCATATGACATGACTAGGATACAGATGATTGAGAAGAGTCCGAATTCTTAAGCTGAATGTGAACATAACATAGAGATCTACTAAATTTCCAGAGGCCTGCTGGATCCTTGAGTATTCAGACTAAGAATCAGTTGCTTTACAGAAAACATAATTCAATCAAAAATGAATATGGATCTCTAGGATTCTCAGATACAGCAGTAATATCTCTATCTTAATTATGTCTCGGTATAGTAAATTGTGTCTAATCCAATGCCCAAGGGCCCACATACATATATATGTATAGATGTGAGAATATATGTATAAACTTCAATGCCATTTTCAGGGATCCATTTTTAAGAGAAAGGAATGGAAACACCAGAGGTAGTGCTTAGTGGCTTAATGATGCTGGAGGTGGTTTCTGCTCCAGTGGTTTGAGTTCTAGTACTGCATGTCAGGGTGAATCCCATAACTCATCTCAGTCCACCTAAAAATATGAAAGCATGTTCTATGCAAGTAGATAAAATAGGTCCCACTTCACTGGGAAGATGAGCTGGTACTCCATGCAGGCAGTCAGATTCCTGTCCTCTGATCCTTCCCAGTTGCAGCATCTGGAAGGAGGGGGCCTTGGTTGCTGCTGCAGGAAGAGCCCCTTGTCTTTCTTTCTGATGTGAAGCTTGCCCTCTTATGGCACACCATGGGAAACACACAAGAGTTGCCTACAACAGAGCTGGTATCTTGGCAGCCAAACCACTACTCTGCAATTGCTAAATGCCATGTGATAACAACAACAATAATAGTGGAACTGCAAAAAACTGCGCTACTCGGAACATAGTACATTTTAAGAAAATACTTGGTTGATACCTAGGATACTGCAGCAACCCATATTAACCATCAGCACCAGTCAATGATATTTGTGATACATTTTTAAATGTTCAGTTGATTGAGTTTCATGTTTAATGAATAAAAGAGATAATAATAGAAACACTATAATACAATACCCAGTTTAAGAGTATATTGTGTCCTCCAGAGATGCTATTAAGAAATTTAGAAAATACTTAGCTGGATAGACTAATAATATATTATACCTTCCTTTGTTTTAAATTACATACAGCATTATTAAATGATAAAAAATAGAAACTAAAATGCAAGGGGATTGTGGTTTTTGGAATAATATCTTGGAAGGTCTGTGGAATTAGCTTCTGATTTAAAAAAGCATTCTTACAGATGAACCTTTTTGTTTTAGGAGATTAACCGAAAGGTTTATAAAGGAATGCTGGATTTACTAAAATGTACAGTATCAAGCCTTGAGCAGTCATATGCAAATGCTGGACTTGGAGGCATGGCAAGTGTGTTTGGCTTACTAGAAATAGCCTATACTCATTACTATAACAAAGGTAAGACAATACTAAAAATGGGTGTATAAATACTATAAATACTGTGAAAAGCCTTACGTGGCAGAACTAAATCTAGCCTGCCACAGTCAATAATTGTATGGAGTTTATCTTCAAGTAGAGGCTATAAAGTAATTGTAACCATTGTTAGAATGTATCAGTTATAAAATATCTTTGTTTTGTTGGTTTAAAAAAATATTTGTGTGAACGATTGAGAGAAACAGGCAGGAAAAAACAGACATTGTCCTTCCCTCAAGAAGTAAAGTGAGGCCTCTGCAAAAAATAGTATTAGATCCCTAAGTTGGTGTTTATCCTCATTCATACTTCTGGTATTCAGTCAAGAGGTATGATGTTAAAGGTGAAGTGTAGCTGTAGTAAATCTAAGTTAATGATTCTCAAATCTAGATAAATTACCTCAGATTGAGTTGGGAAGCATTGACTTTTTGATTCATTTTGTTCAAAATGCACATTCCACTAAGTCATTTTATTAGCAAATCAGCATTAAGCTGATCATTACCACTAAAATAAGTGAAAAAAAAGTATGTTTCAGTTGCATTGCTTATGAAGCAGAGTCGGGAATGATTAAACTGTTATGAATGCAATATACTTCCTTCAACCTGGTTTATTGCATGAATTGGTCAAGGGAAAAAGGATCACAAAACAGGTGGAGCTTTTATGTTGTTTCTTCTCTGTAATCTGGCTACGTTCAGGGAGATGGGAGGTGATAGGAAAACCAGAAGTTTTCAGTCAATTGCATTGATTACATTGAATCAATTCTAATGTAAAATATAGGAATGAAACATATTTGACTTCCTAATTAAGTCTTTATTCATTGTCTTCAATCAGTCATTGTCTGGTTAAAACAATGAATAACCATTTGGTTATTTATTTATGCATACACAGTGCATAAATGGTGGCTGGTCTGAAGAGAGTTGAAGAGCTGGTCTGAAATTATAGACATTAGTGATTTATTCAAGATGGGTGTTCCTAGAAGACTGTGGATTAGAGTTTTGTGCATGCATTTGGAAGGGTGCTTTGCAAAAGATATTGTTTGATTAAACAGTAAAAGCATTAGAGCAGGGGTCCCCAACTTCTGGTCTATTATTATTTTACTGGGCCCGGTAGGCCAAAAACTCTGTGATGCAAACAAGTGAAGCCCCATTGATGAGATGCAGACAGCATGCAAAACCACATCTCCTCCGGTCCACAGAAAAACTTCTCCCTATAGAACCAGTCCCTGGTACCCAAAAGGTTGGGGGCCACTACATTAGAGCAACCTGCAAAAAGTTGCTCAGTTTTCAGGTGGTTTGTACAGGTCTACTCCATACCTATTTGAGAAGCTGGAAATGCACAGAAATGATTGAATTAAACAAACCTATATTCATATTTCTTGTTTACCTTTTCATTAACAGACATCCCATATTTAAATGTCACTTACTTCTGCAAGTGGTTGACACTGACACATATACATCTCTTTTATTATATGAAACAAGACTTCCATCAGTAGTGGCCTGATTGGTAAGGAAGAATCCTATAACAGGGCATTGCTTTAAATAGAGTTTCATAACAATTGACATATAGAATACATATGTATTCTTCTGCATACAAGCCAACAATGATTTTAAGATGTCTAATCTAATTCTAACACAACATGTAAGTTCCAATATAGAATCTATGTGCTCCCAAAAGTCTCATTGTCATTACTAACTGGATGAAATGGTGCATCATAAGGCAACAATTTTTGGGCCTAGATACCCCAAATAGGCTAACTTTTAGAACATGTCCAAAATCCAGGGTCCATGACACCTGAGGGAGTAAAATTTGGGAAATTTGTGGCTGCTTCAGTGCTATTGTGCTGCTACTCTGGTCATGTAATCTTCAGGTTCAATAATTTGTGACAATTTCCCAGACAGTCTTACAATCCCTTGCTCTTATTAGGCAGCAGCTACTTACCTTCCCGCTGGAAAGGGAAGGGAGGGAGGGAGAAACAGGAAGAAACCTCTGCATATCTTCCCTGCCAGCCTCCTATGACTTGTGCCACCTCTCCTTACCTGGCCAGCACTGACCTCTCATGTGGCTTCCTAACCAATGCAGCACCTCTTGTGTACCCCCTCCCGCGACTTGCTGAATAGCATCGGCAAATAACATTTTCTTGACTTGATACTACAGAAGTTTAGCAAGAGTTTTTCATTGCAAGGTCATCATAAGGATACTTGTTAGACGAGAACTTTTCTTTAACTGGAAAAAAAACATGAAGTCACAATTTGATAGCCAGCTAAATTCATCTTAGAGGGGACCATCTTTAAAATAACCAAGTTTCAGTATATTAGATTATGTATCTATATTTTGTAAATTTCTCTTTAACTGCTGATGATTTCTAGCTTTGAGGGTATTTTTCATGATTATAAAGAATTAACACCATTAACACTAATCAAGCCTTTCTCTCATTCCTTCTTATTCCTTCTTTCAATGGTTGTCGGCATATTTACTTGGGTTTTTTTTTTTTTTTGGCTGCTTATCTCTCTGTGTTCCTTTCTTTTAAAGAGCCTGAAAAAAGAAAGCGAAGCCCAACAGATGGAGCAATCACTCCGGTTAGCAAAGATCCTATTTTAGCCAGGAGGGTGGAACCGAAACCCAAGGTGCAACTACAAGTACATCAGCTCATGCCAAGGGCAGCAGGCCCCTCAGGGAAAGGGCCAAGGGAGTTTGACACAAGGAGTTTAAAGGAGGAAAATTTTGTAGCTTCTATTGGTGTGTATTTAAATATGCGTGGAATGCAGGAAAGTGATTGTGCATTGGCATTAGAATCTACTTGCATCTTTCCCATTAAAACATGATTCCCTCCATTGCTCTAGTGATGCGCTTCACTCTCACTCAGTTTGCAAAGACTAGTCATATATTTTCTTCTCCCATTTTGAACAAGAATCAACTCAACATTTTGGATGAGTTAATTTCTTTCTTTCTTTTTTTAAATAAGACTATTATATGATACTGACATCACAGACTTTAATTATATCTGGTTGAGTTACTATAAGCAAATTGGCTGGCTGTTCTTTAATGGGATGTTTCTTGGAAGTGCATACGCAAAGGATTGGCTGATTTATAGATAAATGCAGATAATTATTTTACAGTCCGATCGATCCATTTTTATTTATAAGTCCCACTGAGCTCTTGGGACTCAGTGCTATGTATATATGATATAAATAGATTAAAGTTATGTACATTTGGACTCGTGTATTCCTATCTCATTATTTTCCTTTTTTTCAAGAAAATTACATTTAATGCTTTATCCTCTTAGATATTATAAGAAACAAATTATTATGCCAAAATACATACAGTAACATAGAACTCTGAGAAATATAATTGCATTAGGTTTGGAATTACTGCACTATCCAGGCTGAAAAACACCTAGCCAGTTTTCTGAATGATTGTTTCTTCATTCGTTCTGAATTGTTAGGTTTAAATTTTTGCCATTCAGGATTTTTTTTTTTAAAAAAATCAGATTTAGAAGGGTTGTAGCAGAAATAACCATCTATGTATAGAGGAAACAAATTTTTCAATCTCAAGTCACTACAGAAAGATTAAATATTTTTTGCAACTTTGTTATGTAACTTTTTTCCTCTATTCATCTGCTCTAATTTGAGTTAATAACTACTGAATCCTATACCAATTTGCAGATAAAACTATCAGTGACAGTAAGTAAGGAAATATGAACAGCTCTTCTATGTTTGTCTAATACTAGACAAATCAGTGAAGATGGGGGTTCATTTTCAATGTAATATGAATAAATAACTTAATAAAAGTTGCTGTTATAGTAATTATTACATTATAGTAAAAACTATTGCCATATTTAGTTGTTCATCTACCAGATATACTACTGGGGAAATGGATTTGATAAGTTGTAGATTGTTCTATCATTGTTTCATCACAGAAATCCCACTCTCTTTAACCTTCAATAACTTCTAAATCAACTTCTTCTATTTGTTTTCCCATGTTCTCTTTTTTTTAAAATTGCAGAATAGTAAGAAATAATTCAACCCACTAGTTCAAATCTTTTTATTTTTTATCTTTTTGGTAAGAGATAGGTTTGCAGCTTCCTCTATACAGTACGTTTCCTAGCTTCTACTTCTTTCCATAAATTATGCTTTCAAGTTAAATGTTGAGCTTAATTTTCTAGCAAGTTGATTTGATATTACGCCACGAAGCCAGTACCTAGAAGTGCCTGACATTTTTTTTCAATGCAGAAATGCAAACCTAAAATGGTTTCTTTGTTTGCTATATGGATTGCATTTTTACCTAATTCCAAAATGCTTGTACTCTAAACAAATATTGCTCTTTTTATATAGATCTCTCTCAGAATATCCTTTTTTAATACTGCTGAGAGAGTACTGTGAATTGGTTAAATTGGAGGGTGGGAAGTATTGGAACAGACTAAACATGTATGAAAAAAAGTGTGTTGGCTAGAGGTATTATTTTGGAGACAGAAGTAATTTGAATATTAAGCATAAAGAGCTTGCCAAAATCTTTTTATAATATGTAATTTCTGTGAAGTCAGATGACATCAGGTGGGTGAGTCTCACAGTTATTTTATTTTTCTCAGCCACCAAAATGCATGTCATTCTTTTTAAAAATATTTCTTTATTAAGGTAATGGAGGGCTCTGCTCCTGATCTAGCGGAAGAAGAATTATTTCTTCACACGCCAGTTTTCATTAATCTCTGTTTTGGCAGTGCAGGGTTGGGTGGCTTACTTTTGTCTTTTTTTTCCCCATTTCCACCTCTGATCAGCATCTGATACTTCTTCTGTCTTTCTCTCCTGCTTGCATTGCATCTTGAGTAGAATTGTGGAACAAGCACCAGGAAGTGACAAAACAAAAAGCTTTGGAAAAACTGAGTAAGGAAAATGATAAAAGGACAGAAACATAATATTCCCCATAGCCTCCCCATAACTGCCAACTCCTTAAGCTTTTGATTGATCACCCATGTCACATGAGCCATAGGACGGACCAAGGAGGTCATTTAATAAAGAAACATAGTGTTGAGTTACCTCAAAGAGCCCTTTCCTGTATGAGGAGAGAGGAAAAATACTTGTTCTGGCTGAGTTTCAAATCCTTCCTTACCACTGAATTTATTTTTAGAAGATTCTGATGAGTTTCTCTGTTATGAAGGCATGCTATAGCTGCTGCAACATTTTCATTGAAATAATGTGTGGAGAGATTGTTGTCCTATTTCTTCAGCAAAAGGAGTTTGTAAGGTCCAATCCATAATCTATCCATAGGTTAACCATCAATTACTTGAGGTTAAAATAACTGTGGGAGATTAACTTTTAATGGAAGACAAGACTTATATATTGTTTTTTTTAAACTCTAGTTCTTTATTGCCATGTTTAGGAAACAGCCAATCCCAACTGAAATCTTCTGATATGATCTCTAGATTTGAGTTAGATATATTCATAAGCATGCACAAATATAAAATACATAAATGTTCATATACACACTACTGATTTTAAGTAAGTACTAATTAGGAACAAAAGTATGGCATTTTTCTCTATAGAAAATGGGAGGGAAATTAAAGAAGAAATATGTTGTTAGGAAAATATTAAATACTGTTTTCTTCTTCTATGGAGTGCCCTTTCCTGCCAACATTGTGTAAAAGAGAATATTGATGTTTTGCTGCATGCATCTGTTATATAATGAAGTTTGCCCATGCTATTTCACTAATTAAATTAAGTTTTGGTTAGATCTTGAAAATAATTTCACTGTTTAATTAGTTACAGAAAATTTAGTCCTTTAGGGATAAAAATTGCATTCGATTTTTGTTTGTGTACCAAAAGCTATACTTAAAAAGTAGTTTCAGTTAGCATCAAGAAGATATCTGATAATATGTAATAAATTAGTGATCCACCAAAATACTTGCAGAAAAAGACATGAAAGTACTCTCATATACAGTTTTGCTGCACTACACATACTGTATGCTTTTTTTGAAATGAAAACTAGCATTTTAAATTGATTTAAAGTGGTTTGCAGTTTGTTTGCTGCTGAATTTCAATGGCAAACAAATAGGCTCTGGAACTTAACCAAAATTTCAAAAAAGAACACATCTAGTCCACTGGCCATGGGTTGTTTGAGTTATATGAGCCCAATGCAAACTATTATAAATGTATATTACCATAGACTATCACTTGTTTTGTGATAGTGACACGTGATCTACCTGGGAGAGTCAACTGCAGTCCCACTAAATCTCCTGGACCACTTGGCAGCTTTTTATTCCACCAGGTTTTATAACTTAATGGATTGTCTTGCAGGACTGGGACTTATGAGACCAGTTTGCAGTGGTTCTTATTCTTTTGGACCTGTAGCTAAAATGTAGCACTGAGAACTATAGTTTGACATCTGTACAATTAACCAACAGTGTCTGCAAACAGCGTTTCATCTTGTCACCTGCTGTTTATAGCTAGATGAAACCATCTGGAACTTTAGAGTGGGATGGCAACAGCATTTCTGCTATTCCTTCCCATTCAACTTCAAAAAAGCAAACAGTATCACTGAATGTTCTCTAACTTCATAATAACTGGAGCAAAAATAACAAGTTGACATTAAATACAGAGAAGACAGAGGGACTGTTAGTACCTAGGAAACTTTAGGAGTGAATTTGAATACATTTAAAACAACAACATGATCCTCGCTGTTACTCGATTCACAGATGGTAGCTGTGGCTAGCAGGATATACACCAGTAGTGATTGATAATCTGTGTCAGATTTGACATCAGTTATCCATGCTTGGATTACATATCACCTTGATTATTATAATGCACTGTAAATGGAGGTTAGGAGTGGTCTTTGAGGTAAAATCTGGCAACTAGGTTGGTAAACGGTGCAATGGCTGGGTTATGTAAGGATTATGCTGAAAGTTCCTACCCTGGATGCCAGTTGCTCACTGGGCACAATTTGTAATTAACCTCCGTAGTTATAAATGGCTTAGGGACTTGATGTTGGATGGACTGGCTCTCTTTTCAAACTTGTGTGGGCAGTAAAAACTGCTACAGTGGTGCTTTTAAATATCATCCTTTCCAATTCTGTTGAGTCAACAGAATTTTAGCAGAGCTTATAACAAAAACAGCAGACTTTGCTTACCAATGGGTCCCAGATGTAAAATGTTTAAATGCACTTTAAAGCTCAACAGCAAGGGCATAACTTACACCAGGTTCCCCAACCTCTGGTCCGTGGACCGGCACCGGTTCACGGCATGCTAGAAACCACTCCACACAAACAAATGGAATCCCATCTGCAGGATGCAGGCAGTATGCTAAACCATGCCCCCTCCAGTCCATGAAAAAACATCTCTCTAAAGAACTGGTCCCTGGTGCCCAAAAGCTTGGGGGCCACTGACTTTCACAAAGGCACATATGTAACAAGTGAATCAAATCAACTTTGCTTGCATACATCCTGAAAACCATTGACATTATTTATGAAATACAGGAATACATAAACATCCTTTTTCATTACCTAGTTGAAAATTACAATAGCATAGCATACATACATCACATGAACTTTAAGTGCAAAACAGCCATGTTTTGTTCTAAGTCAGAAAGAAAACTTTCAGATATATGCATATTTTGTTTTGTGCTTAGAACACACAAATGGCTATTTCAGTAATGAAACTTGAGGATAAAATAACCTTTTTTCAAAAAGGTAAACTGACGACAATGCTCCCTACTAGATATTCTTTCCCCTCTGGATGCTCCCTGGATATTCCCTTATACATCATCTATTTGTTTATGTTTTGGGGAGCCAAAAAGCATCCTTTGAATTAAAGCCTGGTACTAGATCAATGAATCATTTTTATTTTCTAAGTGTTACTGTAGGGCCTACAGTGGTACTAAAAAGACATTTTTGTAAATAAAGGTAATTCGAGCATTATGTTTTATAATGCATTAGCTTTCCATGCATTGTAATACAAATTTAGAGATAATATTGAAAATATTAGAGAGAAATAATATTGAAAAATAAGGGGAACCAAGAAGCCTATATTTCTAGGAAGGTGAGTATTCATTGACCATTAGCAAGACAAGTATTCACAAATTGATCAGTGCTCATAGGCTCCATGTTAGGAACTCCTGATTAATAATAATAAAATATCACTACTAAATACTACAAATGCAGAGCCTGTAAATTTATGTTTGAATAGTAGCATTTAATCACAATATCCATTTGACTGTAAGGAAGCTGGATCATATACTGTATATCATATATTAAAAAGAAAATTAAGAAATATGAAGACAGTTGAGCTTTTCCCCCCCTTACTCTAATAAACAGGCCAAAAATTGTGTTTTATTGAAATGGCTCTAAAAATTAAATTTTCAGGGGGCCATTGGTGTGCAGAGAAATTAACTATGTACTTTAAATATTGTATACTGCTTTCACATCATACTATAATACAGTATTCTCTGGATGGATATTCAGGGGTAATTACAGAGCTTAGTAAGGTTTACTCCAAGATAGATGCATCTAAGATTGCTCGCTTGATTTTTGTAGTATATAAGTCTCCTTCTGTTCTCTAAAGTTAATCTATTTGCCTTCTGCGAATAAATATTTCAAACATGGTCATCCTAATCAAATAGAATTCAATTTACTTTGATTAAAACTTGTTCTCGCAATTGGTGTTTACCTTTGGTTAACCAAGTGCTTACAGATGTTTTGATTTTATTGTTATGTGTGCACAATGCACAAGTGTTCATACAATTGATTGAAACACAAGTGGTAGTATATATTTTAGATAATTTATAAATCAATTCTCTGCTCATAGCCTTTCATTTCTAGGAGTATTAAGGACAGCAAGAACCCTATTAGTCAAATAATTTCATTATAATTAGAAATCTACATTTTCTACCATTAGTAATTTATCAGCTATTCTATAAATTACCTCATGTTCATGTTTAGCCATCTTTGTATATAAAAGATTATTTTTGAATGATTAAATGATTTTTTAAAGTTTACTGCAAAACACATGTCGGTTAAGAGTATAATTATCTGAAGTAGGTCCTGTGGTTTTTTTGCTCCTCCATTTTCCTTAATTTCCTGTAAAGCAACCAGAGACATCTATTAGCAACCATGCTTGGAAATACATTTTGAATCACAGAAGCCAACATTTACAAACTTCTGTCAATTACTTTTTGAGTGCTTTAAAATATACTCAATCCAAAGCATTTTGAAGAAATCTCCTGGGAGCATGTACAATTACATAGCACAGGGGTGTCAAACTCCTGGCCTGCAAGCCGGATGCATCATGTGCTGGCTATGCCCACACCCGATTTAATGAAGGGGAAAAAAGTCCCAATACGTCACTTTGCCGTTGTGACAACGCGAGTTTGATACCCCTGCAGTTTGGATTAACTAGTTTACTGTTTTTGAATAATAGATCATCCTGGAAGTCTATACTAAGTGCCCTTCTATTCCAGAACACATTAGCTATTATTTGTGTTTCACATTCTTGTTCCCTATTTTTCTCTTTCCCTCTCCCCTTCTCTTGATACTATCTGCTAATAGGTATCTGGTATAACTCCACTCACACTTTTAATTCCCAACTCACACTATTTAGTGGTATGCAAGGTATTTCTTGACTGTGCACCTAGTGTTGCCAGATGACATTTCATGTATTTGTCCTGTAATTAAAAGACAAAAAAAAACCCTCCAAATGCTGGTCTTGTGTCCCCGTTATGGAACAGTTGGCAGATATGGCTATGGCAGAAGCATTGTGCTCAGTCTCTTCCCCCTTCTGAAATCTTAATGGTGAACCTGTGTAGTCTGTAATATATTTTTCTCCTGCCTCCTTACTCCCATTGCACAGTGTTTTCCAAACCATTCCCAATTCTCTCTCCTTTCATCCATTTTCTAACATTTCATCAGAAAAAGAGTTTTTATTTTTTTTAAAAAAAATGAACTGCATGCATCTCTTCGGCTTTTATATTATTTATAAAGAGAATGGGATAATCAGTGCATGTCATGTCAATTGCTGATACGTACACTCTTACCATTTTTACTTTTGTTATTACAAACTCTGGAGAGCCATTTATTTCACTCTTTCAGTGCTCTGTAATTTTTCCTTTGAAGTTCATGTTTTATTTTTATGACACACAAATTATTGATTATTGCTTTTTGGGTGGGTTGGTTAGTTTTGCCACTTGCTAGTGAGACAACTGGAATGAAAATCAATGTATTGCACAGTGTAAAAATTGTCAAACAGTAAGAAAGACTTCTTTCTAAAAAGCAACAGGCATGGAACCAGTCTTGCATACAAAAGGTAAAGGTATGGCTTTCCAGAGTAATGTGATAACTGTCTGGCATGCTTTGTATTAATTTGAATATGTTTGATGCCTGCTTTGTTTTCTTCCTTTCCTAGTAATAATTGTTTAAGACAATTTCTCTATTTCTCAGGTGCAGTGACATTTGGACAAAATAGTTGGCTGTGAAAAACTGAGCTACATTATTAATCCATGGTATTGAAAAAATAGGGAAGAAGAAGATTCTATGGGTCCCCTTTGGACTACCCATTGATAGCTCCAGTTTTCTGCCCTGTAATTCTTTTATTTTTCCTTGTCATATTAATAGGATTGTTTATTTTGCTTCGATTAGGGTCAGAAAGTACAAAACACTTCTTCGACTTGGGAGAGACAGATGAGAAGAAATCCCAGATTAGTGCTGACAGTGGTCTAAGCTTAACCTCCAGCTCTCAGGTAAGTGTAGCTGTTCACTTTGGAATGGGCACGTTGCTAAAAACTTGTCACCTTGTAAAAGAATCTGTGGGCATGATAGTTTCGTGAAATATGCATATGCCTTTTTCAACCATTCTAATTTTGTAAATATTCGGGCAGGTGAAAAATTGTCCCAACTATCCCCAACTCCCAAAGACCACCTTGACTTAACCTACAAACAGAAACAGGATTATCTAATGTGTATTATTTTGCTTCCTGTCAATTCATGATTTCAGAAGAGTGATCTGGACTCTGTGGCAAGTGTGGGGCCTGCTGTTATGATCCGAAGCACCAGCCAAGATTCTGAAGTTAGCACAGTGGTAGGGCATGCCAAAATGAAATGTCTGGGTTTGATTTTAGCAGTTATTTTCTAGACTTTCTTGTCTATGTGTATTTTTTTTTCTAATCCTATAAATTACAGGTGCTGTGCATATGCTTTTGGTTACACTTTCTCCTTAATTTTCTATATTTTTATTTGAGATTGTACTGTAGTTGAGGACATGTCCTTTTCAAAAGGCACGAGTGCCTGATTCATCCCTATAATTTTACAATAAGTTGTCATATATTCCTTTTATGTTTAGATTGATTATTTATGATCTTAAATGCATTGAGAAATATAGTATACATTTGTTCATATCCTGTTTTACAACAATTCTGACCTTTTTTGAAATAAATATATTGAAGATTATATTATAAAACCAATACAAAGCATACATAATGCATAATATAAAATATGCGTTAAAATAGAATAAAAAGCAGAAAGAAAAGGGAAAAAAGACTCCTTCAATCAAGTATAGTCATTTCTATCTTAATCAGCAAAAGTCCATTAAATGTTATCAGAAATAACATTACTGTAACAAACCATATCTACTAAAGTGATTTGAATCATTCCTTTTATATTTATATCTTCTTTTCTGCTTTCAACATATTTTCCTTATTTTTTCTCTTCAAATAAACACGTTAAAACAGCTAGTATTGATGATGTTACTTAGTTGGGATGATGAAATGTCTACAGAAAAATCAACAACCAAGTTCAGAGAGCATTAGGGGTTCATTTCAACTCTGAGCTACAAATATTCTTTATTTAATTTAATTTAAAACATTCGGTCTAATCAGCAAAAATCTATTAAATATTATCAAAAATAACAATCTATTTTAATCTTTCCTCAGGAAGGATTCTTTTAAGATTTCTAGCTCTTAATCTGTTTAAAACTTTTTAAAACCAACACTAATAATCCTTTTACGATGTTATTCCAGTTTTGTTTTGTTTTTTACATATCTTTAAACTTGTAGCTAGTCATTAAAAAAAAAAGATTGAAGAAAATTTATCCAGTGAATTCAATAAAACTTGCCATTCTGATGTTTCTTAATCTTTAAGCAGCAGTAAAAAAAATAAATTTATTTAATTAAAAAGTGCACCTAGACCACATTAACAGTTATAAGCTTGATGGAATTCTGCGACTCCTAACTGATCAAAAATGTTCTTTCCTGCCAGCTATTCCCACAGAAAAAGCCACCTGTTCATGTTACATTGTGCAATCTCTTCTTTTTGCACAGAAATTCTGACAATCAGGATCTGGCATTCAGCTGTAACATTGTCCCTCTATTTAGGGGCATCAGTTCACCATACTTCTCAGTAGAAATTTGACAATTCTGACCTTATAATTTTGTTTGCAGAGGATGTGCAGCTCTAAATTAGAGATTATTAAACTCAATGATATGACTCTCATTAAGTGTTGTACGTCATGATTCTTGATTCTTAACAAATGTACCTTTTCTTTATGTATACGGAGAGTATTTACACCAAGACAAATTCCTTGTGTGTCCAATCACACTTGACCAATAAAGTATTCTATTCTATTCTATTCTATTCTATTCTATTCTATTCTATTCTATTCTATTCTATTCTAAAGATTTATTAAATTAAATTAACCTCTAAATTATCTATAAATTAGCCACAGAGAAAGAGTTACTCCAATAGTGAGATGGGCACCAAATAAATTTAATAAATAAATTTAATAATAAATGTAAAGGAAAATAAGAACAGGATTATAGAACAACTCTACCAATCAGGCTAGATAGAAGTTTATCTAGAGAATGCTTCAATAGGCTTTCAAGATTCTACTTTCTGTTTCATTATCTTATTAATACTAAAGATCTTTCCAGAAATCCAGATAGTTTTGTTTCCTGAGTTCGTTACAATTGTAGGGCTTGACAAAATCTAATGTATTGTTAAAAATTCAGTGAATATATTAATGGTAAAATGAAGGCCAAGATTCTGGATTTTTTGTAGTTTTTGAATAAGTAACATTAGGACTTAAACCAAAAGCCATTTGTCCTTATACATATTGGACCCATATTCCCAGTATGGATCCCATGGTAACATATCTCCAAGAACACCCACTATCTTCCCATTTTATTTTTAATTCATATAGTAGAATGTTGAGATTTTGTTACCTTTGAATGATGCTATAAATGCATCTTATCTTTGCAGTATATTGAGCAATCAATAGATAGACTGTTTGTTTGTTTCCTTCTTCAGGTGAGCAACAGCTCTGGTGAAACGCTTGGAGCAGATAGTGACCTGAGCAGCAATGCTGGCGATGGTCTTGGTGGAGAGATTAGTGGAAATTTAACAGGATCACGAGGCACCGTCTCAGACAGTGAAATTGAAACAAATTCTGCTACCAGTGCTATATTTGTAAGAATAGACTTCATTTCTTAGGTGTTCTGGTGTTGGGGTTGTTTACCGCTATTACCTTCTGGAAGAAAACTTTGTTAATGATTCATAATGATGAGCTGCTAATCTAAATGTGGTTGCCAATTTATCTGCTCAGTATATACAGTATATTTCCAATTTACTATACATCCATGCCCTTCAAAGTTCACCGCAAACACAAATCAACAAATGATAAGTGCACAAGTGTTCTACATAGTATGAGCATGTTTAAATATGTATTTTAACTAACAGAATTTGAGAAGTGGTTATGCTTTTTCTTATGTCCTTTGCACTTTAAATTATTTATCTCCTCAGTAGAATTACTAATTCATTTTAAGAACCATCTTGTTAATTAGCTACATAATAAGAATTTTCTGTCCTATTTTTGCTTTTATAAAAGGGTAAATCTCAAAGTATGAAAAAAGCAATCAAAGATAATAAATGCAGCAGGCCTGGAAGAGTTCCAGAAGATGCAAGTCAACGAGTTTATCTCTTTGAGGGTCTACTTGGTAAGAATAAAATTTTAGTTTCATGTATTCTCTAGTCTTTAGATCTTTTCAAAATAAAACTGAGCAATGATATGAAACTACCATGAATTCTCTATAACAGTGATGGCAAACCTATGCCATGCATGCTGGAAGTGGCACGCAGAGCCGTCACCCAATGTTCCTCTGGTTCCGGCGCCGCGGCCAGCTGATCTTCATGCATGCGGAAGTACAGGAAACTGGAAGAGCAGCTGCCCAGTGTGCATGCGTGCATAGGGAGGCTGCTCTTCTGGTTTCCGGTGCACACATGCGCATTGGCCACCTGGTCTTCCGGTTTCTGGCACACATGTATATGCAATGACCAGCTGGCTGGTGTGCATGCGTGCACTGGAAACTGGAAGATCATCTTTCTGGTGCACACATGCACACCAGGTGGCTGCTTTTCAGGTTTCTGGCACAAATGCGCACGCTCCTGTTTCAGCACTTGGTGCCAAAAAGGTTCACCAACCCTAGTCTATAATGTCTGAATTCTCTGACATACAGTATTACATATAAATTGTAGCTTCATTGTATTCCTCAAAGCATTATCACTTTCTTTCAAATACTGGATTGTTCATTTATTCTATGCTCTATGCAGGGTGACTTCAACATTGTAATTAGCTTACAGTACATGTTTATCTGATCTGAGCAAATAGGTTATTATATTTATCTGAAAAGAAGAAGACCACAAATTTAAGATGATCACCCACAAAAGAAGAGGAGACAAAAAAGAAAAAAAAACGAGGTTTAGAGAAGGTTCAATTCACTAAGCAAAGAACTCTCCCCTCCTGAAGTAGATCAATCCTCAAGCCATCTCTGATCACATGACCCTGGGACATTGCAACTGACATAAATATGAACCAGTTGCCAAGTGTCTAATTAACAGAGTTGGAAGGGATGATCAGCAGTCATGTTTGTGGCCCTTGGATTTCTTGCTATTCATTTGCTTTTAAAAGCTTGTTAATCACTCCTTACCCTTGATTGGAAAGTCAAAAAGATCACTTTTTAACAACCTAAGTTTGACTTGGATGATAGATTACTGTCTAAAAAGGCATAAACTTTCATGAACTGATTTTTTGCCATCATAGACTAATACAGTTCTTCTTCTACAATATTTACTATCCATAAAATTTCATGAAGAAACCTTCATCCTGTAGTGGATTAACAATAACAACAATAATGACTATATTTATGATTTAAACCAATTTTGATTGAGGATACTTAGAAACTGTTAAATTCTGAGATGTATATTTAAAAGTACTATCTTGAAATATTATTACGAAGTCTAGCATTGATCATTATATGCTCGTATTAACTCCTTACCTATTTTAACTGTATTTTGAAATATTTCTTGCAATAAAACAGATTGACCTGTCTCATTGACCCTTATTAAATGCTTAGATTTGTCATTTTTTTGTTCTCTCTTGCTGCCATGTTGCTGCTTGCTTGGAATTGTAAAGGGAGGGATAAAGGATCTGTCTGGGACCAGTTAGAGGATGCTGCCATGGAAACCTTCTCTATGAGTAATCATTTCTTCTTTCTGCTTTTCTGTGTGCATTAAAAAGATCTTGAATGTATGGCTTTTCCTTGTTTCTGACTTCTAGAAGAGTTTCATTTAGGAATATTGGTAGAATGATATGCGCTTTAGGAATAACTTATGAAGTAAAATCAGAAATAGCATATTTAGTGGCACAGAATAAGAAAATATCTGGTTTAATCATATTTTATTATTTGTGGGGGGAAATTGTTTATATGACTCTGTCTTATAAAAATATGAAATCTATGGTTAACAAAAACAATGCTGTCTAGGTAAAGAGCGTTCAACTCTGTGGGATCAGATGCAGTTCTGGGAAGATGCTTTTCTGGATGCTGTGATGTTAGAAAGAGAAGGGATGGGAATGGATCAGGGGCCTCAAGAGATGATTGACAGGTAAAGTGTAGATCTCTCCACAATTTCTCTCTGCAATGTGTAAGTTATAACTAAACCTTAAATGTACTTTCTGATTTTTGTTTGAAGATGCTTTGTTTCTCATCCAAAAATCTTCTTCAGCTTTTCTTCAAAGAATAACCAGAAAGTCCAGTTGCCTCTTGTAAAAGCACCTTTGGGGCAATTGCTACTTATGTGTAAAATTTTCTCCTTCATAAGTTGTTTTCTGTCTTTGCTCATCTTAAATGTAGAGGCTATTAAGGGAAATATTTTTATGTTGAGTAAATTTTAAGTATGAAACCTTGAGACGAATCTTTAAAACAAAAAAGAAAAATAGCAGGGCAGTGTATAGGATCTTGTGATCGGTGATTAAATGTTCACTGTTGGCTTCAGTTAATATTTTTTTTTTCCTGTAGATATTTTTCTTTAGGAGAACATGACCGAAAACGTTTAGAAGATGATGAAGACCGTTTGTTGGCTACTTTGCTTCACAATATGATTGCATACATGATTATGATGAAGGTGCTTTTTTGTTTTTGCATTTTAGATTGGGTCTTGTGATGGGTAATTCTATAATTGTCTCTGCATGATACAGACTGCACTCTTTGAAGTAAGGTGTTAAGGATCAACTTTTCTCATTCTAGTTGCTAAGTGTCAATATGCTTAGGCTTCACTTTCTTTTGGGCTAACTGGAATGGGAGGGAGAGGAGAATCTCTGAGAGAAATATTTCTCCCAGAGATATTTAGATGCTGCTCAAAATGCTTCAGGATTGTGATAGATTATAGAAATATTAATTAATTACAGCAAAACGAAAAGATGCCCTATTCATCTGTATGATTTGATCTATTTGTCTTTGCTCCCAGAACCACCTTTGGAAATGCCTGGATGGAGCACATTTCATTTCTTTGAGTTATTTAAAATTGTGCTGGAAGGATAATAAGGCAGGCAGATGAGAGGACAGTGTATATGTCAGATGTGTGAACACATATTCAGGGACAATCTAATATTAGCGGCTGGTATAACAAGCTGTCAAGCGTTTTTGTTTCATTAAAAGTCTTGAAAATTATTAAAACCTTCAACTTGAACTGGTGTGTTCTTGGGCATATTTATGTAGTTTTCTTAATAGCAATATGGAAATGGTTTGTCATTGTGCTCTTTCGGGATTTTTCTAAGCTTATTTATTTATAAGATTTATACCCTGCCACAATGGTCAACAATACCAAAAATACATCAGAAGATACATTAAAAGCCCAACTATATAATGCCTGGTGTTAAACCCCCAAAGCCCCCCCAAAAGCTCAGCTTTGAATTTTTTCCAGAAAGAAGGTAATTATATTGATAAGCCAACCTCCAAAGCAGTGTTTCTTGACATCAGCAGCATCTTTAAGATGTGTGGAGTCCAACTCTCAGAATTTCTGGGATTCTGGGAGTTGAAATCCACACATTTTAATAACGTTGGAGGTTGAGAAATACTGTTCCAAAGGAAGACCATTTTAGTAATCTAATAATGCTTCATGGTTTCAGCCCTCCTGGGATCCCCTGAGATCCCCCTTCTCCCAGCATGATTGAAGTGGTTTAGTTAATTCTAATGGAGGGATGCAGTCCTGCAGGTAACTCAATACCAAGCCATAAAAGATATAGTTAAGACCAGCAGGTTAAATCAGTGGTCGCTAACTGCTGAGCCATGGACCACAAGTGGTCCATGAGAAAATTTTAGTAGTCCGCAGAGAAATGTCTCCCCCAAACCGCCCAAAGCAATTAATCCAGGCTGCGCGGGAACACAAAGCTGCGCTGTCCACATGGCCCACCCACCCACTGGCCCCCACCCACTGGCCCCCACCCTTAGGCTGAGTGCAAACCTTACCTTGAATAGAGCCACGTAAGCTGGCTGGAAGGTAAGACCAGTGGTGGGGAAGGGAAATCCACCCTGGGATGTTTGCTGACATTAGTGGGAAAGTCAGTCCCATATTCCAGGATGACCAAAGGGCCAATCCTGTGACTACTGCAGCTCTGGAATATGGGACCAACTTTCCCACCAATGTCAGCAAGCCACCGTCAATCAAAATTCATATTAGTGGTCTGTGGGATTTAAAATTATGAGTTGGGGGTTCCTGAGGTCCAAAAGATTGGTGACCCCTGGTTTAAATTACACCCAGACCTTAATAGGAAGCGAGTGCAAGACTTGCAGGTGTAATGAATGCCCATTGACAACAATGTATGATTACTCTGGCCACTGCATTTTGCCTAGATAGAAGCTTTCAGGTGGTCATTAAGGTCAGCCCCATGTAGAGTGTGTTGAAGTAGTCTAATTGGATTAGACCATTTGGCTGATGATTAAACAACCTCCCTGTCTAATCAATAGCCATAGCATTCCCTAGAAGTTTCCCATCCCTAGAAGCAGAGATGGTATTAGGCAGGTTCTGATCAGTTCTGGAGAATCAGTAGCAGAAATTTTGAGTAGTTCAGAGAACTGGCAAATACCATCTCTGACTGCCCCCTCCCCCATCTATTCTCTTCCTCCTGAGTCCCAGCTGATTGGCTGGGTCTTCTTTTGTTGCCCTGCACAGGAGAATGGAGCTGGAAAGCAGGTTAGTGGGGTGGGGAGGGAATGGGATTTTGCAGTAACCTTCCCCCTGGAGTGGAGAGGGAATGAAGATTTTATAATATCCTTCCCCTGGAGTGGGGTGGGAATAGAGATTTTATAGTATCCTTTCCCTGCCACGCTCACCAAGCCAAGCCATGCCCACCCAGCCATGCCTACAGAACCAGTTGTAAAAATGTTTGAATCCCACCACTGCCTAGAAGTCCTCATTTGATCTGATCTTGCTCAACTTCTATATCTAGGCAAGGTCAGCCAAGTACAGCCACACCACCTGAGACTTGTGTATACTTGAGATCTTCTCCCTTCTTCATGTTATCAAGAGTATTATCTAATTCATGCAGTGATTGAAATATAGTAACAAATCACATTTTTAAACTTATACTGATATGTAGATCTCCAAAAATGATGGGAAAGTATCATTAACAAATATTGCATTTTGCTATTTAGGTGCAGAAGAATGATATTAGGAAGAAAGTACGCCGTTTGATGGGGAAATCTCACATTGGCTTGGTCCATAGTCAAGAAATAAATGAAATACTTGACAAAATTTCCAGCACAGTAAGTAAAACATATATTTGTTTCTTTGCTGTGAGGGGAAGAAGTAAAAACATTAAACTTCAGCTTGTCCTTCCAATATCAATGGTATCACTTGTCAAATATTTGAAAGTATATAGAGAAGTTTGCTTGCTTTCTAATATGCTTAACACGCAATATATACAAAATAATAATTCTGCATCAAGACTAGTTCATAGTCATGAAATATGTTTTCTGTTGTGCAATACAGAAGTAATTTATTAAAATATTGTCTTGTTATTCCAGAGAAATATCAGATATTCCAGGAAAAGGTGGGACTCAAACCTGGGTGCTAGCTAGTACATGTAAATGGTATTGACTGTACTTTGTGCAAAGAAGAATATCATTTTCATGAAAGGCATTGTTTTTTTCTGAACTTCCGTTGCAGCGATTCTCGGGACTTTACTAAGAAGCTACTGAAGCTAATTCTTTCATATTTTCTGAAACTGATGAGACTTGCAAGACTTTTGAAAGGCAGTAGATAGGCTTTCTCTGCTCTGTGGTCAAATTCTCTTGACTTTGGGATTTCTGAAAAGCAATTGTCTGAAATGAATCTTAGACATTTTATAAAGATTACAAAAGAAAGTTTGCTTTTAAAAGATTGTGTCCGTAGTTCAAATAGTGAGTCACATTTTGCTGTTGAGCTATATTTTATTGAAAGGCCAATAGGATTCTTTCATTGAAAGTTCATTTATTCATACAGTAGACTGCTTGCTTGATGTATTAGATTATCTTGTAATTTTTCTGCTAAAACAACTAAAAATGGTTTTTATTTTTTAATGTTTCCACTGTACAAATGCTTGAGAAATTTTTTTGTTAACAGCCGTGCTTTATGTTTTAAGATATATGAATAAAATATGTAAGATACTTGTTAGATATCTATGGTGCTAATCTAGTCCAATTTAAGTACTTTCAACTCCCATGAGTTATATTAGGTGAGAGTGGCTTTATACAGTATATTAAGAGATTCTGAATTTTAGTTATGTAATGTGAGTATTGAAAAGAATGCACCTCTTTTATTTTTCTTTTCTTTAGACTGGCAAGGAGCTCCCCATCCGACCAAGTGGCAGTAGACATATTAAGAAACAAACATTTGTTGTACATGCTGGCACAGATACAACAGGGGACATATTCTTCATGGAGGTAGAGATCAGATTAAATATTAACTGAGTCACTGGATTGAATTCTATGAAGTTTTATGCATAAAACTATTTACATTTCTAGGTGTGTGATGACTGCATTGTGTTGAGAAGCAACATTGGCACTGTGTATGAACGTTGGTGGTACGAAAAATTGATTAATATGACGTACTGTCCTAAAACAAAAGTGCTATGTCTTTGGAGGAGGAATGGACAGGAAACACAACTGAATAAATTCTACACTAAAAAGGTATGTTTTCTATAATTTTGTCTTCAAAAAAAAAAGGGAAGATGCGAACACCTATTTCATTGTTTTACTGGACATTTTTGTGAAGTACAAGAAATGAAGGTCAAATTAAATTAATTATTTATTAATTAGTCATTAATTAATCATTAATTAATGATTATTGCTAATCCTGCCTATGCAGAAGAATCTTCTTAACTAATGGTTGTGGACAGGAATCTTCTCAAGAAATGGTTAGCAGCTGCTAGAAGTTAGATAAGGCTTAATGGAATTCAAGAGAGATTGGACTTAGTTCTCTTGTGGCTACATAGGAATTCTAGGCTGATCCCTCTTTTAACTCCACCCCCAGGGTTCTGCACTCATTCTCCTGCAATATTAGAATGTTGGTCCCTAACAAGATTCTTTAGATGCCACTGTATTCTTTGCACTTATTAGCCTCCTTGGCAAATCTGATTATTTCCACTGATGCCCAATCTTAGAAGATAATAAGTGTGGGTGGCTATAATCTTGTGCTTTGTTTTGAAGTGTGTCCACCAACTAAGAAAAACTACAACAGCAACAACAACAGATAAGCTGAAGTTAGAAAGGCAGTCCCTTGCCAGAGTGTCTTTTAATACATGATACATCTTGTCATTATTTGCCAAATTGTTTGTAATGGAATGTCCTCTTATGTTTATTTATAAGGGAAAATGTTACTTACATTCTACTTAATCGTCATTTTAGATCATACTCATTCAAAATAGTAGGTTTTAATTTTAGCATCCCTAAAACAAAAATTATTTTAAAAAATTGTAATCAAAACATCACTTTTATTTATTTTGTTCCTTTTCCTTCCCGTTCCCCAAGAAGCCTTTTTTTCCCCTTAGAAGCACTAAAGTATTGAGCGGATTGTTTCATTTTATCTTCACGGTAATCTTGGATCCTGTGACATTTCCAGTATACAAATAAAGCATTTTTAAACGTCACCCATGTATCTTTATATGTAATGCCTATTTGCCTATCAGAGCAAATCTTTTATCTTATAGAAAATCTTATGTTGGAAGAGAAAATGCCTTAAATGTATCGTTTTCCTTTCTAAAGACAGCATAAGCTAAAATCTGATAGAGTGGATACAATCTTGTCTTGAATTACTTGAACTAAACAGTTCTATCCATAAAAGATAGTATATCTGCACTATAATTGGAGCTAAGGAAGAAAGGTTGTCACAGCTGAACATCTTTAAAATGATAGCAATGATCATTCCATAATGTTTGGGTATCCATTATTATGTTTACTTCTGTTTTATGATTCCCCCCCCTATTTCTACAGTGCTGGTTTTGCTCTAAATAGCAATAATATTATTGACCTTATTAGATTAAAACTGATGTGTTGCGGACATATATTAAGCATTCACAAACTCCTGGGCAATTTGGCTGCAATAACTATCTTAATATTTTGACTAGATTTTGGGAAGATGCAATGCATAAGTTTATACGATGGTTTTCAAAGAGGAACTTCAGAAGAACATTGCACTGCCTGGGTCTGATAAAAGCAACTGCATTGTTTTCCAAGATTGTACCAAAGTGATATGGAGTTCCTGTGAAAAATCACATTGTTATATGTCTTTTCTGTCCTTTGCAGTTATGCTATTTTGTTAGTTCCATGCTGTACTTATCATTTTATTTCTTTTATTTCAATCTGCTATAGTGCCGGGAATTATATTATTGTGTAAAAGATAGTATGGAAAGAGCAGCTGCAAGACAACAGAGCATAAAGCCAGGTAAGATTTTATGATTTTTTTTAAAATGACAAACATTATTAGAGCATTTATGTAGCTCATTTTGTTGAAGATTTGAAAGTATTAAACTTCCTATTTTATCCAGTTTAGCAAAATGGAATTATTTCATTTTTGGATGCTGTGCAGGTGTATCTTTATATACACACTTGCACCTAAACGCATGCAATACATAATTGCACAATTACTGTTAGAGAAAGAAATAAACATATAGCAACTAATTCCAATTAGGGAATAGGGTAGAGAGAAGTATCTATCTTAGATATTTTACTAAGGCCCATTTATGATCTTAACCGCATTGCTCAGTCATGTGATCACCATTAGAGTCAGTACATGTCCTGAACCTGATCTATAGGTGTTTTTTTTTCTTTTCTCCCTCCCTTGCAGAGCAGATAGATTGAAAGAAAAAGGATGGCAAGAAAGTAAGCTGTTTGGTCTTTTGCACATCAAAAGCAATGCGATTCTAATGACAGCCCAGGGTTAAGAGCCTTAGGTGTGCTATGCAAGCAGCTTACAATATGCTCTTGAAATTTCTATCTCCACTCTGTAAGGGAATTGGAGAGAGAAAAAGGAGTCAATCTGCTCTCCCAAATTAAAGTGCAACATTCTGTTAATATAGCTTTACAATAAAGTGGAATTAGCTCACCTGGTTGTGTTTTCTGTCTCTCTGTGTCATTCCCACATGCTGTTACAGTGAAGACTACCTGTAATTGACTCTACAAGATGATCCTTAATTCTTTTATGGCTCATTGAAAGAGAAGGGTCAGGAGCAAGGCATCCTCTAAAATACTGAAATAAGATCTAAGCTTATGTCTGTATAATTTATGCAAGTGTTAGAGAGTAAAGCTTTTGTCCCCTTCCTATGTCTCTGTTATAGTGCTGTGTATACCTATTTTTCAAATTGGTGAAACGTACAAAGTCAGTCCTTGATAATGTCAGGAAAGATGTCTGATGTTCACTTATAACACATTTGCTGCTAAAAGTCGCTGATGACTATTCATACTTTCAAGGCTTTTCTTTTCTTCCAAAGACATTGTTAGGTCAATATATGTATAATTTGGAATGTGAAAGTAGGAATCTGTTTCACGTGTGTTTATGATGTCAATTGTTTAGACGTAAATGTGATTCTTTGAATATTGCTCTGTATGTAATATCAATTATGAGCCAGCATGATATAATAGATAATACGTTGGACTGCCATTGGGACAATCAAAGGCCAGCCTCAGCCATATAAGCTGAGAGGTGATTTTGGGCCAATCTTTCTTTTCTCAGCAGAACTTACTTCTGAGAGTTGTTGGGAGGAGAAATTGGAAGAGGGAGTGCCATGGATACAGTCTTGAACTCATTTAGAAAATGTGGGATATCATACAATATTAACAAAAATTATACATATGACAGTATTGCAAATAGTTGTACAGGAGCAACACAGAAAAATATATCTAAAGACTGAAATACAGAAACAGAAACACACACACACAAAGAAACAGAAGAGTTTGGCATGTGTTGCTAATGATACCACGAGCTTTTATAACATAACAAAACAAAACAAAAAGCAAAAGCGTAGCTGTTTGTTAATGTAGCTTTTGGTCAATGGCATAGTGACACCTGGAATATTGTGTGCAGTTCTGATCGCCACATCTTAAAAAGGATATAAGCGTACCTAGAGAAGTTCAGAGAAGGGCAACAAAGATGATTAAGGGGTTGGAGCAACTTCCCTTTGAGGAAAAGTTGTGAGATTTGGGGCTTTTTAATCTACCGTAGAAAGGAGGTAAATAAGAAGGGACATGATTAAGGTGCAAAAAGCTATACATGATGTGGATAAAATAGCAAGGAAAAGCTATTTTCCCCTTCCCAAAATACTAGGACCAGTGTATACCTAATACAATTGGATCTTGGAAGAAATAAGGCTAATAAAGGGAAAAAAATTAATACATATAATTAAACTTTGAAATTCACTTCTAAAAGAGGTGGCATTGACTACCAATTTGGCTGGCTTCAAAAAAAGAAAGGGGGATGGGTTGGACTAATTTATAGAAGTCATGGGGATCAGTGGCTATTGCCTTCAGAGTAGTGTGACTGCTTCTGAAGGCCATCTGCTGAGAAACCAGTTGGTTTCTTATGCAATTCTTTGGCTACTGTGAAAACACAGAACTGGACTAGATAGCCCAGGGGTTTGATTTATCTTCTAGCTCCAGCCGCCATCAAAGAAACCATTTTTCTAAGCCAACTGGATGGCCACATGCAGTCTTAAGCAGTTAAACAACTACTCTGTATTAGCATTGTAGTCTCCTGGCTAATTTAACATTGCCGTAGGCTAAATAAATGAATAACATGGTAAAGAGCAAATGCTAGAGAGAGCCAGGGGAAGCCACTAGTTATTTTCCTTAACTTGTCCTGCATTAAAACTATAAGATGCTCCTCGCTGACTAGGTTAATTGAGGCAGAATCTTGCTCCACAATGAGGCAAGGCAAACTATGCTGGCATATTTCTGTTCCAACTAGTAATCTTCCAAGGGTTGAAGAAATGCACTATAATGTCCTGAAGAAGAGCCCTAAGACTATCACATTACGATTCTGCCTTGAGAGATCTTTATCTCGCAGTAGAAACTTAAATTATCCCGTGGTTCTGTTTTGGAAGGAGGATTATATGCTAGAAAATTAGTCCTTTTTGCGTTAATGACTTGGTGTTTGGGTGTATTTTCTTATCTCCCCGCCCCTATTTTCTGTTTGTGTTATAGGGCCTGAACTTGGTGGGGAATTTCCCGTACAGGATATGAAAACTGGCGAAGGAGGCCTTCTCCAAGTCACACTGGAAGGAATTAATTTGAAATTCATGCATAGTCAGGTAGGAAATTGCCTGTAACAGGTCTTAAAGTAGCATGTATCTTCTTGAAGAACACTAGTAAATGTGTTTCCTCTTCCCTATACCAGAAAAGGGAAAGAGAAATGTAACAGCTATCAATGTTTTTTTTCCTTTTGAAATGATAGGTGCTTCTTGCTAGGTAGAACAGATAATTTTAAAAATCTGCTTTAAAATTGTTTTTAATAATGAAAAGCAGATTAATTTTTAAATGAATCCATATGGGAATTATTGACTCTATTTATAAACTTCAGTAAAAATAATAGTATTTTTCAGAAGCACAGGCTTCAGTTTATTTATAATTAATTTATAGTGAGTTTGTTCATATTTTCTTTATGGTTCAAATGAAGAAAGTATTTTAATTGAAAAATAGCCATTGAGATGATAATGTGCATTTATGGCTATGTTAGATTTCTGCAAAGCACCTCAAACAACATTTAACTATCCTGGGTATCGATTGCATAAATGTGGCACTGAAATATGTTAGCCAAACATTACAAAGCAGTTTTATTACCACTTTATTTATACTGATTCTCATTACATGAAAAAAAAAAGAGCTAGAACTGGCGATTGCAAGTTTTTTTTAAAAAAAAAGTTGTTCTGCATTGTATGTTTTTCTTTGTGGTTAAAAATACTCTGGGCAACATACTCAGGCAAAGCGTTCTTCTCACAGTAATACAGATATCTTACTTTGCTCCCTTTATTAATAGAGCTTTATCTCTGGGTATAGAGGAAACACAAATGGAATTATGTGCCACTTTTTCTTTCTTTAGATGTATGTTCTTTTGCTTCTCTTATTCAATGATTTTATTTTGCTTCATGTTCATGTTTGTTTTGCAAATAGTGTTTTAGGGTTTTGTGTGCTTGTATATCTGTATGTAAGACTGTGCAAGAATGAGACAGAGGAGAAAAGTTAACTTTGTCATTCAGTCTTTTGTGCAATTGTCTTTATTTTATTTATTTTGGTAAGTTTAATTGTTTTTGGTGTCTGTGAGAATCCTGGATTGTGGTTCAGAACATCTGAAAATACATGCATTGAAAATATACATGCATTTGAAGATTCCTTTGAAATTTACACTGAGTTACATGCAACACTCAGGAGACAAGTTGCTTTTCAGCTGAAATTATGTGCAACTACTAAAGAGTGCAACAGTACTTTATCATTCTTCTCTAATTCAGTGGTCTAGTGCGCACATGGATATATATTCATTCACACTGATTCCAAGTCCCTGATGAATGAACAACATATTATTGTGTCAAACTTCTTAGAATAAAAAAAATGAAAAATGCATAAGTAGAGTTAACACAATAATATGGCATTGGCTTATAGGAAAGGAAAGCAAAAGAAGAGCAGAGAAAAAGATAAAAATGGGGCTGGCAATTTATGTCCTGTACAAAGGAAGTCTCCCGCAAACCCCATAACCAAACTTTGCAGCTGTCTTCTTCTTTGCTCCTTTCTCACGTCAATAATAATGAATCCTGAAAGGGAAATGTTGACAGATCACACACGTTGTTGAACCTTAGGTGCAGGTTTGTCCTTAGAATATTATCTATTAATTCTTCATACCCAAATGACCTTTAAAACTGGAAGAAGTGGGCTTTTTTAGGGAAATCCATTTTAAAGCAGCTTTCAAATGAGATGAAACAGAAGGGAGAAGAGATGGGATTTGAACAGTATACATTTTGTTGTTATGTTGAAGATAAATGTGAAGAGTCATACTCTCCATAGTAGCCATTTTGAGACTATGCCACTGATTCCAAATGTCTCCCAAATCCAAAAATATTGCATTCTGGACCCCTTCTTTTGAATGTGTTGGAGAACTACAGCTACAAAGCACGGGGATGAAATAATTCAAAGTCATTATATGAAGCCAGTTTTTTCAAATTTCCAACAGTTACTCTATTACAATGCTTCTTGATCTTGGCAGCATCAAGATGACTGGACTTCAGCTCCCAGAATTGTCTAGCCAGCCATGTTGGCTAGGGAATTCTGGGAATTAACATCTTAACTTTACCAAAATTGAGAAACACTGCTCAAGTTCTATGTCACTTTGGCAGCTGCTGGTCTACAGCCTAGGGGGAGAATATAGCAGAGAGTTGATTTCCACCTGTATTGCGATGATTATGCCTGTTGTATTCTCAGTGGATTGAATTCTGATGAAAGGTAGTGGATGTTTTCTCCTAGCACTTTTCTTGAAAGGTGAATTGGGGGCTGGTCTTTACTTTTAAAGAAAAGCATATCATTGGAACAATGCTTCCCATTCTTGACAACTTTAAAATGAATGGATTTCAACCCCTGAATTCCCCAGGCAAGCATGGCTTTAAGCATTAACCAGCCACACAAGTTGCTAAGATTGGGAAACACTGCATTGGAATATAGTGTCCTCATTGCAACGATGCTGGAAGAGCATAATTCTAAGAGTTCTAATGCTGGTATGCTGCTTTGGGAAAGAATTTCTGAATAAAAGTAAGCATTCAGTGATTGACAAGAATGATAAACTATAAAAATCCAACTGAAAGCATTCTATGAATGTGATTGATTGCAATGCTGTAATAAAATACAACAAGCATAAGCAGATTTATCAGTGGTCTTTTTAAAATGAATTATGGGTTTTTCCATTTCATTTTAATACAAGAGTCTGTACCTAAATAACAAGAATTCATTCTTTGGAAACTCTCTCTTGTCTTCCCCAAATTACCTTTTTTGTCAAGAGCATAAAATTAAACTACAATGTATTGGTTATGTATTTATCCTGGGAATAGGACTTTAATGATATGTACATTATCTATTGATCTATATATCAATCTTATAATATTATAAATGCATGCTTAGCATTTATAACTGAACTGCCACATAATAAAACCTTAAGATCATTAAACAGTTCTGCTTTAATTAATCTAAAATTGAATCAAATTACATAAATTTAAGATTTGAACAGTAGACACACTTTTGCCTGTTTTGTTTGGATTTTGATTACTTTCTGACTGTTATATCATACACATCTATGTATTCACCCACACCTACACACCCACATACCCACACAAGCATAAGTTGCTAATTGTATGTCATCCAGAGTAATACAGAAGTCTGGAAACCTATACATTTCATAAATTTTATTTATTTATAAATAAAAAATAGAAAATTAATTAGTTATTGTAGAGCAGAGGTCTTATTCTCACGGCCCGCGGGCCAATTGCGGCCCGCAGGACGATATCCTGTGGCCCCCACCATGATATGAAAGTATAATATTAGTGTATAATATAAATATAAAGTATAATATAAAGTATAATATTATGCTGCCCAGCTTCACCCAGCCTCTGCCTCCAGCGGCCCCCAAGTAAATTGTGTTTGAGACCCCTGTTGTAGAGGATTACGCAATGGATATTAACTGATATACTGTTATATTTATTTTAAAATACATTTGTTACTGAAAATTGGTTTTAGCACAGTTTGCTTCTAAGAAAAATACACCAAGCAAAACATACTGAAAACATTTGCAAGGATGCAGACTTTCCCAAAAGGGGGAATAACGATGTGAATCTGTTGGATGAAGGACAGAAAACATCATTTATGGAGGCATAATTGACTTTACATGGGGATGCGAGGCTCAGTGTCTAAAATGCTGAGCTTGTTGATCAGAAATGTTGGCAGTTCGGCGGTTTGAATCCCTAGCACCATGTAACAAGTGAGCTCCCGTTACTTGTCCCAGCTTCTGCCAACTTAGCAGTTCAAAAGCATGTAAAAATGCAAGTAGAAAAATAGGGACAACTTTCGTGAGAAGGTAGCAGTGTTCCGTGCGCCTTTGGCATTTAGTCTTGCTGGCCACATGACCACGGAGACATCTTCAAACAGTGCTGACTTTGTAATGGAGATGAGCACCACCCCCTAGAGCCAGAAACGACTAGCACATATGTGCGTCAGGTATCTTTACCTTTAATTAACATTACAAGCATCTAGACTATTTAATCAATGATTTGAGTAAGAAATTCAAGAAAGACATAAATAATTGCACTGTTAAAATATTTTAAAATAGGCATATCACAACTTTCAAATAAAGGAGTCCCCAAACTCCTCCACCTATTGGTGATGTATCATTTGGGGGACTCATCCATCTCCAATATGTTAAATTATCTCTTTCTTACCAGAGGTTTACCCATCCCTTTTTTTAGAGCTATACATGCTATGTTAGCCAACCCTGCTGAATATTCAGTGAGCATTCAGGTAGCATTTTTTAGAATACATCTTCCAAGGAAGATGTCTAAATTTATGGACCTCAAAGCTAGCAGGAAGGAAAACTGCTGGTTTATAGATGGGCGATAATTTGATGGATGTTTTTTTATAAGTGGTAGAGAATTAAAATATCTGTGTAGGGAAAAATAAATATACTTGGGAAGTTGCTGGCAGTATTTTTAGTACTGCTGCATGAATCTTAGTAGGAACAAAATAGAAGTCCTATAAATGTGAAGAGAGATTTTCCTCACAGCTGCAGTGGTTGGTTAGTCCATTTATAAACCCATTAAAGAATATATTGTTATAGAAATATATGATTAGATACTAGGTTTTAATATACTTTATTAATATATGTCATTAATATTAGATGGCAAGAAGTAAATCTACTGTTACAACTTCAGGAAGAAAAATCCTGAAAACTGGGAATTGTGTTAAAAGTTATTTCCACTATTTATGATAATTCCTGCATGTTTTGTATACTTTCTTATTAATTGCCCCTTCCAATGCATGATTATTAATTTATTATAAGTTTGAAGATGGTTACTAATGTGTGCCAATGGTTGTTATTTAAATGATTGCAGGTCATAGAAGCCTATAGACTACCTAAGGTTATAAAAAAATTTTTTTTTAAACAAATCAGTATTTTTTCATAGATCATGCCCATATGTTGGTTAGTAAAATGGTTTAAAATTATAAAATTGATTAGAGTTGTGGAGGAATCTCCAGCGAGGGTAAAGAGGCGAGTAAAGAAGCAAGCTAGCTTGTAATCATTCCATAGGAGGAAGTGACTACGGAGATTCTCAGTCATGGAGGTCATGGCTGTCTCAAAGGTGCTTTTTCAAAAAGCAACTGGACTATGTTTTTTTCCTTGAGGAAGAAGAACTTCTTCTTTCCAGAGAAGAAGTTCTGATCATCAGAACTGATAAAGCTTCTTGAATGAGAAGCAAAATTATTTTTCCTCAAGGAAAAACATAGTCGAGTTACCTTTTGAAAAAGCACCTTTGAGACATGGGAGAAAGTGACAGAGACCAAACCCTGAAGCCTTTATCTGCCCATTCCCAAGAGAATGCACTTAGTGTGGGGAGATTTTTGTGAACAGGAGAATAACAATAAAGAAACTATGTTGATCTGCTCACAGGGTCTTACTGGTTCCTTGCAGCTGGCAAGTTCTAATCCAGGGGTGTCAAACTCAGGGCCCACGGGTCAGATGTGTCACGTGCTGGCCACGCCCACCCTTGGTTTAGCAAAGGGGAAAAAGGCACAATACGTCACGTTCTGGCCCAATCTTTGCAGAAGCAAGAAACAGGCTCTTCGCAAAGAAACCCCCCTCTTTATTTACACCTTGGGAATTAACTGCATTCACCAACAGAAAGTCCAGGCAAGAGTCCTGCAAGGAGTTAACTGAAGCAATAGTCCTTATCAGCTCATTATGATAAATGTAAAGCCTTGAGCTCCCAGCTGGAAGGCTGTAAATTAAGTCAGAGAAATAGACAAACTTCAGTTCTGGCAAGGCAGTCTTTGTCACATGAAACACACAAGGAGTAAACTTTCTAGAAATGCGAATGGTTGTCTGCTACAACCAAACCACTCCCCTTTCCTCCTATTTATTTCTGGGCCATTCAGCATCCACATTGGTTTTGCTTCCCGAGCTGACTCATTGTCTTCCATTGTTCACCTCTCCTATCTGCTCTGGGCATACACACATCTGGAACAGGCCCCTGCTGTTTCTCCTCCTCACTCATCTCTGACTCCAAAGGCAGCTGCCTCTCAGGCTGGGAAATGCCAGACGGCCCTGACTCTATCTCTTTGTCCAACGCTGAACATCTATCAGAGCCTTCCCCAGGCTCCAGAACTGGCCCAAGTTCTTCCCCAACCTCCTCATTGTCGAGTCTGCCACCAACTCTGCTGGCAGATGACGGGCCACAATACACATGATGACAATGTGACACACATCCCTTGTCTTATTTATTTATTTATTGAATTTATATTGCCGCCTATTTGCCCATGGCAACTTGAGGCGGCTTACACAATGTAAAACCATATTTAAAATAAAAAAAACAATAAAAACTAACCAAAAGGATAAAATAAATTAATAAAGTACAATAGAACAAAATCTGGAAAATAAATAAATAAATCGCTCTCCAAATCCCACTCCCCGCCCTGATGACAGCAATGTCTAAAGCTAGTAATTAAGCTAATGGTAATTGTAGGGTTTTGGGTTTTTTTTTTAACAAAAGATTAAACATTTTACTTATAATTAGCATGGATATCTCTTATTAAAAAATAAACACTTTTCCCTAAAAAGTTAGTTTTAGTTTTGTTTATTGGAACAGGAAATAAATTTACATATAGACTAATTATAGCAGAACAGGTTTGGTTATAAATGTTCAGTTCTGTCATGTTATTTTCACTCTTGCTCAGGCTGTCACAGTGCCTCCAGGATTTTATGAACAAAATTTGTGCGCTTGGCAACCTGCTCATATTTATGGCTAGTTGTGGCATCCTCTGGTCAAGATTGCTGTTGCTGACCTTCTCTGCCAGCTTCCCACAAGTAAAGTCAATAGGGAAGTCGGCAAGGAAGGTCACAAGTCACTCAGGTCAGTCTCCCTCAACCTGGGCTTTTTCTTTGCTCATCCCCACAAGCACCCTCCTTTCCTAAGCTGCCTGCACTCCAGAGGTGGTATTCGGCAGGTTCTGACCAGTTCTGGAGAACCGGTAGTGGAAATTTTGAGTAGTTCAGAGAAGCGGCAAATCCCACCTCTGACTGGAGATTTTACAGTATCCTTCCCCTGCCACACCCACCAAGTCATGCCCACAGAACAGGTAGTAAATTTTTTTTGAATCCCACCACTGCTGCACTCGTACACAGGCATACATTCACCTTCCTTCCCTGGCCTCCCTGTGCACATGCATACCCTGTGCTCTCTTTC
Organism: Pseudonaja textilis; assembly: GCF_049901715.1. NCBI lineage: Eukaryota > Metazoa > Chordata > Lepidosauria > Squamata > Elapidae > Pseudonaja > Pseudonaja textilis. The sequence continues at coordinate 264,275,606 of NC_141990.1, forward strand.
CCAGCCTTTTTGTCTTTGCATACACACATCCCACACCCTCTTTCCACGATCTCCTTCTGTTGATGCACATGCACACACCCATCCCCTCTTTTGCTAGAGTTTTTATGTTCACACACGCATTCACCTTGTACCTTTCCCTCCCAGCTTCCTTGCATTGTAGCGCTTTTCCTGGCCTCCCTGCAATTATATACATGCATGCAAACAATTCACACCACTTTACCCCAGCCATCCTAAGCTCATGCCACACTGCAATACTCCCCCAAATTGTGTGTATCCTGCCCTGGGCCTGTTAGGGCTTCCCAATTCACCCTGTGGCACCTCCACTGGAACTCCCTGTGCTTCCCACTTAATGACCCATGTCTCTTGGGGTTACAGTGACAACTGGGATTGCCTGGATTGCTGTCACTAAGCGATGCAGTCATGTGACTTCCTGCTTTACAACTACATTGCTTAGTGATGGCAATCCCAGTCCCTGTTGCCGTCAGAACTTGAGAGACTTGTATATTGGAATTTGGATGTGTGCCATTTTAAATTGATTGAGATATATGTTCTTTCTCTATTTATTTTTTGGAATTCTGTATTTTGTTTTTGGGGGATGAAAACTAAAAAAATACAATTCTGATAGCAAATCAATACAAAGAGGTTTCATCAACATTTATACTTATTAAAATTGTTCTATACGGCCTTCACATAATTTCTAAAGAGGCAAATAAATATTAATTCATTCATTTGATAAAAACAAAATTATATAGCAGTCTGGAAAATGTAAATGACTTAAATTATCTGATCAATCAACTAATACCATTGCAATCAAAATACAATATAATAAAATATAAAAGACTGGGCAGTAAAAACATTTCAATTCGATATGTAGAAATTTACAGCACTAGGTCTAGGTGAATCCAGAAGGACAGTCCTCATACTGTTTAGTTTATGAATGCATTTAGAGAAGGCCTTTGGCTGTCAATATACAAGCAGATTGGGTCTTGGAAGAGTTGATTCTTAAGATTTGATTAAGATTTCCAAACAATTTGGACCTTTAAAGATATGTAGTGAACACTTTGCTGGTTTCAAGAATTGAAATGTAGCCATGTGATTGTTTTAGAACAGAAAAGGAGAATTGTTGTTGAATTCTGCATTAGTTGTAGCATTTGAATACATTTATCAATACTTCTTTTTGCATCACTAAAATATAAGCCATATTCTAAAGAAGGTCAGATGTAAAATACCATGTTTTTCCATCAATATGCCCTCCCCAATAAGAAGACCCAGCATGTTTTCTAGGCATAAAATGAAATTAAGCCCCTCCCCCCAAATTTAGGCCTAGTTTAAAACATGTGAAATTGGGGGGGGAAGGTGGGGGGAGGAACTTGCCATTAGGAGTGCCCCGCGGGCAGCTACGCCTCACCATCAGCCGCTCCTGACAGCCAATCATGGTGGAGCACGGAGGCCTCCCTTACCCCTCCCTTATCCGAGTCAGCAGGTGGGCGGCGTCGGCATGGATGTCCGGCAGTGTTTCAGCCACTTCTCAGGCCTCCATAGCTTCCACGATTCCCACCGGTGCTGGTGCCTTTCTCGCCAGCACCGTCTCCAACAACAGCATCTGAGTCACTCCCGCTTTTCCCCTGTCCCCATAACAACAGGGGAAAAAAACATTTTGAGGTATCTGGGACCGCCGCGCGCTGCATTTTGGTTTAATCCCGAGCAGCTGGGTGGGCGTGAGAAGAGCCAAGCGAGTGTCTCTGCTGCTGCTACCCTTGGTGCTCCAGTCTGAGGCTCTGCAAGTTTGCAAAAGTCCCAGTGCGCAGCCTGTTTCTGCATTCCAAGTGCTCAGGCTGAGCTGCAGCTGTCCCTCTCTTGCCAGCACCGTCTCCAATAACAGCGGCAGCAGCGGCAGGAACCGTGGAAGTGTTTCAGCTGCTTCTCGGGTGGGGGAGCCATCTCCATAACTTCCACGGTTCCCGCCGCTGCTGCCCCTGTTATTGGAGACGGCGCTGGTGAGAGAGGGACAGCCGCAGCTCGGCCTGGGCGCTTGGAATGCAGGAACAGGCTACGCACTGGGACTTTTGCAAACTTGCAGAGCCCGAGGCTGGAGCACCAAAGGTAGCAGCAACAGAGACGCTCATTCGGCTCTTCTCACACCCACCCAGCCACTTGGGATTAAACCAAAACGTCACACATGGCGCTCCCAGGTACCTCAAAATCTTTTTTTTCCTGTTGTTACGGGGATGGGGGAAAAGCGGGAACAACTCAGATGCTCTTGTTGGAGACGGTGCTGGTGTGCGGGGGTGGGGAGGGGGGATTAATTCACCCCAGAAAAGACGTTCTAGCCATTTTTTCGGGGCTCAAAAAAAAAATAAGGCCCAGCCTTATTTTGTGAGAAACACGGTATATTCTTTGTCAAGACTATTTGCAGATGAAATTTTAAAAAGAGGTTGCCCATGCCAACTCCATCTTTTGTTTAGTGTTGCACATCTCAAACATTTTCATAAGGAAGTGAGTAATTCATGACATAATCCAATCTTATTTCAATTGAAATTTTAGATTTTCCTCTTCATCAAGGTTTTAAATACCTTTTCTAATAAATATCTATTCTGTTTGTAGCTTTGTTTAACTGTTGTTCCCATTCAATAAAAGTAAAGTCATTGTAAGAATTTCAAGCACCTGTGAAGGCCCTCACACCAGAGGTGGTATTCAGCCGGTTCTGACCAGTTCTGGAGAACCAGTAGCAGAAATTTTGAGTAGTTAGGAGAACCGGCAAATACCACCCTTGACTGGAGATTTTACAGTATCCTTCCCCTGCCACACCCACCAAGCCATGCCCACAGAACCTGTAGTGAAAAATTTGAATTCCACCACTGCCTCATACATCCAAAGTTTGCATCAAGTGGTTATTTAATCATTTGGAGCAGGATTCTGAGTGGTTTAAGGGATAGTAGAAAAAGGGAAAAGTTTCTTATCTCAGGCAAAGATTCTAGATAGATTTTTCCCCTGGATCATTATGCTGATCATACTACTGATCATTATGACATATATAATGCTGATCATTATGATATACAAATATACAATTCTTGCTCTATTTACTTGAAAGACTTCATCCAAGGACAATTTTACTTTTTCCCATTATCCAAGATAATGTTTTGCTACCAAAGAGCGAATCCCTTTTGTTAGCTGTTAGCTGTTAGCTAATTGGAATGATGGTCTGAAATATATTTATATAAATGTCATAATACTTTTTTGATAGTATGAGATGAACATAACCTTTTCTAATTTCTGCAATTATAGGAAACTTTATAGTAATTATAGTACTTTTTCATTTGTACTAAAATAATTGCACAAATGTTTGCCATTTTATGAGTTGTTTTTTTCTTTTAGAAAATACTATTATCTGGCCCTGGACATTTTATAGTGGCATTTGAGGTGTTTAGACAAATTGATTATTGTCTTAAGCTAAATTTCCATGGCACATTTATTTTCTCCACCCACCCCACTACAGTAAAAAGATTAGCTTCTCTTTTATTCCTTGGAGTTGATATCAGTACCATTCTAAAAAAATACTTGGGAATTTCAATTATTGGTAAAACTGAGGTGTAAATATTCTTTTGCATAGATTTTCTTTCTGCATCCCTTCCTTGTAAATAATAAATTGCTGCTCATTTTGACTGAAGTTAATGGCATTACATTTTGGAGGATGTGGGTGGATGTGTGAAATGATCCTGTGGCCATTAAAATCAGAACACTTGCGTATTTTACAGATTTGATTTCTGACTCACAGAAATGCAGATCTATTGCATTGTACATAACCTCTGTTTTCTTGGCACTTTGTGTCAAGGTACAGTCCATGAATCCTGAAAGGAGGCTATATTGGGTATGGAACCAGCAGACAACTGGTTTGGGTGGGAAGCATGGCCCCTCTTGCCTGCCCTCTGTGCTGGAGGAGGATGCATGGAGGGGTAGATATTTGATGGGATGGGACGAGATTACAAATAAGAGACCAAAATTGGGAGTGTTCTTTGTCCCTTCTTTTGTTGTATTTTGAGGTGTGTGGTTTTTTCCCCCTCCCCCTTTCTTTCTTTTACTGAGTGCCTGAAGGGAGTAGCAATGTTGAATTATGTCAGAGTTACTAACTCCTTCGTTTCTCTTCCATGCTTTCTCCTCCTGCAAGGAGCGGAAGGTACTTCATCTTCTGCTGTCTTAGCTTCTTAGCCTTTTAAGTTGTTTGTTGATTTCTAGCATTGTGGCAAGTTTTCAATATTTACTTTGAAATTCCTCTTTCTTTTGGTTTAAATAATTGTAGCTTGATTAGTAGTATGAACAACAACATCTCAAACATTCCAAGTTATACCTGCTGTGGTGTGCATTTTTATGTTTGTATTATTTAGAAAGGATTTCCTCCTTTAGCCTAATCTTGTGTTTTCCCCTCCTGTTTTCTTTCAGGTTTTCATAGAGCTGAATCACATTAAAAAGTGCAATACAGTGCGTGGCGTCTTTGTCCTGGAAGAATTTGGTAATTACATTATTTTGATATTAGGTTTGTACCTGCATGGCAGTAACTCAAATTTCTAGTCCTCTCAGCGAGGCAGAGCTGTAGCTCTTTTAGACAGTAGGCTTTGTTTGTTTGCTAAGATGGCAGAGGAACTAAAGATCAAATAAAGAAATGTTGGAAAATAAAGGTGAAAATTAGTAAGCTTGTAGCACTCTTCAGTGAAACGACAAAGGAAGACTAGCGATTTCAAGGAGATAGAAAGAAGCATTGATCTCTAAGTAGCTTGGCAGCCTGAAAATTGTACTAATTATTTAAATAAAGCTGTTTCTAGGTGTCATAGGAAATATCATGTTATGGGACTGCTCTGTTTGATAAAAATCATAGTCACTGTAAATTTGCTAGTTTCAGATGCTTTGGAATCGTCGTCATGTCTGCTATTAGCACGTCTAATATTCTTGAACTGAATCTATCTTTTGGCTGCTTGAAACAATTTTAATGAACTGAGTAATTGCAATGTGGTCATTTGTCATGGGGACGAAGAAAAAAAGGAGGCACAAGGAGAAGAGTCTGTGCCACACAGATGCAGGTTTTTTAAAAAAAATCTGAGTAGAGATATTCCCATCCTGCATACCCTTTAGGAATAAACGGTTATACGGAGCACATAGAAAAGGAAGATGAAACGGTCAGCCATAAACAATTAAAAATAAGAAACAAAAACATGGCTAAAATTCATACCATCACCATACCTGCTCCTTGGTTTTCTATAATATCAACTATCCTTTTCCCCACCTTATCCATGAACATGCCATGCATTGCCTTTTGTTATTTTATTGTGAGTAAAGAACTTTGAGTGATTGATATGAATTATTAGTCCAGATGATGTTTCTCTCAATGTAGTTTATATTGTAAGACTATCTGAAAAGCCACCGCAATAAGATAGAAAAATATTCTGAATTGGTTTCTCTAAGACCAATTTGTAAGGTTCTTGTCAAATGCACTGCACCAAATGTCAATTTACACAAAGGCCCCAGTGATTGATTTGTACAGTCATCCAGATTCTTTATCAGGTTTGGAACAATATACCGGTAGTCCTTAGGTTACACCCATTTATTTCAGGGACTGTTCAAAGTTATGGCACTGAACAAATGATAGTTATTATTGATCCTCAAAGATCAGTCCATTGCAGCTCTCCTATGGTCACACACAAAAAAATATGAGTACTTCACAACCAACTCATGTTCCAGATGGTTGCAGTATTCCATGGTCATATATTCCTGCCCTGCATGACCTATCTCTGCTTCAATTCCCCCCACCATACTATCTTCACTCCCCATCTCTGCCTTTTTGATTGCCTTGTATTCTTCTGCCTATCCCTGCTGCAATCCAAGCTGACTTTCACTGTCTTCTTCTCACCTCTGCTGGCCTGGAATCCAGGCATTGGGTAAGAGTGCAACCCCAATACACATACAGCAGGATGGTGGAGCCTTGCCTGTTGTAGGGAAACTGCTTGGTTCTGCTGGGTAACAGGCAGGAAGAGAGAGTTGGTGGTGGAGGCAGGATGGTGGTGTGGATGGAGGAGCCCCATCTTCCACTGCTGCCATGAGGAGCAATAGCCCTTAGACTGTGGAAAATGCAGTGAGACAGTCCAGCAAGGTGCAACACACCCTGTTGATGGGCGAGGCAGGAGATGCATCAATAGCTCCCCAGACATAGTTGATGGATGTGCAGGAGGAACTGGAAAAAGCGAGAAATAAGGGCTTCCTGAAGGTGCAGCACATATTCTGCACTTGTAATGGAATCGCTCCTGGAGAAGGTAGGGAGGAGATAGACAGGTAGGGGGAGCTGAAGTGGAGGCCATTCACACGGGGCATGAGAGGCATGAGGTCCTGGCATAACAACTCCAATCTGGACTGTGGGGACTGATGTTTCTAAGTGGTGTGGCTACGTGATGTTTTACTTAATGTTTGCTCTGCTTAGTAATGGAAATTCTGGTTCCAATTAGGGTCATAACTCAAGGACTTGATGTAAATGTTGAGTTATTCTATTTTATATTTGCACAGCACCTTGTAAAACTTTTTCTGCACCATTCAGTCCTGTTGTCTACAATTAATCAGAGAAATATTTCTACCAGGGCGCAAAGAGAAAATACAGTATCTACTGCGAATTCCACATAGGCGACAGGAAATGCATCTGGCTAGTAAACGCTCAGCTCCCTTCAGTTGCCTTGACTCTGCCCTGAATGTATTAAGGGAGAAAATGGTTGTAAAAATAAAAAAAATATTGTCCTCATCTGCTGCTGTACATTTTTCTCACATTGGAATTGTCTGCAGGTGGTTTTTTTAATATTACAACCCTTGGGCAATCCTCCGATTTGTTTTTCCTGCTGTTGTATACCAGTTGTCATTGTGTATTGTAATCTATTTTTTGAAGTCCAAAATAAATGTTTGGCTATATTTAATTTTAGATTCCCTTAAAATCTAGAACACTGGTATTACATGGATATTTTTTTTTTCTCTCCTCAAAGAGAATGTTGTCAGAAGTCAGATCAGGAATTTCCTTAAAGGATCGTGCTTGACATAGCTTGTCCCCAATCTGATTAAAGCATCATAACTTCATGCCTCTTTCAAAGATCTGCAATTCGCTTTTGGTAGACATCATTTACATCATCTCCTTAACCAAGCAGAGAATATTCAGTGGGACACAAATAACAATATATGATTTTTTTAATTCCACATTTAAATGAATACATTGTTCACTAATTTCCTTTTATGAGGAGGAATGGATCTTTTAAATATATGGTGCAAATGAAGATAGGGAGATTGACATATAATAATGCCTCATGAATCACAACACAAACTCAGAATAGAGAATAAAAGAGTTGGAAGGGACCTTGGAGGTCCAATCATCTGCTCAGTCAGGAGGCCCTGTACCAGTGATGGCGAACCTTTTTGGCACCGAGTGCCCAAACTGGAACGCACATGCCGGAGTGCCGGAAACAACAGCAGCTGGTGATGCGCTTGCCGACAGAGAGGGCTCTGCGTGCCACCTCTGGCACGCATGCCATAGGTTCGCCATCACGGCCCTATACCACTTCATACACATGGCTGTCCAATCTCTTCTTGCAAACTTCCAGGGTTGGAGCATTTACAACTTCTGGAAGCAAATTATTTCACTGATCAATTCTTCTCAGCGTCAGGAAATTTATCCCTAGTTCTAGGTTGCTTCTCTTTTTGATTAGTTTCCATCCATTGCTTCCTGTCCTGCCTTCAGGTGCTTTGGAGAATAGCTTGACTTCCTCCACGGCTTATGTAATTGTGTTAAGTATTAAGCTAGAAGTATATAACAACAGCTTTGTGTGGTGTCGCTACTGTGCACATATCATGACTGGGAATACTGTGGATACCTGTGACAATGAAATTCCTATTCTCTTTTATTGCATCTTTCTTTCTGAACAAACTGTACCTTTATATCCCACTCACAGGAGTCATCCTATATCTCTGTTACATCTATTAAATTATATGTGCCCTTCTGTATTAGGATCTCAAGCTTGGCTTTGTTCCCCTCCTCCCCCATAGCATTAGTGTATAAAGAATGAAGGCCTTCAACTTTATCAGCCAATAATCCTTTTTATTTGGTTGTAATTGGCTCCATTTCAGCAAAATTCCAACTTTCTATAGTTCTTATCTGAAACCATTATTTCGGGAGGTTTTTCTCCCTACTCCATAGGTTCCATTTCAGACCTTCCTAATCAAACTTATCGTGCTTTGGTTGAACAAGTTTTTACTAGTCCTTATGTGGTACAGTCTTCCTTGTGTCAATAATCCATCCCTTAGGCAACTTAGACCCTGGCAGAAACCACATATCTGCAGTCAACATCTTTACGTAATAATTTGTAATTGGTTTTAAAGTGTTTTCCCTTTCCTGTGGAACTCCCTTGGCAAATTCCTATCAGTTCTCTCTATTCACTTGCTTGGTGAGCTTGCTCCCTTGAACCTGACTGCTTTATATTCTTCCTAATGCTTCTGCTTATTCAAAGGAAGCAGTCATTGTGACAACCTTTCAATTAACAGCTCTCAGTAGCTTTTTTGTCATTGCCTATTAGTGGACGATCACTTTGATTTCATAGAAAATATGCTTGATTCTGGCAACTGGCCTTGTAACTAAATCCAATATTTTCAGCTGTGGTAATATAAGTTTGGATACATTATGCACAGGGGTGGGATTCTACCAGTTCAAACCTATTTGCTAGGACCAGTTGTTAACATTCTAAGCAGTTCGGAGAACCGGTTGTTAGAAGAAATTACTGGCCTAATCCTGTAAGGAAGGCAGGAAGGAAGCATTCTGGTGGTGCTTACAACCGTTAACCCTTATTACATTCTTGGCAGGACTAGACTTCCTGTCTCAGGAACTTCTCTGGAGTTTTTTCCCCCTCCTTTGCTGGTACTTTGCTTGTGTGGAGTGATCATTCAAAGTTACAATGGCACTGAAAAAAGTGACTTATGACCCTTTTTCACACTTATAACTGTTGCAGCATCCCCACAGTCATGAAAGGCCAGGTGAGGAGATGCATGCCTCAATGTGAGTGATATTGAGTTGGCCATGCCCAGCCAATAACATGACCACCAAGCCATGCCCACCAATTTAGCCACACCCACAGAACCAGTTGTTAAAAAAAATGAATCCCACCCCTGATTATGCATCTCTGTGTGAAGTTGGTATAGGCTCTAGAGTCTCATATTGTTTGAAATAATTTAATTGATGAGGAATGTCTGAGTTGGAGTGGCGTTGCGATGAATTACCCAGCCCCACCAAAAAAGTAGGAAGCATCAGGCCCTTGGCTCTGAAATTTGAGTTACTGCTATGTACTTGTGCTTTCGTTTTATTGTGGCCCCTTCACTATCGCTGCTATGAAAACCTTCATTCTCCAGCAGGTAATGTGGTCCCTTCATCCCTATCCTTTGCTAGTACTGTGTATGCTCATTAACAGGGCAAGAGACTGCAAGATGTACTTTTGTTTATTTCTTCTCTCAACTTGTTTAATTTGAGCAGTATCAAAAATCAAATGCAGTTCTGGAGGGAGGGGGAAGAGGGCAATCCTTTTTCTGAGCTTCGCTGTTAAACCCTTGTATGATAAGAGATATATTATTCTTATTCTATACACTTTAGAATTCTTTTTTAACCTTATTTCTAATTCTTTTCTTTATGGAGAAGTTATAGCAGTTAGATGTAGTCAGTGTGATGGTGCCCTTCTAAAATGATATTTAAATGTCAGAGATTTTGCATTTTTTATTCTGTCTTTCCCTCTTAAGGCCACTTCTGTCTGATTTACCTGTTTGCCTTTTGAAGTCACATAATAAATAAATATTTGTGTGGTTCTTTTTGTAATCATTTATGGGTAATACAGAGTTAGCCTCAGAATTATGTGATACTAATGAGTAAAATAGTTTCAAAAGATTTTTTTTCCAGTTTTCTGAATTTTGATCCTTGACCATGTATGGACTTCATATGGATGGATTTTTTTAGCTCTCCAAAATATTGATTTCATATAATATCAATTTATTGTCTGATTCTTCTTTAATAGAATCCTGTCATCTTTAGTATGTGTTGCTTAATCTTTACTATGTTTCATTAAGTCTCTCTGATAGCACTTTCTTCTCTCACATAAAAAGGGTATGTCTGGATTTTGTTTGCATTTCCCAAACCCACGTATATTAAAGTCAATTGTTCATAGATTGACTGCTATTCTTTTTTCTCTTAGTAGGTAATATGATACTTATTCTACTCATCCTTCCCCATGTAGCCCTATATGATCCGGTTTCCTTCCTAAAATGGATATGTTTCCTGTTCGGTGTTAAATGATGAAGCAACAAAGCTAACATGGGTTAACATTGTTTAGCAAAGAAAGAATTCAGAATTCTGCTTCTATTTTGGCTTTAGTATGTAGATCTTTTTGAATATTTTAAACTGTTGGCCAAATGCACAGGAAGAACAACTCTTCCTTAGAGACAGTTTTCTTACACGAAGGGCATTTAGAAGTTGATCTTTTATTGGGAACATGATAGAACCTTTATATACCTAACTACATTTGCTTCCACTTTATTTGTGGATGCATTTCATCAATATTGGGAAATAGTTGCCAAAACTATTTTCTAGTATAAATGGGACAGACAAGAGCCAGCAGTTTTTGGAACTTGGTAAATGTATTATATACCAAAATTATCTATAGAAGAATTATTAGGACATATAAAAAAATCACATATCATATATCATTCAGAGGAATCCTAAATGAATATATATCCTAAAGTATTTGTACTTGGGTGAATTGTCACAATCAAAGAATATAGATTTAGTTGAAATGCCTTTTTCCTGCCTCTGATCTGTTTCCCTTGGACCTTTTGTTACCTTTGGGAACATTACACTATTCCTTTCATTTTTTCCTCTCGTTTTTTGAACTCTTTGTTTTGTCTCTTGCCCGTCCGGTTTTAGTTCCTGAAACTAAAGAAGTGGTGAGCCACAAGTACAAGACACCAATGGTAAGTTACTTACTATGAGTTTTTGGATATTTTTCAAAGGTTTTGTTTTCATGCCTAGCATCCAATATTTTGAAATAATACGTATATAACCAATTTCAATACACACACACACACACACATTCATACATTGCTCAAAAAAATAAAGGGAACACTTATACAACACAATGTAACTCCAAGTCAATCACACTTCTGTGAAATCAAACTGTCCACTTAGGTAGCAACACTGATTGACAATCAATTTCACATGCTGTTGTGCAAATGGAATAGACAACAGGTGGAAAGCATAGGCAGTTAGCAAGACATCCCTAATAACGGAGTGGTTCTGCAGGTGGTGACCACAGACCACTTCTCAGTTCCTATGCTTTCTGGCTGATGGTTTGGTCACTTGAATGCTGGCAGTGCTTTCACTCTAGCGGTAGCATGAGACGGAGTCTACAACCCACACAAGTGGCTCAGGTAGTGCAGCTCATCCAGGATGGCACATCAATGCGAGCTGTGCAAGAAGGTTTGTGTCAGCGTAGTGTCCAGAGCATGGAGGCGCTCCCAGGAGACAGGCCAGTACATCAGGAGACGTGGAGGAGGCCATAGAAGGGCAACAACCCAGCATCAGGTCCGCTACCTCTGCCTTTGTGCAAGGAGGGACAGGAGGAGCACTGCCAGAGTCCTGCAAAATGACCTCCAGTGGGCCACAAATGTGCATGTGTCTGCTCAAACAGTCAGAAACAGACTCCATGAGGGTGATATGAGGGTCCGAAGTCCATAGGTGGGGCTTGTGCTTGCAGCTCAACACCATGCAGGACCTTTGGCATTTGCCAGAGAACACCAAGATTGGCAAATTCGCCACTGGTGTCCTGTGCTCTTCACAGATGAAAGCAGGTTCACACTGAGCACATGTGACAGACGTGACAGGGTCTGGAGACACCATGGAGAACGTTCTGCTGCCTGCAACATCCTCCAGCATGACCGGTTTGGCAGTGGGTCAGTAATGGTGTGGGGTGGCATTTCTTTAGGGAGCTGCACAGCCTTCCATGTGCTCGCCAGAGGTAGCCTGACTGCCATTAGGTACTGAGATGAGATCCTCAGACCCCTTGTGAAACCATATGCTGGTGCAGTTGGCCCTGGGTTCCTCCTAATGCACGATAATGCTAGACCTCATGTGGCTGGAGTGTGTCAGCAGTTCCTGCAAGACGAAGGCATTGATGCTATGGACTGGCCCGCCCGTTCCCCAGACCTGAATCCAATTGAGCACATCTGGGACATCATGTCTCGCTCTATCCACCAACGCCTCATTGCACCACAGACTATCCAGGAGTTGGGGGGTGCTATAGTCCAGGTGTGGGAGGACATCCCTCAGGAGACTGTCCGACACCTCATCAGGAGCATGCCCAGGCATTTTAGGGAGGTCATACAGGCACGTGGAGGCCACACACACTACTGAGCCTCATTTTGACTTGTTTTAAGGACATTACATCAAAGTTGGATCAGCCTGTAGTGTTTTTTTCCACTTTAATTTTGAGTGTAACTCTAAATCCAGACATCCATGGGTTGCTCAATTTGATTTCCATTGATAATTTTTGTGTTATTTTGTTGTCAGCACATTCAACTATGTAATGAACAAAGTATTTAATAAGAATATTTCATTCATTCAGATCTAGGATGTGTTATTTTTGTGTTCCCTTTATTTTTTTGAGCAGTTTGTGTGTGTGTGTGTGTGTGTGTGTGTGTGTATTTTTCTTAAGTTTTCGCGGGTACTTACATGTATGGCATTCGGTTGGGTATTTTCCCACATCATTATAGTTGTGCTTTTAAAGTTGTAGCAATGTTTCGGCAGAATCTCATCTGCCGAAACATTGCTACAACTTTAAAAGCACAACTAAATGATGTGGAAAATACCTGAACAAAGCCGAATGCCATATATATATATATATACACACACACATACATACATACATACATACATACATATACATATATATATACATATATATATATATATACATATATATATATATACATACATATACATACATATACATATATATATATATATATATATATATATATATATATATATATATATATACATATATATATACACATATACATATACATATATATATACATATATATACACACATACATACATATACATATACATATATATATATGAAATATAAGAACTGTAGGAAATACACTAAGCTAATGATTTTGGAGAGGGCAACAGAATTTGATAGTATAATATTTCATCAGATTGCTTATACTATTAAGAAGATTTATGCCTATGATGTAGCTCAAATATTGATCTCTTTAACTTAATTAACATGGCAGTTGAACTACCAATGATTAAAAGTTTATTTTTCTGTCTCATTTTTCAAAGTGGTAGGTTTTTTTTAAGCTAGCAATATAAATGGAATTTAATTTGTCTACTTTGAAAAAACCTGGTACATCACGGATTCATTTGGAGCATAAATATATTAATAATTCTCACTTGAAATCCTATGAATTAAGGTTAGAATGCTGGTTTTTATTCTATAGAATTCTTGGGCCATTGCCTACAGAATAAGATATTTAACTTTTTTGAAATTTTTTATTGTACCTGTGAAAGTATACCAGAAAATTTAAAAAGGTAATACAAAGTATACCTAAAAAAGGTAAATATACCTAGCAGTATATTTGGATTATTATCAAAGATAAGAAAGACACTCTTCACTTAGCTTTTAGAACATATGTACTTAAGTAAAATTTAAATAACACTTCCTTTAAATATTACATTGCAGTGCAAAAAAGTACAAAGTCATTCAAAGTTACACATCTTACTCTACAAAGGATTTGAGGGACAAGTGGAAGGCAAACAGTAAGACTGAATAAAGATGAGGGGCCCTTAAGGCTCTCTGAACTTGATTGTTTTCTTGCAGTTGTTTTATTACCCAAACTAGGTAATACCAGTGCAGTGAATATAGATTAGAAGAGAATTTAGTAACTAAAAATTATAAAGTCATTAGTTAGGAGAAGAAAGATAGCCTATAAAATAGGTCCCCGAACTGAGCAGTGAAAATATTTAACTTTAGAGATGAAACTATGAGTCCATAGGAAGTTCATATCTCACCTTCTCACCATTCCTTTCTTTATCTGCTGCCAACATGGGATTTTAGAGTCTAACCTTAGCAATTATTTAATTGCTAAGATTAGATTCTAAAATCCCATGTTGGCAGTTTGGAAGTACCTTCACTTGTACTAAATCCAAATAGAGTTTGGATTTAGTACAAGTGAAGGTACTTCCAAACTGATTCAACTGTAAACAAAATTTACAATTCATTGGATTTTAATTATGCAAGCATAAAATGTGTGCTTGCTTATTCCTGTCAGTGGTGGAGATGGATGAATTGCTCACATCAGGACATAGGTCTCATCATTGCATTTCATTTTATACTTGCTCTAAAAGTAAGAACTTTACATCTACCTATACCCAGCTACCCAGTATCTGACTATCTTATTTTTAATGTCTTCTAGGCTCATGAGATCTGCTATTCAGTATTGTGTCTCTTCTCCTACGTGGCAGCAGTGCGTGGGAAAGAGGCAGAAAGCAAAAGCAAACCACCTCGTCCAGTGTCCAGCTGATCAATGTTATTATTGGAAAACACACTGCCATGCAATTTTCTCCTTCCTTTTGCGGTTATACAAGCTCACATGAAAACTGTTCATATACGGCCCCGTTCATTTGAGTACCTGACTCTGCAAATCCCCTTTATGGAAATGAAATTTCATAAGCACATTCAGGCCTGTGCTTAAGATATTCTAAGCATTTGCATTCTGTTATCACTTTCTCTTTTGTTTTTAGTTCATCAAGATGGCTCACATGACACTTCCTTCTTTTTAATCTCCAGTTGTACTGTTGTTTGTTTAATTTATAGACAGATGCCTTCTGTTTCAGATTTGTTATTGTGTGCATTGTGCAAGCCACTCACTCTTGCCTGGATCACCCACTGTTGCTGCTGTTCAGATGCTTGCTTTTATTTCCTTTCTTGTTTTCAGTACTTAAATTGCCATTAGAGAATCCTTGCCAGTAGCCCTTTTGTAGACTTCTTCAACCATTTCCACATCACGGGTCGGAATATATATATAATTTCTGTCATTATGTCATCCAAGGAATGGCTAAAGATCATAATGCAGACGTGATTAAATAGTGATCTCATGATCAGTATGCATGTGCTGTACATACTATTTTAAACATAAGACAACAATTTTGCTGTCATTCCAGTTCAATTCACTAGTATATACTCATAGACATAAATAGATTCCTTTATGATAAGTATGTAGAATTAAATGAGGACAGGAGAAAAGCCACCAAAACCAAGACAGTATGATTGGCTTGAATGTATGAGATATTCATGTGAAGCCTGAGTGTGTGCAGTGTACTGTTAGAATTACATCCAGTTATTAAAAAGTTGTTAGCATGCACAAATGTATCGGCAGCACTGTATGTTCTCATTTTATGTGTCCCTTTAGCCACGGCTTTTGTCAGTCTATTAATGTTTATTTTAAAAAAAGCAAAAAATGTCACACTGTGTAATGAATTTTCCCTTTCTGGTAAATTTGCATTTGACAATTGTTGAGTAGGATGAAAAATAAATGAATTGTCTTTCTACTTTTCCTGGACTATACTGGACTCTAATGCAAAAATACACCAAGGTACTTGAAAGAGAAAATCTACAGTAGAGAAGAAACTGTGGAACATCTGGCAGATTTTTCTGGCTGATGTTGAAGTACCACAGAAGTGATAACATTTCTAGGCAACACGCCTTTAGGAATCGTTGGGCTTGTTCTGCACAATTTAATCTGTATGACTGTTGAATTGACTGCACTATAAAGGGTGGGAGGGGGGAAGAAATGTACATATTTCAGTACCACATATATTTATAGAAAAGTGTACAGTTGTCTGAATGTTAAATTAAAATGCAATTAAACCATTGTTGCCTCTTGTGAAATCTTACTAGTCTTGTGTACCATATGCATGACTTCAGTTTCAGATAAAACCAAAACTGAAGGGGCCATCTCTAAAATATATAATTAACTCTCATTTGAACTGACTAGGTAGGAGGAGGGGGCATTTATTATGCACAGGTTTTGATTAAATACGAAAGCACCTCAATGTAGCTTAATGATGTCTTTATAAAAAAGACAACTGAGGCAGAAAATTCATCCATTTGAAGCAAAACCCTTTGCATTGAGGTCTCCTGAATCAAGGCTGTGTGCATGTGCATGTGTGAAATTGTGTGTACGCTTTTAAAGCATTATATATTTGTAATTTTAGATTTGAAAGAACAGGAATTCTTTAAGAGGTAAAGTGGGAAACATAACTCAATATTTGGACTGATTCACATAAATGTAATGCCATAGCGTCTTCAGACTTATAATGAAATGAAATGAAATGAAATGAAATGGATATTTCTTCTTAAATTTTTCACCCTAGAGCAGGTTCGGTAAATTTTGAACAGGCATGAAGTTTAATTGGCTGCAATTTTGTATCTGTGATCCACTATGAAATACTATCCAAATTATTTGCTCCAAAATGGTAGAGTGGTAAATTATTTAAGATTGCAAAATGTTGCATTATTTTCACTAAGTTCATTTTAAAAATGAAATCATGCATTCTCACTAGTTTTGCCTGTGCTTAAGCCTATCTTAGGCCAATGTGCAGAAATTGAAAGAGATGTGTGATTCAATTTATGAATGCAGTGCAGTGTTTCTTAAACCTTTGGTTCTTTACACTGCATAAGGAAAACAGAGCAAAACTTCCATCTATAAGTTCACTTGATTTTTTAGCCTCCTGTTGTAACTTTGTAACTCTTCAGCATGAAGTAACTTACATAGCTATCAATCAACTGAAATGCAATATAAAAATAAAAGCCATCACTTCCGTCTATTGCTTTTATTACTTTTCGTTAGATTACTCCGATAAACATTGCATTGGTTCATAAGTCATATTATTGTTCATTTTAAGATCACTGTTGAGCATAATGAAGAAGCTTCTTTGCTTAAATTACTATTTTTTCTCTTTCAGCATAGTGGATTTGGTTCTCTCTATTCTCTCTTTTCTTCCCACACTATATTATTTTTAGCAAATACTTAGTTACTCACTGGTTGGTTATCTTAAGTGATTAGTTGTTCTTAGATCAACTATTTCA